>NC_142130.1:53254034-54454749 GCF_024610735.1 Ursus americanus
GATCACAGTAAGAGGAGTCATGCTATACTTTTCCTTTGGGTCTCTGCAAATTATCTTCAAGAGATTCAGACCCAACTAGAAAACTCCATATTAAGCCAGCAATGTGAGTATGAAATGATTTTTAAATTTTGGAGTAGCCTGAGAAGTCCTGTAGATAAAGTAGTTTTCTTCTAAAATAATTTAATAGAATGTAATTATTTCATTAAATTGAAATTAAGTTCATTGGATTAAAAGTAATTTTAACCCTTAATGTTATGCAAGATAAATTATTTATTCTACATAATTTCTCCTGATAATTTTACTCAACCAAGAGAAATTATCTTCTAAAATAAAAGGAATACCTTACCCTTAAGTCTGTTGCCATCCCTGGCTATCTTTCTTACGAGTTTCTTGCCCTTGTTTCATAATGAACTGTGACAGCTCATCAGTGGCAACGTTCAATAAAATACAGAAGTCTTTACCTTCAGCATTTTCTTGAGTTTCTAAAAAAACTCAGTTTACTTAAATATATCATTTTTCTAAGACTGGATTGAATACTTTTGGGAGAATGCTCCCAAACCTGGCCTATTTAAATGTATCTTAAATATCTCCCAACTTTGCTTTTCAACTCCTAAAGAGTCTAGTTTAGAATTGTGTAAATCAAATTAGTAAGGTTCTTTCTTACCTCTTTGATCTCTCTGCCTTGCCCTCTGTACTCCCTTGCATATAAAACATGGTAAGAAGTGAACTAAATTCTATACCTTTAATATTACAGTAGTCCCTCCCTTTATCCATGGAGGACATGTTCAAATCCCCCCCGCCATAGATGCCTGAAACCACAAATAGTACTGAACTCTGTATATACTATGCTTTTTCCCTATACGTACATACTTTGATGAAATTTAATATACAAGTTAGGTATAATAAGAGATTAACAACAATGACTGATAATAAAATAGAATAATTATAACGATATACTGTAATAAAAAGTTACACGAATGTGGTCTTTCTCAAAATACCTTATTATACTGTACTTACCCTTCTTCTTGTGATGATGTGAGAAGATAAAATGCTTATGTGATGAGATGAAATGAGGTGAATGACATAGGCATTTTGATGTAGTGATAGCCTACTATTGACCTGATGGCGATAGGCCAGAAGGAAGATCATCTGCTTCTGGACTGTGGTGGTTGACCATGGGTGACTATAACTGTGGAAAATGAAACCATGGATAAGGGAGGACTACTGTGGTTATTTTGCTGTCCTACTCCAAATTAATTGGGAAAATTCATGATTAAATAGAGAAGTTGGGGAAATAAAAGTAGTTATTTATAATTATTATGGGGGAGTGAATGTCATCTGAGACCATTGTTGAAATGATTGATAAAACGGAATGATTTTGAAGGAAGTGTTTGATCAGAATACTTTTTTAATTGGTAGATTTGATAAATGGAGGAGGCTAGAGAAAAATAATTAAATGCTCAGTTATCATTCATTCATTTATTTGCAAGTTCACTGATGTTTACTAATACCTGCTAAATGCCAGATAGTAGAGATACAGCAACCAATACCTTTGTAGAATTTCCCTTTTAATGCAAGAGTTTAAAATTTGTGAGTTTTGAGTCTCGGTTACTAATGGCCTGTTTTGGGATTAAATTGCCCGGGTTATTAACTAACATACAAAATACTGTTATTAATAATTAAGTTATTTTAATTATAATCCCCTTGAAAAATAACACTATTGGTAAAAATTGGTGTCTTTTTTCTTTTATAGCAAAATCCAGTGAATTCATTTTCCTTGAGCTACACAGTCCTATTTCACAAAGAGAAGAATTGAAATTGAAAGATATTATGACAGAAATAAGTACAACCAGTGGAGAATTAGAGCTTTCTTATCCATTATCTTGGGTTCAGGCACTTCCTTTATTTCAGAACCTCTCTTCAAAAGAAAGTTCTTTTATTCATTATTATTGTGCTTCGACTTGTTCTTTTCCTGCTGTTGCTGCTGAAGAAATGAAGATGAAATCAGTATCTCAGGTTAGCATATGATTAATATAATTGGCGAGGTTTGGTAAAAATTTTTACACTGAAAATAGAGTGATTTGAAAATGCTGTGTTTTGTCAGAAGGGCATAGGAGCCAACCTGAAAGAACTCCCAATACCAAAGCTAGAACAGTTTTATTTTATTTTATTTTAAAGTAAACTTGACACCCAACATAGGGCTCGCACTCAATGCTGAGATCGAGTTGCATGCTCCACCAACTGAGACAGCCAGGTTCCCCAAAGCTAGAACAGTTGGATCAATAAAATCAGTAATGGTAACCTGTGATTATTATCAAAGAATAAAATAAATACCCATAAATCTATATTAATACAAATAAATACCTGAATTAATGAATGAAAAATAAATACTGATGGTGGATAATTGACAATTCTTTCTTAGAAAAGTATTTCAATTAGTAAATGTAAAAGGATTGAGAAATACAAAGCCATAGTTAATGGTTGTTGTAGACAAGATCCACCAAGAGATACTAAATTTAATAGGTGAGAACTTAAGGAGAAACAGGATATGTGCCTAATCTCAAAGTCTCTCAGCCAAAATATTTATTAATTATAAAAAGAAAAGTAGTAACTTTACAGTGGAGAAATGTGGCAGACATCACCAGGAGTAAGATACTGTCACATCATGCGCTGAGAAGGGTACATGACTTCTCTGGTATTCTTCCCAATATTGTGTAACCTCAATCTAATTATGAGAAGAATCAGACAAACCCAGCCACAAAATAACTGACCAATACTTTTGAAAGTATCAAGGTCATGAAAGACAAGGAAAGACAGGAATCGTACGATCCTCATACAGAAAGAAGGTATTGGTGGAAACACTAGTGATAGTAGAGTAGTCTATAGTTTAGTTTATAATATACCAATGTTAATTTCTTAGTTTTGATAGTTATAACTGTGGTCGTATAAGATGTTAGTATTAGGGGAATCTGAGAGAGGCTTGTATATCTCTGCCAAATACCTCTAGAAAGAAAAGTTTTTTGAAGTTTGCTGTGGTAAATATAAACTTTTTGTCTCTTAAATTTTATTTTGTCCTAGCTATTATATCTTTTGTTCATTTTGAACTGAAAAGTTTTCACATTTTTCTTTAATTATAAAGCCCATATCTATAAGTAACACTTTAAGTTAAGCTTTGACCATTGTATATACAATATCTTTTTTTTTTAAACGATTTGTTTATTTATTTGAGAGAGAGAGAGTGCGTGTGAGTATGGGGAGGGGCAGAGGGAGAGGGAGAGAAAGAATCTCAAGGAGACTCCCTGCTGAGCATGGAGCTCAACAAGGGGCTCGCTCTCATGACCTGAGATCATGACCTCAGTTGAAATCAAGAGTCAAACGCTTAACCGACTGAGCCACCCAGGCATCCCTGTATGTATAGTATCTTTTGATCAAAAGTATTATTTTGATTTCATGATATCTTTGGAGAAATTCTAAATATATTGCTGTAACTCATTGATACTGATTTCTTTTAGTCACATTTTCTCTTAAAAGTCTAGGTTTTGACTTTATCCTTTTGAGAGTTAATGTCTATTTATGTATCTATAAGGAAACCTTTCTCTTTGCCATTTTCTGTCAGCCTTCAAATACAGATACAGCGAAGCCTACTTACACCTTCCTGCAGAAGCAAAGTAGTGGTTGCTACTCACTTTCTATTACATCTAATCCAGATGAAGAATGGCGAGAAGTCAGACACACTGGACCTGTTCAGAAGTATGTACTGTGTCATAATCCTGTTCGTAATAGGTGGACACATTAGTAGTTTTCACTCGTGTTGCCGACTTTAGTAGTTTACCTTTTTCTTTTTAATTGAGGTGTAATTGACACACAACATTACATTAGTTTCAGGTATACAACATATTGATTTGACAATAGTTTACCTTTTTAAATGTTTTGAATTTTGCTCTTACACTGATGGTTAGTAATAGAAATAATAATTTTTTAGTTTTGAGAAAGTTAGAAAATTTATTAAGAAAACAGTTGGTGCCATTTCACTTAGTTTAATGTAAGAAATAAATGATAACCACAGTGTCAAATTTGGTAAGATTGAAGTATTTGTTGATGAGTAGCAGTGTTTGCTTTTTATGATTATATATTCCATATCTGAATATATGGTAGGAAAAGTGGGGTTACTTAACTGAAGTGTGCCTCAATTTAAGGTATTTTGGAGTTAATTAGAACTACTTTTTCATAAGTTGCTACTTTATTCATATTTTATCTTGTATATGTCTTCTCATGGTGGCCAGGCAGAATAGGGAGTCTGTGCATTTGAGGGTGATTTCTCTTCCTCTGTATGATTCCTTTTTTTCTGTTAAAAAAAACACAACAAAAAATGAAAGAACAGGATAGAAAATAGCCCATAAAATAGTAATTATCATATTAGCATTTAAAATTTCACATATTTTTATTTGATTCAAGTGCTTTATTTGCCATGATTAAATTAATTGCAGATGACTTCATCTTCTTGAATTTTTCTGGTTTAAGAACTACTTATTATTTTACCCTTATTATTGACTATATTCATGCAATGAGGACCATAATGTGTATTCTAAGATTATAGCTAGAAACTCAGAACTGCTCTTATTTCTGAGATTTAAGAGAAGGTGCCAGAAAAAAGATGCCTAATTAGTGATTATCTGTTTTCTACTTCTTTCTGCTTGTGTTATAATTACTTGTTTTCTTTATATTCTCTTTTTACATTATAAGCACTTTGTTATAGGAAACTTGCCTTCTCTGCTTCCATGTTATTTCTTTATTGCTCAGCTGTTGCTGTGGACTAGCCACTAACGGAGAACATAGCTTTTGACTGTTGGCTCTTCTAAATGGAAAGGAACTAGTCTTGGGGATTCAAGCTTAGAGTTGGAAAGTGGAACATAGGAAAATCTTTTATGGTTTATTACATCAGTTTGTTGAAAGTTAACAATTGTATAGGAGAGAGGTATCTTTGATAGTATTATAACTGTGAGATATAAGATATTGATTAGACAAATATGATACCAGCCCACATGGGATTAGAAATGAAAAGATACTGAGAGTACTATTAGTACCTTGTGAAAATAAAGAAGGAAAATATAATTGCTTATATCCTGTCAGTTATTTTTAATCTGTACATTTTAGTTACTGAATACATTGCCCTGTTAGTGTTCTGTATAACAAATCTCTCTGATACTGGAATTTTCACTACCAGTATGTTTTAACTGCAGTTTTACTTTTTAAGGTTGATTGTATATCCCCCACCACCTACAAAAGGGGGGTTAGGGGTAACTAATGAAGATCTGGAGTGCTTAGAAGAAGGAGAGTTTCTTAATGATGTAATCATTGATTTCTACCTTAAGTAAGTACAATGATAAATGATCTCATTGGTTTTGATGTGAATCTTAAACCACATGTCTATCACTGAAATTTTTTTTTTTAAAGAGATTTTATTTTTTTTATTTTTTTATTTTTTTTAAAGATTTTATTTATTTATGTGACAGAGAGACAGCCAGCGAGAGAGGGAACACAGCAGGGGGAGTGAGAGAGGAAGAAGCAGGCTCATAGCGGAGGAGCCCGATGTGGGACTCGATCCCGGTATGCCGGGATCACGCCCTGAGCTGAAGGCAGACGCTTTAACGACTGCGCTACCCAGGCGCCCCTCACTGAAATTTTTTTTAAATCTAGTTAAAAGTAACCTGCCAAGAATTCAAAGATTTTTGCCTAACAAGGTTTTCCATAGTTGACTTCAGTTTTGTTCCTTTACTTCCTATAGATGCTATTTACTTCAGAACGGTTACTATTTTTTTGTTTATTTTGGTTTTTGTTTATTTATTTACTTTTGATTTATTTTGCTGACCTATTACTATGGTGAAGGAAGTATTTAAAAAATATCACATCACTTTGAGAAAGGAAAAGAAGCAACTCTGTAGTTATCTCTTGTGTCTTTAAGCACTATAAGAGTTACCTGTCATTTAAAAAATCCATACCACTATTGCATTAAAAAATAATTTTCAACTTTTTGTATAGCCAAGCTGAAGGGATAGATAGGAGAGTTTTATAAACTTCCATGCAAAGTTTCTAGTCCTCATCTTACCCGAGCCCTCTTGTTTAAATAATACTAGCCTTATTCCAGTCACTCAGGCTCTAAATCTCTCTTTAGCATTTACTCTTCATTTGATCTCTAGAAGTTCGATTTGGGTCTTTTTAAATATCTTCTACCCAGGGCCTCATGAATTTTGAGGTTTTGCAGTCTGTCTGATAAGAACAGGTGCTGTTCTTACAGCTAGCTACCATTCCCTCTAATCTTTTCAGGTACTTCTCTCCCCGGCTTTTCCTCACATGCATGTGGTGATCAAAATTCTTCTGACTACTTAAGGAGGATTCTCTGCAGATGTTTGGAGTTCTCTTTATCTACAGCTCTTCCCTTTCCGGTATTCTGATCTGCAAATTCTAGCTGCCTTGGTCTCTACCAGCTTTCAGCGTCTCCTCAACTTGTAGTCTGCCATGGGTTACTCCATTCCATGCTGCAGCCTGGAAACTACCAACACACTAAGCTGGGGCATTTGTGGAGCTCACCTTGCCTATTTCCTCTTTCTCAAGGATCACTGTTCTTTGTTGCCTGATGTCCAGTGTTTTGAAAACTATTGATTCATATATATTTTGTCTGATTTTTTGCTTCTTTCATCTAGGAGGGTAAATCTGGCCTCTGTTATTCCATCTTGGCTAGAAACAGAAGTCTCCATTATCATTTACTCTTTATCCTTCCTTCCCTCTCTACGTACTCAGTTGCCAATTTTATTATTTTTTTTTCTTCTTTTTAAAATTATTAACATGAAATGTATTCTTTATTTCAGGGGTACAGGTCTGCGATTCATCAGTCTTACACAATGCACAGTGCTCACCACAGCACATACCCTCCCCAATGTCCATCACCCAGCCACCCCATCCCTCCACCCCCCTCTATACCAGCAGTCCTCAGTTTGTTTCCAAGGTTAAGAGTCTCTTATGGTTTGTCTCCCTCTGGTTTTGTCTTGTTTCATTTCAGTTGCCAATTTTAGTAGATTCTGTCTTTCAAATTCATTTATTCTTTTTCTTCTGTCATCATCATTTTCTAGTACTTCTTATCTGAATTGTTATTCTGTCTTTCTAACGAGTCTCCTTGTATCCTTTATCTCTGTTTTCCTATCCATTAAGTACATTACGACCACTACTATTCTTCCTTAACTACTCCATGCATGAAATTCCCATTAGAAACGTATATTAATTTTTTATTACCCGTCAAAATGAGTTCAGACACTCTGGCATTTGAGAGTCTTGATAATTTGATACTATCTTCTCAGCCATCTACTAATAACCTTGTATGTGTTACATAGTCCAGCAAAATTGAATCGTAAATAATTTACTAAACAAAGCCCATTCTTATTTGCTCTTCTGCCTCAATGCCCTGTTGGTCTTGATTCCGGAAGACTTTCCTCTTCATCTCAACCTGTTGAAGTTTTTTTCCTTTTTCAAGGTTTCTCTCAAGTGGTACCTTCTTAAAACTTTTCCTGATCTTCTAAACAGATATTATTAACTCCTATAATACTTCATTCGCATCTCTTTTATAGTACTTACAATATTTTGCCTAATTTTAAAGTTAGTTGGTTGGTAACATTATGATCTTTCTTCTTCTGAAGGTTACGCATCTTACATCTTACTTACTTTTGTATTCCTATAATAGTATCAAATTTATATTTGGTGAGATGAACTGGATCATATTGTTAGTTTTTATATGTTTTATTGGAATTAACTAATACAATTTTATTCCTGATTTATTTCTAGTAGTACTTTTCTGTACTTCCTTTTCACTGAATTGCCTATATCTCTGTCTCATTGACTTCTTTTTTTTTTTTATAATGATTTTTTATTATGTTAGTCACCATTGTCTCATTGACTTCTTTTCAGAGGCGATTCTAACTTTATTTTTCAGTCTACTTTCTATTTATTTTTTAAATTAATGAATAACTTTCAAGTAGGAAAGTATATAAATCGAAAGTGTACAGCTAATGAATGTTCACATATATATGCACCCATGTAATCATCATTCAGATCAAGATACCACTTCCAGCACATCAGAAGCATCCTTTTTGTCTCCTTCCATGTAGCAAAGCCTCCCCACAACCACATTAAAAATATTTCAAATTGTGTTTGTCTTTTATGCTTTTTTAAAAAAGCAATTACAGGGGCGCCTGGGTAGCGCAGTCGTTAAAGCGTCTGCCTTCGGCTCAGGGCGTGATCCTGGCGATCCGGGATCGAGTCCCACATCAGGCTCTTCCGCTATGAGCCTGCTTCTTTCTCTCCCACTCCCCCTGCTGTGTTCCCTCTCTCGCTGGCTGTCTCTCTGTCACATAAATAAATAAAATCTTTAAAAAAAAAAAAAAAGCAATTACAAGGTCATTTTTGAACCTGCATAAACTGTTAAGAGTAGCAGAGTTCTCTAATTATGAGGGGTTTAAGCACTAAATCATTGAATTATAAGTTGAGGTTGAATTAAATGTTGAAGAATTTAGTAGAAATGGAAATTTTTCTAGATTTATTGTAGTAGTGTCGTGGTTTCAGTATTTGATTAATTTTTCCTTCAGTACTCACTCTGGATTGTAAGCTATATGGTGGCAGATACTTTTCTCCCCCTCTTATTTTATATCTTAGTGTAAATAATGGTGCTTGGTACATGTTAGGAATTTGATAAATACTTGTTAAGTAAGTGAAAGAATAATCAGGCAATTTCTGCTTTAAACAATCTTAATGGAAAGTGAGGTTAATAAAACCCCCAAAAACTGAAATCAGAGCAAATTACAAGATTGGGTTGAATCTAATTTGCCATAAAAATGAAGATTTCCAGAATACATAAGGTAACTGGGAGAAGACCAGGTAAAATCTAAAAATAACTACTTTTGTGGTGTTGCTGTTTTACAGGTATCTTATATTGGAGAAAGCATCAGATGAACTTGTTGAGCGAAGTCACATTTTTAGTAGCTTTTTCTATAAATGTTTGACAAGAAAGGAAAATAATTTAACAGAAGATAATCCAAATCTTTCGTAAGTCAGTCTTTCAATGTACTTAAGTTTAAAGAGGAAAATATGCTATTTTGATGTTTCTAAGTGAAAAAACTTCTTACAGTATTTCCTAGAGTGAGCAGTATTACCACTTGTGCAGGCTTTTTTGCTCTAAGATAAACTTCTCACCCTCCACTGTTCTGTTCCCTATCACAGAAGGCTGACTCTTGCAGGCTGCATTTCCAAGTGTATGTTCTGTGGGGGACACTGGAGGTTGGAGGGCAAGGAAAGAAAAAGTCAGGTTACCCTCTTTGCCTTAGGCAGTGATTTTTGGCAGTGGCTGTATTTCCTCTGTGGGTTTTGTCTTTTACTGGACAGATCTGTAAGAGTTCCAGATCCTATCTGGAGGTACTACCGCTTCTTCCCCTTTGCCCGTTAGTGTAGGGATGTGGCTGTTTCCTCCTTTGCTAATCTCTGGTTGCCTCTCTGCTCTGTTTTTTGGCTTTGCACTTTCTCCATCATCACTGTAGCCAATTCTCTGCATTGCATTTTATCTGTCTTAAAATATAGGGTGTCTTTTGATTTCCTGGTCAGACCGTCACCAAAAATACTACTCTTTAGTTAAACTACTGTAAATTATACAAAAAACTATGTTCTCATAATTTAGCTTATAATCGGAATTAATGGGGTGGGATATATGGAAGGGGAAGATTTATTAAATAAATCTGATACTTAACTTTTTTGATGCCTTATAGATATAGAAATTGATCTTACATTTTGTTTTAATTACTAGTCAGTGTTCGGCATAATCACCTAGAAACTGATGAAATGAAAGCAGGTAGAATATGCTGTAGTTTTAAATTTTAAAATAATTTTTAAAAATTAAAATTTGATATTATATGTTTGATCATATATAAAAGTAATATAAAACAAATATACGTAAGTTGCATATTCCAGGATAAGATATATATATGACACTATGCTTAGATACTATAGTTAGTATCTTATACATACACACACACCCCCCTCCACAAGTTGACCCTGGAACAAGATGGGTTTGAAACGTGGGGGTGCACTTACATGCAGATTTTTATTATAAATACAGTACATGTAGTTACTATAAATGCTGTACATGTACTTTTCTTATGATTTTCTTAATAAGTTTTTTTTGGACACCATCTATCTATTTATTATTTTTATTTTTTTAGTATTTTCTCTAGCTTACTGCATTATTTTTATAATACATTATATAATACTGTACACGATAGAATACATATAATGTACAAAATATGTGTTAATTGATTTTATGTTATCAGTAAGGCTTCTGATCAACAGTAGGCCATTAATGGTTAAGGTTTTGGGGAGTCAAAAGTTACATGAGTTTTCAACTCCATTGCGGGGGGGTCGGTGCCCCTAACCCTCTCATTGTTCAGGGGTCAACTGTGTGTGTGTCTGTGTGTATGTCTCTCACAGACGAAAACTCATACTAATGCTTGGCCTGATACATATGTAATTAGTATTCACACAAAGAATTTCTATAAATCAGTAAAAAAATAAAAAGCCCAGAATAATGGTGGTAAGGGATATAAACCTTAATGGTAAATAAATCTCCAGCAAGAAGCTTAAACTACTAGTGTTAGGAAATTGCAGACTAAATGATTCACAAACTCATTACTGTGGATTATGAGATGCTGACAGATCTGGCTTCTGTCCATTTCCCTAAACACATCTCATGACATTCTTTCCCCTCACTTATCCTACTTCATTAAGCTCAACCTACCTCCTTTCAATTTTCAAATATGTGAAGCTCTTATTTTCTGATGAAATTTCTTCTCCTGGCACTTTTTTGTTTAATAACATGATCTCTAATTGTTTGTTTTGTTTGCTTGTCCTACAGTTAAGCATCATGATGTCATGAACTTCATCTGTCTTATTTTCTCCTGTATCCATAGTGCCTTTTGCTCGGTGCTTGAACATACTAGGAACTCAAGAGAATAATAATTAATCTTACTGAATGGGGAGAAACTGTTAGACATTTAATTGAAGATTTTCCAAAGAGTTAGGAACTGAGAATAAGAGATTATATTGTGTTCCCCAAATTCTCTCCTGTTCTCCTTGCCCCATCCAGTGTCTCATATGTTAGCAATCAAATAAGGTTAGCATAATCAGGAAATCAAACATCAACATAACAAAACAAAAGAAAACCAGGTCTCTATCTTTAAGATTTTCTTTGTGTTTTTTTTAAAGATTTTATTCATTTATTAGAGAGCATGAGCAGAGGGACAAGCAGACTGCCTGCTGAGTGAGGAGCTGGATGTGAAGTGGGGCTCAATCCCTGAACCCCGAGATCATGACGTGAGCTGAAGTCAGATGCTTAACTGACTGAGCCACCTAGGCGCCCCTCTCTTTAAGATTTTCAAATGGAAATACAAATTAATAGGCTATTTACTAGTTGAAAATAATTGTTTATAATCACTGAAATGGTTGGATCGTTCTGAAATAAGAAAATTCAGTAAACATGGGACTTTCGATTATTTTATAAAGTTAATCTACATAGTGTCTATAATTTCTATCACTTTTTTTCCAGCTCATTCTATATTCCATCTTCTTCCTAATATTTATCTGTGTGAGTTTGGTTAGATATTCAGATGAATGGGGGTGGGGCAGAGATGTCTGTTTCCTATATTACTTGGAACTTTAAAAAAATAAATGTAAGAGAACTTAATGATTTGTTTGATTCTGTGCATAAAAAAAGAGGTTCCTGAAGGGACTGACTGAGCCAGAAGTCACATACCATCTCTTTTATGTCACTGTTAAATACCACCCCTTTCCTGAATTTTTTTTGATATTCAAACTTGGTTTGATATCTTCCTTCCTTAGTTTTCCTGATAAGATAAAGAAAATTATTTCTGTGTCCCAATTGTTTTCTAGGTGGCTTTTCTAAATGCTATAACGTAATTCCTTTATATTTCTTATGACACTTATATTTTAGTTATTTGTTGTAGTTGTTTTCTGCCTTCATTATTTTGTAAATTCCTTAAAGGTGGTGTGGGTGATTTTTATTAATTGTTCATAGGAACCTATTGTTGAAGAAATAAAATGAAAGATGGACGAATGGTATGTATATTTTAACGCCTCCCTCATCACAGATAAAACATTTAGATGATTCTCTTAAGGTTTTATCATGTCCACATGGAGCTAAACTGAGTAAATAGGAATAGCTGTTTATGTTTAGTTGCTGAACTGCTTTTGGAATCTACAAAACATTTTATAAATTGCTTTTATTCTATGACATTATTGTTTATAAACAGTGATTAGGTGTAAGAACAAACAGGAGTTAATGAAAAGTGATGAGTATTATATATCTTAATGTGTGTTAAATATTATTTATCTTAAAGAGAATGGTTAAATAAACTGAACCTAGCATTTTTCAGCGTATAAAAATGACTCTTGAAACCTGTATCTTAAATTTTAAATTTTTTATATGTAAAATATCTTTTATATTCTCAGAATGGCACAGAGAAGACATAAAAGAGTAAGAACATGGACTCGTCACATAAACATCTTTAACAAAGATTACATTTTTGTGCCTGTAAATGAGTCGTGAGTATTTCATATTATTTAAAAACAAAATTGGAGAGTACAGAAAAAAATATTTTGTGTGTTCTTAGGTTAATAATCAGTAAAAAGTATGGGTATGTAAATTCTAGGTATTATTTTTAATTTTTTCCAAAGAAATGGCTAAAACTATGAGTTACGTATCTTAGACTTTGGTTTGACAGTGGTTATATTGTAAATATAGTGAAAAAACTAAAATGACAAATGCCCACAAGACTGTATTGACTGAGACATTGAATTTTTCTTTCTTGGACGCAAAAGATTTTCTGAATAGAAGATCAAAAGATTTTAGGATGAATCTTAAAATATTAACGAGAACAAGCTCTTGAAGCACAAATAGAAAAAAGGTGATACTGTGAGTCTGTCTATTTATTAAAACAGTTCCTCAATAGGAAGCACTGATTGGATGAAAGTAAATAAATTTGAAATAACTCAGATTTTACCCTAAATAGTCTCACTGCTTATTTACTTTTGGAATGTAGATTCCATATTGTGTCAGGTATTACAGTGGGCTTCTTCGGAATTGGTATGAAGTTTGTTATACCCACTTTCTCAGCTGTAGGTCTGGAACACATTCCTCTGCATTGTTTAGATTTTGTGTTTTTAAGATTGTATTTCTTTTTCAACAGCTCTCACTGGTACCTTGCAGTCATTTGTTTTCCATGGTTAGAAGAAGCTATATATGAAGATTTTCCACAAACTGTATCCCAGCACTCCCAAGTTCAGCAGTCTCAACATGACAACAAAACAACGGGTGATAAACTTAATGTCGATAGTGTTTTTAATAATGACAACAGTGAAATGATTATAGTGAACAATATGTAGTTAAAAGATAGTATAGTTTTTTTTTATCATGAAACTTATTAGAAGAAAAAATAAGAAATCTGAAATTTTAATGATAGATGCCCAACTTCATGTATAGCCAGATGTAATTCTTCAGTTATACTGTTATGTCAAGTTTTGTTGTAGCACTTTTTTAATCTTGCTAACATGACTAGGAATTCATGTTATGGATCTGCAAGCATAGACCAGTTTTGCCTCCTTGGTTAAATTTATTCTTGGGTATTTTATTCTTTTTGGTGCAATTGTAAATGGAATTGTTTTCTTAATTTCTCTTTCTGCTACTTGTTATTAGTGTATAGAACTGCAACAAATTTCTGTATATTAATTTTTTATCTTGCAACTTTACTGAATTCATTTATTTTAAGAGTTTTTTGGTGGTGAAATCTGGTGTTTTTTTCTTAACATCAATCAACACAGTTTTTGTTAACACTAGTAAACTGGCTAGGTAATATCAGGTCTCTTAAAATTCTTCAATGATTTTTCTTGTTATAACCCAAATCTTAAGTAAGCAAATAAGTCTACTTTTTTGAGAAAAAAATGAAAATTATGTGTTTTATATCTATAGTATAAACAGTAAGCAGAATTACTAATAGCCATTATCATTAATACTGGCCCAAACCACATCTAAATATTTTGCATTAGACATAAACACTCATTACTGCTTTATTATTTCTAACTAGATAATGATCTACATAGTACTTCAGCACTGTCTTTGGGCACAGAGGATTCCCAAGTAAGTATGTTCTTTTAGATATAAAAGAAGGAAAACTCTTGAATGTAATAATTTTATCTGTAAAATAGAGCCTAGTGAGGTGTGGACTATGATGGATATTGTTGGGCCATGATAAATTGTGCTGTTTTATGGTTCTTTGATGTATTTTATGGGAATAGGAGAAAGAATAAGAGAAATTATCATTCTTGCATTTGTTTAGCTTACTTAAACTTTTTTGATTTGTTTATTCAGTAATTTATTTGGTCATTTTGGTTGGTTCCTTTTTAGATGTACTTTTATTCTTCATTATGTCAGCATTTTTTTTTAGCTTAGTGTAATCAGCACCTAAACAGCAATATATATATATATATATATATATATATATATATATATATATATAAATTCTTTTTATTTGAGTCTAGTTGATATACAGTGTTAAATTAGTTTCAAGTGTACAACATAGAGATTTGACAAGTTTAAATGTTATGCTATGCTTACCACAGGCATAGCCACCATCTGTCACTATATAGTGCTATTACAGTATCATTGACCATATTCCTTATGCTGTGACTTTTATTCCTGTGATTTATTTTTTTATTTTTTTAAAGATTTTTTATTTATTTATTTGACAGAGATAGAGACAGCCAATGAGAGAGGGAACACAAGCAGGGGGAGTGGGAGAGGAAGAAGCAGGCTCATAGAGGAGGAGCCTGACGTGGGGCTCGAACCCGGAACGCCGGGATCACGCCCTGAGCCGAAGGCAGACGCTTTAACCGCAGTGCCACCCAGGCGCCCCTATTTCTGTGATTTATTTATTCTATAACTGGAAGCCTGTATCTCCCACTCCCCCTTCACCCATTTCGCCCATCCCCTGACCTTCCTCCCCTCTGGCAACCATCAGTTTGTTCTCTGTATTTATAGGTCTGATTCTGCTTTTTGTTTGTTTATTCATTTATTTTTTTAAATTTCACATATGAGTGAAATCTTATGCTATTTGTCTTTCTCATTCTGACTTATTTCATAGCATAGTACCCTGTAGCTCCATCCATGTCATTGCAAATGATGACAAGATTTCATTCTTTTTAATGACTAATACTCCTCTGTGTGTGTGTGTGTGTGTGTGTGTGTGTGTGTGTGTGTGTACGTACACCACATCTGTATCAATTCATCTATTGATGGGCACCTGGACTGCTTCCATATCTTGGCTATTGAAAGTAAATAATGCTGCAGTAAACATAATGGTGCACATATCTTTTCAAATTAGCGTTTTCACTTTCTTTGGGTAAATACCAAGTGGTGGAATTATTGGATCATATGATATTTCTCTTTTTAATTTTTTGAGGAAGCTCCGTATTGTTTTCCACAGTGGCTGTAGTAAACCAATTTATATTCTCACCAACAGTTTATGAGGATTCCTTTTTCTTCATGTTCTCACCAACACTTGTTATTTTTTGTCTTTCTGATTTAAGCCATTCTGGCAGGTGTAAGGTGGTATTTCATTATGGTTTTGATTTGCATTTCCCTGATGATTAGTGATGTTGAACTTTTTTCATGTGTTTGTTGGCCATCTGTATGTCTTCTTATGTCTGTTCAGATCCTCTGCCCATCTTTAATTGGATTTTTGTGTGTGTGTTGAATTGCATAAGCTCGTTATGTATTTTGGATATTAACCCTTATCAGATATATATTTGGAAATATCTTCTCCCATTCACTAGATTGCCTTTTCATTTTGTTGATGGCTTCTTTTGCTGTGCAGAAGCTTTTTATTTTGATGTAGTGCAATAGTTTATTTTTGTTTTGGTTTCCACTGCCTCAGGAGACAAATCTCAAAAAATGTTGCTAAGGCTGATGTCCAAGAATACTGCCTGTGTTTTCTTGAAGTAGGTTTATGGTTTCAGGTCTCACATTTAGGTCTTTAATTTTGAGTTGAATTTTGTGTATGGTGTAGGAAAGTGGTCCAGTTTCATTCTTTGGCATGTTGCTGTCCAGTTTTTGTGACACCATTTAATTGAAGGGACTGTCTTTTCCCCATTGTATATTGTTGCCTCCTTTGTTGTAGATTAATTGACCATATAGGTGCGGGTTTATTCCTGGCTGTCTCTCCTGTTCCATTGATCTGTGTGTCTCTTTTTGTGGTGGGACCATACTGTTTTGATTACTGTACCTTTGTAGTATAGCTTGAAATCTGAGGTTGAGCTACCTCCAGCTTTGTTCTTCTCTCTCAAGATTGCTTTGGCTATTTGGGGTCTTTTGTGGCATCATACAAATTTTAGGATTATTTTTTACTAGTTCTATGAAAAATACTATTGGTATTTTGATAGGGATTGCATTGAATCTGTACATTACTTTGTGTGGTATGGACATTTAACAATGTTAATTCTCCAAATCCACGAACATGGTATATCTTTCCATTTGTTTATTTGTCTTCAATTTCAATTTTACATTTTCAGAGTACAGATCTTTCACCTTCTCGGTTTATTCCTAGGTTTTTTGGTTTTTTGTTTTGGTGTAATTGTAAATGGGATTGTTTTCTTAGTTTCTATTCTATTTTGTTATTAGTGTATAGACATGCAGGAGATTTCTGTATATTAATTTTGTATCCTGCAACTTTACTGATTTCATTTATCAATTCTGATAGTTTTTTGATGCAGTCTCTAGGGTTTTCTATATATAGTATGTCATCTGCATATTGTGACAGTTTTACTTCTACCTTACCAGTTTGGTTGCTTTTTATTTCTTTTCTTGTCTGATTGCTGAACTTCCAGTACTATGTTGAATAAAAGTGGTGAGAGTGGACATCTTTGTTCCTGGTCTTAGAGGAGAAGCTTTTAGCTTTTCCCCATGAATATGATGTTAACTATGGGCTGTCACACATGAACTTTATGATGTTGTTGAGTTGTGTTCTCTCTAAACCCACTTTGTTGAGAGTGTTCATCATGAATGGATGTTGAATTTTGTCCAGTGCTTTTTCCACATCTATTAAGATGATTATATGGTTTTTGTCCTTTAATTTGTTAATGTGATGTGTCACATTGGTTGATTTTGTGGATACTGAACCATCCTTGCATACCTGGAGTAAATCCCACTTACTTGAGGTGAATGATTCTTTTAATGTAGTGTTGAATTCAGTTTGTTAATATTTTGATGATGGTTTTTGCATCTGTGTCCATCAGAGATATTGGCTTGTAGTTTTCTTTTTTTGTAGTGTCTTTGTCTGGTTTCAGTATCAGAGTAATGCTGGCCTTGTAGAATGAGTTTAGAAGCTTCTCTTCTATTTTTTTTTTGGAATTGTTTGAGAAGATAGATACTAACTCTTCTTTATTTTTTAAAAAAAATTATTTGTTTTTGAGAGAGAGAGAGAGAGAGAGAGCAGGGGGAGAAGCAGAGGGAGAGGGACAAGCAGACTCCACACTGAGTGCAGAGCCTAACGTGGGGCTTGATCTCAAGATCCTGAGATCATGACCTGAGCCAAAACCAAGAGTCAGTTGTTTGACTGACTGAGCCACCCAGGCGCCCCCTAACTCTTCTTTAAATGTGCGGTAGAATCTATGAATCTATCTGGTTATCGACTTTTTGTTTTTTGATTACTGATTCAGTTTTATTGCTAGTAATTGGTCTGTTCAGATTTTCTGTTTCTTTCTCATTCAGTTTTCGAAGATTGTGTGTTTCTAGGAATTTATTCATTTCTTCTTGGTTGTCCAACTTGTTGGCATGTAAGTTTTCATAGTTGTTTTTATAATCCTTTGTATTTCTTGGGTGTTCTCATCTTTCATTTCTGATTTTATTTGAGTCCTCTTTTTTCTTGATGAGTCTGCGTAAAGGTTTATCATTTTGTTTATATTTTCAAAGACCCAGCTCTCAGTTTCATTAATCTTTTCTATTGTTTTTTGTTTTAGTTTTTATTTCATTTATTTCCACCCTGATCTTTATTATTTCCTTCCTTCTAGATTTGGGCTTTGTTGGATTTTTCTTTTCTACTTAGTTTAGATGTAAAGTTAGATTGTTTATTTGAGATTTTTCTTGTTTTTTGAGGTAGGCCTATATCGGTATAAACTAACTTCTTAGAACTGCTTTTGTAGCATCCCAAGGATTTTGGACTATTGTGTTTTCATTTTCATTTGTCTCCATGTATTTTCTTAATTCCCTTTTTGATTTCTTTGTTGACCCATTGGTTGTTTAGTAGTATGTTGTTTAGCCTCCACATTTTTTGTTTTGTTACCTTTTCTTTTATGGACCTCCAAACTGGTATGCATGGTCTAGATTTGGTGTCTTAATTGACTAAAGTAGCCACCTAGTGATTTTTTTTTTTTTTTTTTTTGGTAGGTACAGAGAGCAGCAGCCTTGCTATCCTGGCATAGGCTTTTTTCTTTACTCTTACTGGTATTAGGTGGGCAGAAGGAAGGAAGTTTCCTTTTCTCACTAACAGTGACATGATAGGGGAGTTTCTCTTACTTATAGAAACAGGCTTCTCAGGGGTACCTGTGTGGCTCAGTTGGTTAAGTGTCTGCCTTCGGGTCGGATCATGGTCCCAGCGTCCTGGGATTGAGCCCTTCATCAGCAGGGAGCCTGCTTTTCCTTCTCCCTCTGCCCCCCCAACCACACTTCACAGTCTCTCTCTCTCTCAAATAAATAAATAAATAAAATCTTAAAAAAAAAAAAGGCTTCCAAATTAGGTTCCTTGGAACACTTGTTCTAAGATGCAGATTATGATAAAAGGATTGTAAGGTCAGGTAAGTTGGGTAAACCCTGTCTTATTCCTCTTAAAGATTCACTGTTACATTAGAATAATAAAGGTGCTGGAAAGTTTTTTATTAAAGAAATCTGCTTAAGTTTGATCTGTTGTTTCTCAAATTTGTGTCCACCGGCATATGTTGAGTTAGAAAATGTATGTAAGGGTAGGTTAAATTAACTTGTTTATCTTTGCTTAAGATGGTAGCTCTGAATAGACGTAACTAAAATTCTAGGTTATTTTTAGGCTATGTTAAAGTTCTGTAACTTCTTGAGGCCACATGGAAAAGTGTATAAGATACTGTATCACCAGTATAAGAAAATAAATCAGTGAATTTCTGAAAAAATGATGTTGGCTCACTTTAGATGATGAAAGGAGCTCTTACTTGAAATTTTAATTTCAGAGTATTTCAGACATTTTAAAGAGTAACTGCATATTAATTTATTCAAACTGGTTTTAATTGCAAAGTCATAAAAATTCCTGTTATTTCAGAGCACTGAGATGAATACATCAGTACCAAAGAAAATGTGTAAAAGGTAGGTACATGCTGTAATAATAGTTTTTCAGATATTTAAATTTACTCCATATGCAGATATGTATACCTTGATTTTTTCTTTTGCTTTTCATAGGCCATGCATTCTCATACTAGATTCCTTGAAAGCTGCTTCTATACAAAACACTGTTCAGAATTTACGAGAGTAAGTAATAACAATTTTACCCTCACTCTGTTATCTAAAATCTCAATAATTTTGAAGCTACTGTAAGAATTACTAAAAAGACTATATCAGGAATTATATTTTATTATGTATTTAGATGACATCTACAAATCTAATCAATAATAAATATCCCCTATTGTATGTTAATATCCAAGTATTAATATTTCTCAAATATTAACTTGGATATATTGAAAGCAAATTTGGAATTTGTATTCATAACTGAGCAATAAGTGTAATTTTACAAAGCATTGCAGATATTAGTGGTTATCAAAAGTATCATTTTAGAAAAAGTAAGAACTTTTTCACATTTTTATTGTGTGTGTGTGTGTGTGTGTGTGTATAATTTTGTAATTTACTATAGGATCTGGAAATAGCTAGCAACTAAGTTTTAAAATAATTTATTAGTTTACTTCCTAATATAAGTGAGTTTGTGAGTGTGAGTTATGAAGTTGAGTTGTTGAAAAAAATCTAGATTTTAGTTTGAAACTCAGATGATTTTCTTTTAAGTAGTAACCCTTGTAGCCTCACATACTATAATTTGTACTGTTAAATTTAGAAATTTGACTTGAGGCAACACATCTGGCAGCAAATGTTTTTCCATCTTTGTGTTGAATAAAAATAAAGGGATTTCTACTAGAATCACTGTACTTTTTGATGATTCAAGGTATTTAGAGGTAGAGTGGGAAGTTAAAAGAAAAACTCATCGTGAATTCAGCAAAACAAACATGGTGGACCTATGCCCTAAAGTTCCTAAACAAGATAATAGCAGTGACTGTGGAGTATATTTACTGCAATATGTGGAGAGCTTCTTTAAGGTATGTAAAGGTGTAAATAAATATTTTATTCACAATTACCAGCATATAATCACAAATTACTGGGTAAGCAAAGAACCAAGAAAATATTACAGGTAATCAAGAAAGAAAAAAAAAAAAAAAGACCACATATAATCCAGATACTGGAGTTATTTAACAGACAAGAACTTTAAAATGATTTGAGTAATATGTTAGAGAAAATAGTCAAAGATGAACAAAATGGATAGGGATGGAATCTACTAAAAAAAATCAAGTGGACATTCTAGAGCCCAATGCATAATAATATATCTGAAATTAAGAACTTACTGGCATTTGTTGTGATGAGCATTGGGTTTTGTATGTATGTGATGAATCACTAAATCCTACATACAAAACTAATATTATGCTGTATGTTAACTAAGTGGAATATAAATAAAAATTTAAAAGTAAAAGAAAAACGAACTTACTGGTTGGATTTAATAGCAGACTTGGATATAGCAGAAGACAGCATTAGAACTTTAAAAAAAAGGGCAAGAGAAGGAATTCCACTGTATTTCGAAGAGAAAAAAAAGAACAGAATATAAGAGACAAGTGTGATACAAGTGAAAAAGTTTAATTTACGTGTAATTAGAGTTCCAGAAGGATTAGGTTGGAAGAGAGAGAAAGGCAGACAAAAATTTGAAGAAAAAATTTCAAAACTATAAGACCCATATATTGGGGGCACCTGGGTGGCTCAGTCGGTTATGCATCTGCCTTTGGCTCAGGTCATGATTTCAGGGTCCTGTGATCCAGTGCCGCATAAGGCTCCTTGCTCAGCAGGGAGTCTGCTTCTCTCGCTCACTCTTCCTCTCACTCTCCTTCTGTGAGAGCGCTCATTCTCTCCCTCTCTCTCAAATATATAAATAAAATCTTAAAAAAATAAAAGGCCCATATATTCAAGAAGCTCAGAAAACCATAAGCTAGATAAATACAATAATGAGCCCAAGTGTTATTTTCTAGCTCATCAGTGATACTATAGGTAGCAGTATTGAGGAGGAAGTTTTAAAAGGAATCACTCTTTGCTGTTTAAACTGTCCACTCATTACTTCAGTCATTACCAGCATTATTTGTGAAGCCCCTCTCCTCTCTCTGGAGGTCGGGGGAGCGGGGTGAGACTGAAAGTTCCAACCCGCTAATTGCATTGTTGGTTGTCTGGCAACCAGCCCCATTTTTTGGTGTGGTGTTATGAAAATGGGTACAGGAGTAGGGTATTTTTGACTGGTACTAAAGGTTCTTTCAGCACATAAGGGTTATAGTATACAGTTAGAACTTTTGGTATAATTGGGGAGGAATGGTAATACATAGCTTAGGTAAATTACAGTATATAAATTATATCTCAGTAAAGCTGTTATTTTAAAAAGTTAGCAGTTTCTCATTTCTTATAAAATGAAATTAAAACAAATTTGAATTGTACTGCTAAAGTGATTGTATTCTTTCTTTTCTTTCACTAGGATCCTATTGTTAATTTTGAACTTCCAATTCATTTGGAGAAATGGTTTCCTCGTCATGTAATAAAGACCAAACGGGAAGATATTCGAGAGCTCATTTTGAAACTTCATTTACAGCAACAGAAGGGCAGCAGTAGCTAGTTAATCCGTACAAACATGACACAGATGTTCTGTAAGATTACTGGAAAGCCGCTTACCAGCATTCGTGTTAGTCAGCTCACAGAGAAGAAAATAACGTGTGGTAGTTTTATAAGTCATTGAACAGTATCTGAAATATATAAGATATATGATTAGATTGTTGAGATCTCATAGATGCCGTGGAAAATGGGGGTGGTATAGATAAACTTATTAGATAGAAATTAAAATTTCATAAATATTTGATATTTTTCTGATTAAATATGCTTCTGATTATGCAATAGCATATGTAAATGTAGGAATGTTTTTGTAGATGATAAAACTATGTGATCTGTACTTCCATATAACTGGGAGTTGAGGGGAGTTAGGTCCTCCCTGGTGCCAGCCCCAGTGCTTGTCAAGTTTGTTGACAAGTCACATTATATTGTAATTCTATTCTTTGCAGCTCAAGCATGCAGTATGAATACTGTGTATTTTTTAAAAGAAGAGTTTAGTATTAAGGCTTCAGAAAATGCCATTTACGGCATCCCTTCTGTATAGTGTAAAAGAAGACATGATGTTAGGAAGATGATAAAAATTGACTCTTTCAAAGCGCAGCTTATTTTTCTCAATTGCTAAATGGAACTGTTACTCTGCTGTAATTGTTATATGTCCTCTTTTTCTTTTGATGTCATATGTGGGGATCTGAGAATTTAGTTCATTCATTCAGAATGAAATTTGGAACAAAAAACTTTTAACTGTCCAAAATAGGTTTTTAAAAGTTATGTATGTAGCTCAACTTAGTTTATTTGAGGTATAGCTTTATCAATATTGACTTCCATCCTATTCTGATATCTTAGAATGTATGTACACAGTTTCTGTAAGTATAGAAGATAAAATTGATGTCCTCATAACTTTAATTAAAAAATACCCTCAAAATCTTATTTATTAATTGTTAGAATTAAATATATAATTTTACAGCTCTGTTTACCCGTTATTCATCTGCAAAGCCAGATTGCTCGAATTGCTTTTATATTTTTAAATCGTAGTTTTTAGAAACCTATGATCCCCGTGGAGCATAAGTTTTTATTAAATGTTCAGGTAACAGTTTTGAATTCATGTGATGTTGGTGGTATTATATGATTAAGGACTTCACAACCTTTTAATGTTATCAGGAAAATTTTGAGGGGACAATGATACTGTATTTTCTCAGATAAGAAACATGTTTTCTAAGAGTATTATTTTAATCTTCTGTTTAAGCATCTCTTGGATTTATATTGTTAACTGTATATAAAGCAAAAGGCTTTATAAAAAGTGAAGCAAAGGCAATTTAAGGTAAAGCTAAAAGTTGGAACATTTTATTTCAAAATCATGTGAATTCGAAGTTGTCAGTTAAGCCTCAGTGTTTTTCAGTTTTTGTTAATCTTGTCACCATCTTTATATTGTTAAAGATATTTGTCTTTTGGAGATTTCTTATAAAGATGGTTATAATTAAATGTTTTCATTCCCAATTTGTGTGTGTATGGGAGGGGACTTTTTAAAATGACTATTAATTATTTTGTACATCTAATTTTGGGAAAGCAAGTATGTAATACATCTTCTTGTGACTTCTTAACTTTTTTGTTTGTATGTTTTTCAAAGGTACCACTGTCCTTTATCATGTTTTGAAGATTGTTTAAAATTCATTTTCCTAAATTCATGTGGAAATAATGTGTTGAATATCAACATTTTATATTAAACATGTTTCCAATTCATTAAATTAGGGTATAATTTTTCTTAAGAAACATGAACCATTCTTAGAAATAAATGTTCAAATTTATGATTTCTAGTTCATATCTTATAACTGATGCTTAGATTAATTTTTCTTTCTCCTTTAACAGGCATATAGTTAATTTGTTCATTCAGGAAACATTTTTGGAGCATCTACTAATAGGCAATTTGCTAGGTATAAAAAAATGAACTGCAGCTTTTATTCTTGAATCATTTATAGTCTAACGGGAGAAATGGACATATTAATAGTTTTAATATTCCTAGTAAAAACTGTAATAGAGTTTCTTGGGAGCTCAGGAGGGAGTTCATCCTAGTTCTCTGTGTGTGTATATGTGTATGTGTGCGTGTGTGCGTGTATGAGTGTGTGCGTGTGTGTGTGAGCAAGAGGTGGTAGAAAGGTAGTAAGACAGTTGTCACTGGACAGGGAAAGTCTTCCCAGAGAAGATAATACTACTTTTAATTTACAACTCTTGGGAAAAAAAAAAGTAGTAGCTTTTTTTTTTTTTTTGAATCCTGTCTTATCACTTTAAGTAGGATAGAAAAAGTTTAATGCCTCTTATAATCAGCTTGTTTTCTTTTTATGTTATGGGAAAAAGTAGGGCTCTTGTTGTACAAAGCCCTTTCTAATCTTGTTCCAATCTATGTGCTGTCCTCATCTTTCCAGTGTCACCTAGTTTTTAATCATATAAAATTATTCTTTTATGCTGTAATTGCTTTTGGCTTAACACCAAGCTTAAGCCTTTACTTCATAGCAAATTATCTTGGATTTTCTTTCTTTCAGTAGTGTTTCTTTGGAAATGTACTGAGCTAAAATAAATGTGAAATGTCATTTGTATTCAGTTTTTTTTTAATTGTGAAAATGACCTCTAATTGTTGAACTATGTTTGGTCTGGGAGAACTGTGAGTAGACATGCATACTCTGAAGGCCTGCTTGACCAGAACTGTATAAAACTTTATTGGAGAACATAAGCTTTTCCTTCCTTTTGTAGAGTCTCTTGTAACTGAACTTGTCCTTGTGGAAATTTGGAAACTTTGCCCAGAGGCCATTAAAAGGCAAGTTTTTGTGGGTATCAGTCTTCCTCATGCTGGTATAGTCTACACCCACCCAGCTGGTCTCTTCTCTTACAACTGAGTGCATCCCTTTTGGGGGCTGAAGAAATTGGGGTCAGGGCTATTTTCGGATTCTCAAGAGAAATGTGCTTTAGATCTTTACAAAACATTTTTTTTTTTTTCTTCAGAGAACTTCACTAGAGGTATATGACAAGATGTAAATCCAGTGCTATTTGATAGTAAATCCTAACTTTCCCAGGGGCTTTGACTAATTTAATTGCTTTCTACTAGGTTTATTTGATAAAAACAACTGTCCTACTACACAGAATTTTATCTGGTCCCATTGTGGTAAAAGATAACCTTTCTTGGTTAGGAGTTCCTCTTGTACATAAACACACTGGGCCTCATGTGTAATAGCTAATGTAGCAACACAGTTGTCACGTGGCTATCATTTTTATTGTATG
This sequence comes from Ursus americanus, assembly GCF_024610735.1. Taxonomy (NCBI): domain Eukaryota; kingdom Metazoa; phylum Chordata; class Mammalia; order Carnivora; family Ursidae; genus Ursus; species Ursus americanus. The sequence goes on from NC_142130.1 coordinate 53,279,377, forward strand.
CTTAGTATGTACCAGGCACTATTCTAAGCATTTTCCGTATATTAACTAATTTAATCCTCACAACAGCTCTATCATGAGTTAGCTTTACCTTTCCTATCCCATTTTATATATAAGGGAGAAGATGTTAAGTGGTGATAACCAAAGATTTTCAAATTTCTTTCTTTCTTTCTTTCTTTCTTTCTTTCTTTCTTTCTTTCTTTCTTTCTCTCTCTCTCTCTCTCTCTCTCTCTCTTATTTTATTTATTTGTCAGCGTGCACAAGCAAAGGGAACAGCAGGCAGAGGGAGAAACAGGCTCCCCGCTGAGCAAGGAGCCCAGTGCGGGATTTATCCCCGGACCCTGGGATCATGATCTGGGCTGAAGGCAGACGGTTAAATGACTGAGCCACCGAGGCCTCCCTGATTTTCAATTTTTTTTATCAAGGAGAGAAATTTACATGACAGTAACTATGCCAACAAGAAATAGTTCCAGGAAAACTAGCTAAAGCTAGTTTTGTACCTAGCCCTGTATTTCTGAAATAGATAGGTATAGTCAGTCTGGGCTTATAAATCTTATGCTTACAAATCATAGGTCCTAGGGGCCCCTGAGTGTTGCAGTTGGTTGAGCTTCTGACTCTTATTAGTTTTGGCTCAGGTCGTGATCTCAGGGTGGTGACATTGAGCCCTGCATTGGGCTCTGCACTCAGCATGGAGACTGCTTGAGACTCCTCTCCTTCTGCCGCCGCCCCCCCCACTCTTTCTCTCTCTCAAAATAAATAAATAAACCTTAAAAAAACAAAACAAAACAGGCCCTAGAAGAACCCAAAGAACTTGTGAATCTATCAGGTTCAAGGAACAGATTCAGAAAAATTGTAAAACTCTGTGAATTATATGTGAAACATTGTTTTTAAGTGGACTGCTTGTTAAAGGCAAAGAAAGCGTCTGTAAAGAGCTTAGCTGGCTAGATTAGAATAAAGAAATTGTCTCTCCCCAATCTGTTCTAATTAGCTTATCTCTTCTGCTTTCAAAGCTGTGCTGCTTATTTCAGAAAAGAAGTGAGAGGTATTTTGAAAGGACACCATTTTTATTTAAGCTAATTTATAATGGTTTTGTAATGTTTGTCAGTTCTCTATAAACATAAACTTTTAAATGTTAGACCTTTCCTATAATAATTCATTACTGGAAGTTTTAAGTCTTTTTGGGTGCTCAAGTTAAGGATTTTGGCTTCTCCTCATTCCTTTGATTTTGGCCCAAATGATTATGTTTCCTCATTTTGGGAAGATTTCTCTGGGTATTTTGATATTTGTCGTGATAGAAGGAAACCTTACATCATTAACAGGTATTTAAAAATCTATATTATTTGTATTTGTCCTTATATTTATAGTATATTCTCTTTAAAAATAACATTATTTGATATGACTGTTGTAAGAATTTGAATCAAATGCTGTTCTATTAGTCTTTGGTATTGCTTCATTTAAACTTTTAAAATCTCTCTAATAATTTTGGTTTTCTTCTTTAGTAATTTGTACTTCGGACTTACTTCCTCTTATTTCTCGTGTTGCAATTGGATATATAGTTTTTTCAATAACTAAGAATCTTGAAATAAAGGAGTAGGAGTTGGATGGAGAAAAAATGGACTGCTCACTCCTCCCCTCTTTAGGCATGCATGTCTATAATCTGAGCAATGACTTTAAAATCGAAATGTGGCACAAAAGTCAGTTTTTATTTGTTACCTTTCATACTGTGTTTTCATTCATTATCAGAAGACTTGTCTATGCTTTCACTCTGTAGCACAAACCTACATGTCTTTAGAAGATATCCAAGAACCCAAGCGTGCAGTTCCTTTTTTCCTGACTGACTCAGAATCCGCAGATACTTCTCTTTCTACTGAAAAGAAACTACCTCTGGACCACGGAGAAATTGAGAAACAGTGGTTGCTGAGAAGAAGGAGATCTATTCTGTTTCCTAATGGTGTGAAAACCTGTCCAGGTGAAAGTGTGACAGAGGCTGTGGCAAACCATGTAAAATATTTTAAAGTACGAGGTAAGTGAACATCCAAACCTTGGGGCTTTGTGATGTAATTCAAACATAGTCCTAACATGTTTGTTGTATCTTGTGAAAATTCAGTTTGTGATAATTTAGACAGACACTGAACCAAATATTATCCTTGTATTAGCTATGGAAAAAGGACTTGCTAAAAGTATACTATTTATCTAGCTTCAGAGGAAATTTAGAGTGGAAATCGCTTAAATCTTAAGCACATCAAAAATACCAGTTTGTGTTACTGGAAAGTTTAATTATTTTTACTTCATCATTAAGTAATTTGTAAATATACCCACAATATATATTTTCCATGGTATATGTACCTATTTGGGTAATCAGTTACTTTATATACATAGAAATATAATTTTCTATATTTTATAGTCTAGACATTGTGCGGATTCATGACTAGTCTCTGGTTGGTACACATAAACCTTATTATGTCTAAAATGATGGTGCTTCTCACAATGGATCTGAAAGCAATAGAACTAGGATTTTATGTATTTATATATTTTTACAGCTTTTATTTATTTATTTTAGAGAGAGATAGCGAGCGAACATGGGGAGGGGGATAGGATTGGGGGGAAGACAGGGAGAGGGAGAGGGAGAGAAAGCTGACTCCACACTGAGCCGGAGCCCAATGCAGGGCTCGATCTCATGACCCTGAGATCACAAACTGAGCCAAAACCAACAGTCTGTGGGATGCTTAACTCGCTGTGCCACCCAGGTGCCCCCAGGATTTTATTTTGACTAAACAATATTATCCTTGAATATATATTCTCTTTCTTAAATTTACTAACCAAAATTGCTTAATTGACCATAATACGTCCCTTAGATTTGAAGGAATCTCAAACTTCGCTTTTTGCTGCTCAAGAGACAATAAAAAGCCATAAGGTGGCTGTGATGCTAGTAAACTAAAGTGGAGATGGATGACTAAATGGTAGTAAAATCAGACTTGCTCATTTATGTATTTATTCAACAAAAGTTTATTGGCTACTTATATTGTCCATGCCCTGGGCTATATGGAGCTTCAGTCTAAGCTGCTACTTTATCTTCTCCTTTTTACCTTTCTCCATCTTGTCCTTCTCCTTCCTCCTCCTCCCTCACCAAAGCAAGTGTTTTTTTATTTATTTTTTCAAAGCAAGTTTTTTAAAAGTTTTTATTTAAAGTCCAGTTAGTCAGCATACAGTGCAATATTAGTTTCAAGTGTACCATTTAAGTGATTCAGCACTTACATACAGCACCTGGTACTCATCAGAACAAGTGCCTTCCTTAATCCCCATTACCTATTCAACCCATCCATCCCCCCGCTTCCCCTCCCGCAACCCTCAGTTTGTTCTTGCTAGCTAAGTGTCTGTTTCTTGGTAGGCCTCTCTTTTTTTTTAACATATGCTCATTTGTTTTGTTTCTTAAATTCCACATATGAATGAAATCATATGGTGTTTTTCTTTGTCTGACTGACTGACTTTGCTTAGCATTATACTATCTAAGTAAGTGTTTTTAAAATAAAAAAATTAGGGGCGCCTCGGTGGCGCAGTTGTTAAGCGTCTGCCTTTGGCTCAGGGCGTGATCCCGTGTTATGGGATCGAGGCCCACATCAGGCTCCTCCGCTGGGAGCCTGCTTCTTCCTCTCCCACTTCCCCTGCTTGTGTTCCCTCTCTTGCTGGCTGTCTGTCTCTCTGTCAAATAAATAAATAAAATCTTTAAAAAAAATAAAAAAAATTAATACCAGATATTACATGTATTTGTATATTTGATTTTTTTTGTTGTTGTTTATTAAAGTGGCACTCTATTAGCACCTTTTTTAAAGGTGTATTTATTTAAAGGGTATTTATATCTCTTGATTGTATTTTGGGACTATCAAACATTACTAAGCAATAAGATTTCATTTTACTTTAAAAAAATTTTTTAAAGGTTTTATTTATTCATTTGATATATATATAGAGAGAGCACAAGTAGAGGGAGAGGGAGAAGCAGGCTGCCCCCCTGAGCAGGGAGCCAGATGTTGGGGTAGATCCCAGGACCCTGGGATCTTGACTTGAGCTGAAAGAAGACGCTTAAACAGCTGAGCCACTCAGGCGCCCCTCCTTTTGCTTTTTTAATGGAAATCCATTGACTGTGGCTTTTGTGTATGGGGCATGTGCCAGAAGTGGCAAATTCTAAAGAGAGTGGGAAGAGAATAAAGGACTAAAGATGAATGAGAATGACAGTTTATAACTTATCAAAATATGATTTCTACTACCTGGATTTTTACTTTTAAAATAAATAGATCAGAATATCTAGATAGCTGCTGGTTAAATAGTGGAGAGGAAATAACTATTTAAGAAATGTGGTTATGGGGATGCCTGGGTGGCTCAGTCAGTTAAGCATCTGCCTTTGGCTCAGGTCCTGATCCTGGGGCCCTGTGGTCGAGTCCCACATTGGGCTCCTTGCTCAGCGGGAAGTCTGCTTCTCCCTCTGCCTGCTGCTCCCCCTGCTAGCGTGTGTGCACTCTCTTTCTCTCTCTGACAAATAAATAAAATCTTGAAAAAAGAAACGTGGTTATATCAAGTCAGGAAATAACAAATGTTGGTGAGGATGTGGAGGAAGGAGAACCTCTTACATTGCTGGTGGGAATGCAAGCTGGTGCAGCCTCTCTGGAAAAGAGTATGGAGGTTCCTCAAAAAGTTAAAAATAGAACTACCCTAGGAGCCAGCATATGCACTACTAGGTATTTACTCAAAGGATACAAACATAGTGATCCAAAGGGGGATCTGCACCCCAATGTTTATAGCAGCAATGTCCCCAATAGCCAAACTATGGAAAACAGGTAAAGATTGTGTATGTATACACACACACACACATATCTCCACGCACACACACACACACACACACACACACACACACACACACATATCTACACACACATGCACACACACACATATATCTACACACACACACACACACACACACAATGGAATATTATTCAGCCATCAAAAAATGAAATCTTAACATTTGCAACAATGTATATGGAACTAGAGGGTATTATGTTGAATAAAATAAGTCAACCAGAGAAAGACAATTATCATATGATTTCACTCATATGTGGAATTTAAGAAATAAAACAAAGGACCGTAGGGGAAGGGAGGGAAAAATAAAACAAGACAAAATCAGAGAGGGAGAAGGGGGGTGCCTGGATGGCTCAGTCTTTAAGCATCTGCCTTCGGCTCAGGGCGTGATCCCAGAGTCCTGGGATCGAGCCTCGCATCGGGTTCCCTGCCCTGCTGGGAGCCTGCTTCTTCCTCTCCCACTCCCCCTGCTTGTGTTCCCTTTTCCGCTGACTGTCTCTCTCTCTCTGTCAAATAAATAAATAAAATTAAAAAAAAAAAGGAAGAGAAAGCGTGAAAGAATCATAGGAAACAAACTGAGGGTTGCTGGCGGGGAGGTGGGTGGGGGGATGGGGTAACCGGGTGATGGGCATTAAGGAAAGCATGTGATGTAGTGAGCACTGGGTGTTATATGCAACTGATGAATCACTGAACTCTACCTCTGAAACTAATAATACACTATATGTTAACTAATTGAATTTAAATAAAGTAAAATAAAAGAATAGGAACAGATCAGCAAAAAAAATGTGGTTATATCTTTTCTTTCCTCTTGTGTTTATAAATTCAAGAGATACTAGTGAGAAAGAAGCCAATAAAAAGAAAGCATTCCTAAATAATTCATTTTAAAATACAGATGCTATGAATGGGATCATTGGAAAGGGAGCTCCCAGAGCTAAAAGTGTCGGCACAAACACATCAAGATGGTAACAGTGTTGTTATAGCTGTTACCGTCATTTGTAAAGAGTAAATATGTTTTTGAAAATTAGAAAAATTAATATTTCAGCATAGATTTTATAGACATAATTAGATTATGCCTTTCGAACCAAATGTTTGGAAATTAGAGGGAGAGATCCATTCAATGTCCAACCAAGGATCTTAGCTCTTTTTACCAAGCTAATTCAGTCTAATGGTTTGCCCAATTTTTCCTTCATAGAGGATCTGGCTTTAGTTGCTAATTTGTGTAACAAATTTGAAAAATAACTTCATTTAAGCAAGAAGCAATGCACTTAACCTAATAATTTGTAAAATTAAACAGATATTTAGGGTACTTGGAATTGAATGCAGTTAGTAGTATCCTCCCACTTAAAAAGTTACATTTGTAGTTGGACTTTTAAAATATAGCTTTATTAATGTATACTTTGATGGATTATAAGCTGCAATTTAAATTATACTATTTGATTAGTTTTGACAAATGTATTTACCCTTAAAATCATCATGCAGTTAAGATAATGAATTTATCAATCACCTCCAAACATTTTCTCATTTGCCTTTGTAATCTCTCCCTCCCTTAGCACTTCCCTTTAGTCTGGTACTGAGGCAACCTCTAATCTGGTTTTTATCACTATAAATTGTTTGCATTTTCTACACTTTTATATATAAATGTAATCACAATATGTACGCTTTTTTATCTGGCTTCTTTTGCTCAGTGTATTTATTTCGAAGCTCATCTATGATTTTTTTTGTGTATCAGTAGTTTGTTACCTTTTATTATTGAGTATTCTATTTTGGGGATATATCACATTTTGGGATATTTGGGTTGCTTTCAGTTATTGGTGATTATAACCAAAGCTGTTATGAACATTGGTGTTTAAGTTTTTGTGTGAACATATGCTTTCTTTCTATTGGTTAATTAGTAGTGGAATGGCTGCGCCTCATGATAGGTGTATTTTTAACTTTTTGTGAAGTTGCTAAACTGTTTTCCAATGTGGCTGTACCACATGCAATGTATTAGAATTCCAGTTTTTCCACATTCTTGCAATACTTGGTATGGTCAGTCTTTTTTAACTGTAACCATTCTAGTGAATAAGAAGTAATATCTTATTGTGGTTTTAATATGCATTTTTTTAATGGCTAATGGCTAATGATGTTGAGCACCTTTTTCGTGTGCTCATTCACCATTTGTATATCATTTTTGGTGAAGAGTTTATTCAAATATTTTGCTCATTAAAAAAATGATTGGGTCATTTGTCTTACAGAATTGTAAGAGTTCTTAATGTATTCTAAATACAAATTCTTTGTCAGATAGATGTTTTGTATACATTTTCACCCAATGTGTGGCTTTTTATTTTCTTAATAATGTCTTTTGAGGGACAAAAATTTTATATTTTGATGCAGTCCAATTTATCTTTTTTTTTTTTTTTTTTTGGATCATGCTTGCCTTTGGTGTTATAGCTAAGTTTGCCTAACCCAAAGTGACAAGTATTTTCTCCTATATTTTCTTTTGGAAATTTTATAGTTTTATGTTTTACATTTAGGTCTGTGATCTACTTTGAGTTAATTTTTATATATGGTGTATATGGATCAAAGGTAAATTTTTGCGTATGCTTAGCAAATTGTTCCAGCACCAGTTATTAAAAAGATTATCCTGGGGGTGCCTGGGTGGCTCAGTCAGTTAGGCATCTGACTCTTGATTTAAGCTCAGGTCATGATCTCAGGGTCATGGTATTGAGTCCCCTCTGGCTCTGTGCTGGGCATGGAGTCTGCTTGAGATACTCTCTCTCCCTCTTCCTCTCCCTCTGCCCATCCCCCTGCTCGTGTGCTCTCTCTATATATAAATAAATAAAATCTTAAAAAAAAAAGATTATCCTTTCTTGCCTTTGCAACCTTTGTTGGAAATTAGTCTTCTGTATATGGTGGGTCTACTTCTTCACTCTTTATTCTCTTCCACTGATCTCTTTGTCTGTTTTCATGCTAATACCATACTGTCTTGATTACAATAAGTCTTTAATAGGGAAAGTTCTTCAGCTTTGTTCTTCTTTTTTCAGATTTGCTTGGTTGTGCTAGGTCCTTTGTTTTTCATGTAAACATTAGAATCAGCTTGTTAACTTATACAAAAATGGCTGCTGGAATTTTGATTGGAATTGTGTTGAATCTGTTAGTCAATTTGGGAAGAATTGTCATCTTAACAATACTGAGTCTTCTGATCTATGAACGTGATATATCCCTCCATTTATTTAGGTCTTCTTCAGTTTCTCTTGGCAGTGTTTTATGATTTTCAGTGTATAGGTCTTACACATCTTTTAATCAGATTTATCTATTTTACTTTTTTTCATGCCATTGTTAATGTTATTTTAATTTCTAATTGTTCATTGCTAGTATATAGGCATACAACTGCTTTTTGTATATTGACCTTTTATTCTGTAGCTTGCTAAATTCACTTATTAGTTCTAGTAGTTTTTTTGTGTATTCCTTAAGGTTTTCTACATAGATGGTTATTTTATTTGCAAATAAAGATAATTTTACTTTTCATCTTCCAGTTTATATGCCTTTTATTTCTTGCCTTATTGCACCAAGTTGTTCCATATGCTTTGGGCACCATGATTTTGAGAGGAAAATGCCCTAAAAAAAGACTTTGTTCCATACTGGATTTCTATGTGCTGGATAATACACACAGCCTGAGCCTTAGTAACAGGATTAAAGACAGATTAAGTTCAGGCATTTCTTTCTTCAGAATATTGTCGTCACATTTTGCCTTCCTCCAGCAGTTTGCAGGGCAGGTTTTCTCTGCCACAAGAGAGGCATTCGTAGATCACCTATCTTCTCAAAAATCTTCAACAATCACTAAAGGCTTATGAAAATTGTTTGACAAGGATGGGGCTTCAGAACAGGTCTACTTCTAGGCCATAGTGAAGTATGTGGCAATTGTCTCTGGTGGAGTTTTGCCCTTCTTAGTACCTCTTTCCCAGGGATCATGCTGATTTTACTCTTTTCTCGATTGGCTGCAGTGTTCTATCTAGGTTTTCCCTCTCTGCGCTGCATGATGGCTCCCGGCTCCCCTGCCAGCCCCCCCAGTTCTCCTCCTCTATTAAAATATACGTGTTCTGAATTCTGTATTCCATGTTAGTTAACTGGACGCTCTTGTCAGGTAGCTCCCAACTGGAAAGCCATCGGATAAATTAAGGATGTATTACCTTTCTGGACAGAATTACTTTTTCAATTTTATTGAGACATAATTCACATACCATACAATTCATCCATTTAATGTATAGAATTCAGTGGTTTTCTAGTATATTCACAGAAATGTGCAACCATTATCACACTAAGTTTAAGAACATTTCATCACCTCCAAAAGAAACCTCATAGACTTTAGTCATCACTGTCTTATCCCTCTATTTCCCCTATCTCTCTCCCCAGGCCTAAGCAACCACGAATCTGCTTTTTATTTTTATAGAGTTATCTATTATGAATATGTCAGATAAATGAGATAATATAGTATGTGGTCTTTTGTGACTGGCTTTCACTTTGCATAATGTTTTCAACATTCATTCATGTTGTAGCATGCATCAGTAGTTTATTTTTTTATGGCCAAATAATAATATTTTCTTATATGGATATACCACATTTCATTTATCCATTTGTCAGTTGTTGGGCATTTGAGTTGTTTTCAATTATTTGGGTGTGTATACCTAGGAGTAGAATTTCTGGGTTATATGGTAACTATGTTTAACATATGAGGAACTGCCAGATACTACTTTCTAAAGTAGCTGTACCATCTTAAATTCCGAGCAGTGGTGTGTGAGATTCTGATTTCTCTACATCTTTGCTAGCACTATGATATTCTTTATAAAAAAAATCACAACCATCTTAGTAGGTGTGAAATGGTATCCCCTGCTTTTGATTTGCATTTCTTTAATGATTAGTAACATTGAACATCTTTTTATTTGGTTTTTGGTCATTTGAATATCTTCTTTCAAAGAATATCTTTGGATCCTTCCCTATTTTTCAGTTTTTAAAAAAAATTATTGAGTTGTAACAGTTCTTTATGTATTCTAGATACAAGTTTCTTATCAGATAAATGATTTGAAAGTATTTTTTCTCATTCTGTGGGTTGTCTTTTCACTTTCTTGATAGTGTCTTCCATGCAGTAAAGTTTTCGATTTTGATAAAGTCCAGTTTATCTGTTTATTCTTTTTCAAAATTGTTTTGGTTATTCTAGATTCATTGTAATTCCATATGAATTTTAGAATTAGTTTGTCAATTTCTATAAAGAAGTCAATCAGTGTTCAGATAGGATTGCATTCGATCTGTAGATCAATTTGGAGATACTACCATCTTGACACTGGTAATGATTCATGTGTGGATGCTTTAATTTGCATTTCTCTGAAGATGAATGATAGCACTTTTTCATATATATATATATATATATATATATATATATATATATATATATATATATATATCTTTTGTAAAGTGTTTGTTCCAGTCTTTTACATGTTTTAAAAATTGGAGTGTTTGCCTTTTTATTAGAGAGTTGTAGAAATTCTTTATCCTAAATACCAGTTCTGTGTCAGATATATGTATTTTGAATATTTTCTGCCAGAAGTGTGGCTTGCCTATCCATTTTTTATTACTAGTATCTTTGATGAGTAGTTGTTAGTTTTAATAAATTCTAATTTCATTTTTTTTCTGGTTGTTGCTTTCTGTGTCCTGTCTCTAAAATTTTTGCCTGTCCTCAAGTTATACAGATATTCTTCTGTATTTTCTTTTAGGACTTTCATAATATTAGCTTTCATATTTCAAATTATTTTTTGTGTATATTGTAAATAAGTTATTGAGATTTGTTTTTTCTTTCTTTATAGATACATAGTTATTCAGTCTTATATTTTTTATATTTTCTTTGAATCACTTTTTTCATAACTAGACCTTATAGACATTCATTTTTTGTTTTTACCAACTCAGACTTTCACCTTTGCATTGTCTTCTGGTGGGCACTAAATTTTCATGTGGCAGTTTTAAAAAGCAAGGAAGAATTCTGAATCTACAGGTGGTCAACTCTATCTCAGTCAGCCTTGGCTGGATTCTTCTGTATGCTGTAGGATCAGAAGTTCTGAAGAGCAATTATAAGGATGCAGTTAGTTCACTGAAAGAGAAAACTAAGTTTGCAACCAAAGGTTCATTTTAACCCTGAAAAATCACTTGATAGAGAAACTTTAAATATTCATATATTTTCCTCTCTGTTAGAGCTGAAGGCTTGTTTTTTGGCTTAGACTATCTTCTTCCATCAAACAACTGTAAGACAACCAGAATCCAATATGATGATAACATTGATAGTCATGTAGCACTAAGGAGTTTATAAAATACTCTCACAGGTAGGTAGGTAAGACAGTAATGATTCACCCAGTTAAATAAGAGAGATGAGTACGCTGAAACATTGGATGGCTAGCTAAGTTACCCGTGGTTGGAAAGCTAGTACATGGTGAGGCTAGGGCTAGAATTTAGTTAGATCTTCCGACTCTGTGAATTCAGGGGCTCCACCTCAATATGTTGCTGGATAAGCATTCAGTTTTCTTGAAATGAAAAATAATGGTGCTGATCTCTGTCTTTTTGCACCCATCTCTCTCCCTCAGCGCTCTGTTCCTCTTCCCTCCTATCTCCGTCTACCTGTTGTCCACAGTGTCTGGCATTTGGCCAATGGAATGGTTGCAGGATAGCAGTACACTTAGTACTACACAAAATGTGCAGACAGCCTGTTTAGCATCCTTTCAGATTTGATCCTTTGGAATAATTTAGCAGATATAGATTGAATTAGTTTTTACTTTAATATAGCAGTACATTTCCCCGGAATATCATGTTTTTTTTTTTAGTTCCCCTATCTTCAAAAAATTTCTTTTGAGTGTAATTGACATACAATGTTACATTAGTTTCAGGTGTACAACATAGTGATTTGACAAGTTTCTACATTATGCTGTGCTCACCAGAAGTGTAGCTACCATCTGTTACCGTACAATGCTATTACAATACCATTGGCTGGATTTCTTATACTGTTCCTTTTATTCCTGTGACTTACTTATCCCATAACTGGACCCTGTGTCTCTCACTCCCCTTCACCCATTTTGTTCATCCCCACCCCTCTGGCAACCACCAGTTTATTCTCTACTCTTTCCTTTTTTTTTTTTCTTTTCAGTTAATAGATTTTAATTTTTAGAGAAGTTTCATTCAGGTTTACAGAAAAATTGAGCGGAAAGTCCAGAGAGTTACCTATACTGTCACTCTTCCACACACACATTTTACCCTTTCATTAGTATTTTGTGTTAGTATGGTACATTTGTTACAACTGATGAGCCAATATTGATACATCATTCTTTTTTTTTTTTTAAAGATTTTATTTATTTATTTGAGGGAGAGAGAGACAGAGATGGTGAGAGAGAGTACAAGCAGGAAGGAGAGAGAAAAATGGGCTCAGCAGGGAGCCCGATGCAGGGCTCTATCCCAGGACCCTGAGATCATGACCTGAGCTGAAGGCAGACACTTAACCCACTGAGCCACCCATCATTGACACATCATTCTTAATGAAGCTCGTGGTTTATGTGGAGTTCAGTCAGTGTGTTGTATAGTCTATGGGTTTTGAGAAATGTATAATGACATGTATCCAATATTACAGTTTCCTACACAGTGGCTTCCTTGACCTAAAAAAACGACTGTGCTCTATTTCTTCATCTCTCACTCCTCCCAACCCCTGGAAACCACTGATCTCTTTTACAATTTTCATAGTTTTGCCTTTTCCAGAATGTCATATCATTGGAATCATATGGTATGTAGCTTTTTCAGATTGGCTTCCTTTACTTGACAATATGCTTTTAAGTCTTTACTGTGTCTTTTCATAGCTTGAAACCCTATTTCTTTTTATCACTGAATAATATTCTATCATACCGGTGTATCATAGTTTGTTTATTCTTTCACCTATTGAAGTATTCTCAACAGCCGTTCCACTTTTATAAAACATAAACATGGATTTTTTTTTAAAAGATTTTATTTATTTATTTGACAGAGAGAGACAGCCAGCGAGAGAGGGAACACAAGCAGGGGGGATGGGAGAGGAAGAAGCAGGCTCTCAGCCGAGGAGCCTGATGTGGGGCTAGATGCTTAACCACTGCGCTACCCAGGCGCCCCTGTTTTGTTTTTTGAGAGATGGGAAAACTGTCCTGCCTATTAGGAAGTGAATCAATTCACCTCTGAAAGGGAGAGGACTAGGGAGTACACATTCTCTTCATATCTGAAAAGTTTAAACGGCACATACATCAACAGAAGAGCTTTGACTGAGAATCATTCCCAGCTCCTCCAGAAAGGACACTCTGGTCTTGGGAATCTGAATAAATACGTTCATGATCATTGCGAGAATTTCAAAGTGCATTAACTTTCCATAAAATACTTCTCTGTTTTCCAGTGTGTCAGGAAGCTGTCTGGGAAGCCTTCAGGACATTTTGGGATCGACTTCCTGGGCGTGAGGAATATCGTTACTGGATGAATTTGTGTGAGGATGGAGTCACAACTATATTTGACATGGGCACGAATTTTAGTCAGTCTGTGGAACACAGAAGTGTAATTATGAAGGTAAGAGTACTAACAAGGGGGGCGCCTGGGTGGCTCAGTCGTTAAGCATCTGCCTTCGGCTCAGGGCGTGATCCCGGTGTTCTGGGATCGAGCCCCACATCAGGCTCCTCTGCTGGGAGCCTGCTTCTTCCTCTCCCATTCCCCCTGCTTGTGTTCCCTCTCTCGCTGGCTGTCTCTCTCTCTGTCAAATAAATAAATAAAAATCTTTAAAAAAAAAAAAAAAGAGTACTAACAAGGGAGGAATTGCCAGACTATTGTAGGTTAAAGCCTCAAGGTAGAAAGGGCAAATGCCAAATCCCTGCATTACTTTTTGTTGTTGAATTAGGCTATTTGAGTGAGGGGGCATAGCCTAGTCTTTATATCCCTAGCTCTGGCTATTATAATAAACATTGTTAACCCCATAAGAGGTTTATTTTTAAATCAAAAAGATTTTATTTACTTATTTGAGAGTGAGCGAGAGAGAGCACAAGCCAGGGGAGGGGGCAGAGGAGGAGGGTGGAGCAGTGTCCCCGCTGAGCAGGGAGCCTGATGTGGGACTCAATCCCAGGACCCCAGGAATCATGACCTGAGGGGAAGGCAGATGCTTAACTGACTGAGCCACCCAGATACCCCAATTCTGTCACATTTTTAAAAAAGATTTTTATTTATTTATTTGAGAGAGAAAGTTTTCTGTCACATTTTTAACTGTTCAATATTAGTAATTATGAGAAAAGCTACAGGTTATATAGTATATACCATGTTCGAGGCCACATACTCAGCCCATTAAAATGTTATATTTAATAAACAACAACCCTACAAGCAGGTACAAATACCCCCAATTTATAGATAAGGGCATTAAGCATCAGAGTTATTCCTTATTCTAGATTACAAAACCAGATGGGCTGGAGCTTAAATTCAAACCCACTTCTCTTTTTAAAGAAGTTTATGTTTTTATACCCATTTACCATTGGGCATCCCTTCTCAGTCATTGCCACTTTTGCAAAGTGCTAAATTTGGTAATATAGAATATTGCTAAATTTGCTAATATGGAATAGCTATTCAGTGAAAAAAAATACACATACACATATCTACACACACACACACATTTACATTTATGTCAGTGTCGTCTATCTCAATGGTGTCCATAACATAGGATCAGCAGACAGAACAGCAAATACATATGCTATAGAGTTAGTATTATCATACAACAGCTTCTTGTGATGTTACATTGGAAGGTATTTTTCACAAGTGGAACTTGTAGGAAGGTAATATTAGAATGCATTGGAAGTATACTTTCAATGACTATTTAGTACAACATGCAGACAAAGGGGGTGATATGTCACCTGCACTGAGTCTTAAATAACAAGTATGAGTTAGGTGAATGAGGAGGAGTTTCGGAGGAACAGTCCAGGCAGAGGGGACAGCATAAGCCAAGTGTTTGTAGGGAATGACTTGGGCTAATATACCAGAAGAGTAGATTAGAAGTGATAGGAGATCAGACTGGAAGAGTAGTTAACTCTGGTTGCTAGGAAATCATTAAGAGGTTGTAAGTAAGTGAGTCACGGGCTGATTGGACAGTTTTGAATTTTAAAAAGGTCATTATGGTTTCTATACACCGTGGGGTGGATTAGAGGGATCAGGCAGACTAGTTACTACTCCATGCCTGAGGAATTGAGAGTCCTAACTCGACATGAGATACAGAAAGGAAGCCTGAGCGGTACAAATAGGGAAAAAGATTAGCAGGACTCTGTGATAGGTTGGATGGGAGTGGGAGAAGTTGAGGGAATGGCCCGGAAACCTCCCTGTTTCTAGTTTAAATGGGATTCTAGTTGGGATCGAGCTAGAACAAAAACTCAGGCAGAGAAGCAGTTTTGTAGATGCAGGCGGGTGATTGAGTTCACTTTTGAATGTGTTTTGAGTCACTTGTGAAATGTGAACTGCCTGGCATTTGGGTATGAAGCCAAGGAGAGTGGTCAGGGTTATAAATATAGCTTGTAGGAGTCACCAGGCTTGAAGTAGTAATTGAAAGCATTTAGAGTGGCTGAGATTATTCTAGGAGAGTTTGTAGAGTAAGAAGAGCAGTGAGTTATTCATGAATATCATGAGAGTTATTTAAAATAATAGTTTCTCCATTTTACAGACGAGAAATTGAAGGATTTTGGGTTTTGCCTCCATTATCAAGCAAGAGAAAATGGGACTTGAAACTAGGTCTTCTAAGTTAGTGTTCTTTTGATTATATTGGTCTCAAAATAAAATCACTGATTTAGAGGAAACTTAGGAACAATTTGCTTTGGAATGCCCTAGAGGAATAATCCAATTATTGGTACAACATATCTTTTTTGTCTGAATTCTGGAGAAACAGATTTGGCATTTATTTAATCCACATGTTTATATTCTTCTGGCATAAGAGTTTCTATAAATATGTTAGATCACATGAAACTTTGATTCTAAGTCCATGGAAGGTTAAAGTAGAACTCTACCATAAACTCCAATTTGTAGATCTTTTTGGAATGATTAACAAGTAAAGTCTGTTAATCTGTGCCCATTAAGAAAAAGCACTAGAACTTTTGGAAACATAAACAGAGACTGAGTGCCAGGACATTCCCACGGTCCCAAAACAAACTTGGCATTGTTAGTACCTTGCTTTAACTATTTGTCTAACCATAGAAAATAACAGCATAGACTTATAAAATAACATAATGTTAGGGCATTAGTGTTTTCTATGCAATAAATTTTATTTACTGCTTAATTACTGTCATTAAATCACAGAGTCGTTTTTATTTTTGTGTTCCTTAGAAACTGACATATACAAAGGAAACTGTAAGCAGGTGAGTGTCTTTTTTCCTCTAATTTTGTGTTTGGCAACAGAGACGTGTTATACCTATTCCAAGACTCACACCAAATTTAATGGCCGCTTTCTGTTTTCTTGCCTGTTCCTGCAATGACCAGGGCTGTGGGTTGGTCCCAAATGCTTTTCCTCATGTTGAGGCCACTTCCCTTTCAAGACTACTGTCACAGCCAGTGTGCTTGTTTGCTTTCTGACCTTGCCAGGAAGCAGACTTTTCCTTTTTCTTGGGTGAGAAAATAGATTTCAGGAAATGGAATATGGAATGATCTACTTTTGTTGAGGCTTATGGGGTAAGAGTAAAAATGTTTTGAAATGGTACACCTTAGTGGCAAATAGTTTATTAAATGATGGTTGGTGGTATGGATCACTTTACTGAGAAATGATGGTTAGGACCTTGAAATATAGGAACAACACAACCTTGATGAATCCTCCAATATTAGGATTGTTGGCTCTATTGGCCTTTAGTTTTAGGATTAAGGTCATTTCTGGCTCCTGAGCAGTAGCAGTACAAAACAGCTCATGGAAAGTGAGGGATTTTGAGTATATAAGTATTAAAGATTTCAATTCTATCCATACTCAGAGTATCTAGATTATGCCAGTATATGGGTAATTATATAGAAAGACACCATTAGGGCAAAAAACCCTAGAGTCTAGAATTTTGCTTCAAATTAGAAAGAAAGACTGAAAAACCAGTTAAGTGAGTCACTGTCTAGAGATCCCAATTGGGCAGCAGAATCCAGGCAATAGCATAGTTGGAGTACACACGTGAGTGCTAGTGGGGTATATGTAGGTTTCAAATCAAATATGAGTACACGGGGGGAAGGGGACTTTGTGTGGTCTCTCTTGTTCATACAGCTGATGTTACCACTGAGTCTCTGCTGGAGCCTGGGATTGAGCACCCCCTTAGATGCTGGGCCATGTGGTTTCTTGGGTGTGGGCTCTTCAGCACCAAGAAACAGAGCTTGGAAGTTCCTTATGATTGCCATTCAACACACAGGGAGTGAACTAAATACTCTGGTGAGTCCCACCAGTCCTAGTAATCTTCATGGTTGTACCTAATGAAACTGGTAGCACATTTTCTACATCTTATATGGTTAAGAAGCTTGTAAATACCATAGTACACATGGCATTTAACCTGCAAGAAGCTCTGAAGTTTACTTGGGAAATGGACTTTAGCAAGTGTATAGCTTGTGGGTTATTATAAAGTGGTGGAAGGAGGGTTTTCTGAGGTAGGATGGACAGTTGTAACACCGTATGAGGTTGGGTGTGGCTCATCACACAGCAGGTAGCTGGAAGATGTTTAAAGTGTAGTGTATGTTATGTTTTGTGTCTTTCTGTGGGACTCAGTTCAACTGGGTGCAGTTTTCCACAGCTACCTAGCATTTTTCACAATGAGATTACATATAAGTAAAGTAGAAATTTTGCACTACAGTCAGTTGTCTCCTGTGTTAATCACATTGGAATAAATTCACAAATATGCATCATAACAGGGCTGACTGGATCATGTATTTTATTGGTAAGGCACTGTCTGTAGTAGGTATAAGGGACTCAAAATATTATTTACTATTCTTAGAAAGTAATGTATGTATAAAAATAACAATACATATGAAAATATAAGTGAATTCTGAGCATTTTAAAGTTTAAAGCATCTTTCCCGTGTAACTAGAGGAGACCGGGTTGGGGTGAGGTGAGAACTGCCATCCGTGGTAGTTGCTGAAAGGGGTGATCTGGGGTTAGGTAACACTGGGAGCGAAACCATGGGAGTGGCCAAAGAATTCACTAAGCCCATCTTTCCCCTGCTTGAGTACTATAGCGATCTATTGAAACTCTTAATTTGCCCATCATTTTTCTATATTCAAATTTATTTTTGTGATTTTTTTTGAGATTGCTCTTGTATTCTCTGTGTGGAGATTCTTGTGTTAGGTTTTATTGCTGCTGTAGCAAATTACCACAAACTTTGGTAGTTTAAGACAACACAAATTTGTCCTACGGTTACATCATTCAGAAATCTGACATGGGTCTTAAGGTGTTGCCAGGTTTGCATTCCTTTCTGGAAGATCTAGGGGAGAAACTGTTTTCTTGCCTTTTCCAACTTCTAGAAACTACCCACATTGGTTGGCTCGTGACCCCCTTCCATCTTCAAAGCTAGCAATGGCTGGTCCATTCTTTCTCACATTTCATCACTCTGACACTCTTCCGCCTCCTTCTTCCACACTGAAGGATCCTTAGGATTACACTGGATCCACCTGGATAAACCTGGTTACACTCCCTATTTTAAGGCCAGCTGATTAGCAACCTTAATTCCATCTGCAACCTTAATTCCCTTTTGTATGTAGCTTAACGTATTCACAGGTTTGGGGGAGTAGGATGTGGATGTGTTTGAGGGGCCACTGTTCTACTTATCACACTTCTTTTCTGTGATTTAAATTGCTGCCTCTATGTGAACTCTAACCCACCTGCTGACCTATGACTTGCACCAAATACTCTGTTCTGTATCACTTTAAGCTTCTGCTACAATCATTTGCCCTGTGTCTTTAAAACAACACATTTTTCACCTTACTTAGGACCTCACATCCCATCTTACCTCTTATACATCTTCTTATCGTTTCTCCCCTCTCCTGAGTCTTCAGCTTCTCCCATTACTAACTCCTTATTAGCATTTGAACACACTCAAGTCTCTCCCATGTTACCTATTTACAAAAGGCCCTCCCCAGCACTTGCGTACATTATAGCCAGGTATCTTGAAAGCATCTCCTCTTAGCTCCAGTTGATGCTAAACCCCCTGCCTTCTGGACTTACTGTGAAGTCTCAATAACCAGTACAAAGCCCCACCTGGGATATGTGCCCACCAAATAGTTGTTAAATGAATAACTGAGTTTCTGCTCAATTACTCAAGTTTATTATCAGGTCTCTGGTGATATAAGACTGTTCTTTGGCTTTTTTTTTTTTTGTATCTCAATCAACTTATATTTGTAGTTGAGGATGCCTATCATGGATCACAAAGCCAAATATACATGTTTTTTTTTTTTTTTTTTTTTTTTTTTTTTAAAGATTTTATTTATTTATTCGACAGAGAGAGACAGCCAGCGAGAGAGGGAACACAAGCAGGGGGAGTGGGAGAGGAAGAAGCAGGCTCATAGCGGAAGAGCCTGATGTGGGACTCGATCCCGGAACGCCGGGATCACGCCCTGAGCCAAAGGCAGACGATCAACCGCTGTGCCACCCAGGCGCCCCCCAAATATACATGTTTGTTTGTTTGCTTTTAGCAACTATTTTATTCTGTTTGGGACATGTGTCCCTGTTCCATTACCCTCTGTTTTGTATTTGTTAAGCATCTCATATTTTATAATGCTTCTACATATATAATGTTTTATTTAGTTTTCATCATACCTTTGGGAAATAGGTTAGTGTAGGGAGGTATTCCTGTTTTGGAGATTAAGTTCTTGTGGCCCAGAGCAACAGAGATACTTTTCTAAGGCATAACAAAGTTAATGATACTTCTGGGACCAGCACCCAGGATTCCTGGCCCTGTGCCCTGAGTTCTTTTGTTGTCCTGTGCTGATCACAGTTAACAGATCGAAGAGCAAAGCAAAGTATAGAAAATTGTCACGGGGAGTCGTAATCTAGATAGGAAATTATGCTTGGCTTGTTTTTGAAATTATGCTCCATGTGTCTCTGATATCTTTTGGTACAATCTCACCTGAATTCTGATAGGATTAGGCAGTAGAGGTCAGTAATAAATTCTGTGGTGGATGAGCTGAGGAAATGAGAAAGTAGGAGGTTGTTTGCTGCTGGTATTAAGCTAAAGGTCTTAGCTGAACGTCTTCACATTTGTGGTTTGGCCTAGAAATGAAGAAGTATTTCTGTCTCCAAACTCAGTATAACTCTGTGTTCTAGTTCTGTTGTGACACTTTAGGGGATCCCTGCAGGAGGCATACCTAATGAGAACATGTTGAAAGGATTCTTGTTGTTAAGTGATTTTTTACTGTTTTTTGAAAGGAGAGTGGGAAAATAAGGGATTAAGCATTGGACTGTTAGACAAGAGATTTGAATTACTGAGCATTGCCTACTTACCATCATTAAAATGTTATTTTGAATTCAGTAAGTGAAATCTAGTTCTACTGAAGTAAACAACCTCCTCCGTTGTGAATACTTCCTTAGAGAATTAGCTTAAATTTAATGTATTTACTTATTTTTTAGTTGCAATGCTTCTTTTTAAATTAAAGAAACTTTATTTTTAATTGAAGTATAGTTGACATACAACATTATATTAGTTTCAGGTGTACAACAATTACGCACATTACAAAATGCTTACCACCATAAGTGTAGTTACCATCTGTCACCATACAAAGTTATTATATTATTGACTATATTTCCTGTTATTCATCTTTATCCCTGTGACTTATTTATCAAATGTGACCTTGATGTGGGGGACAATTTGACTGAAACCAGGTGAGGTCTGGTTACTGCCATGTCATCCCAACTTCCTGTTCTACTTACTGTGTTGTGCTTTGGCCCCTCTGTCTTACTTTGACCTCTTTGCTCTTCATACCTGGTTGCTTTCCATAGCTCTCCAACTTTGATTGGGTTTCCCTTCCTTTTTCTGGGTCCTTATACACTTTGACTTTTAGGTTGTTAAGTTTATATAGGCCATTATTATTATAACCAAGCGAAACCATCTTGGTTGCCCTTCTAGTCAATATGGCTCATGTAAAGGCCATGTTGTGAGGAATTAAGATGACTGAGAGAGAGGTTTCTGGAATCAGATGGGCCCGTTTTACATCATAGCTCCTCAATTGTCTAGCCATGTGACTCTGAGCAAATTCTTAACCTCTTCTACTATTAGTTTCCTCGTATGTGTAAATGGGAATAATAGTATCTTCCTTTTAAGATTGTTGCTGGAATTAAATGAGTTAACCAAGATGAAACACTTAACATAGTGCTTGACACATGATAAATTTAGTGGTACTCATTCTTGCTGTTGCCATTATTGAAAAAGGAACTAGATATGGTTAGGAATTTTAGGTATGGCCTTCGGCCCTATCAAGTTATTGTGTCACCCAGGAAAAATTGCTTTATTCATTTGGACTTTGTTTTTCCCTCTATAAAATGAAGGTATTGGCAAGGTGTTCTGCCTTGTGGACAACTGATCGAGCCTATTCAGGCCTGATTATGTTAATATCTGTCTCAGATGAATTTGGATCTTACTTGTTTTAGCTATGCTCCCTGCAACCTGAGAAGCCTCTGGATGCTTTCTCATCACGGAGGCCCTTTCTCCACTCATCACTTATCATAATGACTTACCCAGATGTCATATTTCTTAGGTTCTTCTAGATGACAGACAGCTCACTGAGAAGCAGTTTCCTGCAAATGCTTCTAAATAACCAGAAGTGATAGGTTTGGTGTAATGGTTTAATATGTTACTCTTTCTAGATAGTATTTTTTAAAAGCAGAAAAATCTTTGAGATTTTTAAAAACTCGGTTTCTCAAATTTTTTTCTCTCTCTCTTTTTATTTTTTATTTTTTTACAGGTTTTTAAATTTTTTAAAGTAATCTCTACACCCACTGTGGGTCTCGAACTCACAGCCCCGAGATCAAGAATTGCATGCTCCACCCACTGAGCCAGGCAGGTCCCCTAGTTTCTCAAAATTTCTACCAAATCCTGGAAGTTTAGGGAACATGGCCCTAGTTGACTCCCCCACTCTAGTTCCAGTCATGAAATATCTTTGAATTATCATATTTAATATCTTAATTTTAATTCTAAGTTTATATTCAATTCCACAATGTAACCATGTTTTAATATTAAAATGTTTTGAATTACACATCAATTCTTACTTAGTTCCCCACCTGCCTATGCTTCAAGTAAAATGGATGCTTCAAAATGTCTGCCATGTTTATCTGGTGGCTTTGAGTAACCCCCTGTCCCACCACCATGTCCTAATTTAGAGCAATAGGGCAATCTAAAGGAGTTGTGTGAACATGGGACACACTGGCACATTGGCAAGTCTGTGATGGTGACATTTTTAAAAAGATTTTATTCATTTGAGAGAGACACGGGGTGGGGGAGAGAAAATGAGTGGGGGGTAATGAGTGGGGGGTAAGGGAGAGGCAGAAGCAGACTCCCTGCTAAGCAGGGAGCCTGACATGCGGCTTGATTCCAGGATTCAATCCTAGGACTCTGGAATCATGACCTGAGCCGAAGGCAGACAGTTAACTGACTGCTGCACCCAGGCACCCCTATGATGGAGACATTTTTGACTGTAATTGAATCACGTTAGGAAGCAAGTTGGAGATAGTTTTGAACTCTTAACAGTAATGTAATCACCATCCAACAGATGTAATCACCATCAAACTCCTTTGTAAAAGGTTAACGGGAATATCCCTTTTCCCTTAGAACATATACACAAACTTTAAAGTTCTAAAACTTCTCAAGGGGCAGCTGACTGGCTTAGTCAGAAGAACACGTGACTCTTGATCTTGGGATCATGAGTTTGAGCCGCATGTTGAGTGTAAAGACTACTTAAATAAATAAAACTTTAAAACAAATAAATAAAACTTCCTAAAATTATTATACTGTAAATTTTATATTTTTGGGTTATGTGGAAATTTCGACTTGCAGAAACCCATTTTCTTTCCTTTAGAGAAGGGACTTCTCAGACTATCTTTTTTTTTAAGATTTTATTTTTATTTATTTATTTATTTATTTATTTATTTATTTATTTATTTATTTATCTGAGGGGGAGGGGCAGAGAGAGGGCGAGGAAGAAGCAAACTCCCCACTGAGCAGGGAGCCAGATGTGGGGCTCAATCCCAGGATTCAATCCTAGGACTCTGGAATCATGACCTGAGCCGAAGGCAGACACTTAACTGAGCCATCCAGGAGCCTCTCAGATTATCTTTTAATCTTCTCTTGTCGTTGCAAATTGGCATTATAAAGGATAGCTGGGTCACTTGTAGCTTGTTAGCAGTGTGGCCTACAGCGAGTCATTTCTCTAAGCTTGACTTCCTTTATGTAAAAAAATTTTATGATTTCTATGATCTCTCCAATGAGATGACATCTGTGCTTATATTTTTTCCTTAGCAGCAAGTACTCTCCTGCCTGTAGTACTTGTTACACTTGTAATCATTTATTTGTTGTCTATTTTCTGTAAGACTGTAACTTTAATAGATCGCATGTGTTTCTCCACAGCTGTATGCCAGATGTCTTGTCCATTCCCTGGCTAATAATATTTGTTTATTCTTTTACTCTAAAAATATCTACTTAGTGCCTTTTAAATGATAGGTACTATTTTAGGCTGGAGACAGAGTAAAAACATGGCAGGCAAGGTTCCTAATCTCATAGAATTTATATTCCTATGGTATTCTGTTCAATAGAACTTTCTGTGATGATGGAAATGTTCTTTACTGTGCTGTCCAATATAGTAGCCATTAGGCACATGTGATTATGGAGCACTTGAAATGTGGCTAGTGTGAATGAGGAACAAAATTTTAAACTTTATTTAATTTTAGTTAATTTAAATTAGCATGTATGTCCAGTGACTACCATGACAATGCCATTGGAGAGAATTAAGAGATTGGAGACCGATAAAGAAGTAGATAAATATATCAACAATCAGTACATACATACTGATAATAACTGAAAAGAAATCAAACAGGTTGATGGAATAGTAAGTAGGGGAGTACTTTATGTAGGGTGATTCTACTTGAGCAAAAATCAATAAATGTAAAATAAATGAATTATGAAGACTATTATTCTTTAAACTTTGTTAAATCAGTACTAATTTGGTTTTAGGAACCCTGTTTGAAGATCGAGTGAATTCCTTTTTGGAAAACAAACTCAAAATATATCCACATATTTCTGTCATCTTTATTAACTTTAAACATCTTTTTAAACCATAGCCCTGAATTGTCATCTCCGTTTCCTGTTGGTGATACTTCAACATCGGGAGGTATGCTCTTGTGCATTTATTCACTTTTCTTTTTAAATTATTTATGGCTTGAGGTGATCTTGCAAGCAAGCACACATTTCAGCTCACATTTAAAAAAATACCAGGTTTCTCTTTCCTTATGTGTTGTTCAGGAGTCTCAAGAAGAAGTAATTGTGTTTTCATTTATTTTATGGCATTATGTTGTATGTAAAGATCTTTAATTATTAAGTCTAATAAAAATCAGAAAGCTACTTGAAACAAATGTATGACCTAAGGAATTACTTTAAGGCAAACACTCTGTAACCACTACTTATGTCAACAGGTAGAACCTTTCTAGCTCCAGCATTTGTCATTTGTTTTATAAGAGTTTCTCAGAGTGAGGATTTTTCTGATTGCATTCTGTGGTATACTTTAACATGTTCCTTGGATTTCTGTGTCTCCTATAAATTGGTAGTTGCCTTCCTTAGTTTTAATTTTTTTTTTAAAATCTTTTGTTTATTGGAAATTTCAAACATATACAAAAAATTAGAATTGCATAATGAGGCCCAGCTTCAACAATGATCAGTTCATAGCCAGTCTCCAACCTTCACCCACTTTTCCTGTTTCGTAGTATTACTTTTTTCATTATCTGTCCCCTTTACTAGATAACTCCTTAAGGATAAAAATTTTGTCAGTATCCCTAGCATCTTGCATTGAGGCATATAGTAAGTGCTCATTAAATGCTATTGAATGAATGAATGAGTTATAATTATTTTCTGTTCTAGGAGGATTCTATGCAAATATGTCTTAAGGTTAGAATGTACTGGATTTCCAGGATAGAAAAGCAAATGACTTACAAGAATGGTTTTGAAGTCAGTTTTTTATTTCCTGATATGATTGTGACTTAGAGACTGAATTCATATACATGGTTTTGTTTTTCTACTTAGGTGCTGTTCTTAGTGCTCCATATCCAGGGGTGACCTCCTATGAAGGTACCTTGGAGAGCAGCAAGGAGAGGCCTGAGGAGAGTGTGAGTGGTGATGTGTTTTGTTTTTTAGTTTCTAACATGGAGAACAGGGGTTCAGAGAGACTTATATTCCATTGCCAAACTACACAGGACTTCATGTGGTTTCCTTCATGGAAATATTGTGGATCCTAAACCAGTGTATTGAAAAGAGTCTAAGATTCCTTGGAGAGCCGAGTCAATCTGCTTTTGCAAGAGAGAGCTTCAGGTTGTAAATGAAATGACTTGGAGCCTGGGGAATTGTCATCATGGTAAACTCACTGTCTCTTGTGGGCTATGTGACATAATTTACTGTGGGGTTTTTTGCCTGGTTCTTCTATCCCATAATAGATCAGGACTTAGTCTTTTTTTCTTCTGAGGGAAAGGATGTAGATTTTATGTAGTTGAAAAATCAAGAAATACTGTGGTTTTAAAATGCATCA
The DNA here is from genome assembly GCF_024610735.1 of Ursus americanus. Taxonomy (NCBI): domain Eukaryota; kingdom Metazoa; phylum Chordata; class Mammalia; order Carnivora; family Ursidae; genus Ursus; species Ursus americanus. Next base: position 53,304,991 of record NC_142130.1, read on the forward strand.
TTATTAACAGTAATCTGTCCGTCAAACATTATTAAGTTTACTTTCAATAACATTCAGATTAAAAAAAAAGTACATAGGCTGCCCAGGAAGATAGAAATATTTTGTTAGAACTTTTGTTAAATATGAATTTTTTAAAATTTGGGAGTTCATAAATCCTAGATTACTTACTATAGTGCAAACTCTGACTGAACATATTCACTAGAAGGGTGTAATTTAGTTACCTTGCACCTATTCTTCCCACCTTGGACATTTTAATTTATACGAAATCAGGTTAAATCACCCCACTCTGCCCCACCACTTTCCCTGTCACTGAACAAGACTGGTAGTAGTGTGGGATCCGTGAGTGGATGCTAGAATCAATATATTCACCCTCCATACAACTTTGTCCAGAGTGGCTGGTGCTGGGAAATAATGTCATTCAAAAAATATTTGTGAATGAATGAGTAAAAAGTGATCCTGTGGTTCTGAACTTCAAGCAGAATAGTTGGAGGTTTAGGTCTGGAAACATTTAATTCCTTATCATAGAAATGAAGGAGTTATGTATAATCAATTAGAACATTAATATTCAAAAGAGAAGACTATTTGAAGCCAATTTATAGGATAAGTAAGAAAACAAAGCAGTATAGAGATACCTAACAAGAATTAGATTGCTTGAACGTCTAGTTCAAAATGAAGCCCGAAGGTTCACTTTTACAGTTCAATTTTTTTCCTAATACATTTTCCATCTACTGTTATAGAAATTATGTACTTTATTTCTGTTTCGTTAGTAGTTTCCCTATAAGTTACGTAGTATATATTATAATATATTATTATGTATAGTATTTATATTATATATATAAAATGTATTTACCCTATAAGTTACCTCTTAACTTATAATGTATAATCTAGCAAAATTTAAGTTTTTCAAAATCTTGGTCTTTATCTTAAGCAATGCAGGAATATTAGAACATTGTACTTCAGTCACCCTACTGATTTATATCCTGTTTTTTGACATTTTTGTTCTTTCTTTTCTTTTAGTTCTTCCTTTTCAATCCCACAAATTACACTGTATTATATTTGTTCTTTCTAAATTTTTTTAAAAAAAGATTTTATTTCTTTATTTGAGAGAGAGAGAGTGTATAAGGAAGGGGCAGAGGCAGAGGGAGAAGCAGACTCCCCACTGAGCACGGAGCCTGACATGGGGCTCCATCCCAGGATCTCAGGACCATGACCTAAACCAAACACAGATGCTTACGGAGCTGAGCCACTCAGGCGCCCCGAGAGCTTTTTTTTTTGAAATGTAATGGTCTGCCTTTGAAAATCATGACTCTCTCATTAGAGCCATTTAAACTGAGGATGAGCAACCATTTGTCAGGGATATTGTAGAGAGAATTCAGGCATCCAAAGGGATAGTAGACTTTGAAGGTCTTTGATTATATGATCTATCAGGGATGAAAAATTATACACTGAAGGAAAGCCTCTGTATTCTCTTCCTGACTCTGCCATTGGCTTGCTAGCCGTTCTTCCATTCCAACCCCCTTTCCTGTGTATCACAATGGAGGGATTTAGGTTGATGAGCTCAAATGTATCTACCATGTAGCAGTTCTTACTCTAGCATTGTAGTAATGATAATTTCTTTCCCTCATCTACATTTACTAATTGGAATTCTTCTGTAAGACACTATTGTCACTTCTCATTTATTTATTAAATCATTTATTTCTATCAATATGGACTCTTGGATATTTATTTTATTATTTGGGTGGTAATCCATTATTTATTTTGTTGTTCAAATTGTTGCAGTTTTGGCCACTGGAAGACCTGGATTTTAATGTTACAGAGTACAAAAAGCTCATTGATACAGTTTCAGATTCCACGTAGCACCTAATCTTTAAGAAGCTACCCCTTGTTGAATTTGGTGTAGCATCTAAAAACAATCTCCACAATTATCTGAAAAGGCTGTTAATATAATTCTCCCTTCCCTAATACTTTTCTTTATGTATTCCGACTAAATTAACATATTGCAACTGATTGAATGCAGAAACAGATATGAGAATTCTGTGCCTTCTAAAGCCAACCAAATTAAAGAATTTGGAAAAATATAAACAATGTTACTCTTCTTGTTAATTTTTTATTTTGCAAAATGTTATTCCTTTTTACAATGTAAGGAGTTTGTTATTTTTAAATGAATTAATATTTAAAAAATGTCCCCTTAATTTTTTGTTTGGTAAATATCTATAGATACAACCCACAAAACCCAAACTTCTTTGTGTTTCTTAACGATTTTTAAGAGTTTAAATGGGTCCTAAGACCAAAAAAATTGAGAACAACACTTCTAGGCTATTTTTAGATGATATTATTAGCATAGTCATCTCTTTTTAAACTCACAGATGATGTGATAGAAGATGGTCAACTTTGGTGGTTATCTTTGGAAAATTTTCTGTCTTTCCCTGAAGCAGTCATTGTGTGTTCAAAGGAATGTACAAATTCATAGTAATTTTAATGTTAGCCTATGTCTTAAAGTCCACCCAATTAGTTCCAAAGTCAAACACTGTATAAAACGTCATCACTAGAAGTTTCTTTTGACACAGTGTCTCTTATGTACCAATTAGTAGATATTTGTTGGTTGCCCGAGTAAACATTTGCATTTGTTGTTTTTTTCTCTAAAAATAAAGATTAGCAATGAAATTGAGAATGTGATAGAAGAATCCACAAAACCAGCAACTGAGCAGATTGCAGAATTCAGTATCCACCTTTTGGGAGAGCAGTTTAGGGAAGAACTACAGGATCCATCCACCTTCCACCACCAGCACCTTGTAGAAGAGTTTATTTCAGAGGTAGGTGATTTTTTGGTTTGTTTTTTCTCTTTTCTTTTCTTTCCTTTTTCTTTCCTTCCTTTCCCTTTCCTTTCCTTTCCTTTTCCTCCCTCCCTCCTTCCTTCCCTCCCTTCCTCCCTCCCCTTTCTCTTTTCTTTTCTTTTCTCTTTTCTTTTCTTTCTTAATTAATTAACAAGACATGTTCCTGGGGCTGTAAATTTCCCATATTCACAAGACTAGTTAAACGTAGGTTAAGGAATCAAGCTCTTCTTCTATTTGGTTCAGAGGGCTGTGATTTAGCCACTTCTTCAGAAAACTCTGTAGAAAGGTCACAGAAAGACAGATGAGTTAATTGAATCAAAATCTGACACACCTTTACCATCTGCTAACAAATAAATGCTATTTCCAAACTTTTGCTGCACAGCCAAAGAAGCATGTGTTCAATGGCATGGTTTTAACTTGACAATATTTGCAGAAATAAGTATCTTTAAGAAACTTAAAGAAACTTTAAGAAACAGTGTATTGCTTTATCTTGGAGGAACATTAATTTCTTTTAATTTCCTTTTTAATATTCTTTTTCTAAACTGAAAAATTGGGGACAGTTAACACATAAGTAGTACACAGTACCAAGTTCAAAAGGACAAAAGAGTATCCAGTGAAAAGTAAATTTCCCTATCTCTGTTTCTTGGTTAGAGGTATTTTTAAAAAGGTATTTCTTTAAAGAATTGTAAATTAGACTATCCTGCAACTTTAATTTCTGGAAGGATTCTATATAGGACTTGAACTCAAGATTCTTTCAGTCAAAAATGATCTATATGTGGCCCTTCTTGTATGCCTTTGCTCTTATGTCTTAAGGCATTGAGTGCCCATCTCCCTTTTCTGTCCGGTGACAGGGCACATCATTCCTTCCTATTTATTTCTTTTCCTTCCCTCTTGATGGGGTTCTCCTTGCCCAAGTTTTTCAATTCCGTTACGTTGGACTCATTTCCTTCCCTAGACACTATGTCTAGAGGAGAAAAAGAAATGTGCATTTCTCAGCCAAACGGCATCATTGCAGCCATCCAACGTGGGGAGTGCAAGCCAGACGATTATTTTTCCTTTCTGTGTGGCCAAGTTGCAAGGCTGTATGGTATGTAGAAGAAATGTCAGCCAGGCCAGTGGCCACCTGGCATCAGATAGAGTCTTGGATCAGCTGTCTGGTTCTCTCTGCTCTCGGAGTAAGGAAACTTAGTACGCCTGAATGTTTAGATAAACAATTCCACTGAATGACTGCATATTTAGAGGAAGTCCAGGAAACATTCTGAAAAACATCTCCAGCAGAGACTTTATGAGGTAGATAGCTCTTGGCTTGAGGTGATTTGGGGGTGATGAAGGGCCTGGGCCTACCATGAAATGGTTTCTTTGGAGTATCTCTACAGCCCTGCATGGAAATGTCTACCAACAGCCACTTCCTTGTGTAAAGCAGCAGAGTTAGAGGTTGTGTCTCAGAAAGGTTCTGTAATTGTGTTTAATGCAAATTGAAGGGAGTTCTCTCCCTTCAGGGCAGAGTCACAGGGATTGCTCCTTTAATATTATTTCGTAGGTAATAATATGGGAAGATATATAGGGAAAAAGAAAGCCTGCTTGGAGAGGATTGAGGTTCAGGAGGAATTAGAATACTTGTACATGGTTAGACTCAAGAGATGACAAAACTCAAAATGAGATGGGTCTAGCAAATTATAATAATATAGAGTTGTATAACATTTTGCAGTTGATGGATTACTTTCAGGTACATTCATTTTAATCTTATGAAAACCAAAATGGTTGATGGGCAAGGCAGTATTAATTCTATAAAATAAGGCTTGTATTCAGTTACTTTGCCAACAGAAACAGCTGAGACGAACTCATTTTTGGATTCCTGTCCTTCAAGATTCCATCTCTACTTTCATCCTACAAGAATTATGGCATTTCTGTCTTTCTTCTAAGAGAATAAAACAAGGCAAATTATCATAGGTGAAGACTTACATGGGTTTGGATTCTTTATCCTTGACGCATTGAGATCTTCGGTGAACCCTGATTTTTAAAAAAAATCCCACTCTCCTGATTATATCAAGACTTGGTTTTAAAAGTGGGTTCCCAGAGATGTCGCCAAAGTCCACTAACAACTTCTTTCCCTTATTCTGGTGTTGGCTCCATAGTGACTTATCTGCTGAGACTGTCACCTTCTGAAATGTGGGTTAAGTGTTCAATGTTGTTAAAATATGTATTTATTTATGACTTGACTATTTTTAGATTTTTACTCCAGTTAGCATTCTTTCCCTCCCTCCAGTCACTCATCTCATCTCGATTTACATGGCTGGATTTTAAAGACTCAGTGATAAAACTTGTTCCTGTAGATGGGATGCTCATAAATTGATCTTTTGACCAGTTAAGTTACCTGGTCACTGCTTCATAACCTCCTTCATGAGACCCGGTCAACAGGACCTCTGTCCTGGGGACTGAGCTTCAGCTTGTGGACTAGTTTCTAATGCTAACTTTGTTCACAGTCCCTTGTATTGTAGGAACAGGAAACAGATACCATCAGACATGTTACACTTACAGAAAACGAACACTTGACTGTTTGTCGGTGTGTATGCTGCAGCCAGATTTCTAATCCAAACAATTACATTTAAAAATGTCATTATAGCTTTTTTTTGGAAACTAATGCTTTTTTCTACATTTTATCCCACAAGGGAAAAAGCAGTGCTTTGCCAATAAGAAGTTGCTTTTCATAATTTGGAAAAAAATTAATATTAAAATACATTAAAACCTTAAAAGACAAAGTGTAAAAGAAAAATGTGACAGTTATTTTCTAACATTGTTAACTATTATAATTATATAACTTTCTATTATGCATCTGTATACATGTGTATGCTTCTACTAGTTATAAACAGTGCACTTTATATTCAGCTCTTAAAAACAGTATTTTCTATGTACCTTTTCACATTTCTACATAGCTATAAATTTTATTTTTATTTTTAACAGGTTGAAAATGCATTTACGGGGTTACCAGGCTATAAGGACATTCGTGTACTCGATTTTAGGTAAATAGACTCTAAAAATGTACGTGTTCAGTAGCACTCTTTATTTCAATATAATATCTCTTTGTGTTCATTACGTGTGCTCTAAAAACAAATGCTGTAATTCAATACTATTTCTGGTAAGTGTGTATTCTTAATGATAGTTTTTCAGGAGAGGAAACTGAGTTAGAAAAAGGCGGAAGAATATATTCAGGGAGACATACTAGATCTGTAGTTAGGCAGATAAGAACTTAGGAATTCATGTCCCGGCTTGCTGCTGACAAGTTACTTGGCACTGAGGGGAGCCTGGAGTCATATTAGATATGATGTTGGCTTCCTACTAAATCTTGTCAATGTTCTACTGAGGTGACTTTGACATCTTACTGTAAGGGCATTCTGGAGGGGATGCATTTGTCTTCATTCAAACATAGCAGTTTTAAGTAAATCAGAGACCTCTTTTTAAGACATTTCGTCTCTGCTTAAAACCACGTAATACTTGCGAATGTTTACTGAGTCAATACTTTGTATTGGGGACTTCATATTCCTGAGCTAACTTAATCAGAATAAATATTATTATTAATACTCATTTTGCAGAGTGCAAACAGGTTTAAAAGGATGAAGTATCAGCCCAAAGTCAGTGAGCTTGTAAATAAACGGTGGAAGAGGGGTTTTGAAACCAGGGGGCTGACTTTACAGCTCTTACTCTTCAACCGTATGCTAGCCTCAGTATTCTGAGGGTTTGGGGCATTTGGAGGATAGCTGTGGCCCAGCTGTTGGATTCAGGGGAGCATGAGTGGGGTACTGTGTAACTTCGCAGAATAATCAATAGGGCCAACATCTTAACTTTGGCATATTCTCTTATCACAACTTCGGGGTTTACCAGAAATAATAGCAAGCACTTATATAGCATTGACAGTGTGCCAGGCTTCATAGCTTTATAACTCATTTATTCTCAACAGCCATGCTGTGAGATAGTTATTATTATCCTCATTTTTTTTTTTTCTGATGAGGACACCAGGGCACAGGGAATGTCAGTAATTTACTAGAAGACACTCAGCTAGTTATCTGTGTGGGGGAGAGGGCAAGCATGGTAAATTGACCCACCACCTACTCTCATACCATGACCAGTCTCCCCAGTTCAGCCTTAGCACTTCTCATAGATTACTGCCTCCAGTTATGACTAAAGCTCATATGAGAACCTAGGAATGCGAGGCGTTTTGTGTGGCAGCACACGAAAGGTAACATGGCCTCTGGAACCAACTACCCTGGGTTCAAACCTGCTTTTGGCACTTCTGGCTGAATGATTTTAGATAAGTAATCAAGTTTTAATGTCTTATTTGTATAAAAAAGAGAATTTACTATTAATTCTGCTTTATTAAAAATACTTTTGAAATACCTTGGGTAAATTACGTAGCTTCCTTTTTCCTCAGTTTCTTTACCTGTAAAATGGGGATTCTAGTGGTCCTTAATAATCTTGATGAGGATTAAATGAATTGATTTTGTAAAACACTTAGCACAGTTTTCTGGCACATGGGAAGATCTATTAAGTGTCTGTTACATAAAATGAATAAATATTGAAGGCCATGCAATATCCTGTGGTTCAGTCCTGACCTTTCCCAGTCCCTTAGCATCTTTCTGTATAACATCCAATTTTCTTTTCATTTATTTTAAATTACATAACACATTGTCTACCAAAAAAATATTTCCTAATTTTGCTAAATGCCAGCAACTGGAGTCCTCTGCGGATCTACTGAAAAAAGCTTATTTATAAAGAGAAAACCTTATATGAATGGTTTAAAAAGTATTTTAATTACAGTTTAAACATAGTAAATATTGTCAGTTTTAAAATACAATCTTTTCTACCCTTTGTTTGCTTCCTTCAGTCTACATGGGTTTGTCAATGTCTAATACTGTGCAAACATTTTGATTTAAGGAAACATTTTAGAGGAAATATATTAAGAACTTGCACTTTGATGAATCGATGTGACAGTTATAACTGTCTTAAACTCTGCTTAACACTTTCAATTTTTATTTTCAGGTCCCCCAAGGAAAATGGCAGGTAAAGTACAGTCAACTGATGGAAAAGGTAGTTTGGAAAATCTGGTAGCCCTAGGTCCAAGGGAGCATAGCTCAATTCTTTTATAACTTCCAATATTAGCATCCATCTCCTTACAGATCAGGGGTTGGCAAACTTTTTTACTTAAGTTTCAGTTAGTAAATATTGTAAGCTTTTCAGACCATATCTTCTCTGTTGCAACTACTTAACTCAGCCATCAGAGGAATGTAGATATAGATAATACACTGAAAATGAATGAGTGTGGCTATATTCCAGTAAAACTTAAATTTATGGAAACTGAAATCTGAATTTCATGTAATTTTTACTTGTCACAAAATATTGTTTTTGTTTTGATTTTTTCAACTATGTAAAAATATAAAATCTTTGAACTCATAGACACTGAGCTGGATTTAGCTCACAGGTTGTAGTTTACAGACTCCTGTCATGGACGGTTGACTGTCAGGTACTTTTAAATGTTGAGTTACACTAAATTTAAAATAGGAGTAAAACCCGCCATTAATGTAAACATTTTCAAGTGTACTATGTCATTCAGTGATATAATCAAGTGTCACTTTAAGTGGTAAATGGAGGGGAGAAAGCTGATCTCTGTAATAATAGTTCATTTGCAAAAACAGTTGCTCTCTGGAATTTCTTAGAAGCAGCATAATATAAAAACATAGTCAATACCCTTTGTGGAGGTTGCTTGTCATTTTTTGCTTTTGGTTTTAAATTTATTTAAAATTCATTTTCTCTTGCAAGATTGAGGAGTATAAATAGAATTTATGAAGCAAATTCATGCGTTAATTATGGGCATGTTTAGACATACAGTAATACTACTTCATTGTAATATTTTATATTTGAAAAGAGCTTTCTGATTCCCTCATTTTCATTTATATTATTTAAGCAAGTGTTTCCTAAGTGCCTACTAATTGGACAAACCCTGTGCCTACAAAAATTGATAACTCTTGGTTTATTTCCTCTAGGAACACACAATCTAATGAAAAGTGCTTTTAGAGATCTGTCAAATTACTGGTTCTTTTTTATTTTTTCATTTTATTTTCTTAATATCCCTTTGAGATAGTAAAAATGAGGATTAATATTCATTCTCCTTCTGCAAGTGGGGATACTTTGCCTGAGACAGACAAACTGATTTGCCGTAAGTTATAAAACTAGGAGGTATCAAATATTTTGACCAAGGTAATCAAAATTTTGGTTTCTGTACTCTAAATATTTGTAAACTGTTCTGTGTGTATATATTATAGGTATATGTGTTGATGATCAGTTCTTACCCAAAAGGCCTGATTGTTTAGTTGTTGCCCTCTTGGCATGATTAGAATATTGAAACAACCCCAACTCTCATGTTAACCCTATGACCAAAAGAATGCTATCCAGTTACTGAGTGCTAAGTCCTCTGGAGGGACACAGAGACCAATATGAATCCATTAGATTTTATGATAGAATTGTTAACCTAGGTACAGTTTCCAAAATTGTTCAGTATTGTCAGGTATTAGCCCGTTGATGGAATTGATTCATAACTTTTTGGTATACTTGTATTCTGAACTGTGGATAAATGTGTGGCGCAGATAGTCCATCTATATAATATATAACCACTCTCTTTCTCTCTCTCCATAAGCATTTATATCCATATGAAGTTTTCTATTTGCTTTGTACCTCTCCAGGTGCACACATTATTTTAAGTTAGTATATTATACATTTGAAGTGAGTCAATAATATATCTGCCTGCGATACTTCAAAACTTCAGCTCCAGGCTTTGTAAGTGTGTGCCTTCTTTCTAACAGAACAAGTTTTATAGGATGTCTGAGTTTCTCTGAAACATCTTTATTTTGGTTGATCTTAATGAGAAATGATACTGTTATTTCTTATGTTGAAAATCCACACATGTCAAACAGCCGATCAGGGCAATTTCACCTCCACATGATTGATGTTTCTGGAAATAGCTGTCAGAAAGAGAAACTTTCCTTTCTATAGCAGCTGTGTTAGTCTCGTTTAGAAGATGAAAGAGGATAATACAGTGGTGGCTCGTTAACTTGGAGGTGCAAAGTGCAGAGAGCCAGCACAGCTTTCTTCAGTCAGATCACGTTTTGTCTTCCAAGGTACATTCTGGTTCTTATGGACTTCCTTGGCCTCTTGGCTTTCTTTTATTCTGTGCCTCATCCTGAGACGTCTCTCTGCTGCCATGCCAGAACTCAGTCTGTTTTGGGTCAAAGTGACATTCTCGGCTCCGAGAATAGATGATTTCCTGATACCTTAAGCATTTCTTTGAGTTCTCTCTCTAGGACAAAAACATGGTAAGGAATTGCAGCATATCTCTGAGGTGTTCTGTCTTCTTTAATGAATTTATCCTTGCTAGACAAGGTAGACTATAATAGAAGTGTTATTTTTATGTGTCCAAGGGAAATGTTGGGAGACAAATTATATTTTGTCAGTAAAGAATAAGGCCAGTAATCTAACCCAGATTGCTTGATTTGCACAGATCTCTTGATCCAGGAACATTTCTCTTGATCTTCTCCCTATGAAATCTAAAAGTCATGCAAGGCACATGGTAGGCTCCCAGTGAAACTTTGATTCTCCTTGTCTGATTTTCTGCACAGCATAGGAATGAACTCAAGAGCTAAGCAGCACAGTCTTTTTTCCTCCATTTTTTCCTTATCACTCCTTTCTGTCTTAACATGAAATAGGTTGTACAAAGACCCCAAGAAGCTCACCTTTCTGGAGATGTAGTCATGGGCTGTCTCATTGAGCTTGGAAGCAGCATGCACTTCCTCAGGGTTGGGTTGTGGCTGTGAAGTAATATCTCCAAAATGATTATTCATGGGGTGCCTTGGTGGCTTAGTTGGTTAAGCAACTGCCTTTTCCTCTAGTCATGATCTCAGGGTCGTGGGATCCAGCCCCCTATCAGGCTCCCTGCTCAGCAGGGAGTCTGCTTCTCCCTCTACCTCTGCGGCTCCCCCTGCTTGTGCTCCCAATCCCTCTCGCAAATCAATCAATCAATCAATCTTTTAAAAAATGATTGCTCAGAAGACACAAATGTATGAAGATAATGCGTGCTCTTTAGGGTGAAAACTTGAGACTTTCATATTTAGAGACAAAATTCTTCCGACTAAATAGGGAGTATGATACTGTCATTTAAGTGGCACATATTCAGTTGTCTTATCTGCCTGCGTTACTGAATAAAATTGACCATTTGTTCTTTTGTTATTTTCAAAAGTGTTTGTTGTGCTAGATGCTTGGGACACACAGTGTGTGGTGAGTTCTGACCAGTAGGTGTCCCTCTTACTGTTTTATTCTACCTCAGGGCCATCATTTGGTTATTTTACTGGATTTATTTCTTTACAAAAGAAGATCAGGAATTACCCATGAATCAATATATTCTGACATGAAAAATTAAGAGACTGAAAGAACTTCTGCACAACAAGCTGATGTCTTACCACTTTGTAGAGCATCAGGATGTCAAAATACTCAGTTACTAATTTAAAGCACCCTAAACCACCCCTTAGAAGTGGTAGCTTATCAGATCTGGGAGGAAAACCTTATGGAAATTACTCAGATTAGGACAAAAACATCAAAGAGGCTTGGCTACTTGTATGGCAGGTAGGGATGTCACTTCCATGGTGTCCCCTATAGTTCAGAGTATGAATCTACAGGGAGCAGGCTCAGGACAGGTCCAGAACTGCCTGTACTCCCAGGAAGGGCAGGTCTCTTAAGACCAATTCATGCTTACTAAAACATAAGATATGATGCATTGTCTAGGATGCCAATTGGTTTATTTAAAGCAAGTGATCTGCCAGCTGACCAATTATTGCATTGCCTGGCTCATGCATTCTTTCCCCATAGGAAAATCTGTAGGGAGTTATAATCAAAAGTTCCCTTTGCAATCTTGAAAGAAGAGAAAGAAAGTTGGGTGATTTTTTTTTTTTTTAAGATTTTATTTACCCATTTTTGAGAGAGAAGCAGTCTTCTTGCTGAACGGGGGCTTGATCCCGCACCCTGGGATTGTGACCTGAGCAGAAGGCAGACACTTACCCACTTAACCGACTGAGCCACCTGGGTACCTGGAAGTTGGGTGATTTTAATGGCCAGTATCATTGAGCCGTGCTAGCCTGTTGTGGCTGTCTCCCATCTAGGGAGCTATGTTTACAAGGAAGTCACAATACATTGGTCTGAAGATTTCCACTAAATAGTGAAATAAATTTGTTGACTAATCCCTTTTTCTAGACTCCATGGGATCATTCTCATTATGTTGATACTTTTTGTTTAGATATGTGAATACCTTGATTAGACTGTAGTTTTCTTTTTATATTCAGACGTGTTTAGATTTCTATATAGCAGGCACTGGGTGCCCCCCATTGCCAGGTACCATGTTGAACACTGGGGATAGAAACTCAAGGAGAGACTGAAAGGCAGTCACTTTAAACAACATCTTTTTACAAAACCACAAAAGCTGTAATTAAAGAATATATAATGGTATATAAGTAAGTTCAGAGAGGGAAGTGCTTAAATTATTTGTATGCTTTGATTTGGGAGTCATTTTGCTACTACGGAATGTCCGAAGGAGGCAAATTGTTTCCATTGCTTGTCTTGAGTGTTTTATCTTTGGGAAAGCAGTGTTCTCCTTTCCTCTGGAAGGATCTTGGTGTGACTTACGGGGTCCTGCTTCAGATGGCTGTGTCTCATAGACTGGTGGGAAGCCAGAGCGATGACTAGAGCAAAGCTGTCCTCATAATGACTTTTTTGGATAATAGTTTAATTAAAGCTCCTGAGGGTATAGCATAGTAGTTCAGAATTCAGGTGCTGGAGTCAAGCAGATCTCTGTTTGAATCTTGACTCTACCACTTAGAGTTTCAAAATTTTAGGTAAGTCTTCTAATTTCTTTAAAGCTCAGTTTCTTCAGTAATAATCTGAAGATAATAAAACCTTCACAGTTATTATGAAAATTAAATGAGATAAAGCATATGAAATACCCCTCACATTGTAAGCACTTTTAAAATGTTAGTTTTTAGTTGTTAGAAAAATCTGAGTTAGAGTCTAGAAGGAGTATTTTTATTGGCTTAAAAATTTTATAATCTAGTTTATTTATCCAAAATGATTATTTAAGAAACTATCAAATGACATGTCAACTACTATTTATGTATTTTTACTCTACCGTTTATTCTAAGAAATCTCTTTTTTTGCACATGGAAAGGTAGATAGTAAAAAACCCAATCTCAGACAGTTATTTGTTAGCTCATTAAGATTTTATTGAACTCATTAATGAAGGAGCCGGTGGAAAAATGAAAGGTAGTTTGTAGAGCATTTGAAAAACAGAAATTTATATAGTCAATTTGGGAAAGGTTTAGGGTAGTAAAATCATAAACTTTGAAGTCATCATTGCTACCAGGCCAAAAAAAACCCAATCACATTTAATAGTTCTTTTTTTTAAAATATTTTTTTATTATATTATGTTAGTCACCATACAGTACATCCCTGGCTTTTGATGTAAAGTTTGATGATTCATTAGTTGCGTATAACACCCAGTGCACCATGCAATACGTGCCTTCCCTACCACCCATCACCACATCTTAATAGTTCTATTACAGTTTAGTATCAAACTTTATAGGACTGTAAATTGTCTGGACTATCAAACAAAATTACATCTCCTGAGAGACTTAGATAACGGTCATATTAGAAAATATTCTATTGTGATATAAAAAAATCACAAGTCATCAATTTGCTTTATTTCCAAGTATTTCATATTTTCCTTTCCCAATAACTATGGTTTAGTTCATAGTGATTAAGCTTCTTTGTTGCTTCACTACCCCCCCTCCTGTTGTGGAGTACGTAATCTATCCAAAAACAGTAAGAAAGAGAGATGAGAGGATTACCCACCGTTGTTTTTTTAAATCAGGGAAGAGAAATGCTAATAGGGAAAGAAGGAAGCTGGCTGATAGTGGAAAGGAGCTGTTGGCTCTGAGGAGGAAAGAATGGGTGAGAATGGTGGGGAAGAGCCTGCTCACCTATTCTGCAGAGTTGCCTCTGTTGGCCTTCTTAGAACGTTTCCCATGTTCTTAGAGCTGGGGATAGAAACTCAAGGAGAGTTCTCTAGGAAGTTCTCTAGGAAGAAGGAGGGGATGGCAAAAGGTTGTCCAGAGTCTGCAGAGAATGGTGATAGAATACATGCTTTTTGATACCCATCCACCTCCACCCCCACCCCCAACCAGGTGTAGTGTTTTTACTCCATGGGTTCAAAGCTCCTTTCTTTGTGCTTCCTTAGCAGGGCCTAATCTGTTCTCTCTTTTCATCCATAGTGGCATAGATGTTTATTATGCAGTTACCTTCAATGGTGAGGCCATCGGCAATACCACCTGGGACCTAATTAGCCTTCATTCCAACAAGGTGGAAAACCATGGTCTTGTGGAACTGGATGATAAACCCACTGCTGTTTATGCAATTAGTAACTTCAGAGATTATATTGCTGAGACACTGCATCAGAATTTTTTGCTGGGGAACTCCTCTTTGAATCCAGATCCTGACTCCCTTCAGCTTATCAATGGTGAGTTGATATCCATCATAAAGTCCTTGTACTTAGTTTCTTCTCCAATGCACTCTGGTGAAAACTAATTTCCTTAAATATCTGTGGTTCTGAGCATTCTCTAGACTGCATGAAACAGGAGCCATCCTGGTATGAATGGAACTTTAGCCATGCAGCTGTTTGGGATGGATCAATCAGGACCTCTTAGAAGTATTGGCAGACAAAAGGCCACAGAGTCAGAGAAAGTGGAGAACAGCATGACATAGTTTAGGGAAATGGGAGCAAAAGGGACATAGAAACTGCAAGTATGATTGGAACAGGTTATAGTGCTGCTGGGGCAACCTACACAGTAATTCTCCACAGGCAAATCGACTGGTGTAAAGACTTAAAACCCAGAGAGCAGAAGACAGAGTAGCTCAGGAAAGTTCAGGGAAGATCTTGGTCAAAGAAGAACTGATACTGGGTGATAGGCAGAATCCCAGAGAGTCCAGTACTAAGTTTGAATTTAGATAGCTGGAGAAATCCAGTTATGATCTGAAATCAACAGGTGGATCTGGGAGCTTCAAGGAGGGGTTGACTACTTTGGATTTAGAGGCTAAAGAGTGGCCTAGTTAATCTCAGACTAAAAGACTGAGTTTACTAAGAATCTGGTTACTGGTATTGCAACAGTTTAACTCTTCAGGGACACAGTGTCCTGTTAAATTACTTACTCCTTCATGTTTACTTCTTTATGATTTTTTCACTCATGGGTAGTTTAACTTTTAAGATGTCCATGGACTATATTTTACTGAAATGATAGCATGGGAAAAGTACCAGCTGCCAGACAGGACAATTCATGAAAGAGAGACAATACTAATAGTGATGCATTTGTATAGCCTCTTCGGTTCCCACATTTTCCTAAGAGAAAAGGGTCTGTATCTTTTCAAGCCGTTATCACCTAGGCCGCGCGTGTGTGTGTGTAAATAAACACAAATACACACGAGAGAGAGAGAAGAGAGAGGAAAAAAAAAACTTTAACGAAATTTTACTATGTATAATTCCTTACTTCCTAAAGAAGATATTTTTTGAGGGCTGAATTAAAACTTTAAATTGCTTTTCAATTATTTTGGCCTGCTAGACTGATGTTTCCTTAAAATGACAGTGTGCAAAGACAGAGCCACAAAGTGGCCTGGACTTCATATGGGTTATATAGAACTTTAAGTAGAGAAACTATTTGTTTATTTTTTTAGAGATTTATTTATTTAGTTTAGAGAGAGCGCATAAGTGGGGGGGAGGGGAAAGGGGGAGGAGAGAGAATCTGAAGCAGACTCCCTGCTGAGTGTGGGGCTCATCTCACTGCACTGAGATTCACTACCCAAGAATTGGAAGCTTAACCAACTGTGCCCCTGAGGTGCTCCTAAAGTGGCAAACTCTTTCCTCATAGATGATAGTGGTATTAGGCTATCAGTTCTAAAACAGGAGAGAACCACATTTGCATTTTGGAGCAGTGCAGGTATCCTGGGCTTACTTTCCCATATACTCCTTTTTCGTTGTTGTATCTTGTTAGAATGCCTGAGTCAGATAAAATAGTGAAAAGAGAAGATGCTTGTTATAATCTGAAATTGCTGAAGTCCCTTTTGGCAAGGCTAGTATAGACTAGCTGGGGGCTACCTGGGAACAGCAAATAGGCAGAAATTCCCAGGAATCTGGGGATTGGGATCCGAGAAAAAAATAGAGCTAGGAAGTCATGACCTGAAGGAGATGGGAACCTTAACTGAGCAGAAGGTACAAACAGCAAGGTTAATAAAGAGGGTACTGAAGAAGGACATGGAGATTAAGGTATGCAACACGCGAAGTGAGATTGTTTAGGAAATTAAATCCACAAACAGTGTAGGAAGGTCTTCCTTTTACGTAGAACCTGGTTGTAGAGTTACCTCCTAGAAGGTGTCCTAAATAGAAGTTTAACAACTGAGAATTTCTAAGCAAATTTAGCAAAAGCTTTAGGATATACAGGAGAAACAAATTCAGGTGCTTTGATCTTTCATTGGATGTATGTTTCAATTGCACAAAATTTTGTCTCTAAAATCTATTTCTATTTTCATGCCAACTCAGAATTCTGAATGGCTGTAGCTTTCTAGGTAACCTGGTCATCATTTCTTGAAGATAGATCATCCTTGATCCATGGTGCTTATTTTCCATAAAAGATAACTGTATACACAATTGAAAAAGAGTTTTGGAAAATACTTAAATCGAATAGGGTTTTTTGCTTCTCATTGATCCCTTTATGTCAGGCCAGTAGTAACAGGTGAATAAAGAGATATTCTGCTTCTATTTTTAGCTCATACACCAGATCAAATTGTGGCAGTCCCCCCCCCTTTTTTTTTCTTTAGCTTTTATAGATTCTCTCTCCCCTTCAGGCAAAATCAATTTCTTCTTTGTATCCCATACATTGTATATATGCCCCTCACATTATTTTATAATTCGTGTTTATCTCTCTGACATAGGGAATACTTGCATAGGAGAAACTTGGCTTTATTAATGTTTATAGTCTCAACATTATCAAAGTCTATAGTAACTAGCAAGGATTCAGTAAGCCTTTGTTGAGTTAAGTTATACAATCTACTGTCTTACCTTTATTGCTTTTTAATATTGGTATAGCAGTAAACTCTCTGGTGTCCTAGCCCATTTTTCAAAGATATTTTCTTCCAAAGAGGAAATCCATTTTCATAATTTTCTCCATTCTTAGCATCACCCAAATGAGTTAGAATTTCAGTTTAACTTCCTTATTAAAATGAAATCAATTTAAAAAGATTTGCTTTATAGGAATCTTGAAAAGAATAAACAATGCTTGAAAGAAGAAAAAGAAATAATATAGTAATGTTTTAAATGTAATAATGAGGACAATATTTTATGTTGGAGTCTTATAAATCAGACAGATTGTGTTAATATTGATGCCGGCAGGCCAGGTCTGAGGACCCAGATAGGGACCTACAAGACCAGCCAAGAGGGTCCTTGGTGACATGCAGGATAGAAATCACACACAAGCCAGCAGAAAGGGAGAGCAGGGTTTATTAAAGATATATATATATATATATATATATATATATATATATATATATATATAATATATTATATATATATATATCTTCAATATTATATTATTGAATATCTTCTATATATATATATATATATATATATATACACACACACACGCACACACACACACATACATACACACACACACAGAGCAGATACAGACAGAGTATCTGGGAGACTTGGGAAAGAAAAGAAGAGAATTTTGTCTTTGCTTGGAGTCTGGGGTTTTTATTGAGGATTGTGGTCTGGTGGTACATGTGCTCTCAGGCATCCAGGAGCCAGCTAGAACAAGGACAGTGGTCCAGGCGTCCTTCATAAGCTACTTATTCCTTGGAGCCAGGGATCTTGTCATTGAGATGTCTAGTGCCCGTGGTCTGGAATACGCATATGATGGCCTCGTCCGGTCATTCTCTTATGGCCCTTCCTTAGGTGTTATCTGTTGTGCTGGAGGACTCTAAAAAAAATCATTAACTTCTTGTCCCTTACACAGAGGACATATGCTATTTGTTTTATAAGGCCTGTATGAGGTAAGGGTACAGGCCTAGAAAGAATAGAAGCAGGAAACAGAGCAAAAAGCAGATTTTTTTGGAGTCCTTCAGTTTCCCTATCTCAATGTAAGTAAAATACCTGAATAAAGTAACAAACATTTTCTAAGCAAGTTTCTTCTCTGTGTATCAAGATCTAAACTATAAAAAGGAACAACCTTGTTTTTAGTTGTCCCTGAACCTCAAATACAATAGCGTCTCAACTAAAAATGTTCTTTCTTCAGTGAGAGGAGTTTTACTTCCCGAAACTGAAGACCTAGTTTGGAACACCCAAAGTTCAAGTCTTCAGTCCACCCCCCCATCCATTCTGGTAAGTATGTTTCTAAGTTTTATGCCTAGAATCAGGCACTCAAACTTCTGTTCTTTATACACTCACCTGCTTACTTTGGCATCATGAATTTCCTGAGCTGTTCCTATTTCAAATATTTTCTTACATCATCCTTGGAACATTATTCACCGTTGTCAGCTCCAGAGTCCCAAGTATTGGTTCAGAAAATTTAAGCCTTCTGCAGTGGTTAAATGAAGTTTGCACTGGTTAATTGCCAAGCTCTACATGTGGTATAAAACTTATTTATGGTTTATACTTGTTTGGTAATAATTAAGCTATAAGTTCCCACTGAGTTGTTCTCTAAGAGTTACTCAGAAGTAATTTTTATAGCCAAGACTATAAATTGATGTACATACGTACAGAGTATAGATTTGCATTCCAAGGATTGTACTGAAGAAAAATGTTAGACTCCAAAGCATATAGAGCAGTGTGTGTATGGGATTGAGAGAGAAAGAGGAATAAAAATAACAGCTAGCTGACAAATGAGAGGGACTCAAAATCAGGCCTCCTTTAACCTAGACTGAAGACATTCCCATTTGCACAGAAACACCATGGAATGAATGTTCCGTTTTGTTTTTACCACCCAACTCCCCTGGTGATCCTCTATCCCCTCCAAACCCCTCCACTTGCTACTTCTCCCAAAGAGAGGCATCTAGTAGAAAAGAAAGTGGCTTCCTTGAGTGTAGTTGAAACAAGAACAGTGATACCTACAGCCATAGCTCCCCTGGAGACGACCTGGTTACAAAGCATCCATGAATGTTTTGTTATCACACAGAGTAGGGGGACTCCCTTCTACATTCCCTACTCCTACTCTCCTGAGACTTTTCTGTCTCATAGAAGCTTTTTGAAATTCTTGTTTCTTGACTTTAATACTGCAATGAACATTTACAAAGTCTGCCCCAAATTCACTTAGCCATTAATATATGCAGCCATTTCTTATACTCCGTTGCAGAGCAGCTCAGTTTTGAAATATGGTGTCGTTGGAAATACTCTTTTCATTGAGTTCCATATTGGAGGCAAAAAAGTTGGGGGGGGGTTGATACAAGAGATTACATTATTTGGTGTTTATTTATTCATTCACTTATTCATTCATTCAAATATATTTATTTTGTGCCTTTCATGAGCCAAGTGCTGGGGAAACTAAGATGAATAAGGGTGTGGGCTTGCCCTCAAGAAGTTTCCAGTCTGGTAGACAGACTTTTACACAGATAAGGTGGTGCTGTCATAGAAGTCCATTCAGGGTGCAATGGCAGAAGATGGTGATTCACTGTGAACATCGCACCACTAGTCTTCATTCCTCTCATGCTGTTCATCTCAGGCTTCTCTAACCACAGAACTGTGATCAAATATTAGATATTTAGAATGATGTTGTAAAGATAGGAATTTCTATACGCGTCGGAGGTTGCAAGCTGGAAACCAGCCAGCTGGATGCAGCTGTAGGCATGTGCTTTGGGGCCAAATTTTTAAAGAAGCTAACATTTAACAATTAGAATATTTTTGCAGGAAAATGTAGATTTCCAACTTCTTTTGAAAACCGGGAAGATCTGGTATCCTTAGGTTCCCCTGTTGCAGAAAGTAGTTAGGGTTTGGCTGAAAGGGCTGCCCGTTTAGTGATGATAAGCACGACTAACTGGGCTCACGTGGTGCCTGTAATGTGGTTCCATTTGCATTAAAGCCAACTCCTCAGTTTTTTGAATAGTGATGACTGTGGGGGCATTAAGTAACAACTTGAGGAGACAGTGGGATTGTTAATGGAAGATAATAAGGCATGAAAAAAGAATGATTAATTAGAAGTGTATGGTTATTGGTTTTCCTTCTTTTGGGATAAACTTAACAAGATTTTATTCTTTTATAGAAATGAGATTTAAAAATTTTTTTACAGATTTAAATTTTAGAAATTATTTTAGAGGTAGGAATGTTGGGATATTGAATTTGACAGCTTTTGGCATCCTTACTTGGAAAATCACATGTTGCACAGTATGCTTTCTATAGCATTAGCAAGCTTTTCAGTTGGCATTCACAGAAGTGAAACTGGGCCAGTATAAGTTAATATACTACATTGAACTAAAAGAATTCTTGAGTTGAATATGTTACTATGGGAACATCTATTCCTATAAAAATAAATGAAGTGCTATTACTGGCATGTGGATGTTCTACCTTTCACAACGTATGACAAAGCTTCATTGCCATGCCATTTTTTAGGGGGCACTTATTCGGAGTAGATGGTCATCCTTATTTAAAAAATTAAATTGTGGGTCACGTGGGTGGCTCAGTCGGTTAAGCATCTGACTCTTGATTTAGGCTTGGTTCACGATCTCAGGGTTGTGAAATGGAGCCCTTTTCCTCAGGCTCGCGCTCAGTGTGGAGGAGTCTGCTTGAGCTTATGTCTCTCCCTTGGCCTTTGCCCCTCCCCCTACTCATGCTATCTCTCTCTCAAAATAAATAAAATCTTAAAAAAAAAGTTGTTTACTTTCACTTTTTATGTGGCCTATTTGTGACTGAACTTTTATCAGAGATACTCTGTATTGTTTTACTTTTAATTTTTATGGAATGAAAAGGCATTTAATTTGCAGATATACTGAAATTGTGTATATTGTTTGAGGATTTCTTTTTCATTAAGGATTGAGCTGTTTTCCTAACGTGTGTCAGGTCATAGGTTCTGTGTAATAAAACTCAATTTTTTCAGCATGATTAAAGACCTTAAGACATTTCCCTTAACATTTTTTTTTTAAAGATTTTATTTATTTATTTGACAGAGAGAGACACCCAGTGAGAGAGGGAACACAAGCAGGGGGAGTGGGAGAGGAAGAAGCAGGCTCCTAGTGGAGACGCCTGATGTGGGGCTCGATCCCAGAACGTCGGGATCACGCCAAGCCAAAGGCAGACGCCTAACGACTGCGCCACCCAGGTGCCCCTCCCTTGACATTTTGAAAAAATTCACATGTAGAATTTGCAAGGGTATAAATATGTCTCAGCTGGATCAATGTGTGGCTTTAACACATCTCTAGAAGTGGTTTTAGATAATTAAGAGGAAAAAAAAAGAATTCCGTGGTATGGTATGATTGTCATCAGCCTAACTAGTTTTTTGAGGAACAAACTTGGCATTGAGCAAATGGCGTTCTTGCTTTTCCTTGAATGCATGTATGGTTTTAGATACTAGAAAAAGAAATGGGAAAGGAAGAAACTTTTCTGTCTATACAAACAACCTCCATATTCAACATGGCAGATATTTACATATTAGAAAATGGGCTTTCTCTCTCTCTTTGTTCTGTTTACCTGGGCCTTACAGACCTGTGGACATAGTTGACTGCGTGAGAACGAAGTGCTAAGGCTGTTCTAGTTTCTCCTCTGGGAATCATTTTGCCATCTGGTTATGGATACTTATACGTATCTCTCAATGAACAATCTGGTATAGTGGGCAAAGCACTGGGACTGAGAACTCTAGAAAATCAGGAGTGTAGTTTTGATTTTTTACTCTATTTTCTGTGACTGTGGGCATTTCACTTCTATGAGACTCAGTTTCTTATCTTTAATAGGCAAGGTTAAACTACATGACTCAAGAGTCCTATTCTAAAATTTGATACTTCTGTTTTATTCACACACATGCACACGCTTACCCCCCTAAAATGGTTCTGAGACTCAGTTTCTAATATGTGAAGGGGGAGTGTTCCCACATAGCACCACATAATTCTCCAGACACCAGCTGGATGTTCAAGGATTCAACTCAATTCTGACACTATCTACCCAAAGCTAGCATCATATTCCACAGGTTAAGGGCTCAGTTCTACAAGACTGTCCCCGCCCCCACTTCCACTTCAGACACCAGCGGTTGCAAGCCAATGTTGCTACCTGTGCTTCTGACCAACCAGCTATATATCATGGGTTCCCATGACTTCTTCCTCAAGTTTGGTTAATTTGCTAGGATGGCTCACAGAACTCAAACATTTTACTTAGCTAGATTACTGATTTGTTATAAAAAGATACAATTCAGGAACAGCCTGATTGAAGAGATGCATAGGGCAAGGTATGTGGGAAGGGGCAAGAGCTTTCAAGCCCTCAGCAGGTATGCCGCTCTCCTCAGATCTCCAGGTGTTCTCTAACCCAGCTCCTTGGACCCTTATCCTTTTGGGTTTTTATGGAGGCTTCATTAGATGGGTGTGATCAATTAAATCATCAGCCGTTGGTAACTGATTCAACCCTTAGCTCCTCTCCTCTTCCTGAAGGTCACAGGGTGGGACTCAAAGTTCTAACCCCTTAATCACATGGTTGGCTTCATTGACAACAAGTACCCATCCATAGGTGCCCTCTTAAAATTACCCCATTAACATAACAAAAGACACTTTAATAACTCTCAACCCTGAGGCAGTTCCAAGGGTTTTGGGATCTGTGAGCCAGGAATTGTGGACACTAAGACCAGCTATATATATATATATATATATATTTTATAAATTACAATATCATACCTCTTTTCCTAACATAAGATTTATAAACCAAAGGAAGGTCTTTCAAGCACCTGAGCTTTAGACGAGACAGAAGCTGGTATTTTTACTTAATTTGTTTTCCTTTCACGCTCTGGACTTCAATTTGTTGACTTTCCATTTATCTGGAATTGAACTCTTGTTCTCTCCATCTGGACCATTCTTTTTTTTCTTCCCAGGTTTACTGACATATAATTGACATATAACATTATATAAGTTTAGGGTGTACGTGATGATTTGATACACTTACATATTGGGGAATGATTACCATGGTAGGGTTAGTTAACACTTCCGTTACCTCACATAATTACCTTTTTTTTTTTTTTTGTGGTGAAAACATTTAAGATCTCTCTTAGCAATTTTCAAGCATGTAATATATATTGTTAATTATAGTCATGTTTAACATTAGATCCCCAGAACTTACTCATCTTATAACTGGACATTTGTAACCTGTGACCAACATCTTCTGATTTCCCCAGCCCTCCACCCCTGGAAATCATCATTCTTGTCTCTATTTATGAGAGTTCAGCTTTTTTAGATTCCACATATAAGTCCCATCAGGCAGTATTTGTCTTTCTCTGTCTAGTTCATATCACTCAGCATAATGTCGTTAAGATCCTTCTATGTTGTCACAAACAGCAGGATTTCTTTCTTTCTCATGGCTGACAAGTATTCCATTGTGTGTGTGCGTGTGTGTGTGTGTGTGTGTGTGTGTGTGTGTGTGTGTGTATGTATACACACCACACCTTCTATTCTTCATTCATCCTTTGGTAGACTCTTAGGTTGTTTCCATATCTTGGCTACTGTGAATAATGCTGGAGGGAACATAGGGGTGTAGTTATCTGATACACTGATTTCATTTCCTTTGTGTATATACCCAGAAATTCGATTGCTCAATTATATGGTGGTTTTTTAAAAATTTTTTGAGGAACCTCTGTATTGTTTTCCATAATGACTCTGCTAGTTTATATTCCCACCAATATGAACAGGGTTTCCTTTTCTCCACTTCATTGCCACATCTGTTATCTCTTGTCTTTTTGATAATAGCAGTTCTGGCAGGTGTGAGGTAATATCTTATTGTGATTTAGATTTGCATTTCCCTGATGATTAGCATCTTCGAACATCTTTTTATATACTTATGGCTATTGGTATGTCGTTTTGGGAAAATATCTATTCAGATCTTCTTCCCATTTTTTTTCGTTTTTTTAATAATAATATTTTTTATTATATTATGTTAGTCACCATACAGTACATCCCTAGTTTTTGATGTAAAGTTCCATGATTCGTTACTTGCGTATAACACCCAGTGCACTATGCAATACGTGCCCTCTTTAATACCCATCACCAGCCTATTCCATTCCCCCCTCCCCCGAAGCCCTCAGTTTGTTTCCCAGAGTCCATAGTCTCTAATGGTTCCCATTTTTAATCAGATTATTTGTTTTTACTATTGAGTTGTATGAGTTCCTAATATTTTTGGGATATTAACTTCTTATCAGATATATGATTTGCCAGTATTTTCTCTGATTCTGCATGCTGCCTTTTCGTTTTGTTGATTATTTCTTTTGCTGTCCAGAAGCATTTCAGTTTGATGTAGTCCCACTTATTAATTTTTGCTTTGTTGCCTTTGCTTTTGATGTCATATCCAAAAATCATTTCCAAGACTAATGTCAAGGAACTTTTTTCCCCGTTTTCTTCTATGAGTTTTACAGTTTAAGGTTTTATTTTTAAGTCTTTATTCCATTTTGAATTAATTTTTGTGAGTGGCGTAAGATAGGGGTCCACTTTCATTCTTTTGCATGTAATTAATCCAGTTTTCCCAACGTCATTTATTGAGGAGATGATCCTTTCCCCATTGGGTATTTTGTTGGCTCCCTTGTAATATTAGTTGACTATATATGTTTGGGTTTATTTATGGGCTCTAAATTCTGTCCCTTTGGTCTATGTGTCTGTTTTTATGCCAATACATTACTGTTTTGATTACTATAATCAAATCACTGAATTGCTTTGTAATACAGTTGCTTTATAATGTAGTTTAAAATCAGGAAGTGTAATAGTCTTTGGTTTTGTTCTTTCTCAGAATTGCTTTGGATATTCAGGGTCTAGTTCCTTATGAATATTAGGATTGTTTTTTCTCTTTCTAAAATTTTATTGGCGTTTTAATAGGGATTGCGTTGAAATCTGAAGATGTCTTTGGCTAGTATGGACATTTTAACAATATTAATTTTTCCAATCCGTAAGTACAGCATATGCTTCCATTTATGTGTGTCATCTTCAGTCTTTCATCAAAGTCTTATAGTTTTCACTACATGGATCTTTTACCTCCCTGATTAAATTTATTCCTAAGGTTGTTATGGTTTTAGATGCTATTATATAAGAGATTATTTTTCTTTTTCAAATAGTTTGTTGTTAATGTACAGAAATGTAATTGATGTCTGTATGTTGATCCTGCTGTATCCTGTAACTTTAATTCATTGATTAGTTCTAACAGTTTTAAAAAAAGATTTATTTATTTATTTTAGAGAGTGAGGGGAGGAGCAGTAGGAGAGGGAGAGAATCTCAAGCAGACTCCCCGCTGAGTAGAGAGCCCATTGTGGGGCTCGATCTCTACAGAGCCCATTGTGGGACTCAGTCTCACAACCCTGAGATCATGACTCAAGCTGAAATCAAGAGTCACATGCTTAACCAACTGAGCTACCCAGGTGCCCCAATACATAGGATCATGCCATCTGGAGCAGACCATTTTACCTCTTCCTTTCTGAGTTGAATGCCTTTTATTTATTTTTCTTGCCTAATTGCCCTGGCTGGGACTTCTAGTGTTATACTGAAGAAGATAGTAAGAGTGAGAACCCTTGTCTTATTCCTCATCTTAGCAGGAAAGCTTCAGCCTTACACAATTGAGTTATGATATTTGCTGTGGATTTGTCATACATGGCCTTTATTATGTTGAGATATGTTGCTTCTGTACCCAATTTGTTGAGGGTTTTTATCATGAAAGGATGCTGAATTTTGTCGGATACTTTCTGCATCTGTGGAGAAGATTATATGATCTTTTATTCTTCATTTTATTAATGTGGTGTATCACATTTATTGATTTGTATATTTTGAATTGTCCTTATATCGCAGGGATAAGTCCTCCTCTCATCCTGGTGTATGATTCTTCTAATTTGCTTTGAATTCAGTTTGCTCATATTTTGTTGACAATTTTTGCATTATATTAATCAGGGATGTTGGTCTGTCATTTTATTTTCTTGTAATATCTCTGTCTGGTTTTGGTATCGGGATAATGCTAGCCTTGTAAAATAAGTTTGGGAATGTTCACTCCTGTTTGATTTTTGGAAAGAGTTTGAGAAGGACTGGCATTAGTTTTTCTTTAAATGTTTGGTAGAATTACCAGTGAGACCATCTGGTCCTGTGTGTTTGTTAGGTCCATTTGGTCTAAAGTGTAGTTCAAGTCCATCATTTTCTTATTGATTTTTCTCTCTGGATTATCTAGCCATTGTTCAAAGTGGGGATGTTGAAGTCCCCTATTATTGTATTGTTATCCATCCCTCCCTTCAGATCTGTTAATATTTTCTTTATATATTTAAGTGCTCCAATGTTGGGTGCCTTTATATTTAAAATTGTTATGTCCTCTTGCTGAATTGAGCTCTTTATTATTATATGATGACCTTATTGGTCTCTCGTTACAGTTTTTGAATTAAAGTCTATTTTGTATGATATAAGTATAGCTATTGCTGCTTTCTTTTGTTTTTTATTTGTATGGAATATAAATATATATATATTATATCCCTTTTATATATTATATATATGTATATATATATATATTTATCCCTTCACTTTGAGGCTTTATATGTCTTTAACTAAAGGGAGTCTCTTGGAAGCAGCATATAGTTGGGTCTTATTTTTTATACTTTTAGTCAATTTTTGCCCTTTGAAGGGGGAATTTAATCCATTTACATTCAGAGTAACTTGATAAGTAAGGACTTATTTCTACCATATTATTGTTTTCTGGCCCTTTTGTAATGCCCTTGTTTTTCAAGGGAATTTTTCAGCCACTATTTATTCAAATAAGTTTTCTGCCTCTTTTCTCTCTCTTCTCTTTCTGGGGCCTCTATAATGTGTATATTATTCCATTTGATGTTATCTCATAGGTCCTTTAAGAGATTGTCACTTGTTAAAATTATTTTTTCTTTTTGTTGCTCTGTCTGGGTGAGTTCCATTGCTTTGTTTTCTAGCTTGCTGATCTGTTTTTCTGCTTCTTCCAATTTGCTGTTGAACCCTTGTAATGTACTCTTTTTCAGTGTAGTTATTGTATTTTTCATTTTTATGACTTATGTTTGGTACTTTCTTATGTCTTCTCTTTGTTGAAGTTCTTTCTGTGCACATCCATTCTTCTCCTGAGTTTGGTAAGCATCTTTATGAACATTATTTTGAACTCTTTATCAGGTAGATTACTTATCTCCATTTCATTAAGGACTTTTTTTGAGGTTTTGTCTTGTTCTTTCATTTGGAACATATTCCTCCGTCTCCTCATTTTATCTGATTCCTTGTGTTCATTTCTATGTATTAGATGAAACAGCTACGTCTCTTGTAGGAGTCTTGTGGAGTGGTCTTATGTAGGGGATGACAGATGGGGGCCAGAAGCACAATGCCCCCCTGGCCACCAGAGCTAGGTGCTCCCTGGGTTTCACCTGTGTGGGCTGTGTGCACCCTCTGACTGTGGCGTGGCTGAGCTGTGATGGGGGTGGGCGGGTTGGATTCTTGCCTAGGCTGTCTGTGATATATTTTTGGCAGGGGTAGGGGGTTGGGGGAGGATGTGGCACTTGCCTGGCTGGCTGTGGCTTGGCTGTGGTATGGTGTGTGGGGTGGTGCTTGCCTGGCTGGCTGTAATGTGCTGTGATGTGGGATGGGAGCCCCACATGTGCTAGCAGGTTGGAGGGAGATTGTCAAAATGGCACTCACCAGCACCAGCATTAGTAAGGTAGAGTGAGATTGCAAAAGTTGTACCTGTCTGTGCTTCTGTCCTTCGAGAAAGCCCTAACAGGTTCCTTCCTTTTTGGCATTTGCTTTAGGATTAGTGTGTCTCCTTCACATATGTTCTAGGCACTTTTCAGACTTCTGCTTTTAATATCATAAGATCCAGTAATTCCACTACTGGGTATTTACTCAAAGAAAATGAAAATGAAAACACTAATTCAAATAGATATATACAACCCCATGTTTATAGAAGCACTATTTCCAATAGCTGAGACATGGAAGCAACCTAAATGTCCACTGAAAAATGAATAAAGAAGATGTGGTGTATATATATGCAGTGGAATATTATTCAGCCATAAAAAGAATGAGATCTTGCCATTTGCAACAACATGGTTGGACGTAGAGGATATTATAGCTAAGTGAAGTAAGTCAGACAGAGAAAAACAAATACCATATGATTTCACTTTATGTGTAATCTAAATGCATGTGTGTACACATGCAAATGAACAAATAAAAAAAAGCAGAAACAGGCCCATAAATACGGAGAACAAACTAGTGGTTATCAGAGGGGAGGATGGCACGGGTATGGGTGGTTATCAAAGAGAAGGAAGGCTTCCAGCTATGGAATGAATAAGTCATGAGAATGAAAGGTACAGCATAGGGAATATAGTCAATGATATTTTAGTAGCATTGTATGGTGACAGATGGTAGCTACACTTGCGGTGAACATAACATAATGTACAGAGTTGTAGAATCACTATGTATTACACCTAAAAGTAATGTAACATTGTTTGTTAACTATACTTCAATTTAAAAAGAAGATTAAAAACTCTCTCTGAAACAAACAAACAAACACAAACGAGCATATTGCTGCTTTTGCACTGGGTCCTGGGACAAGCAACTCTGTAAGTGAGTCCTTTAAGGGCAGGTTCTCCATTCCCTACAGTTCTGGACATAATCCCTGATGGTTTTATGTTTTGGGGGCTGGTCTCTCAGGTGCAGGACCCAAGGGTTGGAGTGCCTAATGAGGGGCACAAACTCCTTGCTCCTCAGGGAAATGTTCCATGTTTTTGAGACTTCATACTGATTGTAGATTGCAACTCTTTGGGTGGGGTTTTTGGTGAGAGCGTATCTCTGCCTCTGCTACCAAATTCAGTGTGGCCCTTTCATCTTTTGTTAAGGAGATGCTGTTCATCTAGTTTTTAGGACTTATTCAGAGGAAATTATTCCATATGTAGCTGTAGATATGTTGTGTCCGTAGGAGGAGGTGTGTTTAGTATCTTCCGATGCCGACATCTTGGACCCAACAGCAGGAGATTTCTTAAAGGGTCTACCTGAAGGGAAATATAACAATTCAACAACTAAAAAAGTATTTTAGAAATCCAGCCTGTAATACTATAGGCAGAACATGATCAGCCGGTATCCTCCCTGGGTGTGGTTTTAAAAGTACCATGTCTAGGTCCTACCCACAAGCAATTAAGTTAAGATCTCTGGGGTATGAGGCTTGGACATTGGTGTTTTTAAAAAGCTTGTGTGTGATTTTAATGCTACTTAGGGTAAAGTGTGATTGTTCTTTTCTATTTTCCTTTTTCACCCAGGAAATATTTTATGAATTTCTTCTATACATATGGCACTTTTTATTTTTTGTTACTTATAACTCAGTATAGATTGAAGTATATAAACTCTCACCAAATGCCATGGCCATTTTACCTATTAGCATCACCACTAAACTTTTTTGTGTAGACTTGTCTTCATATGGTTAAATAATTAGCATGTTCATGGATTGTGTTTCTGTCTACTTTTCTATTCCTGAAGTTAAATTTTAAGGTAAGATTAGTACTATATTACTGTATTAGTAAAAAGTCACTAGAAAGAGAAAATTGTATTTTGTAAGTGAGATTCCATTTCATAGATGTTGCTATTCTTTTGAGGTAGACAGACCACATTTTGATGTGGTGACATTTCTTACCAAAATGAAAAACTTAAGTAGTTAAATACCTTTCAGAGTGATTAATAAAATTGCTAATTGTTCTTTCCTGCTGTGGGTAATATGCTTAGATCTTTGACATCAAAGTATAGATATTAGTAATTATGTAGTTAGAGTATTTAAGCTAATAAGACAGAATTAGGGACTATCTAAAGCAAGAGAAGTACTATTTTTTCCTCACAAACTTATTTTAGAATCTTTTGAATATATTATCTTATCTCTCCCCAATACACAGATGTGATTCAAGAGGTTCCTGACTTTTCTGTAGATTTTTTAACTAGTATGTGGGTTGGATAGGGATTTGATGAGAGCTCTGTTTAATTCTAGAGCTCATGTTCCCACCCACCCCCACCCCCACCCCCACCAATATTACATTGTCTCCGTGTCCTTAGAAAATCTGGGAATGTGTATACATAGGTGATATTTGAAATCATTTTTGTATGTTTCTTTTATCTGTGATATGATTTAGCCTTTTTTTCCCCCCAGGATAATACCCTTCAAGCTGAATGGCCCTCAGCAGATGAATCTACCACCAGCAGTATTTCACCACTTGATTTCAGCTCTGGTCCTCCCTCAACCACTGGCAGGGAACTCTGGTCAGAAAGCCCTTTGGGTGATTTAGTGTCTACACCCAAATTAGCCTTTCCCTCGAAGTTGGGCCTCAGTTCTTCCCCAGAGGTTTTAGACATTAGCAGCTTGACTCTTCATTCTGTCACCCCAGCAGTGCTTCAGACTGGCTTGCCTGTGCTTTCTAAGGAAAGGACTTCTGGATCTCACATACTAGAAGATGGTAATTGATTTTAATTACTTGTCATACTTTTTTACTTTATTGTATCAGATGACAGGGTTTTTAAGAGAGAAAGATACTAGGGTTAGTAGAAAAGCATGGTAGCATCTATTAGGAGGAAATGTCTTGGGAAAGCCATGTGAGAGGGGGAATGGTTAGATTTCATTTGTTGGAATGGAGATTCCAAATAGGTAAATAATAAGAAATGAACTTGGTGGCTGGGATGGGGATCAATTAATAGATATTTTGAACACTCTATTAAAAACACATAATTTAATTAAAATCCTATTAAAGAACTACTTTAGTTACTTGAATATTGTAGTGGTAAACAAACAAAATCAAAGATTATTATAGTAGCTTTCAACAGGATTAATTCTGGGGGCCAAGTATAGAGATTTTAGCTTGCATTAGGCTTGAGAAAAGGAGAACTGAATTCGGGTAGCTATAACAGAGATTAAGAAATGAAAATCAAGTAGATGATTTAGATGTGGAAGAAAGGGAAAATCAATGTGACTTATGACTGGAGTATATAGTGAAAGAAGAAGTTGAACAAAGATATAAGTAATGAGTCCAGGATTTTAAACATTAGGTGAATTTGGAGGATCATGGGCAATAAACATAATTAGGAAATGGGAATTCAAAGACAAAATTTCCTAAGGAATTTTCTCCCTTAGTTTCCACTAGATTCAGTATTTGTTGTCAATCTGGTCACCAGCAGTTCTTTATTTCCATGGAATAAAAGAAATCAAGTGCTTGAAGATGAATTAGTTCAATAGCTGAGATCTTGTTATCCTCATGGAAGGGGGGGGGTATATTCATGAGTGATTGTACCGTATCACAAAAGCATAATGAGATCTTCTTGCTTGCTAATTTATCAGAGTAAAAATCAGCAACTATCTCCTAACTTAATGAGAAAAAACACAAGTAGCTGGCTTTATTAGGAAAACTAGGAATACCTTTTGGCAACTTTGTAGATTAATTAATGGAAAACTTTATTTTTAG
Source organism: Ursus americanus (assembly GCF_024610735.1). NCBI lineage: Eukaryota > Metazoa > Chordata > Mammalia > Carnivora > Ursidae > Ursus > Ursus americanus. Next base: position 53,336,585 of record NC_142130.1, read on the forward strand.
GATTAATCAAAGTTGAAGGGTCAGAAGATTTTCTTTCTGTTCATCCATTGCCTTCAAGTCCACTCACTCACCTGGTGCCAAAGGAAACAATACCATCTGTTGAAGATTCTGGAGTGTCTTTGACATCCTCACCGTATCTGACCTCCTCTGTCACTTTAGATCTTCTTGCTAAAGAAGTAACTATACCTTCTGGCTTGGACTCTTTGGCCTCCAAAGTCAAAGGCCAGTTAGAAGTGAGCACTTTGATGCCAGACACATCCATAGAAAAAGAGTTTATATTTGAGAGTGGTTTAGGTTCAGGGTCTGGGCAAAAGGTAGATCAGATTACTTGGCCATGGAGTGAGACTTCATTAGAGAAGAGTTCTGAACCACTGTCTAAGTCATGGCTTGAAGATCAGGATTCACTTTTGCCAACTGAGGGTGTAGATGAGAAATTAGTTATAGATGACAAAATAGATTCTACAGGGCAAAGTATTGACTATTTAAAATATGGACATTTTGATAGAGCCACAAAGTTTGCAGAGGAAGAGCTCATTGGTGGACCTACTGTGCCCATCTTTGCAGAGGCCACAACTCAATCTGCATCTCTAATTCTCTCCAAGCAAATATCAGAGGTACCTAACATTGATTATTACTCAGTTACCAAAGCACCTCTTCTCCTGACATCTATAGCAATCTCTGCTTCTACTGATAAACCAGATCTATCATTTCTAAAGGAAGATATGGAACAAACTACAGAGTCATCCAACCATGAATGGTTCGACAACGAGATTTCAGTAATGAAGCCAGATACGCAACATTTGGGGACCATATTGCCAGAATCAGATGTAGTTTGGGCAAGAACTTCTTCCCTAGGGAAATTGTCCAGAGACACGTTGGCAAGTACACCACAGAGTACTGACAAGCTCTGGTTGAAATCTTCCATGACACAGTCTACCAAATTGTCTCCAACCACAAGCTCCACCCTGCTAGAGGATGAAGTAATTATGGGTGTTCAGGATATTTCATTAGAACTGGACCGGATAGGCACAGATTACTATCAGCCTGAGCTAATCCCGGAGGAAAATGGCAAGGTTGGTAGTTATGTGGAAATGTCTACAAATGTTCACTCCACAGAGAGGGCTATTGTGGTGCAGCCCACGGAAGGAGGTGACTGGAGTCATACCCAGACTGCAGGAGCTTTGCTGGTTTTCTTCAGCCTCCGAGTGACAAACATGATGTTTTCGGAAGATCTGTTTAATAAAAACTCTTTGGAGTATAAAGCACTGGAGCAAAGATTTTTGGAACTGGTAAGCACTAGAAGTGAAACATGGACAGTAGTGAATAATCACGTATGAACTAACCCTCTTTCCCCTAAACACATAAGATCTGAGCCAATGAAAGTATGGTCTGAGGTGGACATTCATTTACAAATAGTGTCATGGCCTAGGGTTAGTAGGGAAACAATAAGACAGATATAAGAAATGGAAAACACAGATATAGCATGAGGGTGATGTAGTAATTTAGATACTGAAGATTGTATTCCATGAATTATGCGTCTGAAAGAAGTTTAAAGTTCTTTTCACATGTTACTGTGAGACCAGTGTTTTGTAGGTACTTACGGTACCTTCACTGTTGTGATTCTTTAGTGAAACAGAATAAACTCCCTGGGTATCTAAAACTGGCTGTGAGTTCCATGAGTTCCTAAATATCACTGTGAAAATCTCTTGACTCTCAAATAATTCACAGTTTATACTTTTATTGATGAACAGTTTAAATAATATAAATAGAATATAGTTTGGAAAAGTGGGGGAGGGGTTCATCCTTGTTTTTTTTGGGTGGGGGTTGGTATATTTTGAACAAAACGCAAAACCTGTACATAAACTGACTACTTTTCATTATTGTAGCTCGTTCCCTATCTCCAGTCAAATCTCACAGGGTTCCAGAATTTAGAAATCCTGAACTTTAGAAATGGCAGTATTGTGGTAAACAGCCGAATGAAGTTCATGAAGTCTGTCCCTCCTAATGTCAACAATGCTGTATACCTGATTCTGGAAGACTTTTGCACCACTGCCTACCAGACCATGAACTTGGCTATTGATAAATTCTCCCTTGATGTGGAATCAGGTAATGGTATTGAATACTATGGTGGTTTCTTAGTGGAATCCAGTGATCATTCTTGTGTATTTTCTTCTATACTGAGTCAAGGTGAATTCAATACTTGAAGGAAAAAGAGTACTATGTCAGGCAAAATCTCCACATCTTGGTAGTTATTAAATGATCTCTTCATAGGACATCAATATCATTCTCTTTTTAAAAGGGTTGTTCACACGCATTATCTTGTTTACCTCCCATTCCCTTTTCTACCTATTCTGTGTAGCTCTAGCTCTCTCTTTTACTTATCCACTGGATCTGCTCTGGCTGCATCTCTTAAGTTGCCAAGCTCAAATGATTTTGGACTCTCTTTCCTTCTATATTATTTTCCTCAGCTGTCTTAGCCATTTCCATTATTGTAAGTCTTCTATAAAGTCAATAATTCTCCACATTTTTATATGCAGATCAGACTTATCTTCTGGGCTCCAGAATCAAAACTCTAACTGTGTATTTGGTGAACTCAACTTGGATGTATCCTATGTATATCAAACTTAAGATATCTAAGAATGAGCTATTGTTTCCCATATCTCCCCATCTTTTAACTAAATCTAATCCTTCAGTCAGCTTCACTCTTGAGAAATGAAAGCTGTCTCCACTCAGCTACTTAAGCCAGAAACCTGGGAAGTCATTTTGATACCTGTTTCCATTACCGCCACACTTCTGTTGATTCTGAATATTCTAAATATATCTCAAATCTGTATACTTCTCTTTCTCCTCTGCTGCTAGTCCAGACCAAGCATTCACCACTCCTCATTTGAGCCAGTTTCCCTACTACCTCTCTCATTCCTCTCCCCTATCCCTTCTCCAGACAGCAGCCAGGCTGCTCTTCCTAAAACATTATCAGATTATTTCACTCTCCTGCTTGAAATACTACAGTGGCTGCCTGGTTCACTAGCCACAAGGTCTGGTCCTTATTTTCCCCCAATATCATCCAGTGAAACTAACTTCTTTGCTCATCATATTGTAGTCAAATTAGCTTGTTTTTACTTCCTCAGTTTCAAGAAACTTTTCTTGCCTTAAAGCCTTTGCAATATACTTACTGCGCCTGTTGCCTGAAACTCTTTCTCCTCTTGGCTGATTTCTGCTCACCCTTTATGCCTTAGTTCAAAGGTCTCTTCCTTAAGACTTTCACTGATTCACCCGTAATCTAGATTGGGTATCTCCTTTTAGTCCTTCTTGTAATGTAATATTCTTTCCTGCTATAGAGTTCATAACTTTTGTAGTAATGCTTATTTATGCACATATTTGCTTAGTGCCTATTTTCCCCATTTGAGCTATGCCCAAGGACTGAGACGTTATCTATTTTATCAACCACTTTCTGGCCAAAACCTAGCATAATGTTTTGTGTATAGGGGTTACTCAAAAATACTGTGAATGGCTGAAATGAACCATTGTTTTTATTTGGAACACTTGGGTGCAGAGAATACTGTTGGATCCTCAAACTTTGTTTTCTTTTTCCTTCCACACACCAGAGAACAGTGATTTTGAGTAGGAGTAAGGTGAATTGTCTAGGTTTATATTTCTCTGGTGTCTTTTACTAAGCTCAAACTGATTTGTGAGTCAGCACTATTCTTTAAATATTTGCTCTAAAGAAGCAAGCATTCTTTCCTTTGAAATTCTTGAAGGAACATTATTCATTAAAAATGAGGAAAGTGGGAGAGCCTGGGTGGCTCAGTCAGTTAAGCATCTGCCTTCAGCTCACGTCATGATCCTGGGGTCCTGGGATTGAGCCCCACATGGGGCTTTCTGCTCAGCAGGGAGCCTGCTTCTCCTTCTCCCTCTGCCTCTCTCCCTGCTTGTGTGCTCTCTGTCTCTATCAAATAAATAAATAAATAAATAAATAAATAAATAAATAAATAAATAAATAAATAAAATCTTTTAAAAAATGAGGAAAGTGTGGTGCAGTGGAAGAAGCAATTAATTATAATTTGGAAGCCCTGGTTTCTTGCCTCTTTCTGCCATTTATCATTTGTATAACTCTAGATGAGCTATTTTATCCCAGATAAAATAAAAGATATTTATTATAAAATAAAAGATATTTAATATATCTTATATATTAAAAGGGGATAATATGATTACCTGGCCTATATATTTCATGGGGCTAGTCTAAGGATTAAACAAATAACATGTAAAAACATCTAACTACCCATACAAATGCAAGCAGTTATGATTTATAAAACTTTTGTAGAAGTCAGTGTATTTCTTTTTAAAGAGAAATACAATAGATAAGTGCATTTACTTCCGTTTTATATGTAACTCACATGTCAAGGCATGGCAAGTCATCAAGGATTATAGGGTCACCTTTTCCCTTAATATTCAAACAAACTGAAATTAGCCTGTCCCATGTGCATTTTAGAACCTGCATCCGTGGCCCTCTCACTCTCAATATCTCTAGGAATTATTAGGGAACTTGATTATGTCTTAATCATCTACAGCTCTGAGTTATTTGAGCTGTTTCTAATCTCACATTTACTTTGACCCAGGTGGTGGTTCTTTCTGTTAGCCCAACACAGATCACAGAGCACCTTTAACACAAGGTAGTTGATTCCATCAGATATTTGCTGATGGTATGAGGGTGATGGAAGAGGCTTTATTGTAGCATACCAGGTGGTTTAAACATATTACTATTAGGCATAACTATCCTAAATTCCTCAGCAAAACTTTCAAAGGTATCTCTCACTAGCCAATTCTTTTTCCATGACCCAGCCAGCTACCCTGTTACTCTGGCCACTCTTGCTGCCTTTCCAGATCCTCTTTGCATTTCTTTCACTCTTATTTTCCTGGACCCATCAATCCTTCTCTTAGTCTTATATTGGAAAGCAAGAATGTATTAATTCTACAATTTAGACTCTTGTCTCCTATCCTAAGCCTAGCTCCAGGTCCACCTTTGTTTATTATAAAGTCACCAAGTACTCTTCCAAACAGGGAGTCATCTTTTCTTGGCATTGTCCGCGTTTAACCCACACAAAGAACTAGAAAGAGGCCTTCAAACTACAACCTTTTATTTACCTGATTAAATATTAGCCTTGGTTTCTTTTAGTCTGGAAGCAAAAGGGAGCAATATTTATCTTTTCTTTTCTTATATTCTATTTTCCTTCCCTCCCCCCTGCAAATACATTCACCTATACCCACATAGAACGGCCACAAAGTTTTAAAATTTCTAAGTAGGTATTTTTCTACAACATGTACATTTTTAATTAAGGCCTTCTGATTAAAATACTATTTCATGTCAAGATGAGCTAGAGACAGGATTGACTTGTCTCTTGCCTAACTTGTTTTCGCATGGTATGTTTCAGAATCTCTTGAACTTTTATCAACAAAGGGGAGCCATGCAATACCATCCTTCCCACCCCGTTTACACCCCTCTCCCTCACTGCTAGGCCAAGATTAGATTATTTTCTGATTACAAAGTCACAAAATGAATGCTAGGATAAAGACGTGGAAACTTAGGAAATGCATGGAGGAATCCTGCTTGTAGAAACTGCTCGTCAGTCATCACATTTGGATGCTCTCCTTGTTATAAGAACGTCTTACCAGTTATCTCCTGTACTAGTTTCCTAGGGCTGCTGTAGCAAAGTACCACAAACTGAGTGGTTTATAACAACATAGAAAGTTATTCTCTCATAGTTCTGGAGGCTAGAAATCCGAAATCAAGGCGTTGGTAGGGCCACATTTCCTCTGAAAGCTCTAGGAAAAATTCCTTCCTTGCCTCTTTCTAAGCTTCTGGTGCTTGTCAGCAATCCTTGATGTTCTTTGATTTGTAAATACATACTTCAGTCTCTGCCTCCATCTTCATATGGCCTCTCTTCTGTGTGTCTGGGTCCAAATTTTCCCTTTTCTTTTAAAGACATCAGTTATTGTGTTAGGGCCCACCATAATCAAGTATGACTTCATCTTAACTTGATCACATTTGCAAAGACCCTACTTCCAAATAAGGTCATATTCTGAGGTTCTGGGTGGACATGAATTTTGGGGAGACACTGTTCAACCCGGTTCATCTCACCATTCCTTCATGGGATAAAGGAAGATCAACTTCAGAGATCTTCCAAACTCCAAGGTCACAGATTTGTGCAAAATATGTTTAATCTCCAGAGCAGCAAGAAAATCAGTGATTCTCAAAACCATATTGGATTCTCTGGAAACAGAGACTATGCTCTTTATTTTTTTAACTTCCCTAGCCTTTTTTTTTAATGTTTTTTTTATTATATTATGTTAGTCACCATACAGTACATCCCTGGTTTCTGCTGCAAAGTTTGATGATTCATTAGTTGCGTATAACACCCAGTGCACCATGCAATACGTGCCCTCCTTACTACCCATCACCAGTCTATCCCATTCCCCCACCCCCCTCCCCTCTGAAGCCCTGTTTGTTTCTCATAGTCCATAGTCTCTCATGTTTCATTTCCCCTTCTGATTACCCCCCCTTTCTTTATCCCTTTCTTCCCCTACCGATCTTCCTAGTTCTTATGTTCCATAGATGAGAGAAATCATATGATAATTGTCTTTCTCTGCTTGGTTTATTTCACTTAGCATTATCTCCTCCAGTGCCGTCCATGTTGCAGCAAATGTTGAGAACTAGTTCTTTCTGATAGCTGAGTAATATTCCATTGTATATATGGACCACAGCTTCTTAATCCAGTCATCTGTTGAAGGGCATCTCGGTTCCTTCCACGATTTAGCTATTGTGGACAATGCTGCTATGAACATTGGGGTGCATATGGCTCTTCTCTTTACTACGTCTGTATCTTTGGGGTAAACACCCAGTAGTGCAATGGCTGGATCATAGGGTAGCTCAATTTTTAACTTTTTAAGGGACCTCCACACTGTTTTCCAGAGTGGCTGAACCAACCTGCATTCCCACCAACAATGTAGGAGGGATCCCCTTTCTCCACATCCTCTCCAGCAATTGCTGTTTCCTGCCTTGTTAATTTTTGCCATTCTAACTGGCGTAAGGTGGTATCTTAGTGTGGTTTTGATTTGAATTTCCCTGATGGCTAATGATTTTGAACATTTTTTTCATGTGTCTGTTGGCCATTTGTATGTCATCATTGGAAAAGTGTCTGTTCATATCTTCTGCCCATTTTATGATTTGTTTGTTTGTTTCCTGTGTATTGAGTTTGAGAAGTTCTTTGTAGATCTTGGATACCAGTCTTTTATCTGTAGCATCATTTGCAAATATCTTCTCCCATTCCATGGGCTGCCTCTTAGTTTTTTTGACTGTTTCCTTGGCTGTGCAGAAGCTTTTTATCTTGATGTAGTCCCACAAGTTCATTTTATCTTTTGTTTCTCTTGCCTTTGGAGATGTGTCATTAAAAAGGTTGCTTTGGCCGATGTCGTAGAGGTTGTTGCCTATGTTCTCCTCTAGGATTCTGAGGGATTCCTGTCTCACATCGAGGTCTTTCGTCCATTTGGAGTTTATCTTTGTGTATGGTGTGAGAGAGTAGTCAAGTTTCATTCTTTTGCATGTAGCTGTCCAATTTTCCCAGCCATTTATTGAAGAGACTGTCTTTTTTCCACCGGGTGTTTTTTCCTGCTTTATCAAAGATTAGTTGCCCAAAGAGCCAAGGGTCCACTTCTGGGTTCTCTGTTCTGTTCCATTGGTCTATGTGTCTGTTTTTGTGCCAGTACCATGCTGTCTTTGTGATCACAGCTTTGTAGTACAGCTCGAAATCCGGCATTGTGATGCCCCCAGCTTTGTTTTTCCTTTTCAACAGTTCCTTGGAGATTCGGGGCCTTTTCTGGTTCCATACAAATTTAAGGGCTATATGTTCCAGTTCCTTGAAAAATGTCATCGGTATTTTGATCAGGATAGCATTGAAAGTGTAGATTGCTCTGAAATCCCCTAGCCTTTTGGCTAAACATCATGCTTTTTCATCTAGATGAGTCTAAGGCTCATTTCCACCTATTTCATCTGTCTTTTGTATCTATGTCATCTTTGCCTTTCACAGATTGCCATTCACCAGTGAACAACATATAGTGGAACCACAGTGTGGTGAAAGACACATCATGGTGAATGCTTTCTATCATTTTTGACTGGTTATAGTCCTAATTATTTAAAAAATTTATTTTTTTTCTTACGTAATCAAAGAAAAATAAAGTTACTGAAGTCAAAATATTAGGAATGGCCTGAGGAGGTACAGGGCTGATTTATTTTTTCTAACATTGGCTTCCACAAATCTCAAATGTTCTTAGCTGCTCTTATTGGGTTGTATCCACTCCTGAGGCTCCTGTCAGTTCTCTGGCTCTGTCTCCTATCCCATGGTTCTCACTGTGGATAGAGTATTTAGCAACATGTATAGAATAGAGGTAGACTATAGTAGGTTAGGGTTGGTGCAAATGAAAGGTACATGAAAACTGTGTTGAATTTAGATTGACAGTTATATGGTATGGGTTTTAAAGTGTCTCCTTGCTCCTTGGTAAAAAATGAAAAAGCTTATCCAGGTCATTGGGTTTTATGCTTTGGCTCTGGGTTTCAGAGAAATTTGACAAAAGCTCATCAATCCAAGGATGAGTCAGATTTTTTTGTGTGGTATTAGTGGTGATGGTGTATTTTAATGGTTCAGGAAGGGGGCTGTCCCTTGGTACTTTGGAGGGGGAAGTGTTACTGGAGGGGCTTCATGTACCCAAATTCCTGTGTTTTGCCTTTTCTTGTATCATTCTCTAGTTTTTGTTTTTGTTTTTTTTGATGTTTTAGGTGATCAAGCCAACCCTTGCAAGTTTCAGGCATGCAATGAATTTTCTGAGTGTTTAGTCAACCCCTGGAGTGGAGAAGCAGAGTGCAGATGCTACCCTGGGTACCTGAGTGTGGAAGAACTACCCTGTCAGAGTCTCTGTGACCTACAGCCTGACTTTTGCTTGAATGATGGAAAGTGTGACATTATGCCTGGACATGGGGCCATTTGTAGGTATGTTGTAGTTAGAGATTTTGGTTTCCCAAGGTTATAGATACTTCCTCTGAAGAAGATGGGTCTACACCTATGACTTTAGGATAATCACAGCAATATTTATTATAGAAGTTATATCTAGGCAATAGATGGATGCCGTCTAGTTCTTATGTGAAGACCGGGTCAATTAATAGGGCTGAATTATATGCAGTTCAATTGGTAATTTTATTTTATACTTTTAGGATGCCATATGAAAAACATTATTTAAATGTGTCTTGGGGCGCCTGGGTGGTGCAGTCGTTAAGCGGCTGCCTTCGGCTCAGGGCGTGATCCCAGCGTTCTGGGATCAAGCCCCATGTCAGGCTCCTCTGCTGGGAGCCTGCTTCTTCCTCTCCCACTCCCTCTGCTTGTGTTCCTTCTCTCGCTGGCTGTCTCTCTCTGTCAAATAAATAAATAAAATCTTTAAAAAAAATTAAAATAAAAAAATAAACGTGTCTTAATTAGAGTACTTGAAGTAGTTGGAGATCTTTGTGTTGGTCCTTAGTGGTGATGATAAGGCAATTGGTACTCAAATTAGGTTTAGGCTCAGATCAATACTTTACACTGTGAAATTTTGTTGTCTACTTGGATATGTTCTTAATGCCTGTGAATTTCTCTTGGTCCTAATGAGTGTTCAAAAATAAAGAAAAGCAAGTATTTAAAGCCTTTGAAATTGTGACAAATATATTTTAAGTACCTAAGATCCATTTTTTAAAAAGGAAGAACCAAAGAAACTCTAGCAGACAGATGAGCAGATTCGGGTAGCCTAACCATTCTCCCCTGCTCATTTTCCTTAAACAAAACAGAACAAATCAATCTCTGAACCACACAACAACTAGTCACATGGGTGTAAAAGGAGAGAATGCTGAGAATAAGCGAGAAATATGAATAAGAGGACAGTTTATGAATGTCAAGATGGGCAAATGTTACAGATGCCAGACACAGAGGATACAGGTGGGAATGATCCAGACTCTTCTGTACGAAAAGTATAAAGTTTAGCTAAAAAATTCAGAGGAAAAATAGTCTTTCGATTTTTGGAGAAATTAATATTAATTTAAAAAGCAGTCATTTCCTTGGTGCTCTGGGAGTTGAGGACACTTTTTTTTTTTAAAGACTGTATTTATTTATTTGACAGAGACAGCCAGCAAGAGAGGGAACACAAGCAGGGGAAGTGGGAGAGGAAGAAGCAGGCTCATAGCGGAGGAGCCTGATGTGGGGCTCGATCCCAGAACGCCGGGATCACGCCCTGAGCCGAAGGCAGACGCTTAACGACTGCGCCACCCAGGCGCCCCTGAAGACACTTTTGCACAAGTCTGGAGCCTGGGGATTGGGGGCATCTCTGCAGTGTGGTGAAAGGACACTAGCAGTCTGGAGACCTGGGTTCTAGATCCAGATCTGTTGCTGACTAATTGTGTGATCTCAGTCACTTTCCTTCCTAGGTCTGTTTTTTGTTAAGTAAAAATAAGGAAGTTAAATAGAATACTTTAAGTCTAGTCAGTCTTTTATTTAGTCATTTACAAATAGTCAGGGAGGACCTACTGGGTCTGTACCAGGCACTAATCACAATCTTAAATTGTATGATCATTGAAACTGTTATGTTCACTTTTTTTTTAATTTTTAATTTTTTCAAAAAGATTTTATTTATTTATTTGACACAGAGAGAGAGAGAGAGAGAGAGGGAGATCACAAGTAGGCAGAGTGGCAGGCAGAGGGAGAGGGAGAAGCAGGCTCCCTGCTGCACAGAGAGCTCAATGCAGGGCTCAATCCCAGGACCCTGGGAACATGACTTGAGCTGAAGGCAGACGCTTAACTGATTGAGCCACCCAGGCACCCCTTTTTTGTTCACTTCTGTATCGAAGCTTCACTTGGTCAGCATTTATTTCACTACCTTTCCCCAGTCCCGCTGAAGGTTCTGCCATTGTTTTCAACGCAGTGATTTTGTTTTTGGACTTCACCACTTCTCATTACAGATGCCGAGTGGGTGAGAACTGGTGGTACCGAGGTGAACACTGTGAGGAGTTTGTGTCTGAGCCCTTGGTCATAGGAATCACCATTGCCTCTGCGGTTGGACTTGTCCTTGTCTCTTCTGCTCTTGTCTTCTTCCTTGTCAGGACTCTTCAGGCTCATTCTGTTAGGAGAGAAACAGAGAGGCCCATCAGGTAAATAAGAAAAATTGCTCTCTGACAGAATAAAATGTTCCTTTTACTCATTTATTTTGTACTTATTATATGCCAAATGTTGGATAAGGATCTGGGTGGAGAAGAACTATAATGTTGAATAAAAACATGGTCATCCCTGTCCTCAAAGGGTGTCAGATTGGAAACAAACATAAGCAGCAGTATGAATAAGATGAGGGGTAAATTTGTTTTGTCTGGGAAGAGAGTCTTAGAAGTTTTAGTGATGGTTATGATATGTAGCTGGGTACAAGAGTAGATGTTTGCTCTGAAGGTGGCTAATTGAATGGGCATGAGCAAAGTCAGGGAGGCATCCATGAATCTCAAGGGCACACTGAAGGAATGGCATTGTTGAATGTGGCCAAAAGGCCTGTTCCATGGTGGGGAGTGGTTATAAGGCTGATGGACAAGAGGTGAGGCCCTTGTGTGATGACCAGATCTGTTAGTTTGTTCCTTTTGGCTCATTCCCATGGTAATTAGCCAGAATTCTTTTTATTTGTTTGTTTTAAAAAGATTTATTTATTTATTTATTTATTTATTTATTTATTTATTTATTTATTTGACAGAGAGCGTGTGTGCACGTGCATGAGTGGGTAGAGGGGCAGAGGGGAAGAATCCTCAAGCAGACTCCCCTCTGAGCACAGAGGTTACTGTGGGGCTTGATCTCACCACCCATGAGATCATGATCTGAGCTGAAACCACGAGTCAGAGACTTAACTGACCGAGCCACCCAGGTGCCCCATAATTAGCCAGATTTGAAACCTGGGTAAGAATCTGACAAGAACTGAAATCTGGTTCTCTGGTTAGTAGCTTCCTTAATGGGGGAAATAAAACCTGCCCAGCTTAGTCGGCTAGGGAGTCAAAGACCTGTTAGGTGTTATGTGATTGTGATCCCTGTTTGTACTTTGCTTCTGTGCTGCTAGAGTCTATAAGAGCTACTGCTTCGAGTTCCGGTTACCTTCCCTCACCCCCTGGCTAAGGAGTCACCTCTCCTAGTTTCCTAGAACACCCAGGGCATATTCCATCCTTGTTCTTACACTTTATTCACTCTGACTGTGCATTAGAGTGTAATCTCATTCAGGACAGGGTTCCAACAAACTGTGTGTCATCAGCATCTAGGATAATCCTAGGCACACAATCAGAGCTCAGTAAGTATTTGTAGATCTGAATTGAATTTCACTGAGGTCTCCCTATATTTATTTTCTATCAAATTCTCTGTGCGGTTACATGGTTACATGCTGATTTTGGTTTGCATACTCCAGGAATGATGGAGCTGTGTTCATTCAATGAAATACTATCTGTTGACAGACATATTCCCCCATCAACATTTATTGATAAACACTGTGGGGCAAATAAAGATAAATGAGACATGAAACAGTAATTCCATAGGGCACTTGCCATGTAGTTGGGGAGATAATACTGATAAATAATGTTTGAGATTGATCTGGATATTTTTCATAGTTACCTTCCCACATTTGCATCCAGTTCACCTCTTTTTCTTGCCCAACAGAAATTTTGCTGCAGGTAAATAGTCTTCTACATAGTTGAGTATCTGAAGAACCTGAACCAACCATACTTTTCTTTCTGTGGCTCCTGCAGGCAGCCCGACAGCCTCTCATCCATTGAAAATGCTGTGAAGGACAATCCTGTGTATGAAAGCCATGTGGCCGGACCCCAGCAGTATGAGGGACCCTATCCTCAGCACCCCTTCTGTAGTTCTGCAGGTGGAGAGATGATTGGTGGTCTGAGCAAGGAAGAAATCAGGCAAATGTATGAGAACAGTGAGCTTTCCAGCGAGGTAGGAAACTTTGCTTTTCTGTTGCTTCTCTGTTGCTGCTGGTGTGTGTGTGTGTGTACACATGTGCGTGTGTGTACATGGGCTTCAAGAAAGGATGAAAAATATTTCTTGATCAGTTTTTTTTCCTCATGATATCTCCCAGGTGATGTGGTATGCAGAGGATACATAATTCTGAGCCGTACCTCATTTCCCACCTAGTGGTTTCTTTTTCCATTATTAGCAAACGCTTTCTCCTTCCTCCCTCTCATCCTTAGGAATATATGTCTGGGTTTTTCAGAGTGGTTCCTGCAGTATCCAAACCTCCCATTTCTCTGAAAAGGCCATTCTTTCCTAGAGCTCTCCCCTGGATAGCCCAGAAAGCTAGAACTCCTTCAAAAAAGCTGTTGAAGTTTCTCTAATGCAATGTATGGTCTCTTTTTCTTTTCTAAGGAAATTCAAGAAAGAATGAGAATTTTGGAACTGTATGCGAGTGATCCTGAGTTTGTAGCTTTTGTGAGAGAACATCAAATGTAAGCATTTGATCCAGCCTCTTCCTCAGGTTCCTAACAGAGTGCCTTAGAGTAGAGGCACCGGTGTGAGTACATAATTCCTGTCCACGTGACATGGGTTCTGGTGATAACCAATGTTTGTTGAGTTCTTTACAGTTAATATGCTTCCACACAGATTGCCTCATTTATTCTCCATAATGGCTTTTTAAGTTGAATGTTTCGTATTTAATTTTTTTTAAAAAAGATTTTATTGATTTATTTGAGAGAGAGAGAGCATGAGACGGGGGAGGGGAGGAGGGAGAAGGAGAAGCAGATTCCCCACTGAGCAGGGAGCCCCATGTGGGGTTCAATCCCAGGACCCTGGAATCATGACCTGAGCTGAAGGCAGACACTTAACCGACTGAGCCACCCAGGTGCCCCTGTATTTAAGTTTTATAAGTGAGGAGAGGAAGCCTCCAAGAGATGAAGGGACTTATGATCATAATGATAGCAAATGTCAGAGAAGATTTAAAGCTAAGACAGTATCTGTTCTGGCCTAGAGATTCCTGGGCTGTGTCATATTTTCTCTCCTGTTACCATGAATATCACCTGTGATTTCATGCTATACGATATTTTTCATAGACAGTTTCTATGAAAAGCACTTGAGCAGCCATAAATCCTCACGTATATCGATGTATGCTTCTAATTCTATCTTTGTAGACACTGGTCAGTATGCTTTGAATTACACAAATCTCATTAAGGTATATTTCCTGCCTTTATCAAGTTCATCTTACATTTCATTCAATCTCTTTCCATTTGCTTTTCTCAGCATGCATTTTGGGCAAGTGTCTGTATTTTTCTTTGTTTCCCAGGATCCATAACCAGACTTAGGTCACAAAAATAAACTATCTTGTAAAGAGACCATTATGGACATTAGTTGAGTATAGTGGGTGAGATATAATTTGGCTTTGATATTTGGTCCTGCTGCCCTCATAAAGGTACTTCCTCATGGATGGGTTCCATCAAGGCTGGATATCTTCACCTAGCTTTTAGAAGAGAAAAACCAGGGCAATTCATCCATGCTTGCAGAAGAAATTGATGAAGGGTCATGATAACACACATGGCCCTGATGGGAGCCGCTGCCCCTTTGCTCTGAATCCCTTTGTTCCGATAGGCAGCCCCTCACTCATGGTTCTTCTTTGATTAATTGGAACCTGAGGAAACTGAAGATGATGCTTTTTAAATTCCAAATATGGTGGAGACTCCTTTAAAAATCTCTGAACATCTGACGTGGCCCCTGGGAGGTGCTGTCAGCCTTGCTGAATGCTGTGAGAGCACTATTACTGGGAGTCTGCCTTTTAAAGACCAGAACTCCCACTCATTCCTGCATCTCCAGCCAGCAGATGGCCTGTGGCTCCGTTTCAGTATTATCCAATAGAGAGAACATGACTGATGTTTCCTAAGACTCTTCAAGCCCCTTAGAGCCACCTGCTTGAATGTGTTCCCTGAATTAAAAATGCATTTCATCTAGACTAGGACATCCAAAGAAAGGATTCAGAAGAGCCTAATTAGGGACACACAGATTAACTACATGCTACAGTTCCTTACGGTAACTTTTATTGAAATATACCAAAAAAAAAAAAAATCCATGTAACAAAGAAGATTTAAACAAGAAGATCCAGTGAAACTAAAAAAGTCTACACAGACACCGTAACCTTAAGAAGGATGTTCATTGAGGGAAGACAGCATTGAAAAAATGTTAGGCATGCCGTCCATATGACATTTTCAATTTCACTTAGTCTCAGCATTTTCATCTACGAGTAGCCCAAGAATATGTTGGTAGGCTTGATTTAGAATTCATAAAAGCATGACATGGTCTTGACAGAGTGGGGTTTCTTTTTCGTTGTTGTTTTTGTTTGTTTGCCTTGTTTGGTTTTAAATCAGCACAGCACAGAACAACTTCCCGGCAAAGAAAGAAAATAGAAAGTGTTGGTGATCTTAGGAACATGGTTTGGTGATGTATTACAACAAAAGTGCATTTCAGGGCATTCTTGGTTTTCCATTAATTGTTCTCTGTTTTCTTTTTTTCATGTTAGGGAAGAGCTTTAATCAAAACTTCTATTTTGAAACTGATCAGAAGCCTAGAGAAGATGGAGATCACTTGCTACCAATGTCATATAATTAACCTGGATTTTGAATTCTGTTGAAAGAAGAATTTTCTACTGAAAAAATTGAGTTTGGGGACCAATATTTTTTTCCAACTTAAAATTTTAGAATGTAGTAAGAGATGTGATAATTTTTATACCTACAAAGACCAAAAGCTGTATTTAAAGAAACTGAAAACTGTATGAGTTCTGGGAAATATTAACAAGGAAAAAATGGCCTGGGAGTTGGGGCTGCATTTGCTTTCTACTTCTGAATCTCTGAAGGTGTATCTCAGTAACTGTGGCTCAGGTTTTCCTGGAGGAAGATAAGGCAAGACTCTTACAGGAGAAGGCAGGCTTAGTAAGTGAATATTTTGTAGCATGTTTGTTATTCTTAGGTGGAATGAGAAGCCTTTGAAGTAGTTTTAATATAGTTTGTAGTCAGACACTCATCTAAATAAAAACTATTAAGTTTTTTTTGGCAATTAGACTGGTGAAGAAAAAACATCCTTTTTGCTGCAATATAGAGTTAAGCTTGTGCTCTAAGCTTCTACCAGAATTTTGAATTTCCTGAGCATGTGAATCAAGACCACATTATTGTTAAGTATGTCAGTATCCTATTTTTTTTTTTTTTTTAGTTGTCAGGGACAATACATATGTATAATGTTTAATGGGTTCCTGTTAGACTACAGATGAATTTAATCATGTGGACAGGGAGGGAGTAGGCATTGAGTCAAGCGCACACCACTGAGAATATACTTTGCCGATTGGTGGGTGGACTGAGTCCAACTAACGGGCTTCCTGACTCTTCTTCTGCTATCTCATGTGTCCTAGGCAAGTCCTGGATCTTCTTTAGTTCCTGGTATATTAATTTGGAAAGCAGCACTAACTACCTCACATAGTATAGGTTAGCTTGTTTACATTGCTTCTCCTTATGTAATAGCTCTTGTCTAAATTCATTCCTGCTTATAAGAAACATGACAGGGCTTTCATTGCAATTAAAATTTTTAAAAACTATATAGGTAGGAAATGTCCACATATTATATAAATTTTAATTGAAAATGGAAGTTTTCCTCTTTCTCTCTAGTATGTTTTCAAATAGGTAGCTTTGAAGGGGGCAAGGAGAGGGCCGAATAATCTTCGCTATTAATATCAAATTGCATATACAAATAGCTTATTATTAATACATTTATTTTATGTTAGATGTCTTCATGTTTGCCAAAAACAATCTTGAACATTTTGATTTCTTTCTGACCAGATATAACTAACCAGGATAGATTGACTATAAGATAAAATACTTGGTTCTCTTATTTTTTTTTTCTTAACTTGATGATTGCCAATGTCACTCATTGTGGAGGCACCCAAAACTAAATCTCTGAGTATGTGGCTCAGTAAAGCTATTGAAAGCCTAGAAGATATCCAGGTAGTTTGCCAAGTATGTGTGGTGTGTGTTTGTATGAAGGTTCCCGTATCGGTATTCCTTTTCATTTCCTACTCACTTAATGGATTTTCTACAAGTTCAGTGTAGATACAAGCCACTGCTGGGATGTTTTCTTTTGGGTTCATTTGAAAGGACTTGATAATTATCTTTAAAACATTATAAATGTTGATGACATTTGCCACTACTAGATGCTTAATTTTATTTGTAAAACTTACAAAGATTTCTGTTTAGCTTTTTTCTGTTTTAAACTTTCCCCCTAAACTTATATGTGTTAAACGAAAAGAAAATTTGTTTTTATCACACATTAACCTTAGAATGCAACCGTCTGAATGTCTGCTTGCTGGCAGAGTTCTATGTAGATGGGCATAAAAGGAGTCTGGGAGCAAGTCACCACATGGAACAGTTAGGAGAAGCACAAATTAAAAGAGCTAAAGAAGGATCGTTGTTTTCCAGAAGCCAAGCAGTAAAGTGGGAATTTGAGAATTCTGACATGTCGCTGTCTGTGCTTCCCTTTCATACGACCTTTTTGTGCAAGAGTAAATCATTCAGCCCTACATGAATGTCTGCTCCACACCTATTAATAGAAGAATAAAGGAACTCCCATACTCTCAGGGAGAGACTTGGAGGCCTCAGTCCAGGAATAACAACTTCTGCCCTACTCTTGCTGTAGCTGAACCACAGCGGGAAAGATCAGAGAATGCGGTTTCCACGGTGAAGATCCATAGGGCTAAAGGAGCTATCGCTCTGACAGGGCAGAGGACAGGGAAGCGCTTCTTTTTAAAAGAGCTTTCCCTGAGGCAGTTTAATGGCATATTCATGGTAGAAGTATAAGGGCTAAACTCTCCTTTAGGTTGTGTGAGTATTGGAACATTCTCATTAACCTAGTAATAGAGTATTTAATAAAAATATCACCTTATTTGAAAACAATAAAATGCAGTTAGCACTAAAAGTGCATGCTGAATAACTCACACTTCTTTTTTTTTTTTTTGGATTCATAAAGTGCTTTGGAGTCTTGTATATATAGCCTTTATCACTGAGTGTACATACACAATTACTGTTTTCCTGGGTCTGGATGAAGGGGAATTTATTTGATAAATAAGACTCCATTTCTACCATGGCAAAGTTTTAAGGGTATTTGTTCACATTTATGTGCCCTAAAGTCCCATTTACTACTTAATAAAACAAGTGTAGGTTTTACTTGATTTTATTCCCACTTCTTTGTTTTTTCTTCTCCAGTATCTAGTTACTATGGGTTGGCGGCTCCCCCTTTCCCTCCCCTTTGTTACCACATAGTGAATTGTAATGTAGTTGAACAACCTGACTTAATAGTACTTGTGACAAAAAGATGGGAATTGCACAAATACTTTTTGTAGGCCCTAAAAATATGTTGGCTCAAATGGTACCCGAATTAGTTATTCGTTTGTGTGCTTGTTTTATAAGTTTGCCTTACATTTCATGATTTTTAGGCAGCTGGTATCATTGTGTCATTTCCATGTTTTCAGTAAGGGATACTCTGACATCTATCAGTCTGTGAATTGCATTTTTATTTTGAAATGGGAAGAAAAGCAACATATTTATTCCGTAAGGAAATAGCTGATTTAGGAGAATAACTTATCTTTATTAAATTGAGATGTTTTAACCTTGAAAAATATGGGTCAGTTTCTTTTTTTTCTTTTTTTCTTTCTAAAATGTCTCTAACAATTCCCTGTAGGAATGGGTGGGACCAGCCTTCCTCATTTACAATCCAGCTGTGATGAGTAATGGAGCCTAGCTCATTCTATTCCCTAGTGTGTAATAAATGCAGAAAAACAGTGTGAAGGGCACAATCCTCAAATCAATTGTGTTGTGTTACACAAAGGATCCTGGCTGGAGGTGATAGAGTGGGAGGGTACCAGAAAGTAATTGATGATGTAAAGAATCTGCCTGGGAATTATTTTGATTAATGTTTTTTATAACATCTTACACTACTATGAGTTATTAAGATGCAGGTCAAACCACTTTCTGCAGGGTAGTTAAGCACAGATTAAAACACTCCACTATGAAATTTGCAGCTATAATCTAGATTAAATGACCCCTTATTCTGGCTTTTCTCTTTTTCACTTATATTTAGTTATTTCTTTAAATATTAAGGGTATAAATAGGAAAAAAGTAAAAGTGGTATTAGACAAAAAAAGGCATAATTATTTATGTGTCAGAATTATGATTCTAAAGTGATTGTGTACATGCCATAATATATAGTGAGTATGGGGTATGGATAATGAAAGATTCTTCTTTTTTATCTTGTTTATGACATGTTACGTAAAGTATAGATCAGGTAAGTTCATGTTACTGTACTGCTTTCTTGAAATGCTCTAGTCTTAATGTTCACTAACTAGAAATAAAAATTTAAAAATCTTTATATAAAATCTGTCTTTTCTCATGTATATAATTGTGCTATTTTTATTATTAATAAACTTTTTTTATTTTAGAGAGAGTGCAAGCAGGAGGAGGGCCAAAGGGAGAGGGAGAGAGAGAGAGAGAGAGAGAGAGAATCCCATGTAGACTCTGAGCTGAGCGTGGAGCTCTATGCAGGGCTTGATCCGGACCTGAGCTGAAACCAAGAGTCAGCACTTAATGAACTGAGCCACTGGGGCGCCCCAATAAACTTCTCTTTTAAGAACCTCCCTACATTTTTGGTTTTTTTGTGGTTTTTTTTTGTCAATTAGAAGAAAACGTTGTAGACTGTAGCAACAGTTGTGTTGTAATTACCAGAGATACACACAATGTGAGTATGGTACGGAAATGAAAATCATTCTTTCATTAATCTTTGTGTAGTGAGAATGTAGGGGAACTGAGGACAAATTGAGAGCCCACTTTTTGCCTTAAATTTTGTTGATAATGATGCTGAGTCATTATTTGGCCTGTCTTGAACTTTACTCTTTTAAACTCATAGAAGCTTTCATTTTTTCTTCATTTGCTTAAGGCAGGGATGGGAAGAAAACTGATGGAGTTGGTTAAAGAAAGATTTGTGGGGGATAGTAGCTAGCACCAGCTGTTCTGTAGCTAGAGAAGGAATTGGTGACCTGTCTAAAAAGAGCAGAAAACACATAAATATGGTATTAGCAGTCTAAAGCAATCCTGCATGGGAAAGGCAGAAGGAAAATCAGCTACGACCTGTCTAAGCATCTGCATCAGAAACCTCAATTTTCAGTCTCTTTCCTCCTTACATTTGCCTCTTGGCTTTCTGGCAATAAGGCATGAGGAAATCCTAAATCAATCTTAGAAAGAGGAAGGTAGTCTTAATCTGATTCCAAAGACGGTATTATAAAAGCACAGACAGGGAGAAATGTGTCTAATAAAAATGCCTGTTAACTAATTAATTAGTGACCTAGTTTTAGTTACTAATTAGGAGAAACAGTGAGTAATAACCCTATTTTTAATAAGTCTGGTCAGGGTAAGCCCTAATCACTGTTAGCTCTTGCCCTCATGATGCTGGTCGGCTTTCTAGGTCCCTAAATATAAGTCCCATCTGAGCTAGTCCTTGATGGGCTGTGTTCCATGAACTAAACTTTAAATTATCTTCTCACCAACACACACAAATATTTTGTGTCCCCCCCTTTTAAAAAAAGATGTATTTATTTGAAAGAGAGGGAGAGAAAGAGAGAGAGAGAGAGAGAGAGAGAGAGAGAGCATGAGTGGGGGGAGGGGCAGGGGAGAGGGAGAGGGAATTTCAGGCAGACCCTTCACTGAGCGGGGATCCTAACACAGGGTTCAATCTCATGACCCTGAGATCCTGACCTGAGCTGAAACCAAAAGTTGGATGCTCAACTGCCACCCAGGTGCCCCGTGTCTTTTCTCCCCACCCCCCGCTTTTTCGGTGCAAATAAATCTCTGCTAAGGTAACAATAGCTGTTAAGGAATCATGATTTTTTAAAAAAGATTTCATTTATTTATTTGAGAGAGAGAGAGAGAGAGATCATGTGAGTGGCGAGGGGCAGAGGGAGAGGGAGAAAGAATTTGAAGCACTGAGCTCAGAGCTCTATGTGGCGCTTGATCCCAGGACCCTGAGATCATGACCTGAGCCGAGACCAAGAGTTGGACGCTTAACTGACTGAGCCAGTCAGGCACCCCAAGGAATCATGATTTTCTCAGTAACACCAAAATGGTATGTGGGCTTTCTGAATATAGTTCATTTTTCCAAATGAAGAACTCTCATTGTCAATATTGCACGCACATGGCACGTTTGGGGAAGAATATGCATATTTTCGGCAGGCAGGTGTTTAAAAGAGTCTCAGAAAATCGACAAAAACTTCTGTCACACCCTTTTCTGTACCATGTACATGCTTTCATTCCATTATTCACCAACACTTTTATAATTTTTTAAATTGGTGTCACTGACTTTCCACTAAACTGAGTTCTTTGATGTTAGAGTCATGTCTTGCAAATTTGTTATTCATGAAACCAAAGAATGGTTTGTCTACTGTAGACAGAGTTTGTCTACAGTAATTATTAATTCAATTGGCTTGAGATATTGGGTCATATGTGGATACCTATTTTATGACTAGCAAGCAAATGATTAATTTGTCTTTTGGGAACAAATTAGGTGGACCTCTGAGTAGTTTACAGACTTTTAAAATATGTGGTTTATAGAGATTTTAAAATAATCAGAAGTGTGTCAAGAGATCAGCTTCATGCATTTATATCTAATTCTCATTGAGTTATTCACAGATCATAAAGCAGAAAACATTTCACAAAAACGTATCAATGTATGGAATGTTACATCCAGATGTAGTAACATTTCTGGGTTTCTCAACCACAGACTCAAGGAGGAAGCCTGGATGAAGGGGAAGAGTGTGAGGAATGTGGTAGGATGGTAGATACAAGTTTCCCGTGTACGGCTGGTGAAGGAGCGAATATGGGGGAGCTTGTAGAAACAGGTAGGTTTGGAGGAACAATAATTTGACTTCACTTTCTACTGATAGAGTTGGGAGCATAATGCGTATAGAAAGCATTGTTTAATCTTAAAATACAAGTGTTATTTTTAAAAATTATTTTATTTCTTGTTTATTTCTTTGTTGCGTAGGGCAGAATAAAATAAAGGCACTAGAGAGCAAGATGTGACTCAGTTCGTCCCTTTCTTCAAACCAACCAACCTCAACAAAACACTACCAGAGAGAGGGATAAGTAGTTCGTTAAACTTGCCAGTTTTATTTATGTTCTTGTAATGCTATCTTTTGAAAGTTAGTGATGCTGTCCCTTCAAAAGGGGTCATGTTTATCCTGCATGTAGCAGCAACCGATTTTATTTCCTCTTAGGTTCCCCATGTTTACCATAGGCGAAAATTGGTAACTAAATCCTAGCAGAGTGGCTGGTGTCTCAGTCCTCCAAAGGAAAAGCCCTGAGAGGGGAGGGCTCATGCCAAATTCCTCCAGGTCATATTTCCCGTATATGATATAAGTTCTTGGAAGCATCTCTTTGGCTCTGTGTTCCTAAGGGGGTGGGTATTAGTCTTGCTCAGTGTCAGATAATTGGCAAATACTCAACAAGGATGATATTGCTGCTTATATGATACCATCAAAGGTTTGTGTGTTACCAAAGCAAATGTTAAATATTTTATTGCTTATAATGAATGAGGGAAGTACATTTATGATTCAGATTTTAAATTGCTATTGCTCTGAAGTCGCAGAAAATAAAACAGATTAAAAATTTTTTGAAGTTTGAGGAAAAATCAAATTGTAATTATTTGATAAAACAGATATGGGTTTAATCTCTAATCGATTTTTGTAATTAGTAGTTATGATGCTCCTTTCCCTGCCTTTTAAAAAAATTTTACCATGGGCACCATTTTTCCACTTAAAAACTTTTTATACAGAAAACTTTTGTGAAATTTCTTTTCCTCAAAGAATCTGTGCTTTTTGCTAACTTAATATCTTATTTACTATAAGTGAGAGAAGGCTGATGATCTAAATTAAAGAAAAAATTGTTCTTTATCTTTTCTTTTTTTATACTATTTGGATTTGGAATGCCATAGATAAAATAAGCATCGAGATCACATTCTACCATTTAGTGATAATTTCATTTTGGATGAATAATCAGTAATTCACGTTGCAGTCTTTGCTGGAAAAATGGATTTAACGGCCTGTTTCCAGAGCAGATAATACTCTTTAAATTATTTACATAAGGATATGTTAGGTTGGAATTGCACCTTTAAGATGCTCCCGTTTCTTTTAAAAATGTAAATGTAAAGATAACTTATTTCTAGAGAGATTTATTTTCCTTATGAAGTGCTCTCCATGACAGTGTGTAATGATCTCTCTTCCTCATAAAAGAAAGCTCTAAAACACATGTTAGGGACTGGAAATACCTTCTGTTCAATACTGTCAGCCAGGCAAAATTTTCCATTGCTTCACTTTTTCTTATTTTACTTTCAAATTTGCCAGTGATGTTTCAAAATCAGCATTTAACTTGGAATTGCAAAGCAGCAAGCTTAAATGGACTTTCCATTAATGAACAGGTTTAGACATTATTCTATTTCGAGGATCACCTTAAATTAATTTTGACTTAAAAATATAAAATTGATATTTTGGAAAGATCTATAAAATCAGGTGATTCTTCCCAGTTTTATTAAACCAAGATGGAGAGAATAGGAATCTGGTAATTTTTGTGAACATGTTATAAACACTCTGGCTTTGCCAGAATTTCTTCAGGGCCCAGGTGGGAGACACATTGATTGATGGTATTTAATCATTTCTTCTTGTCCCTCATCTACACATTTACATCAGGACCTCACAGTGACCATCACTTGGGATGGCTCGGCAGTGTACCGGGGAGGGGCCAGATCCCTGCTGTCTGTTCCAGAACTTACTGGGGAAAGATGAGAGTTACATGGCAACTGCAGAGATAAATATGTTATCCTTACAATTCAGTTACTCCAGAGTTTCCACCTAATTGTCTTAAAAACCTCTTGTCACTAACACCATTTATTTTAGAACAGATGATTGGGTTAAATTATTACCTAAAATGTTCACTGTTGAGGCCATCTTTTTTTTATTATTATGTTATGTTAGTCACCATACAGTAATTCATTAGTTTTTGATGTAGTGCTCAATGATTCATTGTTTGCATATAACACCCAGTGCTTGTATTAAGGAGGGCACGTGTTATAACGAGGCCATCTTTTATTGCAGTTATGTGAATTGAAACATAATTTTGTTGTTGTTTGTTTTTGTTTTTGTTTTAGGGGGGGAAGGGCAAAGGGAGAGGGAGAGAGAGAATCTTAGGCAGGTTCCACATCAAGTGTGGAGCCTGACGTGGAACTCTGTCTCACAACCCTGAGATCATGATCTGAGCGGAAATCAACAGTGGAACTCTTAACCAACTGAGGCACCCAAGTACCCCTGAAACATAATGGTTTTTTAACCTCTCAACTTTTATATTGATTTAAGGGGTGATAATATTCCCATTCCCGGATTATAAAACGATTCCTCGGAAGCAGAAAAGGAAGTAAAATACCTTGAGAATTTCCCCATTTGAAGTTTCTTTTAATTATCTAGGAGACTGGAAAATAAAGTAATTTTAGGCAACAGAGGTGGTAACAAGACTTGATTTTCCAGTATTAATCTATTTGCCAAAATTTAGACCATGTACAGAACTCACAAGCCTTCCAGGTCTGAAAACCTAACTCCCATCTCAGCCACCATTGAGGAGAGAGGTACTCTTGTGTTGATGGGCACAAGTAATATCTCTGCCTTGCCCCTCCTCTTAATGTGACTTCTTGTCCCTTTGCATGTTTTGAGTTGCTGATGACTTCTAGCTCTGGCATCCTCTTCTTCCCTGGCCACAGTGATCTGTGTGTACTCATGGTTACTATGTGAGCTCAGTGTCTGTGCTCCACACTCATCACCTTCACAGAGATCTTGTGTCCGCGGCTGTGCTGCACAGTGCCAAGTGGATGGGAGGGCATGTCGGGCTGAGTGGCTGAAAACGGAGACTGAAAGTACCATCTGTTGTTAGAGTAGCTAGTAGAGGTGTGGCAGATGAGTAATACGACATCTTTCTCCCTAGCCCTGAAACTAGTCACTCTTGTTAAGATGAACACTAAGTAAAATCAGCTGGTCTACATGTAAATATTGTCAGTGAATTTATATTCCTAAAGGAATAAGTTTTTTTTTTTTTTTTTTAAATAAAGATATTGTTTTCTCTTTCATATGCCTCTCTTTGGTCTGCTACTAGTTTGGATGTCCTATATGATTCTGGAATTAGTGAAAGAGATGGCAACTCTCATTTGGCCATAGTCAAATTTTATACCTTTTTAACAGATAGGCAGGTTTCTTCCTACTCGTATCATCTGGGTTTGGAGCATGCAAAATAATTTCCATATTTGGCTAATCAAAACATAAATGTAAATTTGAGCGAATTTGCTTCATGAAAAGTCTCCTGATTACCTGAGGATTATCCAGTGTCTTACCTTATTCATTCCTGGGGATGCTCTTCTAAGTCTCTAAATACCTTTTCTCCAGAGAGTTTTAGAATGGTGCAGAGCGGAAAATAAACACTGGAATAATTCATAAACATTGGCTAAATAGAGAACAAAAAGAGAAGAATGACAAGCAGGCTATGATAAACACATACTTTAAAAATTTCTGGTCAATATTTGTCCTAGGCTTCCCCAGAAGAGTTAGAATCATAGTTTATCGCTGGATTCTGATAAGCAGGGGTTAGGGACTTGGGCAAGGAGAAGCTGGCAGCGATCAGGGACCTGGTTTTCAGTTGACCATGGCTGGTCAGAATCTGAGACACATGTGGTGGTAATGTGGAAGAGGTGGCAGAAGGTCCAGAAAGGCTAATAACCGAGGCATAGATCATGGTTTCAGAATTAGGATGGGCTGAGGTTAGAAGACAGGCAAACCTAAGGCGGTTATTTCTAAAGTCAAGTCAATGAGAGCCAGAAGCTGCTACAAAATGCAGAAGTCCAACACAGGAGCTCTGATGTCCAGTTCAGGGTCCGGGATGAAATAGTCCATAGCAGATGAAAGAAAAAGACATCAGTGAACAAAGGAACAATCTAACAAAGGTGCCTGCAATGTGAAGAAATTTCTTGTCCCTGCTTCAGGGTTTAAATGGCTCCTGAGAGACAAGAATTTCTCCCCTGGTGCTGCCTGGGCTCTGCCACAGAAGCAGGCATTGGAAGAGTCTGGCTGAGGCTGGGAGGTGAGGGTAAGGAGCAGTAGTGTAGAAATGACAATGAAAATCAAGGGTGCCTGATTTCCCAGGGGTAGCCCTGTGGTGCTGGCCACCGAGTTACTGGGTTATTCTGAATTGTCAATTCTGAAATTTGCAGAAGGCCATATCGATTTAGTCTAAGGGTTCTTCTTTTTGTAAATTAGTCTAAAAGAAAATGCCACCAAATGCAGCCTTTAAAATGCAATGGAAAACATTCCATATAGGCACATAATTCTGCCTTATAGTAATAACCTCTGGTCATAGTACTGAAAAGTGAACATAAATCAACATCTAATCGATGGCATAAAAAGCAAACTGCCAATGCATCTTGTTGCTCTTTTTAAAAAGAGTGACCCATTTATGTTAACAGGCATTATATTTCTGTTGGTATTTGTTTTACAAACTTATTCCTGGCTTTGCTCTTGAATATCTCTTGTTGCCTGTTACTATTGAATGCTGGTCTCAAAAAAGCAATGTAGTTGCTTATTTTCAGTTCTCATTTGGTAATGAGACATCTCTATTACCTACTAATTGTGAATACCTTATTTTTAAAGTTACCATTTACTGAGTGTGTTTTGGGGCTAAGTGCTTTATATACAGTATTTTTTCACATTATTTTTATATCTGCCTTCAGCAATGTTTCCAACCTGTTAATAGAGTCAGTTAGTCTTAAAGCTATTCAAAATTGTGGGACCTCACAAACAGCCATTTAGATACAAAATTTAACATGACTGAAGAAAAAAAAAAAGAGATGCCAGGTTTTCTGAGTTGCCCCTTTTTAGGTACATCAACCAATTAATGGTGCAACATTAATGTTGAACCCATCGGAAGGGCTGAGAAAGTGTATTTTTTTCTTTTTTAGGATAGTTTTAAAAATATGGAGTCATAGGGGCACCTGGATGGCTCAGTTGGTTTGGTGTCTGCCTTTGGCTCAGGCTCAAATCGAGCCCCATGTTGGGCTCCCTGCTCAGTGGGGAGTCTGATTCTCCCTCCCTCTGCTCCTGCACTCTCTCTCTCTCTCTCTCCCCCCTCAAATAAATAAAATCTTTAAAAAATAGAGTAATAAATATCCATTTGAAGAGAATTTTGAAAAATATGGGAAAGTGTAAAGAAAACAAATCATCCATGGTTTCCCTCCAGAGATAGCTGTTATTTTGATGTATTTCCTGTCAGTCTTCTTTCCTCTTTTAATCTTATATTACACAAAGGGCATTTTCATTAAAAATTCTTTAATTACATATCAAAAACATTCTACCATGTAGATCAGAGGTAGCAAGCTGATAGTATGTGGTCTAAGTCTGTTTGGCCTTTGCAAGATTAACAAATACTTGAATTAGTTGACAAAAATATTTAAAAGCAGGGGATTTCCCATCACCTAGCCCACTTCACTTGTCTGGGTGACCTATTTGGCCACTTTCAGCACATGCTTTGAGAGTTCTGGGATGGCTCTACCAAAAGTTATATTAGCCACTCACATATTGTGATTTATTTTAGATTATTTCTGTTTTTCAAAATTGCCAGAAGGACTAATGGAAGCAATACCATTGAATTTTCTGAATTTCTGAATATTTCCTCAAGAAAGATTTGTGGGTTTATTTATTTAATTGAGGTTTCAGGTTTTTTCTTATCATGTTTTCTTGGCAATCAAGTCATAGAAACTTCTTTCCATTTGGCCAGTCTGCTTATAGTATCTGCAAAGCAGGTTCTTGGACTGACTGCAAGGGTGTTAACCAGACTGGGCCTCCTGCTGGCCTGGCATGGAGGGGCCATCAGCAGCCAGCATGAGAGCATGTCCAGGCCTGACTTTCCACTCACCTCTTTTGCTAAGACTTTGGCTCAAGTGAATTTGGCCAGGATATCTTTTAATTTATTATTTTAAAAATCAAAGGTGAGTTAGTACAAGTTAATTTTTATGATATTTGGTCACTTTTTACTCAACTATAAGATCACTATTAAAAAGTGAGTTTTTACTGTCATCATTTTAAAATATTCTTAATTTTTTATTCTGAGTTATAAATTTTTGGGTGTTGTTTCAGTTTACCACTATACTATAATATTTAGAAAAATACTTATTGAGAATTTTAGCACCTTGTTGTGGGAAAGTCAAAGAGGCATGAAGCACAGTCCTTCTCTTGTAATCTAGTTGGGAAGACAGGACTCAAACACAGAGAATATAATCAAGTACTTGATTTGATGGAGCAGGTTATTTCTAGGGCTCAGGAGAGTCAGAGGAAGAGAGAGTTCATTGTGGGGTCAATAGGATGAGCCAGGATGGTTAGCCCAAATTGAATTTAGGTTCTAGCAGACATTATTGGTGAGTAGGGTGAGAGCACCTGCTGCACAAGAGGAGACTGGCCCACCAGGGTAGAGCGTTCAGGCTGGGAAGCCGTGGGAGATACATTTAGATGGGTAGGAGGTGCCGTGGCTGTAAGGTATGCAGCACCAGACAGAGCATGGTGAACTTACTCTGATAGACAGTAGGAAGCCCTTTTAGGTAAGAAACATGCTGATGGCAGCCCTTGGGGGACTTTGTTTTTCTTTCCTGGCACTGTCACTGTGTTATACAGGCATATTATTGTGCTTCACTTTATTGGGGTTTGCAGATAATGTATTTTTTGCTAATTGAAGGTTGGTGATGACCCTGCGTGGAGCAAGTCTAGTGGTACCATTTTCCAACAGCATTTGCTCATTTCATGTCTCTGTCTCACATTTTGGTAATTCCCTCAATATTCCAAATTTTTTTCATAATTGTTAGATTTGTTATGGTGATCTGTGATAAGTGATCTTTGACATTACTACTGTAATTGTTTCAGGGCATCATGAACCATGAGCATATAACATGGGGAACTTAACTGACAAATTTCGTGTGTGTTCTGACTGTTCTACGAACAGTTTTCCTGTCTCTGTTTCTCTCCTCGAGCCTCCCTATTCCTTGAGACACAGTATTAAATCTAGGCCAATTAAAAACCACGCAATGGCCTCTAAGTGTCAAGTGAAAGGAAGAGTCAATTGATATGGCAAACTTTATTGTCTTATTTTAAGAAATTGCCACAGTCACCCCAGCCTTTAGCGACCACCATCCTGGTCAGTCAGCAGCCATCAACATTGAGGCAAGACCTCCACCAGAAAAAAGATTATAGTTGGTTGAAAGCTCAGATGATAACATTTTTTTTTTTTTTTAAAGCAGGCTCCATGCCCAGTGTGGAGCCCAGGGTGGGGCCTAAACTCACCATCCTAAGATCAAGACCTGAGATGAGATCAAGAGTCTAACACTTAACCAATTGAGTCACTCAAGTGCCCTGATGGTTAGCATTTTTTAACAATAAAGTATTTTTAGGGGCTCCTGGGTGGCTCAGTTGGTGAAGCGTCTGCCTTCGGTTCAGGTCATGATCTCAGGGTCCTGGGATAGAGCCCTCTTTGGGGCTCCCTGCTCAGTGGGGAGTCTGCTCTTCCTCTCCAGCTGACCCCCCCACCCCCACTCGTTCTCTCTCTCTCTCTAATAAAATCTTTTTAAAAAATAAAGTATTTTAAAATAAGGCATGCACATTGTTTTTAAGGGCATAGTGTTATTGTACACTCAATAGACTGTAATATAGTGTAAACATAAATTCTATGTGCACTGGGAAATTCATTTGAGTAACTTTATTGTGATATATCTTATATTGTGGTGGTCTGGAAGTGAACCTACCATATCTCCAAGG
This sequence comes from Ursus americanus, assembly GCF_024610735.1. NCBI lineage: Eukaryota > Metazoa > Chordata > Mammalia > Carnivora > Ursidae > Ursus > Ursus americanus. The sequence goes on from NC_142130.1 coordinate 53,366,567, forward strand.
TATGCCTATATAATATTAGAATATAAAAGGAATGGAGGTAAGGAGGCCAGTTCAATGGCCATTGTCATAGTTCAGGCATGATGTGATGAGGGTAGGTATGTGGAATATTTTATAGAAATGAATGCATTGAAGAAATTTTATGTGGGGAAAGTTGACAAGATTTAAAAAAATGACTAGGTATGGAGTAGAGAAAAAGAAAAAAAATCAGATAACTCCAAAATTTCAAGTCCTGAGCACCAGCATTATGGAGTTTTTAAATAGAAACAGGGATGCTTAGGTTGGGTTTTACCTTATGTCAGAAAGGATTGTATGTCCAGCTTTAGAAATGATTTCTACTTCTCCCTTGGCCCCCTCTTCTCTTGAGGTTTTGTTTTGTTTTGCTGATATTAGAGTGCTAGATGGTGAGTTTGAGATTGAGGAATAGTGGGTTAACAGTTTACTTTTGAAAGATACAAGATTTTCTTCTAAGATTAATGAACTATTTATGTTCCAGCCTAATTAACTAATTAGCCTAATGTTACCAAGACAAAGATCATGAGTTTTGTTTCCTTTTGTTCCCATATGAACTAGTTAGTTTTGCTCTGCTCTTTGGCAACATACTTTGCTCCCAATTGTAAATGAACAATTTACAAATTCATGCTGTTAACATCAGAGAAATTAGAAATTTGGGAGACTAAATCAATGCAAATCAATTTCCACTTCCAAAACATGTATATGCATACCCATGGAACCCTCACATGTGTGTACACACACATCCAGATCCATGGCTTTCTTATAGTGGGTTAATATATTTTTTTAGAGCCTTGATCAGATATTTCTTTACTGACTTATTTACTCTTCAACAATAGTTGTCAAAGAAGGAATAAGAAATGACTAAAAATTAATAGATTCGTGTGTCTTAATGTTTAAAAGGTTGGGTTGGGTTGTAGAACATGGGATAGAGAGGCAAACATTACTCTGAGTAATTTTACCTTAAACACTATAACATATGATTGCACACACTTTAAGAGAAATAAAACTACTAATTTTGAACTCCTTCACAAGGGAATTAACAAGATTAATTCTTTTAATAAGCATGTTGGAATCCATTTTCAAGACTGTTCCTAGGTTTTCAGATGAACATGAACGGGGCATCAAGTATCTCTGTTACCTTCAACAGTCGTAAAAGGCAGGAAAAAAACGATTTTTTTTTCATGTTTGTGGATGAGATGAGCTCTTGGGTGGTCTAAGGGAAAAAGTATCATCAGATAGCAATGGTAGCCCAGTTTCCCTGGGAGGGAATAATGACTTCCCAGCCCACAAACATGGCATCACCACACACTAACCTGTCTTCAGCCTTGACCTCATATGACATAGTCCTAAATCCTTCTTTGTAGGGGTTTGTGTTCCAAAGAAATGGCAAGAAAAAGAGTGAGTTGAGGCCCTTAGGGCCAAGTGGATCCAAGGAGTGAAGTGATAATTTTAAGAGCAACAAAGATACCAAATGGTTTAAGACAAAGTCAGTCCTAGAGTGCAGATGTTAAGAGAAGGGTGGGAAACTGTACCAAACTGAGACAGAGTGGAGGAAGAGCAAGGTTAGGAATAAAACAAGGGGGTTCCAGATTAAGATTGCCTATGACTTGCTTTTATCAGCTGCTGGCTGAATGTTACATGGGTAGTTTGGATTTAAAGAATGGGGTGGATAACACAAGACCTAGGAATTTAATTGTAATAAAATAAGTTCACCTTGATTTGATTTCATAGTTTCTGGTCTCCTGTGTTAAGAAAATAGTAGATGTAGCAAAAAAACCAGAACAATGTATTTTGATTTGTGTTAAACATTCTCAGCCAGATCTGGGAAAAGATATTTAAGACAGCTGTTGAGAAACTGCTTTATTGTAAGTCAGTGGAACTAATTCCTGCTGCTAAACATAGGCATTTGGGATAACTTAGTTATCCACAGGGTGTTCTCACTGTTCAGAGCAGGATGTCCTTAGTCTTCTGTACCTTTCATTCATACTGGTTCTCTTCTTGATGATGAAAATGTACAATAGTGACAGTCTGGGTAAATTTCCTGATCATAAATCCCTTCAAATCAAATGGGTGTGTGTGTGTGTTGATAAATACAGACTTCTGTTAGAAATGAAAGTTCTCAACATTTGCTGCAACATGGACGGCACTGGAGGAGATAATGCTAAGTGAAATAAGTCAAGCAGAGAAAGACAATTATCATATGATTTCTCTCATCTATGGAACATAAGAAGTAGGAAGATCGGTAGGGGAAGAAAGGGATAAAGAAAGGGGGGGTAAACAGAAGGGGGAATGAAGCATGAGAGACTATGGACTGTGAGAAACAAACTGAGGACTTCAGAGGGGAGGGGGTGGGGGAATGGGATAGGCTGGTGATGGGTAGTAAGGAGGGCACGTATTACATGGTGCACTGGGTGTTGTGTACAACTAATGAATCATCAAACTTTACATCAAAAACCAGGGATGTACTGTATGGTGACTAACATAATATAATAAAAAAAACATTAAAATAAAAAAGAAAAAGAAAAAAGAAAAAAAAAAGAAATGAAAGTATCTGACCAATCCATGTATAACAAATGACAAGAGCTATAAAGTAGAGGGAGGCACTGTTTCGGGAGTGGGGACGGTTAGGACTCCACTTTCAGTCATGGAGCCATGGATCAGTCACAGTATATCTGTGATGTTGGTCAGGTTACCTCTCTGGGTTTGAATCCCTCATTTGAAAAGCAAAGAGGTTAAAAGATTAGCAACTCAGATGTTATGACTGGTACTTGCACATGGGGGTTTATTGTACTGGTTTCCCTACCTTTAAGTAAATATGTTTTAAAATATTCATAATAAAAAGTAAAAAAAACCCAACACATTGGAATATACATAAAAAGCAGAAATATCATCCCAACTCCTTCCTGTAGTTCTATAAGATGGAGCCAGGCTTGTTTCAAGCTGTTTTGCGTAGGAGTCTTATGCAATCAGTTTCGTCCCCTGGAATGATTTTTCCAAATCAATATTGCATTTTTGATCATATTTCCTTGCTCAATTTACATGGAAATGTATGTGTATTTAATGGGGCTAAACTGAGTGGCCTGGCATGTTTTACAGTGATTTATAGTCTTTTCATATAAAAATCAATGTCAGGTCTCCAAATATATTTTGAAGGTAATACATTCATGTAAATACTTTCAGAATGGGCTGGAAACAACAGCTCTTTGGATAACCATGTGATTTCCAATAAAGGACACCCTTTACGGATAGGTGATTCATGATCAGTCTCTGTGAAAATTTAAATGTCTACAGCAGTTTTTCTTCAGGATTCCTCTACCCACACCCAGCTTCAGATATGAGACAATCAACCAATGATTTGATCAGCTTGCAAAGGTAAGTTTAATAGGTTTTTTTTATTTTGTTTTGTTTTGTTTACACGTAAAAACTTCCAGCAAAGGACTGCACTTAATATGGCAATGTCAGTGGCATCAGCAAGCAATTCTACCATTGCAGGTTTATGTGTAAGCAGGCAGTTGTGAGCACGGAGTAAAAGATTCCATAGCAGCCTACATAGTAGCAGAAGTGACAGAAAAGACCCGTTTTTAGAAAAAAGACCTACTAATAGTTTGATGATAGAGCAAACTGTAAAGGCTTAATATTAGGATTATTTTGGAAATTCGTGCCTTCTGTGATAGCCACAAAAACTTCTTTTTTAAACTGAGTGCAGTTATTTTCAGTATGGGACATTGTTTATGAGCAGGACTCTGTGACAGCTGACATTTCGTGATGAAGCCCAGTTTCAATTCTATGAGATAAAATGTCAGTGGTAAGGAACAGGAGTTTATATTCATGCTCATATGCTAACCCAGAATTTAAAGTCAAAAGTCTCTTGACATTTTGGAAATTGTCCTCAGAAACCTGCCAAAAAGAGCCTTTCCTATTAGGTAATGCTGACCTGGCAGTACCTGGCTTTTGTGAGAGGAAAATATGGTAGAAATAGAGTAGCAACAGGAAGCCTAAAAACTAGTTTTGCACTGACGAATGAGTACAAGTTGCCTAGTTATGGTTTTATAGATCTCTTGTTTTTCTATAGTTGGAAATATTCTGTGGCTGCTTCTAAACTGAGCTTTTTTAAACTTTTCAATTGTCTCATCACTGGTCAGAGATCATGATTTAGAAAAAGGGTCAGAGAATTCATACTCAGAAGATATGAGTTCAAGTCTTGACTTTTTCGTAGGCTATATATATATATATTTTAAGATTTATTTATTTTAGAAAAAGAGCATGAGTGAGGGGAGGGGCAGAAGGAACGGGAGAGAGCATCCTCAAGCAGACTCCTTGCTGAGCAAGGAGTCCAAGGTTGGGCTCAATCCCAGGACCCTGAGATCATGACCTGAGCCGAAATCAAGTCAGCAGCTTAACCGACTGAGCCACCTGGGTGTCCTTAGGCTGTATGATATTGAGTAAGATAATTTATACCTCTGAGCCTCAGTGTCCTTGTCTCTTAATTGGGAATAATTGTAAGACCGATCTCATAGATATTAAATGAGATAATATTTGTGAACGGTTATATCACAAACTGCAAATATTGTATAATAATTATAATTGATAACATCATTAACAGATCTAGAATCACTGAAAGCAAGGTCTTTATAAAGCAATGGACTATTTAAGGGGCAAAATAATTTTTTTTTTTAAGATTTAATTATTTGTTTGAGAGAGAGAGAAAGCATGAGCAAAGGGGCATAGAGAGTCTTAAGCAGACTCCACTCAGCTTGGGGCCCAATTCAGGGCTTGATCTCACAACCCTGAGATCAAGATCTAAGCCTAAACCAAGAATTCAGCTCTTAACTAACTATACCACCCAGGCGCGCAAGGGCAAGCCTTTTCTTCCTTCTCTTTTTTCTTAAGAAGTTTTCTAGCTATTATTGACTGGGGCAAAAGAATTTCTAAGTGAAGCATTCCTTAACTGGGAATACTCCTCACAGACTCAGAAACATTCATGTGTTCTCCATAACGTCCTGTATTTGTTTTTCTACTTGAGCATGGCCAGGCTTTGTAAAGATCCCAAAAGAACAATCCAGAATTGATGTAATGGGAATATATATACTACTTTATGGCCTCATTCCCACAGCTCATTTCCCCTCAATCTTACTTACCATCATTATTTGTTGATAGCATAACCAGTGTGATCTACCGGATACATATAATTGATGTCCAGGCTCTGCTTCAAACTTTCTCTCTTTTTTTTCTTCCTCACCCTTTTTTAAAAAACTAAAGGAAGAAAAAAAAAAGCATTGATCCAAATGGGCTGGCACCCTTTCCTTCTTTTGTATGTTTGGAATTCCTTCTAGAATACCTCTGGGAATTTATCAGTTTCTATAGCTAGACTATTTCACTTGTATGTGCACAGTGGCATTAATTACTAATATTGTGAAATTGTTCCTTCTTAAGGGAATTTTGGAAATACCTCTTGTAAAGGGTTTCTTCCATCTGGAGGAGTCGTACTGTGTAAGCACATCCCCAGTGTTAGCCAGGTGAACAGTGAGAGCTTTATAATCTCTTACAAAGAGAATAGCTGGTGATCTTAACATCTTTGGTGTATAGGTTTTTGTGAAAGAATAGTGTGAAAGTTATCTTTATTTTGTGTGGTTTTATCACTGCAAGAGTGACTTGCACTTTACTCATGGACACTTAGGAGTACTGTTACAAGTTCAGCTTTATGCTAGGCAGTGTGCTTGGCTACATTCAAGATCCCTCACTGCCAGGTGAATGGCTATGAACATGCTTGACATTATTCTGATGGCTGTAAAGAGCACATCTCTGTCAGGGTGGTCTTTCCTTCCTGTTTGAAACTTCCTTGCACACGTAAGCAGAGCACCATATGAGTCTGCTCAGTTTGAACAAGGATTGGTGTTCCTTAGTTGATCTTCAGATATCCTGCAGTTCCTGTATTCTGTATCCCGTTGGCTTTTTTGGACATCATTTATGTCAGGTCTGTCCCCATTCCTTTCTATGAGATGTCATGATTATCCAGGCCTTTTTTGGGTCATGACCAATGTCGAATCCGTTCATCCAAGTGGACCTGACAAATGAACTCTGCATACAAGGTACTCTCTTAACAATGTTGTCTAAGAAAGTCTTCATTTTGTAAAAGCTACTCTGAACCCACAAAACCCTAAATTCACTGCACTAAGGAACAGGAACACAAATCTATTAAGCCTGCTAATGATTCACCCCATCACAGTAATGATAAGTAATTGACATTAACAGAGTCAGTAGGTCTTAGGGTGGTTACCATTTTGTCTCACATTTCCTGACTTATGCTTTCAATAGTTGTCAGAAAAGTATGTAAAAGTCCTTACGATCATCACGGGCCAAATATAATAGACCGTATATGGATACTCCTCCTGGGGTAGATGATTCCTCAAGAAGGACGAAAATGACAAAGAGTTACAACAAATGACATAAAGAGTTAGAAAGGTAGATGGAGATGGAGATGAACACTGTCTTATGAAAAGCTTTTTAAAATTCTCCTCACCGAAAACCTCCTACACAGTTTATAGAAAAAGAACAGACTTCAAGAATATCATGAAGAAATCACAGATTACTACTGAGGAAATTTGTCCTGATCGAAAGAAAGCATATGCTTTCTTGTCTTTGCAGTTTGAACAGGTTTCGCGCTCTTGTGCTGCACATACTGTTTGAAGCAGAAGGGAAATTGTTGTTCTGCTGTTTGTAAAAGTCAGATTCAGTCATGCCCAGGACTGGGGAGTTGAGTGCTCCCCAAGTCTCACATCTTTGGAATATGTGAAAGAGCAAGCGTTTTTGCCAAGATTGGCTTTGCTTTCAGACTTTCCCTTCACCACACTCCAGAGCAGACAGAGCTTGTGGTGTTGAAACCAACCCACTGTCAGGGTGTTTAGGATCGCAGGGTGGCATGCTGTGGGTTCACAGGCCTGGCAGTTCATGTGCTACTTTTATATCTATCTCATTCTGAATCTTCAGCTGGTTTGGGGACATTTGGTTCTCTAAGGACTGGTTCTATTCAGTGTATAAAGTGTTAAAACTTTTATTCTGTAATGAACGATAGTTGAAACACTTTCTCTAATTGCCCAAGCGATTCCATGGCTGTAATTTCAGCAAATTTGGAAGCTGTCTTGTTACCTCTGTCATCCCCTCAGGATAATATTTAGTTACTCATCAAGTTTTTATTGAGTGACCAAAGGAACATTAATATTTTGGTAAGTACTAGGACAAATATATTAAAGATTAATAAGTCTGAAAGATGCCTCAGTTTCATCCAGGGAAAAACTTAGGCACTAGAGGAATCAGAGTTGGTAATTATGCAAACAGGCTTTTCTTGTAGATGAGCAGATGTTGTTAGTTTTGACATACCATGGCTAGACTGCAGTATCATACCTCTTGCCATTTTTAGAAACTTCTGGTACAGAAAAAGGAAGATATGAATATGAATTTCCATGGGGGTGAATTGAACTACTTTATCAGCTGGAAAAGGCAACTGTGTAGAATGTGTATAAGAACTCAAAGAACCTTTGGATCATTACATTTGTATCTTTGGGGTAAATACCTAGTAGTGCAATTGCTGGGTCATAGGGTAGCTCTATTTTTTAACGTCTTGAGGAACCTCCATACTGTTTTCCAGAGTTGCTGCACCAGCTTGCATTCCCACCAACAGTGTAGGAGAGTTCCCCTTTCTCCACATCCTAGCCAACATCTGTCTTTTCCTGACTTGTTAATTTTAGCCATTCTGACTGGTGTGAGGTGGTATCTCATTGCGGTTTCGATTTGTATTTCCCTGATGCCGAGTGATGTTGAGCACTTTTTCATGTATCTGTTGGCCATTACAATGTCTTCTTTCCAGAAATGCCTGTTCATATCTTCTGCCCATTTCTTGATTGGATTATTTGTTCCTTGGATGTTGTTTGGTAAGTTCTTTATAGATTTTGGATACTAGCCTTTTCTCTGATATGTCATTTGCAAATATCTTCTCCCATTCAGTAGGTTGTCTTTTGGTTTTGTTGACTGTTTCCTTTGCTGTGCAGAAGCTTTTTATCTTGATGAAGTCCCAAAAGTTCATTTTTGCTTTTGTTTCCTTTGCCTTTGGGGACGTGTCTAGCAAGAGGTTGCTGCGGCCAAGGTCGAAGAGGTTGTTGCCTGTGTTCTCCTCTAGGATTTTGATGGATTCCTGTCTCACATTGAGGTCTTTCATCCATTTTGAGTTTATCTTTGTGTATGGTGTAAGAGAATGGTTCAGTTTCATTCTTCTACATGTGGCTGTCCGATTTTCCCAGCACCATTTGTTGAAGAGACTGTCCTTTTTCTGTTGGATATTCTTTACTTCTTTGTCAAAGATTAGTTAACCATAGAGTTGAGGGTCCATTTCTGGGTTCTCTGTTCTGTTCCATTGATCTATGTGTCTGTTTTTTGTGCCAGTACCATACTGTCTTAATGATTACAGCTTTGTAATATAGCTAGAAGTCAGGCATTATGATGCCACCAGCTTTGCTTTCCCCCCCCCCCAACATTCTTCTGGTTATTCGGGGTCTTTTCTGGTTCCATACAAATTTTAGGATTATTTGTTCCAGCTCTGTGAAAAATGTCAATGGTATTTTGATAAGGATTGCTTTGAATGTATAGATTGCTCTGGGTAGCATAGACATTTTAACAATATTTATTCTTCCAATCCATGAGCATCGAATGTTTTTTCCACTTGTTTGTGTGTTCCTCAATTTCTTACATAAGTGTTCTGTAGTTTTTAGAGTACAGATCCTTTACCTCTTTGGTTAGTTTTATTCCTAGGTATCTTATGGTTTTGGGTGCAATTGTAAATGGGATTGATTCCTTAATTTCCCTTTCTTCTGTCTCATTGTTAGTGTATAGAAATACAACTGATTTCTGTGCATTGATTTTATATCCTGCCATGTTGCTGAATTCCTGGTTTTGGGATGGCAATTTTGGGGTGGAATCTTTTGGGTTTTCCACATAAAGTATCATGTTATCTGTGAAGAGTGAGAGTTTGACATCTTCTTTGCCAATTTGAATGCCTTTTTTGTTGTTGTTGTTCTTGTTGTTGTCTGATTGTTAAGGCTAGGACTTCCAGTACTATGTTGAACAGCAGTGGTGAGAGTGGACATCCCTGTTGTGTTCCTGACCTTAGGGGAAAAGCTCTCAGTTTTTCCCCATTGAGAATGATATTTGCTGTGGGCTTTTCATATATGGCTTTTATGATATTGAGGTATGTTCCCTCTATCCCTGTACTCTGAACAGTTTTAATCAAGAAAGGATGCTCTACTTTGTCAAATGCTTTTTCTGAATCTATTGAGAGGATCTTGTCCTTTCTTTTATTAATGTGATATATCACGTTGATTGATTTGTAAATGTTGAACTACCCTTGCAGCCTGGGAATAAATCCCACTCGGCCATGGTGAATAATCCTTTTAATATACTGTTGGATCCTATTGGCTAGTATTTTGGTGAGAATTTTGGCATCCATGTTTATCAGGAATATTGTTCTGTAATTCTCCTTTTTGGTGGGGGTCTTTGTGTGGTTTTGGGATCAAGGTAATGCTGGCCTCACAGAACAAGTTTGGAAGTTTTTCTTCCATTTCTATTTTTTGAAACAGCTTCAGAAGAATAGGTATTAGTTCTTCTTTAAATGTTTGGTAGAATTCCCCTGGGAAGCCATCCAGCCCTGGGCTCTTATTTGTTGGGAGATTTTTGATTACTGCTTCAATTTCCTTGCTGGTTATGGGTCTGTTCAGGTTTTCTATTTCTTCCTGTTTCAGTTTTGGTAGTTTATAAATTTCCAGGAATGCATCCATTTCTTCCTGATTGCCTAATTTGTTGGCAAATAGTTGCTCATAATATGTTCTTAAAATTGTATTTCCTCTCCTCTTTCATTAATGATTTTATTAATTTGGATCCTCTCTCTTTTCTTTTTGATAAATCTGGCTAGGGGTTTATCGATCTTATTGATTCTTTCAAAGAACCAGCTTCTAGTTTTGTTGATCTATTCTAATGTTCTTTTGGTTTCTATTTCATTGATTTTTGCAATCTTTATTATTTCTTGTCTCCTTCTTGGTTTAGGATCTATTTGCTGTTTTTTCTCCAGCTCCTTTAGGTGTAAGGTTAGCTTGTGTATTTGAGATTTTTCTAATTTTTTGAGAGGATTGTATTGCAATGTACTTCCTTCTTTTTTTTTTTTTTTAAGATTTTATTTATTTTTTTGACAGAGAGAGACAGCCAGCTAGAGAGGGAACACAAACAGGGGGAGTGGGCGAGGAATAAGCAGGCTCCCAGCGGAGGAGCCTGATGCGGGGCTCGATCCCAGAACATCAGGATCATGCCCTGAGCCTAAGGAAGACACTTAATGACTGAGCCACCCAGGTGCTCCTGCAATGTACTTCCTTCTTAGGACTGCTTTTGCTGCATCCCAAAGGTTTTGAACAGGTGTGTTTTCATTTTCATTAGTTTCCATGAATTTTTAAAATTCTTCTTTAATTTCCTGGCTGATCCATTTATTCTTCAGTATGATGCTCTTTAACCTCCAAGTATTTGAGTTCCTTCCAAATTTCCTCTTGTGATTGAGTTCAAGTTTCAAAGCATTGTAGTCTGAAAATGTGCAGGGAATCATCTCAATCTTTTGGTACCAGTTGAGACTTGATTTGTTACCCAGTATGTGATCTATTCTGGAGAATGTTCCATCTGCACTAGAGAAGAATGTGTATTCTGTTGCTTTAGGATGGAATGCTCTGAATATATTTGTGAGATCCATCTGGTCCAGTGTGTCATGCAAAGCCCTTGTTTCCTTGTTGATCTTCTGCTTAGATTGTCTATCTATTGCTGTGAGTGCGGTATTAAAGTCCCCTACTATTATTGTATTATTATCAATGTGTTTCTTTGATTTGGTTATTAATTGGTTTATATAATTGTCTGCTCCCAAGTTTATAGTAGCAATGTTCACAATAGCCAAGCTATGGAAAGAGCCAAGATGTCCATCAACAGATGAATGGATAAGGAAGATGTGGTGTATATATATGCAATGTAATATTACTTAGCCATCAGAAAGGATGAATACTTACCGTTTACATCCACGTGGATGGAACTGGAGGGTGTTATGCTGAGCGAAATAAGTCAGAGAAGGATAATTATCAAATGGTTTCATTCATATGTGGAATATAAGAAATAGCACAGAGGATCATAGGGGAAGGGAGGGAAAACTGAATGGGAAGTAATCAGAAAGGGAGACAAACCATGAGAGACTCTTAACTATAGGAAACAAACAGGGTTGCTGGAGGGGAAGTGGATGGGGGATGGTATAATTGGGTGATGGGCATTAAGGAGGGCATGTGATGTGATGAGCGCTGGGTGTTATACAATACTGATGGGTTATTGAACTCTACATCTGAAACTAATGAATGCACTATATGTTGGCTAATTGAATTTAAATAATAATAAAAAGAAGAACTCAAAGAGCCATAGTCTGTGAGTTTAGGAGGGGAATTCACAGGTTGGGAGTCAGGAATTTATCTAAACTTCATAAATTCACAATACACTTGATACTATGTAATTAGAATACTTCAAGAAATGGAGATCCTCTGAGTGATGTTTCCAGCATAATCATAAGAATTCTATTATTTATTTATTTATTTATTTATTTATTTATTTATTTATTTATTTTTACATAATCACAAGAATTTTAAAACTTCCTGGACTAAATATTGACTGGGCCCTTTCCTAGAGGAATTGCGACAAAGGTAGAAAAGCAGCCATGAGCCCAGGTCAGGCCTAGCCCTGAGTAACTTCATTCGTCAAGTTGTTGAAAGCTTGCTTTATGCAATGTACCAGGCAGGATGTACAGGGAATAAAGATGAATGATCCATAGTCTGATGTTGAGGATCTCACAGACTAGGCAGGAGGCAGACATGTTCATAATTGGCAATGGGAAACTGATCAATCCTGAAATAAGTATATGAATAAAGTGCTGTGGGGGCACAAGAGAGAGCAAGTTAAGTGCTAGTTAGTAACAAGTAAAGAATTTTTGCATTGGAACGGTCCTTACAGTTTACCTAGTTCTTCTACCCAATGCAGGATACACAGCACAGCACCCTGGCGGATGGTCATTTAGCCTGTGCTAAAACCTCCATCTAGAGGCAGCTCATTCCGTTTTCAGGCAGCTCTGTTTAATTCATTAATTCAAACGAACACCACATGAACCCTCATTAGGCATTGTGCTGAGTCCCTTGTCTCTGTTACCTCATTTAATTCTTACCTAAGAGTAGTTACTTCTAATACCCCTCTTTTCACACGAACAACTGAGGCTCATGGAGGTTAAACCAATTGCCCAAGTTTATACGTCTAATAGTGACTGGAACCAAGGTTTAAGTTCACCGTCTGACTTTAAAGCTGTGTTCTTGACCTTTCTGATACTTTCATAGTTTCCTATTTTTCCATTTGCAGAGAAAAAGAATAAATTTAATTTATCTCCCTTGTGACCGCTATTCAGTTATTTCAAGAAAACATTCATGTGCCCATGGGCCCCTCCCGCCACGCCCACCTCTTCTCTAGTCATTCCCTCTAAGTTCTTTCAAATGTTCCCCCAAAGACATACTCTTTAGACCCTTTACCAACCTGGTCACCACTAAGGGCTGTCCTATGTGTTGATGACCCTCCTTAGATGGAGTCTGCAGAGTTACCACAGCATTCCAGAAGTAGTCTTTCCACTGTTGAGTAAAATGGGAGTGGCATCTCTTTACCTGGAAAGTGTGCATTTTTAGTGGCAGCTGCGTCACTGTTTTGGCTCAGGCTTAGTTTGTTGTCAACAAAGTTCATAGGTTTATTTTTCTCCCCACTTTTTTGGTCTTAATTCTATTTATTTAACCGTGCCTTATTTGCAGCTTATTTTTTCGAATGTGTTCAGCTCACATGATGATTGAGTCAGACTTTAAAGAGATAGAGCCAGGAATATTTCATCTTCACATAGCTAGAAGCAGGGTAGGTGCATTCCAAACAGGCAGGTGGCTAAGCAGAGTTTCTTAGGGCATTCTTTCACTCCTCTGCCCCTTGAAGTTTTTCTCACGTACATGATGGCATCCAGTGAACTCCTGTGAGGGGTTAGGTATCTAACTTTTCACGGAGGACAAGGTCTGTTCTCCTCAGGAAGTGGCTCAGGCTCTTCACTGTATTCCATTTGCTCTCATCTTTTGGAGCTCTGTGACAGTAGAGAAGCTGCAGAATGAGGGATTATGTCCTGTCAGGAAGAACTAGGCCAAGTGTTGTGAAAGACTTGTTCCAAATACCATTTTGAAAGATTACTTAAACATCAATTAGAGCCTTATTTGGTGACATCAGTCATCTTAATATTAAGTAGTAGCTTGTGTAAATGTTTTAGTAGTAATTAAAATGTGAAAACTTGAATATCTGCTCATATAAAAGTTGTAAGGCCTCTGGTAATCCCGAAGTGCTACTTCAAAGTTTAGACAATTTAGAAAATCATAAGATTTTCAAGGTGAACCAGATTTTAAATATAAATTCTAGGTGCATTTGATACTGTTTCAAAAAATTTTATAGTTACTTGAAACTGAGTAGATTTAAGAATAAAAGTATATATTATGAGAACAAAGAAAAAGCCATGGAATGAGTAAGTGGGAATTTTTTTACACTGATTAAAATTTGAGGAATATGGTTAATTTTTCCAGGGCTCTCCCTGGTAGAAACGATTACCATGGAAAAAGGCTATATTTCACATCAAATGTTGTGTTCTACATTTGCAAGTTATTTATTTAAGCAAGCATGGAAAAACCATATTTCTGAACCATATTTTGATGCTTGGGTTTAACATTTTGAAAAATGACCTCAAGTTGTTTGGAAAGATTATCAAATGTTATCAGAGGGGAGAACTCAATCCAAATTCTGAAAGAACAGCTCTTGCTCATATTTATCTCTGTGCTTCTTTATTGGGATAATCTGTATCTAGATTAGTGATTATCAAAGTGCGGTCCCTGAACGAGCAGCTTTAGTAATACACAGGAACATGTCAGAAATGCATATTCTCAGATCCCACCCCAGATTTGGTGGTGTGGAAACTAAGAGAATGGGATCAAGCACTATATGTTTTCACAAGCCCTACAGGTAATTCTAATGGTTACCAAGTTTGAGAACTACTGAACTAGATTGTTTCAAGCTTTGTAGAATTGTTCAGTAAGTATGGGGCCAAATTCTAATGGAATGGAATGAAGAGAAGCCTCTATTTCTACTGTGATTATTACAAGTGGTCAAAGAACTGGTCCTTATAAGAGATGTGTACTTGGCAAGGAGAAACCTCACTGCTGTTTTCCCCCCACTCATTTAAAATAATGAATTTTTTTTCTTTAGGAAATTAAACTAGGTTACTCCTTGAACGGCTGCATGAAATAGTGACCTCAATCTGTGTAGCTGGAAGGAGCTTGGAGAACTTATTTCATTGCCTTTAAAAGGAAAATTCTTCTCAAATAGGTAAGATTTTTCTCTGATCTTAAAAACCTGCAAAGACAAAGATAATCACAATCAATTGTAATCATTTTGTTATTAAACTCAAAGTTTAATAACCATAAATGTCAGAAAATAATTTTTATATTTCCTATGCTATTCGCTGTGTTAGGATCACATGGCAATTCAAATATTGCCTAAAACCATTTTTCACTGTTGACAGTCCTGACACATCAGTTGCCAAACTCTGTTGTTCCAAATGCTCATAGATGAGCAACAGCTTGGGAGCAGATAACCCTCCAGGGCTTATGAAAAAAGGAGAAAAAATGACCCTGCCCAAATCAATACAGACTCCTCTCATCCCAACCCAAATCTCTTTAATCTGAATATTGGAAAAGAGTAAATCCTTGCAGTTGGGTCATTAGCCTCTGTGTGTGTGTGTGTGTGTGTGTGTGTGTGTGTGTGTGTGTGTGTGTAGGCTGTGCTTCCTTTCTAGAACTAGTGGAGTCACTCATAAAGCCTGTACACATTATAACAAGTGAAATGATTTCATATTTTATCCATTGTCTCAAGACTGTTCAACAAACCATTTTAAAAGGCTTAAATTTTAAAGTATAGGTACAATGTCAAATGATACGCAAATAGATTTTTAGGACTGGAACTATCACCACATTACTTGAGGATTATGCTTGTCCTAAATACTGTTGGCACTGTCAATTTATAAATTAATACTTGTGATTGGTATATATAAGCTATAGTCATATGGTCAAGTAACAGTACATTTTATAATAATTGGTTAAGATTTATTGTTTTTGCTATCAGGGAGATGTTCTGAGAACATTTTCTTCCCTGCCCTCTTTTTAGCTAGAATGACTTCAGATAATAGAAAATGTAGGTTTTTGCCTGTTGTCTGGGTAGTGTCCAGTCAAGCCGACCACTCTCTGTATGTTAGAAGATCCTTCATTTACTGAGCTGAAGCAGGTCTTCTACACTGTCTCCAGGACAACAGGAGTCTGTTCTTGTGAGAGGCTCATAATAAGTTTATGGCTTTCTGTGGAGGTGGAGGGAAGAAGAAAATACTATTTCCATTTCACAGGTAACAGATATAGACAACACCACAAAAGAGTAAAGGGGGGAGCCTGGGTGGCTCAGTTGGTTAAGTGTCTGACTCCTGACTTCAGCTCAGGTCATGATCTCAGGGTCCTGGGATTGAGCCCCATCTGGGGCTCTTTGCTCCCAGCAGGGAGTGTGCTTGAGGATTTCTCTCTCTCTCTCTCTCTCTCTCTCTCTCTCTCTCTCCCCCTTCCTCTGCCACTCCCCCCACTCCTGCATGGGCACTCTCTCTCTCTCAAATGAATAAATAAATATTTAAATAGAAAGAGTAAATGGGATTCAAATTGTAAAGATATCCATACTCAAAGTAGACCATCCTTTCCATATCAGGGTCTCCTAAGGATGTCACTTTAATTCTACTAAATTGAAAGACAAAATATGTTCTCTAGATGATAGAAATATAATGTGAGCTATATATGTACTTTTAAATGTTCTAGCAATCACATTAAAAAGAAAAAAGAACCAGGTCCCATTAATTTTAGTAGTATCTTTTATTTGACTCAGTGTACACAAAATATGATTTCACCATGTAATTATTATGAAAAATGCATAGAATATTTTTACATCCTTTTTTTTTGTAGTGTCTTCAAAATCACAGCCCACCTTGATTTAAACTTGTCATATTTCAAATGCTCAGTAGTCACATGTGCTGGGGCACTACCACATTGAACAGCACAGCTCTAGAATCTCCTTTTTCTACCCTTGTCAACCACTGTAACTCCCTTTCCCTATGCAAACCACAAAATGTCTTGGCAGATGTCAAGTTACCTGTCTCTGGAAGTATTCAAATAGAGGCTGGGTAACTACTGCTGGGTAGGAATATTGTGAATAAAAACCATCAAATGGATGTTTGGATAAGAAAAGTCTTAAAATCCCTTGCAACCCCAGAGTTTTGTGAGGCTTTAATACTGAGAAATAAGATATGGAGGTATGAGTTTGGAAAAAACCTCCATAGGTAGCCATGCCCCTTCTAGCCATTATCTCCTGATTTGTAATTTACCTCTTCTCTACTTCTAATATAATTTCCTGACTCGTTCGGTAAAGGTATATTGAGTCCCTACAACGTATTAGTTGCTGTGCCAGCAGCTGGGATGCGTTGACTGCAGTGGGTGGGACAAGCATGACCCCGTGCTCATAGAATATTCAAGCTATCTCATTGTTCCTACTCTTCTTTATCCCTGATTTCTAGAATAACTCTCCTCCTTGTCTGGTATGATTCACCAGGAACAACAAACCTACTGATATGAAAACAGTGGTCTGACTTTGTTTCCTGATCTGAAATATCAGTCCATTCCCAAAGGGCAGTTTTGGGTGATGAGAAAACTGAAGTTAGGGTTTTCTGCTTCCCTGGTGTGATTAAGGTATTAGAAACAGAGAATCTTCTTTTCAGCATTAAAGTGAAGTGAAATCTGCTGACCTTCAGATACATTACCACCTGGAATTGTAATTTGCATTAAAAATTCCTTTGCTGTCAGCCAGCTGCCAGGTAGACACTTAATCTCCTTTGACTCTCTGCTGTACCTTTTTGTGTCCTATCCAAAAGTTATGAAAGAATTAAAGCTTCTTCGGAGCTATGGTTCATCAATTATGATGCTTCTACTTTGGAGAAAGAAAAAGCACAGAACCTTCAAGTGTCAGAAAAACCTGGTGCTTGTCCTGATAGAAAAAAATGAGGATTTATGACCAAGGAAAACCATTTCTAGAAGTATTTTAAGGATTTGATTATGATTCTGCCTAGTGAATTTGAAAGTACTCCATCTCATTCTTACTTGGTTCTTAAAATGTCCCAAAGTATTTTGTGAATTCAGGGTCTAAATTCCACTTACTCAATGTTTCTGGAATGTCTTCTAACGCCTTCATGTTACCACCAGAGAGCAGCAGTGATCTGTAGGTAGTTACGGAGTACCCTAAATACCAGAAAACAAGGGAATTTGGCCAGTTGATTTGATCTCAAATCTTAATTAAATGGCTATGAGGAAAAAGAGGTAGTTGATTAATAACCATCATCAGCTTTTCTCCCCACCCTTTCACCCTTTCTTTCTCAGGTGTGTGTATTAGTACGTGATTTTAGTAATTTATGACATTGGTTGGGGAGAGTTTTTTTGACTTTTCTGGAGGCTTTGGGGATATGGATCAAAACAACTCTTATTCCACGCTCACTCATACCATAGACTGAACAGTGAACCTGAGGGTAGTGAATCAGAAATTTGAGGATGTTCACTCCTTCGTTTTATAGACGAGGGGTCATTTCAGCTACTGCCTACTGGCCAAATCCAGCCTGTTGCCTGTTTTTGTAAATAAAGTTTTATTAGAGCGCAGGCATACTCATTTGTTTACGTTTTGTTTATGGCTGCTTTCATGCCACAATGGCAGAGTTGAGCAGCTGTGTCCATATAAAAACCATATGGCCTGCGAAGACTTAATTATTTACTGTCTTGTGTTTTACGGGAGAAAGTTTGCTAACCCTTGTTCTACACCTCATTTGTGTTTTAAATTTAAATCATGGAAACTATGGGGAAGCAGGAAGAGTCCCAGATTGGAATTTCAACAATATTGTTCTATTCCTAGTTCTGCTACTTGGGCAAGTCCCTCACCATTTCTAGCAGTAGATATCCTTATTTGTAAATGGGGACTGGGAGTAGGGAGTGGGGTTGAATTTGATAGCATCTGAGATCCTTTCCAAAAGTTCTATGACTTTTTTTTCCTTTTGTTTCTGACATATATATGGTATATAGAGAACAAGTTATTTTGTGGAGGTATCATTTTTCTTGGACTGTGTCCCCCAGGCTCCATTTTTAATCCCAGAGGATTTGCAACATGCCTGGGCCAGCTTGCACTATACATCAGGGAAGTCTGATGTCAGACCTACACATCCTTAGAAATTGACTTAATTTTGCTTAAGAGAACAGCGGAAAGGGTGAGGTCAGTGCTTAGATTCCTTACCCTAGCTAAACAGGGCTGTATTTTTCTTTTTCTAAAGTCTATGTTTTGACTATATTCCTAGCCTACCTTCCCTAATCTTTTTTGAAAACCTTGTTTTTCAATAACTTTCAAAAAAGTTATTAAGTGTACTAAATATCAACTCAGCAGCTTCTACAACTTTGCTTTTTAATATCTTGTTGGAATGTCTAGTAATCTAAATTAGTATTGGTTTTCAAATGTAAACACAAAGAGAAGTAATGTGAAGCAAAATTTTAATACAATAGGCAGTTTGAGTCCACATTTTGGTTTATTATTCTCATTTTGATTGATTTATCAGTTCATTCATTTAACAAATTTTCACTTAGTATATCTAATTAGTGTTAGAAACACAGCAACGAAAAAGTGGAAGATGCTCACTGTGTAGATTTTGGAAAACAAAGCAAAACGTGAGACAGAACCCAATTTAAAGTATTTGTACCTGTGCATGTTTTTTTTTTTCAAACTGTAAGTATTTATGTAACTAGTGCACTTCAATACCAAGCCTAATGTTTGCATTTCTTTGTTTATTTACTTTTAATTATGGAATATTTATTACCAAGATGCCTTTTCATGTTCCTGAAAAGAACTGGTTAGGTTTTCATGACCCACATATCTGATGTCTAGAAGTTTTTACAGCACAGTTGTATATAAATGTATTGTTGCCTCTATTATCTTAAGGGTCTTTAAGTCTGTGTTGTTAAGACGCTGTGAAATTCTGCATCAAAAAAGAAGGTAGCTCATTTTAAGAGCTAGACATTATTATCTAGCCATTTAGCGCTTCACATATGGAGATGAAACTGTTGACCCCCTTAGCCACTTAAATCCTTTTCCCAACCACTGGCTGGATCAGTTACCTTATAGGCACACGGCTTTCCTACTTCTTCCCAGGCTCAGACGTGTGTATGAAAGATTTGGAATCAGAAGCGCTGGGTTTAAATCTCTGCTCTGCTTCTTCCTAACTGGGTAGTTGTGCCTGACTCACTTAACAGTCTGTGTGCCTGTGTCCCCATCTATACGGTAGAGGTAAAATATCCACCCTGCCTACCTCACAGGTTGCTGAGAAAGCAAAGAGACAATGTGAGGTTTACATAAAAGCATACATAAAACCCTAATACCCAATGTGAATGCGAGCTCAAGCAGGAGTTAAAATGAAACTCGGCAGTCAGCATGTGACCACAGCCCATAAGATGGACAACTGACCTTGGGACCAATTTAGTTATTTGGGCTGACTGGCTTTGCCTATGGAAGTTTACTAATTCACTAACATGGATTAGTGAGTTCTTACAGTTGCCAAATCAACAAGTATGTGTTTGATATTAACTATATGCATGCCGTTACGCTTGTGTTGTAGAAAATAGAAGGAAGCTCTGTCTGTAAGAGCTTACTACTCAGAAGATAAGGATGTCAATTAAGTGTAACAGGAAAACAAACCACTTTAAGTTTTCAACAGAGGGATTGACTGACTGATTTTTACTTTGAAAGAACAACAGACTGTCAGGATCTTGTCACTTTTGAAGGCCATTTATTATGTAAAGTATCCTTCAGTTTGGCTTTGTCTGGTGTTTCTTCAAGATCAGATTCAGGTTACAAGTGTTTGGTGGAAATACACAGAAGTGATGCTGTGTGCTTCTCCATGCATTTTGTCAGGTGGCACACATTTTTCATTTTTCCTATTATTGATCATGTTCACTTTATTTTCTTAGAAGACTGTCCTATTTCTCTACCATAAAACTCATCTTTTCCCCTTTGTAGCTACTAAGTACTTGAGAAGGTTTGCTTTGAGCCTATGTAAACATCCTCTTCATCATCAAATTTTACTTAATCAGTATCAGTATAAATCCTTGGTTCTGCAATTTGTTCAATGAATTATAATGTAACTGTCATTATTTTGATGTTCAAATTGTCCCTATTTTGGCTAGAGGCAGCCCCTTCAAGCTGGCTTCTGTGTCCTTTTGGCATGTTCCCACCTTTCTTCTAGTACTTTCTTACATTCTGTCCCTAAAAGATGTTCCAGGCTCATCTTATTCTTTCCTTGCCAAACCCCTGAAGTCAGCCGTATCTCTAAGGATCTCTGACTCTCTTTTTAGTGGAGGATGACATATAGAGAGCTCATTGCTATTGGGGTATCATTGCTTTCCAGACCCTAACAGAGGGGATTTAATACAGGGAATTAGTTAAACTAGTGATAGGGAAACTGGAACCAAATAGGAGTCTTTGAGGCAACCCAGAATAACCACTAACACCCTTAGACTGGAGGAACAAAGGGGGATCCAATGTGCTCAGGAGGTCAGGTCATCTGGAAGAAGCTAGGGAACTCTGGACCTGTCCAGAGGAAACTTGTGTCCCGGAAGAGATGCAGCTGCTGGAAGTCATGTGAGGAGGAGAGGCTTCTGTCTTCTTCTTGCACTCCAGTCTACTCTCAGTACCTCCCATTGGCCAGAATCCAGCTTCACAGGATCCTGGGGAAGAAAGCCTGAGATAGAATGCAGAGGAGAGGGAGGCTAGGACTGGAACTGAGGGCAAAAGACTGGCACAACATTACATACATCCTGGTATCCTGGTAATACCATTTGAACCAAGCAAGTAACAGGTGTTTTTGTGACTTGAAACAGCAACATCTTCTTTGATGTAGCCCCTTAAATTTAACATGTTCTCAAGAATCTTCACCCTGGGTATTAGAATGCAGGCAGTGATTGGGTCACATATTTCTAGAGCACAGATGACTGCACTTTAAAAAACCCAGGCTCTGACTCCCTCTCCCCTCCTCTTTCTAGGCAATCTCTGCTTTGTGAGAAGGGAGCACTTAGGCCCTAAGCTGAGTCATAGCGTCCGATTCAGCTTTTGCCAGAGATATTTTTACCTTGCATGCTTTGGGTTGAATTATGTCTTCCCAAAAGATGTTGAAGTCCTGATCTCCAGTCTCTGAATATGGGTAATTAGGAAATAGAGTCTGCAAAGTGGGGTCACAAAGGGATGGGAGGAGAGGAGGTGTGACCTGAAGACCTACTTTCCTTCACATTTCTGCCTAGAAGCAACGTGGTCAGCATTGAATCTGTTGCTCCCCACCCCTCTTCTGCCTTCCCGGGTGACAGGCCTGCCTGCAGCCGTTATTGACGATGGCACCAGGGACTTGGCAGAGCTGGTAGCCAGCTGTCCTTGGGATGGTGTTCAGGCCTGGCCTCTGCAGCTCATCAAGGGCTGGGAGCAGGGATTATACATGTTATTTTTCTTTCCTCCTGCTTCAGGCCTCAGGTTTACTTAAGTCTGACATTGGCTCACAACTTGCATAGAGGAGAAGAGTATGCAGAACGATATGCTGCTGGTATGACAGTCAAAGTACCACCTGTGGGGGCGCCTGGGTGGCTCAGTCGTTAGGTGGCTGCCTTCGGCTCAGGTCATGATCTCAGCGTTCTGGGTCATGGTCTCAGCGTTCTGGGATCGAGCTC
This sequence comes from Ursus americanus, assembly GCF_024610735.1. NCBI lineage: Eukaryota > Metazoa > Chordata > Mammalia > Carnivora > Ursidae > Ursus > Ursus americanus. The sequence continues at coordinate 53,388,568 of NC_142130.1, forward strand.
CGCATCAGGCTCCCCACTCAGCGGGAAGCCTGCTTCCCCCCCTTCTTGTGTTCCCTCTCTCGCTGCCTCTCTCTCTGTCAAATAAGTAAGTAAAATATTAAAAAAAAAAACCTCCTGTGTTCACAGGACAACATCCTTGCACTCTTGAATATAGAAAAAGAAAAACAATAGCTATTCTGGTTTGTTAGTTTATTTGATTACTTTTGTCGATAGAATGTCACTGGCTAAAGCTGAGTAAAGGTTTTAGGTTTATATTGGCCAAGTTTCTAACACATAATATGTTGAGGATTAATTATATACATTTCAGAAAGTTACTCATCAAATACTGAAGATTAACATCGCATGCCTTAGGGGATGACACACAACTGTACGTGTGCAATGGTGCATTGTGTGGTAGATACGGCATTGTTCTACCCCCAGAGAACTGACCTTTCGGAAATTTGGCCTCAGTATAGGATGTATTGCTGACATATGCTGTGTGTTATTTCATGCTTGTAACTATATGTAACTCAACACACAATGCTTTGCTGCTATTAACCTTATAAGTTTGGGCCTATGAGGATTGAGATGAGGTGAAACTTTTACCTCCAAGTACTTAGATGTGAAACATGTGTCACTGATGTCAGGTTAGATGATAGGACGAATGCTCTGGGTTCTTGGACTGAGGAATAAGAAGTAGAGCCTAGAGCTTAAAACCTTATTTACTTTCATGACCATTTTTATAGAACTGACTTAATGGGCTTTTTATAATTAAGGATGACTATTTCTTCTGTTTTCTCTCTCAGAGTAGGAAGTGGAGTAATTTTGAAATGCTGTCAATCTGCGTATCTATTATTTAGGGGCACCTGGGTGGCTTAGTTGGTTAAGTGGCTGACTCTTGATTTTGGCTCAGGTCATGATCTTGGGGTCCTGGGGTCAAGCCCCACATCAGGCTCTGCACTCAGCAGGGAGTTGTTTGAGGAATCTCTCTCCCTCTCCCTCTGCCCCTCCCGTGCTCACTCTCTCTCAAATAAATAAATAAATCTTGAAAAAAATCTGCATATCTAGTATTCAAATGAAAAAAATTTTTTCTCTTTTTCTTTTTACCTAGAGTGTTCTATCCCCTTTTTCTTTTTTGAGCCCTCCACCCCATTGTTCATAGTCTCATATGTAGGTTGGATGCACGGAGGATAACATCATCTTTCTGAGTTCACAGACTTTATAATCAAATAGAGGTAGAGCAAAATCAAGTGCCCTAGTGCTGTTTCTCTCACACTGTACTGGCCTCAGGAGGAATATTGGGCCTCAGGATAAATATGTCATTTCCTGATGGTGTATCCACATTACTAAGATGTTTGGGAAATAATATAAGTTTCATATTAAAACACCCAGATTTATTGTAGAGTAGATAGTGTAATCTGTATGATTTAAAAACATAGGACACTATTGTGCCTGGCTGTTATTTTCAAGATGTAAGCAATAACATGTAATATTTAGAGTGGAATCTCTGGGCTCAGGTGAACCACTTAAAACCTTGTTAATAAGCCATGGCAAGTTACTGGGACGCCTGGGTGGCTCAGTCGGTTGAATATCCAACTCTTGATTTCAGCTCAAGCCATGATCTCAGGGTCAGGATCTCAGGGTCATGAGGTGGAGCCCCTCCTGGGGCTCTGCACTCAGGCTGCAGTCTGCTAATCCCTCTCCTTCCCCTTCTACCCCTCCATCCCTCTCTCTCCCTCCCTTCACTCATCCTCTCTCTCTCTCAAATAAATAAATAAATAAATAAAATCTTAAAAAAGAAAGAAACAAAATACCTAGGCAAGTTACTTAACCTCTTTACCCTTCAGGTTCCTCTTCTATAAAATGTGGCTGATGTAACTTACAGAGTTAGTGCAAACATTAAATGTGCTTAGCTTAATGTCTGACGCATAGTAAGCCCACAAATGTTAACTATGATACTGCTGGTGGTGATATGATCAGAGCCTTGGAGGTAAAAAATTAATGCTCCTTGGTCACTAGGGGTGGAAATGTTTGTATGGCACTGCTCTGGGGAAATTAAGTCCACCTCTGCCATCTCCTTTTTGGGTCTGGGTATTCAGAACATGCTGAGGAATTAGCCTAAAGCACAACTGTGAAGGGGCAATTTTTGTCCTTGAATTTGGAACCAGTAGTGCCTGTTGGATGGTACAACATCTCTGAGTCACTAGGAGTTAAATATTATCACCAAGTGAGAAATTTGGACCAGAGGCTGAGTTGGTCAGGAAGTGGGGCGAGGATGAAGAGTCAAAGTTTTCAGTTTGAGGGTTTACAAGTGGTTTAGCTTTCCTTAAGAGCAGCATCTGGGGCTAAGGTCAAAGGATTAGATCAGGGTGACAAATGTGAAGGATGAATCCTACTACTCTCCTCTCCTATGACCGTTACTAATGTATTACCAGACTTTTCCCAACAGAGCTCAGGTGTGGCTTCAGAATCCTTTTCAATAGGATGCTCCTGGTAGACATTACTAAATGATTATCACTTGAGAAGTCTTTTTTTTGTGTAACTCTTGAGAAATTCCAGGAGCTGTGGACACTATTAGTAAGAAAAATTAATAACAGAAGTGGCTTCGAAGACTCATCTGCTTGAATGAGAAGACTTCCATGCCTCACAACATTGTAATCCTTATTTCTTCCACCCTGTTATCAGGGGTTGGGACCCTTGAAAAAGAGAAAGAAAGGGACAGATGTCACACTTTGTTGATTGTCCTTACCTTTCTGGCTAACCCTGAATAAATGCTGATGTCTTCTCTGTGGCAGGTGTCGCAAGGGCTGGTGCTCTCATGGGAAACCTGACTGGGTTCTCCCAGGGATTGATAGGGGGATACCTGTTGCACAGTGCCCTGTCTACACCTCTTCAATCCCCTTCAGTTGCCTTTGTGCTCAGGTCCTCTCTCACTAGAGACAGGCCATTGAGAAGATTGTTCATATTTCATTTCTCAGGGTTACTTAAAATCATGGATTAGGGTTCACTGTTGCTCTATTCTACTCCATCATCTTTTCATTTCTGTTTCCCATTCTGGTAGGTATAAAACGAGTGGTTCTTGGTGTCAGGACCAGTTCACACTCTTAAAATTATTGAGGAATCTGAATGTCTTTTATTTATGTGACTTAGCTATCAATAGTTACATACTATTAAAAATTAAAAACTGAGAAATTGAAAGTATTTATTAATTCATCTAAAAATAACAATAACAAATCCATTACACACCAACTTAATCAATTATTTTAAATGAAAAATAACTGTTTTCTCAAACAAGCAAATGTCAGTAAGAAGAGTAGCCTTATTTTTTATTTTTGGAAATATATTTAATGCCTGGCTCAATAGATGATAACTAGATTCTAAAATTTTATTCTGTATTTAATTTGTTGTGAAATCTTTTGAAATCGAAACATACAAAGAAAGTCTGGCATAATGTAGATACACAGAGGGAAAGAGATGTATTTTAATGGCCTCTTCAGGTAGTTGTGAGTAGTCTTTAATACTACACTAAAATTTGAAAGTGGTAGTTTCTTAAAGGTTGGTTGTAATGTGGAATTTAAAATCATATCAACAAACTTTTCAGGGCCTGGGTGGCTCAGTCAGTTGTGTCTGCCTTTGGCTCAGATCATGATCCTGGGGTCCTGGGATGAAACCCTGTATCAGGCTTCCTGCTCAGCGGGGAATCTGCTTCTCCTTCTCCCTCTGCCCCTCCCCTTGCTCATGCTTTCGCTCTTTCTCTCTCAAATAAATAAATAAAATGTTGAGGAAAAAAACCCAGCAAACTTTTCATACTCTTTGTATTAAAACCCAGTTATACTTCTTATACATTGAATAGTTATTTACCCATGGATGATTTTGTAATAGCATACAGTGGTCTTGGGAAAAATATTGGTTAACTTAGCTAATCAGATCTTCCAAAGGTGGACATGTTTCATTATTTAATGTGAAAAAATCACACCACCAATCTTATTAGAAAAGTCCTTAAATATTGAGAATATTAAATATTAAATAATTAAATGATATTAAATAAGCTGAGTCCTTAAATACTGAAAATGTTGGAAGACTTGTGTCTACTACAGTGAAGTTAAGGTCAGTCTAATTTTTACTTGGAAACTTGAATTTTATCTTTGGTAGCAAATACTATGAGCCATTTTCCTGGAAGTGGTGGGCTTACTTTGTTGATTTTAAGAAAATACCTGCCAAATACCCAAGTCTGAATAATCACAGTTTGTCTGTTATTCATCCTTTTATTTTTATTTTTAAATTTTCTGTTATTCATTCTTTTAAGTAAAAATGGTGTCAATAAGAAGTAGAATAATGCTCCCCCCAGATGTCCTAATCCCTGGAACCTGTGACTCAGTTACTTTACTTGGCAAAAGAGACATTGAAGATGTGATTCAGTTAAGGATTTTAAGATAGGAAGGCTATCCTGAATTATCAGGGTGGGCCCAGTGTAATCACAGGGGTCCTTTAAGTAACAGAAAGAGGCAGACACCAAGTTTGTGATATTTTGTTATAGCAGCAATAGGAAGCTCATACAGTGTTCCATGGAAAGGCAGCTAATCCAGCTCACAAGTCAACCACACAAGTATTATTTCTGAAGATAACATACTTGAGTATGCAGCTAAATGTTTAATTGTACTTCCATTCATTTTCTTGCAGAATATTAAAAAGACATGGAGTCGAGCAACAGGATGTAATAAAATTAATAATTTCTACTACTTCATTAAGGACAGTCTAATGTGAACCTTTTTTTCCTTTTCTTACTGTGAGTGTATGGAGGTAAAGAATACATGACTACTAGTAAGTTTGGTGTCACTGTCTTGATTTGTGTGAAGGGTCTAATGGCTTTAATCTCTTTTCCTTTTACTCTTTTACTTTTGCATCATCATCGGTGGAAATACCAACAGTCAGAAGGCAAATAATGCCTTGGGATTTTTATAAAATGAGTTTTGACCTTGTGAACTCCCTGATAGTGTTTGGGAGACAGCTCGGTGTCCACAGTGTGAGGACTACAGTGGTTAAATCCTCCTATTACAAGACATTCTCTTTTAGCCATACCGCTCCTCCCTCTCATGGAGGGGTGGGAAAAGTCAAAACACTCTCCACAGACTTTTGGAGTCTCCCTCCCACCAATTCTTTTAAACTGACTAGACAGGGGTGGTACTGGAACGGTGGGCGATGGTAGTAGGATTGGCTCTGGACAGGGTGTTCGTGCCTCAGAGTACGGATTTTTTTTCTTTTTTCTTCTTCTCTAGTTTGAGGTCACTCAATAGTCAGTTGAAAAGGCTTTGAATTTTGCAATGGGGTTTAAATTATAAGTGAAAATTCTATTTTCAAGAGAATCCCTGGTTCTGCTTTTAGAATGAGTTAAATAGCATCCCAAACTATGTTGGGCTTTAAAAACTGAATACAAATCAGGAAGCAATTTGGAAAATGTTTCATTGTAACCCACTGTTAGCACTATTCAGAAGTCCAGATGTGCTCCTGAAGAAGTGAAAAAGCAAAGTGATACAAATGAAAAGTACGCTAAGGCCCGAGAATATCCTGAACTCCTGTAAAAGCAATTGTGGACCTTTGTTTTAGTTCCTGTATTTGGCCTTCTGCACACAGTGGGTGCCAAATAAATACCACTCACTGATGATGGAAGGACTAGGAGAGAAATTGGATGAACTTGATGGTGGCAAAATTTCAAGTAGGAAAAGCTGATCCATTGCACTTGGCCCCTTCAGGTAAGCAGTAGGGTTATGTGCTTAACGTGTGGGTTTGTGTATGGCTTTAGTACTTTCTTGCTGTGTGGTTTTGGACAAATTGACTCTTTCGAGCCTCATTTGAATCTCGTGTGAAATGAAGATAATAAACGTACCTAATGTTGATTATGGGGCTCTAGTAATGGTGAGGAATGTAATGGTGAGGAATATTTTGCAACGTGCCATTCAGATTTTAATTCCAATATGATCATTAACCTAGATGGCTTCATGCACATGTGAGGGCAGTCTGACAGTGAAAAACAGGGCAGAGGAGGGAGAGTCAGGCCCAAGGGCCATGACACCTTCCTTCCTTGCCTCTCAGCATAGTCCTCGAAGTCGAAGCTGAGACTGCCATTTCTGTGTGACCCTGGGGATGCTTTCAGTATATTTTCGTAGTGCAATCTAGATACTATGTGCATCAGAATCACACGGGGTGGCTGTTAATATGTAGGTTGTACCCTCCTACAAGCAGATACCTGGCCCTCCCATCCAGACCCGCTGAAACAATCTCTGGCACTGGAATTGAGTTTCATTCGTCACTAGGTCCTGATGTCATCGTGTCCATGATTCCCATGTACGTTCAAGTTTGAGACCTGCTGCCTTAAGCTCTTTGTGACTCAAGTTCCTCATCTATACAAGAGGCTATTTTATTAGATGTTGTCCGGTCTCCTGGATAACACTGAAATGATAAATTGCAATTACTTTTTCATGATTTAAAGAAGTGTTATACTGTTATCCTCAACCAAGAAATCAGCTTATTTATTTTAAAAGTCAACTACGATATGTTGGCTAATTGAATTTAAATAATTAAAAAATAAAGTAAAAGTCAAATGCGTAGGTACATGGTGGAGAGTAATCAATGAATGGAAATAATGTTTATTTTCTGTGATGATTTCTACTATTTTAGAAATGGAAATATTTACTCTTTTTGCTCTGGCCAAAATGTTCATTTGCTGATGAATTAATTTGAGAAGCAAGGCACAAGATGTAACTAACAGAACTGGCTAACATGCAAAAAAGGCCGTCTTGTGGTTAGGTCTGTTGGAAAGAAACCTCAGGCTTCAATGGAACCGCATGAGTGTACTTAGGGGTGGAAAGGAGCACGTAGGGAGCTGCTGACAGCAGAACTGGGGCTATCTGAATGCCGTCAAAGGGAACCGGATCCCAGTAAAAGCTCTGCTTCAGCCTGTGGAATCTTTCTTTTCTCATCATCATCCCCAGATGATATAGTTAGGTCTTCCTTGGCCCACGATGCTGAGCTGGACTCTGTGCTCACAGAGTGATCAGTTTTCCTGAGGCAAATTCCTGTGCTGCCAGAAGCAAAGGACAGTTTCCAGATGATGGCTGCTCCTTCCTCTACAAAGCTCAGTTTTCCTCGTATGATGACCATATGTCCTGAGTTTTCTAGTGGAAACTCAATTTCATGTCATTTTATTCTTTTCAAAAAATCGTTAATTAAATTTCTAATTAAATATGACACAGTTCTTCATTTATGGGAATATGTATATTATTCCTATAAATTATAATATATATATATTAAAGTCACAAATCAGAAAAAAAACTTCTTTGTTAGAGCAGATTTTCCAAATTTTGGTTCAGGAATCATGGTCATCTATGAGGTCAGGTGGAAGGCAGAAATATTCAGTAGTGCTACAATGGGCAGGTAGAACTACTTAATAATGAACAAACCAAATGGATACAGACCAGTTCTGTCTGCTAAAGACAGCATAATCTTGTATAGGTATGTATAAATATGTGTGCTTTCAATCAGTGTTCTTCTAAAAGTCATTCGGTTAGTGGAATACATTTTTTACAGCTGAGGAATCATGCATGGTTAATGTTGGCAGATGGATTTAAGAGAAGTACCAAGACACGCCCTGCTGCTCACTGAAATGCTCTTCACAGCATCTCTCCTTGCCTCCCATCTGTTGCTTTCTTCTCTTTCTTCTTCCATATTGATTTTTGTGGACAAGACTTAACCAGTCATTGTTGGTCTGAGTTCCTTTTGCGCTCTTACATGCTGGGCAGAATGTCAAATACTTTTTGTTTCTTCTTCTTTAGATCTGAACTGAGTAGCTAATAAAAGCCAAATCATTGTTTCCAGGTTTCGGCTTAAAACCAATTTTAGTTCTTGTCCCTCTTGGTGTATTTAGAACCATTGAATATTTTCCCCTTTTGATAGATTTTTTAGGTGACCATGATATCTGAACCAAAAACTGCAGTGTGTGATCCAACAAGGGATATATTTTTCTGATTTGTGCATTTATTTATGTGAAATGTCTTATAAATGGGGATAAACTATGTTGGGTTTCATTATCAATTTAATGAATCACTTTTTTTTTTCTGTGTGTTGGGTAAGGGACCCATGTGGTCCTTGGCTTTGGTAAGTCTCTAGTGAGGTGACCCTCAACTTTCCACATGGCCCCAGGACCCTGAAACTGTCTCTGCTGATGCTATACCTCACCTTGGGCCGAGAAGTATCTGTGAGGCTGTCCATGGTCTTTTCTGCTGCAGTATTCCTTCTCTGGCATCTGACCACCACCCTCCCAATCCCATTGACTCTCCTAGGAATCAGAAAGTAGGCCCCCTTTATCTTTTTCTTATTATCTCAAGGCTAAAAGAATCCTTCTCACATCTAAGGGACGGGGGTGAGATTAGCTTCCAAATTTTTGTCCAAATGTTATGTCTGCACATCTAATCTTCTCCTCACTCTAGAACACAAAACTCCAGAGAGGCTCATTTCTGGATTTTGCTTTGTTTGATTCTGTTTTCTGTCCCACGAAAAGCTTCCTTTGAGGCAGCCAGCTGGCTGATGCAGGAAAACAATAAGCATAACGTATCTTAAAATGTCAGAAGTATTACACTTCATTGGTACTTATATGAGCTCTCTCTTGATATCTTCAAATTCCCTCCTGGGTAATTATTTACAAGTAATTATATTTCCTCCCTCTGATATATACTCTGGAAACTAAGAACAGATCTGTAGTCCTAACTGAAGCTTTCCTGAGGAATCTTCTTGCAAATGCAGTCTGTTCACTGCCAACTTGTTTTGGTTCCTGGTGCAGAACTTAAGTTTTTGAAAGACAATTCAAAAACAATATTGTGAAATTTTATGGGTTGAATTGCATCTTCCCAAAATATATGTTGAAGTCCTAGCCCCCCAGTACCTGAGACTGTGACCTTGTTTGAAAATAGGGCCACTGCAGATATAATTAGATAAGATGAGGTCATATGGGAATAGGGCGGGCCCTTAATTCAACATGACTGGTGTTCTTATAAGCACATTGCCATTTGAAGACAGAGGATTGGAGTGATGCATCTGTCAGCCAGGGAACACCAAAGATTGCTGACAAACTGCCAGAGGCTAGAACTAGGCGAGGAAAGGATTACCCTACAGATTTTACAGGGAACGTGGGCCCTGCTGACACTTTGATTTCAAACTTGTAGCCCCCAGCACTGTGAGATAGTAAATTTCTGTTGTTTTAAGGCACTCCTGTGGTATTTTGTCATATCAGCCCTAGGAAACATAATCTGTAATACATAAATTATTGATTTAGAACTTAGATGTTTTTGAGTTTTAAAAAAATTGAGCTATAACATGTAACAATAAAGTATATGAAATGAAAGTCCATAAATTTTAAGTGTATTGTTCAATTTGTATATGTAAATTTTAAGAGTTTTTTTAATTAAATTTTTCTTTTTGTTGAAGATTTATTTATTTGAGAGAGAGAGAGCGTGCACACAAGTTTGTGTTTGGGGAGGGGCAGAGGGAGAGAAATAGAGAGAGAGACTCCCCCAAACAGATTCCACACCCACAGTGGAGCCTGATGCAGGGCTTGATCTCACAACCTCGAGATCATGATCTGAGCTGAAATCAGAGTCAGACGCTTAACTGACTGAGCCACCCAGGCACCCCATGTAAATTTTAACAGTTTTTTATGTATCCTTTTGTGACCATCATCCAGACCGATAGATAAAATATCTCCAACACTCCAGATGGCTCCCCTTGGGCTGCTTCCCAGTCAATATCATCTTCCTTGACCCTAAGAGGTAAACATTATTTTGACTTCTATCCCCTCTATTAGTTCTGCTTATTCTTGAACTTTGCAAAAACGGAATCATAAATATGCACTCTTTTTTGTTCAGCTTCTGCTCAACATAAAGCCTGTAAGGTTCACTCATGTTGTTGTGTGTTCCTGCACTTCATTGACCTTAGACTTAAGAATAATTTAGTTCTCCATATTCCTTTGGACAGAATTAGCTCCTTGGCTTTACAATGTAAAGTTGCTTCTATGAGTTCATTTAATTTTATGATAAAGTTTAATGAACTAGAAATGGCTGTTGATTTAATTTTATGATAAAGTTTAATGAACTAGAAATGGCTGGAGCTGTCAGCATAAGACAACTTCAGTAACTCTGATTTTTAAAAAATAATTAAATACACATGTGCTGAACATCTGTCACTCAGTAGGATGGAATTAGGAATTGTAAATGAATCGTACAAGAAGAGAGATGCATGTAAACTGCATGCATCATTGAAAAGATCCATGTGGGGCTCTTGCTTAATCCTAGGAAATAACAGGAGAAAAACAAACATTTGGTTCAGAAATTATAGTAAATTCCCTTTGATCCAGCAATTACATTTCTAGGAATTTATGTCAGGGATATAACTAGATGTGTAAAAAGTTTAGCTACAGGATGTTACATGTATTACTGCTGATAGGGGAGGGGAAAGAGTGAGAGAGTGAGAGCATGAGCAAGCCGAGAGAGAACTAATGTGGGAGGGAAACATCTAAATTCTCAATAACTGAAGAGGATTGGTCAAATAAATTAAGGCATATCATAAAATAACAAGTGTTTTCACTTGTCAAATTTAATACATTTCTGCTTAAGTTAAACAACGAAATATTTACAGTGCTTAAAAATTACCTATGTGTTTTAGAAGTATCTTTAATGATATAAACATGTTGGCTGTATATATGTTTATTGTAAAGTTGTTACTAAACAATAAACACAGGATAATCTCATTTTATAGTAACATCATGTAAATACAAAACAAAGACTAGGAAGCTCAATACCAACATATTAATTAATGGTGGTTACTTCTAAGTAGTAGGATTATGGGTGATTTAAATACTCTCCTTTGTGCTTTTGGTTTTCCGAACTTTTGTTAATGTTTTTGAAATAAGAAAACTGCTTCTTAAAAAAAAAAAAGAAGAAGAAAAGGATAGGGAATAACTACCTATTTTAAGGCTATGCTCACTTTGCATTAGATGATTTTATTTGAAAACATAGCAACTTTGGTTCATTAGAACGTCCATCCGAGATAATTTTTAACATGGCCCACCTGTTTTACATTATTTCATCCAAGCAAAGCTTAACTTTTCTTTTTATTAATTTTATTTTGTGACTATCTCCAGAAAAAAATCCAACTTTTTAAATGTAAAAAAATTACAATATATATTCAAGTTTATGAATATGAAACTTATGAGCAAAACCTGTTTTTTATTTTAATGTGATACAAAGAACTGGATGGGAAGATCTACTTGCATGACTTACCCTACTGCTCTGTTTGCTTTTAGAAAAAAGAGGGGTGTCTCCATCTGAAGCCTGGGGATGAGTATACTTAGGTTTATTGGAGAGAGGATGGACTGAAGGGGTAAGGAATTAGAAGAGGGTTTTTTTAGGCATTTGAACTATCAAAGCTGGACTCTAAAACATAATTTCATACTAGGATCGAATGGGCAGAACTGAGACCTACAGGTCCTTGTAGAATTTTAGGCGTCTGGGGCAGAACTGGGGGTGAGGAAAAGATGGATAATAGACCATGAAGGTGCATCTTGGTTTGAAAACAGGAGCTGTGGATTTGCACTTCGTAACCGCCACTGCTTCTTGTTTTTGTGTCTTTTATTGTGTATATAAATATATATGAATAAATATACATATATATGTATATGTATACTGCTTTTAGAGAGTGTATCTCTCTTGTCTCTTAGAGATGGGAGCAGATTTATGCTTTGGTAAGACTTTCAACACCTGGTGTTCACTACAGTTTTATGAAATTTATGAAATTTATAGGTTTTGTTCTCTGTCCTCAAATTTAGTACATTTCCACTTAAGGTCAACAATTTTATGAATATTGCAACAGAATAAGAATATTTTGTTTTCAATCTTTCTTTTGTGTCCATCATATTAATCTCTTGAACTCTGTCTCTTTCTCTCTCTCTCTCTCTCTCACACACACACACACACACACACACACACACACACACACACACACCACAGCCCTAAAGCCAGTCCTACAGAGACATTAAAGACCCAGAAATTTTTTCTATGAAATTTTTATTTATGACTCCCTCCTTTCTATTTAATTTCTTCATCAAACACTACTGTTCTTTAAATCAGGACTAAGAAAGCAGAAATCCTTTCCCCTCCCTGTTCTCCACTTGTTTAAGTTTGTTTTCTGCTGCTGTAAACTTTTCATATCCCCAAGGACATGCCGATTCTCATCCATTTCCTGCTGAGACAGAGGTAAGGCCTACCTTTTAGACTGGACCTGAAATATGGGCACTGGGCTACATTATAATGAGACATCAGAAGACAAACACACATGCATTTAGATGTGTTTCCTCCCGCCAGAATTCTCAAGAACCCTGATGCGGTCACCAGTTGGCTGTGTGTGACCAGGAATCCAGGGCTGGCTGGCCCTGTTTTTCAATGACTGCAGGTCTCCTGATGGTATCAGGTTCATTGCCTGAGCTCATGGTTACTAGGGAGCTGGGGACTCAGTTTTAGGGATCCTTTCTCTGCAATCCTGCTCTTATGAAGTGCTTCTGGCAACAAACCCCCTACTTGCTATTGTAGAGCCTTCTCATGGGTTTTAGTTATTTAGAATTCAGACAAGGAAATTTGCTTGGCCTGTTGCAGTCTTTTTCTGTGAGTTGCATTTTTATGTTTTTACCATTGATGTCTGCTTTCGTAATCTTATCTCTTCTTTTTCCAATTGATTTTCCAGTGAATGTGGTCATTTTCATGATTTACAGTTGCCAGACTTAGCAAATAAAAATACAGTACACACACTTACATTTGAATTCCAGATAAACAGCAAACACTTTTTAGTATGAGTATATCCCATGCAATAATTGAAACATATTTCCACCAAAAAATTATTGTTGTTTATCTGAAATTTAAATTGAACTGGGTATTCTGTCATTAATCTGGCAATTCTGTTTTCATCTGACATAAGAGCCTGTCCTGACTTAAAACCTTCTCAAAGAAAAAGGAGATCAAGCCCTTGCAGTTACAAGTTGTTGTAGCAGAAAGTTATGCTTTTGGTGGAAGTGACTCTTCTGGGATTATCTTTGGAATTTGATATGTTCTACTGACCTCTGGGGCTTTGTGTATGATGTTCTTTGTGTCTGGAGTTGCCCCTTCCTCTTCTCATCCCCCAGCCCTCCCTTTGTGCTCTCGTTCTTGCTTGGCCCTGCCTGCCTGGGTCCTACTCTTTTGTTAAGTTTGAGATTTGAGGCCATTTCTTTCCTCTGAGCACCTGTCCTTGATGACACAAGTAAGTGTCTGTCCTCTGTGTGCACAGCCTCCTGAGCTTCCCTACCACACAGTTCCTGGGGGCGGTGGATATCTGTGCAGGTCATTGTTGGATCCTCAACAATGTCTAGCATAGGCTGTGAATGAATGAATGAATCAATGAATGAATGAATGAATGAATGGGTGAATGAATATATATGGAAGACTGGGAGTAAGGAGGGGTGAATTGGTAAACTGGAGCATCTTCACCAAAAATGTGGTAAGAGAAAATGAAGACACATCTTGATTCTAGGAGGATGGACCAAAGCCAGAGAAGAGGGATAAGAGGGATGGTTTTAAATAAAGCAAATACCTTTCAGCCATATTGTTCCCTGGCCCAGACTCCTGGAGTCATGCTTAAGTCCCAGGGCAAGGTGATCGCCTGTGTGCTAGCAGCCATTCCAGGGGTCAAGCCTGTACCTTAACAGTGTGGCTGCGGCAGTCTTAGAACAGGTGCTGTCAACGTAGCAGGTTGTGATAGTGTAGCTCACAGCCCTGAAGTCCCCCAAGACACGCACTGTCACGTTTGTGAGCTTGGGCAGGAGGGAGGAAAAAGGCAGCTATTCGTGGCAAATACAAATAAGAGTTCTTGTACCCACTGAAGGCTCCCAGCATTCTTTGAGATTTATCTAAGAGGGGACCAGAATTTTGGCAGAGTTGTTGGAGAACAAAGCCAACAAATCCTGTTTATAGCATATGGTGACCCTATTTTTACTCTCCAGTTGGTGTGGCCTGGGAGACATTGACTGTATCCATATTTACTAGCTTTGTTTAGAATATTCATAAATAAAGATGATGGCTAATTCTTCCTCATGTACTCTGCAGGGTCGTTTATAGTTTCTCTCTGCAATTAAATTGCAGGCTCTGAAAGAGTGGAGACCTTTATGAGGCAGAGGAAAATCTGATAAACTGGACTTGTCCTCACTTGGAGCAGGCTTATGACCATATGTCATGTAACGGTGTTATTTATTAGCATTTTTAGGAGAAACTATTTGCTTCTAATAATAGAAGACCTTTCAGATAATTAACTGTGCTTGCTTCTAATTAAAATAGCCTACAGTTGCACAAAGTAGGAAAGCTATGACTCTTTTTCCTGCTTTGAGTTTGAATAACAATGATGAATGAGGGATGACATTATATGAGGAACACATTCTGATGTCCCTTGGAATGGTTTATTTTTTTCTCTTTACTGTCTAATGCAATGCTAACAGTTAACATCTTCCTACTGAGACAGTAAATGAAAGGAAAAAATGTTGTTTACAAGAATATTTTTTATATTTGTTTTTGACTATAACTGAAAAGTAAATAGTTGTAATGGGTGGGCAGAAGCAGGATTAAGGTACTTATGGTGAGAGCAGTTAGCATCTCACTTGCCTCTCAAATCTATTTGCAAATATGAATTTACATAAAGCCTGTGGGCCACTTGTAAAATGAGGCTGGAACTGACCTGCTCCTTTCTCCCCAGATTCTCTTGTCCTGGGCCATACATCATAGCCCCTGGGAACATTTAATCCCCTGATCCGAGAGTATATCCCTGGCTAATTAAACCAGAATCTCTAGGGTGGGCAGGCATAACCTTTTTAATAAAAGTTCCCAGGTGATTCTAATGCACAGCCTAGGTTGAGAACCACTGTTCTGGAATGTACAAAAATTATTTGCAGACCCCAGGTGTTAACAGTAGAGACCAGATTTCAGGAAAAGGCTGTAGGTCTCTGAGAGATGATTTTCTATGAAGACCTGGTAGACCCAGCAAGGTGGTGGTTGGTGGCATTTGTGCTAGTTGGCCATCCTGCCAGCTCTGGGCATGTGTGTAGTGTACCCAGAGACTCAGCAAGAGGGCCCTGCATGTTATACACATCTACATGTAAAGAGGCCAGTGCTTTTTTCCCAGTGTCTTAGGAAAGTTTTTTGATGCTTGGTAACCTGTTGAGGGAATGTGAATTATGGAAAAGGAAATAATGAGCTAAACCTGGCCCTTCAAATGTGTGTGTGTGTGTGTGGGGGGGAGAATGAAAGTGATAACAGGAAGGGGAGAAGGAGAGGGAAGGAGATGGAGGGAGAGAGAGAGAGAGAGAGAACTCTCTTGAGTGTCTTGAGACTCAGTTTTCCTGGGAACTCATCCTGACTAAGCATAAAATAGAGAAGGAACACTTGCACTTTGCAGAAACACTGATGCCTGGATTAATCATTCGAGATCACTGTGGCAGTTCTGCAGCTCCCGTGACTGCGGCAGGTGGTGGGGAGGCCAGTGGGAGGGGCAGGCGGTTGTTGAGTCTTCTCTATGGGACTTGTGGAGCTTAGATGTGAAATCGTTGCTTAGCTAGTTTTGGTGGTAAGTGAAAGTGTTGTGTCACCCAGAAACAACATCCCTTTGGATTCTCGGATAATTTGGGGGAGGCAATGACTGCTTGGTTTGCAGGATCTTGGAAGATTTTTTGGACCACATGGATTCCACTATACTATGGGAGGCAGGAAATGTCCTGGCCAAAGCTGACTCAGAGAGGGAAACTTTCATGAAGATTTTATGTCTCAATAATGTGTCCTCTATGGTGTCCTCCCAATCCCACCCACTTAGTCACATTACAGCTCATATTGTATTAACAGGACAGGCCAGAGGGAGAAACATCTGCTGTGCATCTCGTCCTGATGGCATCTCTGACAGCTGGTCCATAACTCCTTGCTAAGTCCTTTCCTGGAGCAAGGTTAGCCTTGCACTTGAAGACCTCAGGTTCCCTGCTTTTTATAGGGAAGGTCATGAGTTCCTACTTGGGAGTCCTGCAAATGGAAAGGCGAGAAGGTATGGAGATGATAAATTTGTCTAAATGGGTTGGGACCAAAGAAAGAAGAAATGTAATGATAATTTGCAAGTATCTGTTCAAGACCATTCTACTCAGAGGAAATGTTTCATTCATGCTTCGATCATGAAGGAGGATTTGAAGGTTTTTCTTGAGGTCTGGTTCATTCATTTAATTTTCCACTTATTTAATACCAAGCTTCAGCAGCCTCTGCCTTCTGCCACCTAAATGCACCAATAATCTTCAGTATCACTAACTACTGTGATGCAAGAGAAATCATAAAGTCCTGCTGTGGGAACCTCCATAGTTCCCCCTTTTTATTTCACAAAACAATGACAGGATGGCAGTAACAGCTTTTGGAGTGGAATTTCAACCTTGAGTAGCACCTCAGGGGAATGACCTGGAGTCTCATTCATTCTATTTGAATTGGGCTACAACAGCTTCAGCCTGGGAGGGAGTCTGCAGTAAGATCACTGAGATTTTGCTTTTAATATTAATGGTGCCGTAGCTGTGAACCCCATTCTCTTGGGTTACACACTGATACAGAGTAACTGAATATGTCTTTGTCTAGTGCGTACTAGTTTAAGGTTATATGGGTACAACATAGGGATCAGTACTCATGGAAGTTTCGCTTTCTTTAGGAAAACAATACACAGAAACTTAACTTGT
Organism: Ursus americanus; assembly: GCF_024610735.1. Taxonomy (NCBI): domain Eukaryota; kingdom Metazoa; phylum Chordata; class Mammalia; order Carnivora; family Ursidae; genus Ursus; species Ursus americanus. Next base: position 53,405,363 of record NC_142130.1, read on the forward strand.
AGGGGAAGACAGAATATAATATATACTAACACAGACAGTTAAGAATGTAAGTGGGTAGGAAGCGCTGGAGAAAGTTGCTTGGACTAGGTAGGATTGAGAAAGGTTCTGAAGGCTAGGAAAGATAAATGAAAAGGTGAAGGATATGGCATTTTTGGGTGGGAAAATAATTAAGCAAAGGTGTGGAGGTAAGAAAGAGGATGATATATTTCAGGGACAATGAGGAGACTGTTAACTAGAATATTCATTCCCTAGGCTTGCTGTAACAAACTACCACAAATTTGGTGGCTTAAAACAATAGAAAGGAAGAGTAGGGTACATGTAATGGTTAATTGTGTGTGTGTGTGTGTGTGTGTGTGTGTGTGTGTGCGCGCGCGCGCACAATGGTTAATTTTATGTGTCAGTTTGACTGCACCAAGGGTGATTCAATTAAACCTTGCTTCTGGATGTGTCTGTGAGTGTTCTGGATAAGATTGGTATTTAAATTGGTGTACTCAGAAAGGTAGACAATGTGGGTAGACATCATCATCCAATCTGTTGAGGTCCTGAATACAACAGAAGGTGGAGGAAGGACGAAATCCTCCTTTTATCTTTCTGCCTGCTTGCTGAACTGGGACATTAGTCTCTGGCAGATTGTGAGATTTCTCAGCCTCCATAATCATAAGCCAGCTCCTTATAATAACCCTCTTATTGGTTCAGTTTCTCTGGAGAATCCTAATATAGAGCATAATTACAGTAGGTCATCAGCAGCAGTAAGAGGTGATTTGAGTACATCAAGGGTAATTTTCTCAGATTGGTCTCTAGCTTAACCCTCTTGGACCCCTATCTGGATCTTAAGCCAGAGCCAGGGTGAAAACTACATAAAACTGAGATCACAAGGCAGGACTATGTTCCATTCTAGCATAATGTGGGTAGATACAGTAATGACCTCTCAGATTTTCAGAGCACCTAGTAGTGGAACATTGTGCTTTGGAAGTAATAGGGATAAAAGATTTCTCCTCAGTTAGCTGTAAGTTAGGATCAGAAAGGACCTGGAATCAATGCAGCCAATATCAGAAGCAAGCAAGGTTAGCCAAAACATGGGTGTACCACACAATATGATAAGCAGGGACACACCATACCTTGTCTTTCCTGATGCCTGCTTCTTCCTGCCTAAAAGTTTGTGTGTGTGTATCTTGCCTTCCCAACTGTGTTGCAGTCTCCATGAGAACAACAACCATGTTTTAGGTTTATATGCTGAACACACAATACATAATTAATACATGCTTGATGGATGGATAGAAGCAGAGCACCAAGTTGCCATATCATCTGTCAGCTTCCTATTTCTTTCCAGAACTATAAACAAACACATTAACACAAACATAGCTCTGTACATTAATGATGGTGAAGGAGGTTTTGTTCTAACATGGAAGGATGACGTGCCACCATAGGGCTTTTTATTGCCCAGTAGATTGCCGACCACATCAACTACAGTTGACTTGATGGATTCAGGACGCTGGGTGGAAGGTGAGACTCAGTGAGAGTATCAAAACTCACTCACTAAAGGGTGTTACTCAGAAGCGCTTCCATTCTTTTCAGAAGCAACTAGAGAACGGAGGGTGTACAAATTGTGTGAGATGTGGCTCTAGTTTACTAGAGCTAAGGCTTAATAGGAGACTTCACATGGAGCTCTTAACATTTAGATTCATTTAATGTTTCAGCCTTTTTCTTGAGAAAAAAATAGAAATAAATTGTTTTGAGAACTAATGTACACCAAAATCTGAGTGCATCTTTCTCAGGAAAGATAAATTTCATATTATTGCAACAACGGCATGATACAAATGCTTTATTATTACACAAATGATACCATACAGATGATACAGTATTATTATAAAAAATATTTGCCCATAATTTGTGCCACCTTGGTGTTTAATATTACCACTAAATAGCAGAGAGGTTCTGCACAGCAGAGAAAACCATCGACAAAATGAAAAGACAACCTACCAAATGGGAGAAAATATTTGCAAATAATATATCTGCTAAGGGGTTAATATACAAAATAGATAAAGAACTCATACAACTCAATAGCAAAAACCAAAAACCAAAAAAACAACTAGTGTGATTAAAATGTGGGCAGAGAATATGAATAGACAGGTTTTCAAAGAAGACATACATAAAGCCAACTGGTACATGAAAAGGTGCTCAACATCACTAATCATCAGTGAAATGCAAAGACCACGATGAGATTACCTTACACCTGTTAGAATGACTATTATCAAAAAGACAAGCGATAAGTGTTGGTGAGGATGTGGAGAAAAGGCAATCCTTGTGCATTGTTGGGAATGTAAATTGGTATAACCACCATGGAAAATAGTATGGAGATTCCTCAGGAAATGAAAAATCAAAAACCATATAATCTGGCAATTCCACTTTTAGGTATTTATCTGAAAGAAATGAAAACCCCAATTCGAAAAGATATGTGCACCCCCATGTTCATTGCAGCATTATTGACAATAGCCAAGACATAGAAGCAACCTAAGTGTCCATCTATGGATGAATGGATAAAGAAGATGTGGTATATATACACACAATAAAACATTATTCAGTCCTAAAAAGGAATGGAATCTTGCCATTTGCCACAACGTGAATGGGCCCTGAGGACATTATGCTAAATGAAATAGGTCAGACAGAGAAAAACAAATACCTGTATGATCTCACTTATATGTGGAATCTAAAAAAACCCAGAACAGAGCTCATAGATTCACAGAGAACAGATTAGTGGTTGCCAGAGGTGGGGAGTGGAGACTGGGTGAAATGGGTGAAGGCGGTCAAAAGGTACAAACTTCCAGTTATAAATAAGTCATGGGGGTATAATGTTCAGCATGATGACTATAATAACTATATTATATATTAGAAAGTCACTGAGAATAGACCTTAAATGTTCTCATCACAAGGAAAAAATTTTTATTTTTTTAAATTTTTATTTATTTATTAAAAAATTTTACTTATGTATTTGACAGAGAAAGAGGCAGCGAGAGAGGGAACACAAACAGGGGGAGTGGGAGAGGAAGAAGCAGTCTTCCTGCTGAGCAGGGAGCCCGTTGCGGGGCTCGATCCCAGAACGCTGGGATCATGACCTGAGCTGAAGGCAGACGCTTAACGACTGAGCCACCCAGGCACCCCAAGAAAAAAATTTTTAATTATGTGTGGTGACAGATGTTAATTAGACTTACTGTGGTGATAATTTCACAATATATACAAATAACAAATCATTATGTTGTACACGTGAAACTAATAAAATGTCATATGTCAGTTATAGCTCAAAAAAAAAAAAAGGAGATAAATAGCTCGAAGGATATTGAAGAAGTGTTTTAGCAGGAGTGACCACTATAGAGGTTTTTAGTTTCTTGCGTCTGTTTTCTTCATAGAAGAAATTATAGAGGTAAGGATAATTTATAAACTGTTAACTTTGTATGCTCTGCATGAACCCTTGGAAAAGTTTCAAACATGTATTGAATTTAGTTTTTTTTAAACTACCAAAGATTCCAAAGAGAGGGGAGAAATTAACCAGAAAGGTTTATTACAAGAACAACTTTTATGATTAAAATATCATTAGCCATGGTTCAGAATATTAGGTTAATAACTTCTTTAATATAGCCATTTGTCATTTATAGACACCAATCCGTTAACCTGAGTTATTGACTCTGTTTTCCCTTCAGTAACAATTAGGTTTTGAGGCAATGATTTTTCTCTAGCTTGTGTTTGTAAAATAACTTCTTGCAATCTGCTTTATGTGCATTTACACATATGAAAAGAAGTCAAAACTTATCACAGAGCCTTTATTCTTATATATTAACTATGTATAATTAATTTCCTGCCCATGAAAATATTTTTCCTTTTAGTTAATTGTCACTTAGTTTCTCAGCTTCTTCTTGTAATACTCTCCTGAATTACTTCCCTACCTGGTATAAAGTTTTATGAAACTATTCATTACATGTTAGGAAAACATTATTCTGGAACCAGATCTCTAAAGGCTTAAAAAAAAAACAATTTATAATCAAAATTAAAAAAAAATAAAACCTTTGTGCTTTTGAGGATGCTATCAAGAAAGTAAAAAGACATACAAGGATAAAATATTCATGCATCATATATTTAATAAGGGACTTGTATCCAGAATATGTAAAGAGCTCTTACACTCAATAACGAAAAGACAAATATCCCAATTAAAAATGGGCAAAGGATTCAAATAGACAAAAAAGATAGATATACATATGACCGATAAACACATGAAAAGATGCTGAACATTATTATTAATTAGGGAGATGCAAATCAAAACCACAATGAGATACCACTTCATACCCACTAGGATGGATGGTTATAATAAGAGACAGACAAAAGTGTTAGTGAGGATTTGGAGCTATTGGAACCATATTCATATATTGCCGGTAGGATTGTAAAATGGTGCAGTCACTTGAGAAATCAGATTGGCAATTCCTCAGTGGTTAAACAGTTACTGTATGAGCTAGCAATTCCACTCCTAAGCATATACTTGAGAGAATTGAAACATCCCACACAAAATTTATACACAAGTGTTCACAGCATTATTATTCATAATAGCCAAAAAGCAGAAACATCCCAAATGCCTGTCAACTGATGAATTGATAAATAAAATGTAATATATCTGTGTGAAGAAATATTATTGTGTTGTGTTATGGACTGAATTTTGTTTCCTGCCCAAATTCATATGTTGAAGTCCTTACTCCCAATATGATGATATGAGGAGGTGGGGCCTTTGGGAGGTAATTAGGTTTAGATGAGGTCGTGAGGTCATGAGCACCCATGATAGAATTATGCCCTTATAAGAAAAGGAAGAGCACTAGAGCTTCCTCTCCACCATGTCAGGACACAGTGAGAAGGTGGCCATCTACAAGCCAAGGACCAAATGTGCCAGCAGCTTGGTCTCGGGCTTTCCAGCCTCCAGAACTATGAGAACTCAGTGTTTGTTGTGTAAGCCACCCAGTGTGTGGCATTTTGTTACAGCAGCCTGAGCTAAGACATGCTACACATGGATGAACGTTGAAAATATTACCTTAAGTGAAAGAAGTCGGACACCAAGGCCACCAAAAAAAAAAAAAAAAAAAAAAAAAAAGAGAGAGAGAGAGAAAGAAAAGAAAAAAAAAAAAAAGAGGGAGCAGGTCCATTAAAACCAATCCCAAATCAGCTAGTGGAGATTTGATTCAGCTCGGCATTGCCAGTCATTTCTGCCCTAGGACAGGTTGTAAGAGAGGTCGGAACATCTCCCTTAGAAGCAGACAACTGTGCACACGTGCAACCTCCCTGTGTCTGCCTCACACCTGCTGGGTCGGTGGGACCTGCTTAGACATGTGAACTGGGAAGAAGTCTCAAGCAGAGGCTGAAACTGGTGTGATAGTACCTGAATGTTGTGAGTATCGCCCTTTTTTTTTTTTAAACTGCTCCAACAGTCTTGTCTTTACTTAAAATCTTTTAGCAAGAAAAGGAATGCAAGTAATTAGACTTAATCTGATACACTAGTTTCTTAGTTCTAAACGCGCTTGCAACAAAAACCAATTTTCCTTTGGATGAGGATGGTAGGAATTCCTAATTACTGAAATCCCTTGTCCTAATTATACTGAAATCCCCATAAATGAGTGACGGCAAGTGGCACGAGGCTACCTGAAAGTTTTTCTTAAATTTATTTCTTTGATTGTGGAAACATAAACACCACATAAAATTTGCCATTTTAACTATTTTTAAGTGTACAGTTCAGTGGCATTAAATACATTCTCCTCATTGTATATGAGGCTGCTTTTTGAAATTTATCTTCTACTTGGTCACTTTCTTCCTTCAAAATAGAAAAGTGCACTCAGAGCCCTTGAGTATCCAGTCCAGTGATATCGCTATTCTTGTAGACAGAACCCGGACACCGATAAGATAATTCTGAAGTGCTTCCTCTACTACCTCTTGGGTAGGTTGTGTGAAGTCTGGATTAGCAAATTCTGGATGAAAATTTCAGGTCTCAAGGATCTGTCATAACCCACGTCAGTGGAAAATTCTTTCTTTAAGATTGCCTTGATTCCAGTAGACTGTTTAATCCACTTGGCTCTCCTGTGTCATACTTGTTAAATTCTTTTCCTAAATCAGGTCAGACGAAACTACAGCACTTCTATGCTTCCATAGTTGTTTCCAGGGCTTGCTCTGGAGGAATTCCTACTTCTCAGCCTCTCAGCAGTTGCTGAATGAAATATGTTATGGCTCGCCCTGTGATTGGAATGTGCTTGCCACAGCTGCTGATCACATGTCCTTCAGCTGCAGGAAGGACAGGAGTGACACCATCTTCACTATCTGGTACCCCACCAGTCACTATCACTGCCGCCAATGCAAGAGCAGCCTGCATGGCTATGTACAAGCCTGGAGTTCTGTAGGGCTCGAATGTACTTGCTCCGTAGAGCTTTCCATCAAGTGACAGTCTTTATACCATAGTGGGTTGGCCACTTCATGGTACATGTGCTTTTCCTATTACTTCATGCCCAATAAAGAAATCCAGGTTCACATTGCCTTTTCCCAGGAAGCCCAGATGGCCATAGACATCCACGTCACTATCAGATCCAGGCTGGCCCACAGCTGGAGTATTCTGCATAATTGTTTTGAATGGAGGTTGTAGGGGAAGCAAGATAACGCTTTGATTTCCAGGTTATTGTTTGCATCATCATTATTCTTTTTTACCTTTTTTGTTTCAAGTTTTTATTTAAATTCCAGTTTCCTGGAATTTATTTAAATTCCACCTTCCTTTATACCCACCACCCATTTAACCCATCCCCTGCCCACCTCCCCTCCACCAACCCTCAGTTTGTTCTCTATTAATAGTCTCTTGTGGTTTGCCTCCCTCTCTATTTTTTCTTCCTTCCCCTATGTTCATTTGTTTTGTTTCTTGAATTCCACATATGGGTGAGATCAGATGGTATTTGTCTTTCTTTGACTGATTTATTATAGCCAAATTATGGAAAGAGCCCAAATGTTTATTGACTGATGAATGGATAAAGATGTGGTATATATATGTATATATACTGTATATATATGTGGTATATATATATATACATGTAGATACATGCAATGGAATATTACTCAGCCATCAAAAATAAAATCTTGCCATTTGCAATGATGTGGATAGAGCTAGAGTGTATTATGTTAAGTGAAATAAGTCAATCATTACTTGTTTTAGAAGGCCTAAAATTCAAGCCTAGCCTAGACAAAGGTGTCCCCCTTAATTTTGACAAGAGTCTAACATAGGTAGATTAGAAATAAATTACAGAAAGAGTCAAATAGAGGCAGCACCTAGGCTAAGAGCACTTGGGAGAATAAAAGGGACAGGGATGGGTGAGATCACAAACAATGGAATTCAAGTGTGGCACAAGTGCAATGTGTAGGTTAAATATACTGGTAGAAGGTGACATATCTGGAGGTTGACTGGGAAAGATGCTTGTGAGGCAAAGCTGAATTGTGCAGAGGTTATTGCAATAAGTGTATTTTAATGAATTAGCTCTCTAAGCGATGCTTTTTTTTTTTTTTTTAAGATTTTATTTATTTAACAGAGAGAGACAGCCAGCGAGAGAGGGAACACAAGCAGGGGGAGTGGGAGAGGAAGAAGCAGGCCCCAGCAGAGAATCTAGGCGATGCTCTTAAACCCAGGTGCACATCTGAACGATCCTGTGGTTAAAACAAACAGTTGTCTGGGTTTCACCCGAGGCCTGTTGAAACAAGCTTTCCAGGGAGGGCATTTCTATTTTTGAAAAGCTTTATAAGAGGTGAGTTGAGGAAGTGCTCTTTGAGCTGGAGGAATCATTCTGCAATGTTTCAGAAACTAGTTTCTACCTCTGAATAGCATGAGGGTGGCCCGAAGAGTTAACAGTCTCACTTTTAAAAAAGGTAGGAATTGTTGTTTTCCACTCAGCAATCAAGGCAGATTGAGAACTTTAAGAAGGTAATTCTGCATTGCTAGGGATGTTTAAGAGAACACAAGTCAAAGAAGTCATGTGCTGAAAGGGGTAAGAGAGCAAGGCTTTGAGGACCCTGAGCAGATCAGAAGCAGCTGGTGGGTTCCTGCCCCTGGCCTGCTGCTGGAAGCATTTTCTCAGTGGAGGTGGATGGCTCTCCAGAGCAGGGGAATGGGGATTGTTGCAATGACAATGTAGTCTGACACAAAATAAGACTGAATAGAAAAAGCCAAACCAGGTCCAGGAATTGGTTCAAGTCTGACTGTTGCTAAAGAGGCAACTTTTGGTATCTTGGCTTGATCCCTAGGAAAGAAGGGTTGGTGACCAAAACGAGGATCACAACTGGGTACTATGCACTCGTACTGAGTTGTGGGTACGTACAAGAGGACGGCTTTATAAATTTGGATATTAACGTATTCAGAATACTTTATTGTAATTATGTTAAATTATAGTGCGCTAAAAACTCCATGAAGTTCGAGACCTTGTCCATTTTGTTCGCTGTTCTATTTCCAGTATCTAGAAAAGTGCCTGGCACATAGTAGATGCTTTTTGATGCTCAATACATGTTGAATGAATCCATTGTTTCAAAGATGAAATTAAGAACAGCAGGAATACCTGAACCCAAATGAACTGTTAAAAGGGCATATATAAAATTGATGTTGAAGTTTGGTCTTAAGTTAGTTGTCTTCTTATTTATTCTGCTGTTCTTTCTTGGTGAGAGTTAGCTTCTTCATTCTTTCTTCTTTCCAGTGAAAGCCAATTGTCATATCCTTTATTCATAAGTTAATGTCGAGTACTTCAAGGCAGTATTAGATTATCTAAATTGAAGGGATGATAGCTTAGTATGGCATTTGAATAATCATTTTTATAATGGCGAAAGATTTCTTTTTCAATAATAGATTGGTTTTGTTTTGCTTTAAAATTCTTACATTCAAATTTTTTTCTGACATTCAAAATTTTAAGAAATAGTGTGGAAAGTGATTTGATGTACATTAGAACTGTAGTGAGAGAATGAAACTCTTTGTGGAAAAGAGAGGCTATCTGTGGGCTTACACAGGATAGAATCTGTATTTCTCCTTTCTTTTTAAAAAAAATATTTATTTTTTTCCTCTTCTTTTTTTGAAGAAGTGATTCATTTTTCACCCTGGCTCTGAAGGATATGTTGTATGTGTTGGCATTTCTTCCTCTTGCTCATAAAGAAGTCATACTAATAGTAACCAATAGTAACCATACTAATAGTAAGCAGTAACTTACAGCATCCTTAGTGTCTGATTTGATTCTGGGGAGAATAAACTAAGTGTCACTCAACAATCAAACATCACACAAGAGTATTTGACATATTAGCCGAATTATCTGCAGGCAAGGTTGGCCATAAATTCCAAATATCTCATAGATCAGCCACTCAGAGAACACAAATACACGGAAAACCACCAGTAAAAGACAAGCACTCAGCACTAGGCAGGTCATGGTCACAAGTCACTGGCAGGCTTTGGCAAAAACATCAGTTGTCATTTACAAATTTGGGGGTTTGCTTTGTGTCCAGAGCCCACATCAAACACATTGTTGCAATCAAGCAGATTGTCTGCCATGTAAGTTTCATGGAACTGTTTTCTTGCACTTCTCTGATGCATATAAATGAGGTACAAATCTTATTTTGCTTTCTTCAGAGTCTGAAATGTAACGATTATAAAGGATGGTGTGATCATAACACGGTAGCTCTTGAAAACACATTCTGTAGCTGAAACCAAATTATTTTCTTCCCACAAACGAATTATCTAGCATTATGAGTTTCTGAAAAGCCTTAGCAACCAGACTTATGTCTTAACGTTGTTTTTAGTTTAAAGTTGTTGTGACATTTACTCCCTATGTTCCTTTCAAACCGGAAAATTGGAGAAAATACTTTGTAAGCTGTGATGTGCCATTCATGTGTAAACTACCATGGTTTCCAAGGGCTTGAAAATTGCATTTGGCACTATTTACAAAAAGGATTCTTTTTAGTACTCATGATTATGTTTCTGGTTGCATTTCACCCAGCAGATGTCCCTTGTCCAGGGCATACATCTCGAAGAAACAAATTATTCCTTCTGCTTGCATTGCTACATGCTCTGAAGAAAGGGCTTTGTAGCTACCAGCAGAAGCCAGAGCTAAATCTGTGATTCAAATAATGCCAAAAGCACTTCTGCTCAGATAATTGTATGAAGCCAGGTGGGATTAATTAGGACATTATATACTCATGGCTGAAGCACCAGCTTTGGTCCATTCCCATGACTCCCTGGCGCCACTGTTAATCTCAGAATTTTAGGTACTGATGGTAGAGTCCAGACTCACCACCACCATCAGGGAACTTTGAAGAGTGTTTTAAGATACCAGGGCCTATGCATCTCTTTTGTTCATGTTTGCAAGGAGCTGCTATGGTAGAAGGAAGGGCGCAGGGGGAAACCCTGTACCAAGGGCAAGCGTGGTAAAAGGGCCGAGTCTTGCATGCTGGTCAGGTTGGGGTGGCAGCTGCCGCCACCACTGGTTCTGAGGCTTCGGGAGTTTCATCTAGCTTCTCCTCCTGATCCAGCCTCAGTCCTTGAGAATTAGGACCTGAATGGAACAGGGTAAGGCCTAACCAAGGATTTGGGGCAAAGAGCAATTTGTGTTCTGTTAAAGGCAATGTTGACCTGGGATGCCAAGAAATGTTGGAATCCTGCAGTCTGAGCGGGGAGGCGGAGAGCCAGAGCTCTGATATGAAAGGTTAGCAACAGAGACCGGGAAAGATGGAGTAAGCCAGGCAGACCCTGGAGAGCCCTGCCGAGGCATTGAGGAAATGATCCTTCAGTTTCTTTTGGCCTAAAATGTGACTGATGGGAAAGCAATTTGCCTTTTCCTTTAGGTTTTCCTTGCCTAGAGCTTCTTACTTCTGAACTTGCTGAGCTATTTGAGGACTTGGAGACCCATGGGAAGGGAGTGGTCTTTTCTGCCTTGCCATCACCAGGTAATATTTTGATGCACTTGTTTAGAGAGTGTTCTGAATACAGAGGTCTAGATATCAAGCTTTAGGGGTAGAAAACTTCCATGGAAATATTGGCCCATGTTTGTACATTAAATAATTATTCCTAAAGACAAGTACACATATGTAGGTTCCATGTGCAGTCCGAATAATTGGTCAATGAGGAGGAAGGAGTTAATGCATTTGGACTATGACCCAGCTTTCCCCTGACTACCAGAGAATGCCTCATGTGGGTTGGGGGAAGAAGGCAGGTAACCCTACCTAATCTCCTAGGCAAATGATTCTGGACCCCCAAGTAGACACACGAATGATATGTGTTTGCAGGAGGATCTTTTTTATGGACTGTTCTTCATAAGATGTCCTTGAAAATGGACATGAAAGCTTGGGTATAGAACAGAGATGTTTTATAAATGAAATGCTCCCTTACTGTTGAGAGAACCCCATAAATTAATTCTCCATTGGAGACCTCATCTATCACCCTGGGCCTGAGAGCATGTGCTCATCATAGGAGGAAAGGACTTGGGGGCCTCCCTCGATGTCCCAGACTTCTCTCTGAGCCCTGGATTACCTAAACCTTTTACATCAGTATGAAACCTTGATACTGTAAGCTTATTGGGTAAGAGCTTGACTTGTGATTCTTTTTATTAGTTCAGGCAATCATCAAGTAGAGAAGAGAAAACAAGATGGTTCCGAGTATATGTGTCCATTGCTTAAGATCCACTTTCCCTTAAGATCCACTTTCTTAGCTTCTTAAATTTTTTGGACAAGTGTCCACATTTAATTTATGGAGAAGAGTAAAAGAGGATAGTTTTAAATCAGATTCTTTAAGTATTTGATGAATTTTTTTCAATTTTTTATTTTAGTAAAATATATAACAAACCCTACCATTTTAACCATTTTTAAGTGTGGCATGAAATACATTCACATTGTTGTGGAACCATCATTGCTATGCATTTTCAGAGCTTTTTCATCATTCCAGACAGAAACACTGTACCCATTAGATAATAGCTCCCTGTCCCTCCTCCTCTAGCTCTTGGCGACTTCTCTTCTGCTTTTTGTTTCCTTGAATATGCCTATTCTAGGTACCTCACTTAAGTAGAATGATACAACGTTTGTCCTTTTATGTCTGACTTATTTCTCTTAGCATAATGTTTGCAAGGTCTATCCATGTTGCAGTATGTATTAGCATTTCACTCCTTTTTAAGGGCTGATAATATTCCTCGCTTGATGAGCCCATGCTCTCAGGCCCACACCACACTTCTTTAATCCATTCATCTGTTAATGGATGTTTAGATTTTTTCCATATTTCGGCTATTGTGAATAATGCTGCTATGAAAACTGGTATACAAGTATCTGTGGAGTCCTTGTTTTCAATTCTCTTGGATATGTACCCAGAAGTGAAACTGCTCGATCACATGATACTTCTATATTTAACTTTTTGAGGAATCATCGTACTGTTTTCCACAGTGACTACACCACTTTCACATTTCCACTAGCAATGGAATGCATGCACCAGGATGCCAATTTCTTCACATCCTTGCCAACACTTGTCTGTTCTTTTCTTTCCTTCCTTCCTTCCTCCCCTCTCCCTCCTCTTTCTTTCTTTCTTTCTTTCTTTCTTTCTTTCTTTCTTTCTTATTGGATTCTTCTTTCCTAATAAACTAATCAGTTGGAATTACAGTTGATCCTCATAGTTCCTGGATTCCATATTTGTGAATTAGCTTACTTGCTAAATTTTATTTGTAATCTCAAAATCAATACTCTGTTCATTGTTCTGATCTTTTTGGTATGGTTTGCCTTCTAGACAATTGAATGGTATATTAGTTTAATGAAAGTGACTTTTATTTTTTTGAGAGAGAGAGAGGGAGAGCACAAGTGGGGGGAGAGGGAGAGAGAGAATCTTAAGTACGCTCCATACCCACCACAGAGCCCAATGTGGGGCTCGATCTTGCAACCCTAAGATCATGACCTGAGACAAAATCAAGAGTCAGACACTTAACCAACTGAGTCACCCAGGTGTCCCAAAATGATTTTCATTTACTAATGTGATTATTGATATTTTGAGTATAATACTCAGGAAACTATCGTTGAGGAATTTATATTACTGATTGCTTGAGCCATCATTGCCTTCAAAGTGCATGCATATTCTGAATATCACAGGTTGTTTTGTGGTTGTTTTGTTAGTAAAAGTAACATCTGCTCATTCTAGATCTTTAGGGCCTATCTACTTCTGTTACTGATGAAGCCCAAACATTCAGACTACAGTTGGCGTTACAGAGATGGAGGCCAGGCTGGGGCCTGTTCTCCCTCCTGGGTTGTTGATAAAGCTGTCACCAGGTTGTGGGGGCAGAATGCTGGCAAGACTAGCGTTCAGGATTTCTTAAGCTTTGCCAACTGGCAACGGATATCATCCAGGGCATGAATATGACCCTAACTCCCTGCTACATAAAACACACACATATATAACATTCATTTTGATTCTCTCTGATTTACTGAGGGCTATAGAAACCTCTAAATATTATCAATTAGAAGAAGCTGAATATAATCTTCCTTTGCTTAAGTTATTATCTTTTTTTAAAAGAGAAAATTGCTAAAGATCTTAGGTTTTTCTGGCACTTTATATAAGTAGCCAGCTTAATAAAATAAATGTAATGGTATTAGAAATAAAAATTTAGATTCCTCATCTGAGCAACTCGGATCTTGAATTAAAGTCAGAGTTTCTAGAGATATTGGTGATTTTAAGAGAATCTAAAGTGGTTCGTCAGTGACTTTAAGTCCTCTAGGATCTTGCCAGTCAGAGTGTGGCCGGGACCAGCAGTATCACCTTCCCCTGGGAACTTGTTAGAAAAGAAAAATCTCAGGTCCTTCCCCAGACCTGCAGGAAGAATAATTTGCATTTTGACAAAATCCCTGGGTGATTTGTAAGCACATTAAAATGGAAGACGTGCTTGTCTAGAAGATATTTCTATTTAAATTTAGAGGAAGATTTCCTTTAAATCAAGTCACAGATGTCTAAAATGCTCTTTCTTGTCCCCTTTCCTCTTTCTTGTAATTGAGTAAAAAAAAAAATGCCCTAAAGATGAATCTTATGTACTCTATTAAGTGGCTCTTCATGGAATTTTCGCAGTATCTTATTTGAAATACCATTTCCAAGCCTGTCTAAATTTCTCTATAATTTACTCTATATCAGTTGTAACCTTAAAGTGAGTTTTCAGGGATGTGGTTCATTTCGTGACGGCTGTAGTGGATTATAAATTGATAGACTTTTCTGGATTGTAACCTAATTTCTGTTCCTCTAGAGCCTCTGGAGAAAGACTGAGGAAAGTTATGAGACATATTAATAGGTTATTGTACATCTTCTGTCTTAACTAGTTTAACAAATACAAGGATTTTGTTTATTTTAAAATTTTAGATTTTATTATTTTTTAGTTTTTATGTATAGATTTTATTCATTCATCCATTTATTTACAAAGTATTAAGTAAGGGCTGGAAGATTTTTTTCCAAAAAATACTTTTTTTTTCATTTTAGAAATGTTTTAGAATAGGTGCAAATAAAATTTGAGTAAAATAAAACCTAGCAATTGAGGAAAAATATATTTAAAAATAGATATTTTGCTTCATATCTATTATTACTTAATACTGTTTTATATAGAATTTCTATGTGGGGGCGCCTGGGTGGCACAGCAGTTAAGCATCTGCCTTCGGCTCAGGGCATGATCCCGGGGTCCTGGGATCGAGCCCCACATCGGGCTCCTCCGCTGGGAGCCTGCTTCTCCCTCTCCCACTCCCCCTGCTTGTGTTCCCTCTCTCGCGGCTGTCTCTCTCTGTCAAATAAATAAATAAAATCTTAAAAAAAAAAAAGAACTTCAATGTGAACTGATCATACATGAAAGCATACATATCAAACAAGGTAGTTTTTAATATACTTCTTTTAAATTTTCGAAGTTTGCATTTCACAATATTTAGAATTTTCACCTTTGGGTATATGTACATGATTCATTGCATATAATATGAAATTTGTTTCATTTTCATTCCACAACTTCAGCACATAGCTCTGACATTAGAACAAGGTTTAGGTCCATGTGTAAAGCCTGGCGATATTGGGGCTTGACTTTTCCAATTATTTTTCCCACTAGAAGTATCCGAAGATGTTGAGTCATTGAAACTTCTTTACTACTTTGCCTTGGAAAGCATTTCATGGTATGTTTGCAGACCAAATGCCACATCTAGGAGGGGCCCATTAGCTCACGGGAGAGCATCAAGTTCTAAGCCAGACTTGCTTTGCTCTTTAACAAGAAGATGACGGTAAAATTGAACGCCATGCTCTCTTCCTCACTGTGCTGGTAATGACCATCACGCTTAGCAAAATTAAGAAATCTCAGACTGTTTCAGGTGCTACTAATACTGTACTACAGTCCCGAACACGTGTACACACACCTGTCCTCTTCTTAGAAAAGAGGGTATGAGGTCATTTGTGATAAACATTCCGGTACCAGATTATTCTGAAGTATTTGCTGACAAAATACAAAGTAACAGTCAGTTGACCACCATTACAGTTGTGTGTGAACTGCTTGTTTTTAAGAAAATATTCACAGACATAAAATTAATATGAATTTTGAGAAATTTTCATTGTTTGGGCAATATACAAGTCTGATGTGACTACAATTTTTGTGTTAGTAAGATGAGATGATTCTTAAACGTTCCCGAGTAGAGCATCATGATTTTATTAGCTCTCACAACCTTTCCTAATCTCTCTCTCCTGGAAAAAGTCAAGCACCCCAACAGATTTAAATAAATTGCTCAGTTTCATATTGTTAGACATTAACAGAAATTAATGTGCTTTCAGTTTGCATTGTTTTTAAGCTGCTTAATTTTTACCATGTTCAGGGACCCTGGAAATCCAGTTTCTTCTAACACGGTGGGGCTCAGTGTAGAGAGTGTGAGGCAGTCCGAAATATGCGCGGCATGGAGGAAACGTCCGAGCACACACCTCGACACTTCTGGTATCATCTGATTTTATAGTTATGAGGATAAAATATAGTCAATACTTGTTTGGGTAATAATGAAATTATTGAGCACAACTTCCTTGACTCTTCATATTCCTGTGGCTTGCTGGGGTGGAAGGTATGAAGGCTTGATAATGCATCAAATATGGGCTATGAGCTCTCAAGTGTTGTCTTGACTCAAGGTTGTTCATCCCTAACCCTTGGTACACGAATATTTCCACCATGTCAAACTGTATGGCCCCAAGAAATCTACTTTACTGTTCATTTCTCTGCAGAGGCCACGACATGAGTGTGAGACAGAGAACCATCAGGCATCTTCCTCATTGTACTTTCAAAAACGGTTTTCTTAAGAAGGTACACACATTTCTGATATGAACTCCAGAAGTGGAAAAATAATAGGTCTGGGAGTCAAACATGTAAATGCACTCAATAAGATATATTAGTACATCTTGTCCCTTTAGAACTGCCGCTTTCCCCTCAAGTACAGATCTTTAAACTTAATACAGTTTAAAAATTGAATTTTGGGAAGGACTAGTTGGCACTTGATAGTTAAATATATATAACGAAACAGGAAAAAACCCCAAGAAGGACAATCACATTGCTTTATTTCATGGAATAACAGCTGGGATGCTCATTTACTGTCTTTTTCAGGCTAATAAAATTTTTCTAAAACAGCCTTCCAAATACCACTATGAAAGCCAAGATTTTTTTTTTCTAGAAATCAAATGACTTCTTGTAATACGATTTTACGGAATCTGCTGATTATTTTACCATTTGGGGATACAGATATAGTCTCAAGAGCTGTAGAAATTCAACTCTACCAAATTCAAATCACCACTTCTTATGCTGTGCTGCCGCAAACATATACTTTCACATACATCTTCATTTTCTCGTACACCGAAACCCCTGCACAACTATTCAGAAAGTGGTGGTCATATCTTGTGATTTGCCTGGGTTTGGGGGTCCATCTTTTGTGTATATTTACCACCAATGTTTTCAAGCCTCCATATCCCCTCTTACCTCTGCCTTCTCCCTGAAGAGACTGTTGGTGGAAGGAGGAGAATACGCTAGCACGACAGTTGATATTGTATTAATTAGCCCACCCAGGGTTTGATGGAGAATAGGATGAAAATACTAGATAAATTAAATGTGAAAGAGCTCTTTGTGGGGTGTGAGATGAAAAGTCATATATTAGCATTTTTTGATAAAGATATTTGGAACTTTTGCCAGATAAATCCGGTGAATACAGATCTGGATTTTATTACTTTTGTTTGGGTTTTTAGGATTCTGTGTGCAGTTCCCAGTGAAAGTAAGAATTACAATGTCTATGTTATATATATCTATATTATAATATCTATTTTTTCTTTATATTGTTGATTTCAGCTATGTTCTCTTTTATACATCTTTTCATTAATTAAAATAATAATAATGGTAATAGTGAAAACTAATATTTATTGAGTGTGCTAAATCTGGCTAGTGGTTTTCATATTTTTCATATATAAATTAAATAATAAACAAGATATTTACAACAGTGGGGAGGAAAAAAAAAGGTAGTTATTATTAAAACCCCCTTTGAAGAGGTGAAGAAACTGAGGCCCAGATAGGTTTAGTAATTTTCCCAAGATTTTACAGCTAGTAAGGGGTGTCATCAGGTGAAGGATTTCCCTTCACCACTATGTTATATAGCCATTAACTCATGAGCTAAACACACGGTGTTTGTTACCCCTGGCTGCTCTGTGTATTGTCTGCTGGCATACAGTAGATTCACAGCAGATATTGGCAGGGAGATGCCAATAAATAGAATCAATTTCCTGAATGATCTTCTTGGAATGGAGGTGGTAAAAACTGTCAACACGGTCATATGGTGACCTCAGCTTCTCCTATCCTCACGCAGACTGTCGGCTCACGGCAGGGGAGTCACAGGTAGGACCTCTGGCTAGTGGCACGTGTGTGGGTAGTTCTGGTCCACCCTGCCCTGGACAGCATGCAAAAGATAAAACATGTGGAATCCATGACTCAGTTCCAGCCTGTCCTTCAGCTTTTACTTGGAAAAGTCCCAGGAGGATAGAACAAAGATTTTGAAATAAAAATTGCAAAAAGAATGGATTTGGTTTTGTCATTAACCTTTTTGTGTAGAGATTCACTTTTCTTTTGCCCAAGCAGTAATTTTTGGGCAAATTCTTTGTGGTGTAAATGAACTTAGAATTCGTTAAATTAAGAATGATAACCTTTCATTTAAATAGAGTATCACTCCCCCTACTACTGACCCCCTTTTTTCTGTAGCTTGGACCTTTTGAGTTCAATTCAGCAAGAGGTTATTGAACAAGGTTCAATATAAGCAAAGCTCTGTGTTAGGAAGGGTGAGGCATAATCCTTGTCCTCATGTGCACAAATAGCCATTCTACAGGGCAGCCTGTGATGGGAGACAGAGTTAACACAAAAATGAAGTACCACAGTACACAGTTAAGGGAGAGATTATTTCTGACTTGGGAGCGGGGGACCAAAGCTTCAGGGAGAGGGCAGAATTTGGAAGCATTGCGGGGAAGCAGAAAGGTATTTTGTGTGGGGGAAACAGGATGAGCAAAGGTGGAAACTACAGAGCAGGTTCAGCTGGTGGTTGGGGTGAGGCTGGAGATGAGAGGGAGAGAGAGGGACAGGAGAATGACGTAGGGGATTAAGACAGGAGGCCTTCAGTCCGAATTATAGGGGTCTTCACTCGTATGTAGAGTTTGGGTTTTATTCCGTTGGCAACAGACCCTGTTGCAGGGGGTGAGCAAGGAAGGGTTTTAGAAATCTGACTAACCCAACGCTCAGGCTGGATTTTAAGAGTCTAACTCTGTGTGAAAGATGGCTCTATTGTGGATGGTAAAGTTGAGAGGCTTTTAAGACAGTTCAGGGCAGAGAGATAACAAGGACCTGAAATCTGGAGTACAGTGAGAATGGAAAAGAAGGCATGGGTGGAGGTCAACTGAATGTGTGCAATTGGCTGTGCTGGGAAGGAGGGAGAGTAGTCCATGTTTCTTGCCTCTGAGACTTCCAGTTCTGATGAATGAGATTATCTGATGCAACTGATTGAAAGAGAAACCAACAGGGATCAATTTATTTTGTCCTCCCCCCAAACCTGCCCTTTACTTTGCAGTGGTTGGTCATACGGGTTACAGAAGAGAGATTATTTCTTGAAATAATCTGATATGTTTTTCAGCTCTCTATAGAATTTTTTTTATTATTTTTAAAAGATTTTATTTATTTCTTTGACAGAGTGAGAGAGCACAAGCAGGGGGAGTGTCAGGGTTCCCAGAGAACCCGATGAAAGGCTAGATCCCAGGACTCTGGGATCATGACCTAGCTGAAGGCAGCCCCTTAACTGACTGAGCCACCCAGGTGCCCCCCTCTATAGAATATTTTTAAAGGAATAGAGTAGAAAAGCAATCTGTAAATCATTTGTTATTAGAATAATAAAATTAGTGGAGTATGAAATAGTTGGAAGAATTCTTGGGTTGTATTTGTTTTTCTTATGAAGATTAAAAAAACCAGTAAGTTCAATGGTGTAATAAGTATAATAAATAGTACTGTAGGTGAATTTATAATGTTTGAACTGCTTTATCTCCTTGGATCACCCAAAAGTTTCATTAATTTAATCTTGTCCATAAAAATAATTTGGGCCTACTTTATTAAAGGAACTTTCTGACATCTTTTCAGTGCTTTTGTATCTGTCCCCTGTCTAAACAGGAAGGACAGAGACATGCATATTTAAAAGCAAGGGTTTTCCTTCATTCACCAAAATTTTTCTGGTATTAAAGGAAGATTCTAGGTCAGTTCTTTTCTATCTTTATGTCAAACATTATATTTATTCTAAACAGGTTGAAAATGCAGCTTTCCATTAACGCAAACTTGGCCAAGCATCTCATTACAGATTTGCTGGGGAAGCCGGTGCTGGTGAGTAGAAAGAATAAGTGGTAGTTGAAGCAGAACAACCCTGTACTCTTTAAATTTAAATTTCAGCTAAGTGAAATAAGTCAAGCAGAGAAAGACAATTATCATATGGTTTCTCTCATCTATGGAACATAAGAACTAGGAAGATCGGTAGGAGAAGAAAGGAATAAAGAAAGGGGGGTGATCAGAAGGGGGAATGAAGCATGAGAGACTATGGACTCTGAGAAACAAACTGAGGGCCTCAGAGGGGAGGGGGGTGGGGGAATGGGATAGGCCGGTGATGGGTAGTAAGGAGGGCACGTATTGCATGGTGCACTGGGTGTTACGCTCAACTAATGAATCATCGAAATTTACATCAAAAACCAGGGATGTACTGTATGGTGACTAACATAATATAATAAAAAATATTATTAAATAAATAAATAAATTTAGATTTCAGGTTTTTTTTTTTTTGTAGGAATAACAGAACCACTGAAGAAGGCGAAACAAATGAACATTATTGAGAATTCAGCTAATTTTCACCGCATTGTCCTATAACCAAACGATGTATGGTCATACAAAGATGTGTACAAGATACTCCTAAATATTTAATCTCTAGTTTAAGTAGAGATTTGACTAGATTTAGACTAGAAATAACTAGCTTATTATCTAGTTATGGATTGGCTAACTAGAGATAACTGGAGATAACTAGAACTAGTTGGCACAGATTAATTGCCTTCCAGCGAGGTAGGCAACTCACATGCTTAAATTCTTAGTTTTGTAAACTCTCCTCGAGATACGTAGCTTCACACATTCTAGGTCCAGCTATCTTTGAATATTTATTTCATACCTATCAAGTCAGATGTATACATTTCTTTCTTACCCAAGGAACTTACTAAGGCAAAATGGCTATTCTAGGGTTAAATGATGTCATTATTGAAGGAAATAGACTGATGGTTTAGGTAAATCAGTAAAGCCTCTTTGTCCAACACAAGAAATACAAAATATTAAATGTCTGAGAATTTTCACTTTTCAATTAGTGTTACTCTCATTAATTTATTTTTAAAATTATAAATAGTATATTCTGATTTTGTAGAGTACACATTAGAAAGTGGGCTACTATCAGCAGTTTCTGGGTTTAATGTCTTTTGTCTAAGACAGTGAATGATCTTTGAGTTCTAATTCTAAATTCCTAAGAGAGGGCTCTTGTAGATCAGGTGTGGTACCTGGTGTCCAAAGATGATCTCCCACTGAACCGTGCCTCCTGGCATTCATGCCTGTAGTAGTTTCTTACTGCTGTTGTAACAAATTGCCACAGATTTTGTGGCTTAAAAATGCCAATTTATTAACTTGCTGTTCTGTTGGTCATAAGTTCAATATGGGTTTCAAGAGGTAACATCAATGTCAGTAGGGCTGCATTCCTTTCTGGAGGCCCTAGAAAAGAATCCATTTCTCGCCTTTTCCAAGCTCATGACCCCTTCCTCCATCTTTAGACTAGCAATGACAGACCAAGTCCTTCTCACACTGCCATCTTTCTGGTTCTCTGGAGCTGGGAAATTTCTCCATTTTGAAGTACTCATATGATTGCTTTAAGCACACCTGGATAATACAGGATAATTTCCTTATGTGAAGTTCCATGCTTTTTTTTTTTTAAAGTAGACTCTATGCTCAGCGTATATAGCCCAACACGGCGCTTGAACTCATGACCCTAAGATCAAGACTTGAGCTGAGATCAAGAGTCGGATGCTTAACCAACTGAGCCACCCAGGTGCCCCATATGTCCACAGTTTCAATCACATTTGCAAATTCCCTTTTGCCATGTAAGGTAACATAGTCACAGCTTCCAGAGATCACAATATAAACATCCCCGAGGGCCATTTTCCTGCTTATTGTAATGCCCTTTATAAGACGAGTACAGGCCCAGCTGATATGTACTTGTGAGTGCATGAGAGATGCCAAGTGATACTTCCCAGCTGACTCCAGCAACCCACTAAATATTGAGAGATAAATTATTGTTTTAGGCCATTAGGTTTTGCTACGCAAAACTGCATGATCATACAGCCAAGCTGGAATGAGGTTTCCATCCTTTGACAAATCAACTTTAGCCAGGGCTTAAGGTCACTGTATCTGTCAGGTATCAACTGTAAAGGGTAGAAATTAACTCTGGTTAATTTAAGCAGAGAATCATTTCTCAGCAGCTTGCTTGGAAATTTCTGCATTTGGTTTGGTTCCTCACTTAGGAATGTTTTGACAATTGTGTTCAGGTGCTTTTCAGTTTCTACTTCCAATTCAACATTCCAATTTACAAAGAAATTCAGCATCTTCCAGAATTGTAATGAGGATTGAAGATCCAGGCTTGGAGGCTAAGCAGCCAAGAACAATGCCCAAATATAATGTCCCAGAAAGTGGCCCAGTGAGAATATTGCTCCGCCATCACAAGAGCCAAGTTTTAAACACGGAATCTGTATTAGTAGCACCAAAGGCACTGACTGGATATTCAAACCAGTACTACTATTTCTCCTACCCCAGAAAGTCAATCTTCAACGGCCACTCCACCAGGAAAGGTTCCTGCTAGATCTTATTTCCTTGTGGCATTAGCTCTTGATTCAAAGTCCAGAGTAAGTGCATCTAATTTGTAGTATGCAGCTTACCTTTAGCTACAAGAACCTCCCCCCCCGCCCCATCACCCCTCACTACTCACTAAAGGTTTTGTTGAAATCATTTGGAATTTCAGTTTGGATTTTTAAAAATAATTTTTGGAAATCCTTTCTTAATTT
Organism: Ursus americanus; assembly: GCF_024610735.1. Classification (NCBI taxonomy): domain Eukaryota; kingdom Metazoa; phylum Chordata; class Mammalia; order Carnivora; family Ursidae; genus Ursus; species Ursus americanus. The sequence continues at coordinate 53,428,041 of NC_142130.1, forward strand.
TATTAGAATTATAACCATACATCAACATAGAATTAACTATTTTTCCTCCACTGGTCTCATTGCTGTCTGCTATTTCCTATATACCATTTTCCCTTTCTTAAATGTTTTGGTAATTTCAAGCCCTTTTTCTGGTAGACACTCTTAAGTAATATTTTTCAGTAAGAATGAGTGAATAGTTAAATTTTTTTGCACATTTGGAAGTGTTTCTCCTTTGCCCTCACATTTATTTATTTATTTAAGGATTTATTTATTTAAACATTTATTTATTTATTTTAGAGAGAGAGAGAGCAGGGGGAGGGGCAGAGAGAGAGGAAGAGAGAATCTCAAGCAGATTTCGTGCTGAGCGCAGAGCCCTACTTGGTGCTTGATCTCATGACCCTGAGATCTGACCTCAGCCAAAACCAAGAGTTGGTTGCTCAACTGACGGTGCCACCCAGGGGCCCCTGCCCTCATATTTAAACAACAATTTGCTTCTATATTGAATTCACAATCTTTGAAGGAATATTTTAGAGATTGTACCATTTTTGCCTAGCATTAAGTTTATAGGTAACTGCTCTTGGTTTATTTTTCCTGTCAGTAATACGTTTATTTTGTCTCTCCATTTGTTAGATTTATCTGTTCATTTTTGATTTCAGAAATATCACCAGAACATATTTTAGTTATATTTTCTTTCAGTTTATCTGGTAATTATCAGGGTGCTCTTTTACTCTGAAGTGTTTCTTCAGCTCAGAAAAAACTATTTTTTTCTGTGATTTCCTTGGCAAGTATTTCTCTTCTATGTACTCAGTCCTCCCCAGAGTCCCTAAGATGTGGTTATCAAAGTATGGTCCCTCCGAGCACCCTTGGGAATTTGCTAGGCATAGGAATTCTGGACATCCCAAAGACCCGCTGAATCAGAGTTTTTCGAGATGGAGCCCAGGGATTTGTGTTTAACAGACTCTTCAGGTGATTCTGATGCATGCTGAATTTGGAGTCTAGCAACCCATGGAACCCTGAGAGAAGATAATAGGTTATTAGTTTGAGGAAAAATAATGGCTTATTGTTGTGACCTGTGAGCAAGCAGTCCCCATCATCTGCATCTCTTCCCGTGTAGGCATGCTGGCAGAGGGCATTTTCTGTCCTACTTGCTCATGTTCCAAGCTTAATACTCGTTTGATTCTGATGAAAATGCTTTTACTGACTGTGCTTTTCCTAAGAAATGTGATCCTCTTGCCTTTTTCTATACAACTGACACCCTTTATTTTGAATCTGCTTCTGTATCTGGTGGAGATTGGGTTGGTGGAAACTGGCTGGGAAATGGCCTTTGATCGCGTTGGGAGTGTGGTTGCACGATGCCCCCGTGGCCAGCTCACAGTGCCTCTGAACTGCACTGATGTGGGCGATGGGGGATGTTTGAGCCGTTGGTCTAACACGGGCAGTTTTGAAAGTGGTATGTAGGTAGATTTTAAATGAGAGAATGTTTTCACTACTTTATTCCAAAATTGTAAAAATTAATCACATATAAATTGAAATGCAGGTATACTACCCAACGTTGATTCTTCTTAGTATTGATAATATTGCCAAAAGTCTTTTTCTGAAATACTCCCTCACATTAGGTAAATGGGGAAAGAGTCCAAAAGATTTTAAAATTCTCAACTATCTTGATGATTAAAATAAATAAGAATACTAACATCAGCTGTGAGTTATTAGATAGGATGAGTCATAAAGAGGATAGGCATTCATTTCCAGGATGGGAGAAAGGAGGGTACGAGCTGTGGGTTTAGGTAGTTTGCACCTTAACTCTGCTACCTATCAGCTGTATGATCTTCAACAAATGACATCTCTAAATCTCGGTTTCCTCCTCTGTAAAATGAGGCTAGTAATATATATGTTCCCAGATATTTTATCAAGGTCAAATATGACATTTTATGGAGAGCAGTATAATAGAGTGGGCACTCTGCACTCAAACTGAAGTTTGAATTTAAATCTGCTTAGTAGCTGGGAAAACTTGGGCAATTTCCTTACCTTCTCTGTATTAGTCAGCATTGACTGAGCTATGCTGCAAAAGTAAGCAGTCTCCAAAACTCAGAGACTTGACATAAATTTTATGAGAAATTTTATCTCTCATTCATAAAGCAAGCCCCGGATGGAGGAGGGGAGAACTCCGTTCCATCCAGTCAGTCGGGTCGATGATGTCTCTGCCGCCTGCATCTGGCCATGGAGCCTCTACACGTGCAATAGCTGGACGAGAGGGAACCCAGAGAACTGTGTGTAGGCTTTTTATTGCCTTCCTCTGAAAGGGACATATGTCGTTTTCACTTACGTTTTGTCATCCAGACTAGTGGTATTGGCTAGTCAAATGGTATTCACACTTAGTTTAATACAGATTGTGAAATTGCTCTCCTTATTTCTACATAACAATATGCTAGTATAACAAAATGTTTGGAAGGACACACACTTATTAATTGTGGTAACCCTCTAGGAAACTATAGGATTAAGAGGGATTTTCAAGTTTCCAAATGTATTTTTATATTGTTTGAGTGGTTTCAAAACCCTAATTGATTATGTAATAAAAGACATATAATTCTGTAAATAACACAAATGACTCAAATTGTATATATTGTATTGTGGCCTTTTCCCAGTTAATATTGTTGTCATTATGCTCCCTTCACTGAAGGGAGACAGGGAGATGTAGGGGAGCAACTGGAATGGTTGCTAAACTTTATTTCCTGTGCCGCAGTCTTGGTTTCCATTTCTAATTTGTAAGGTGGGTCTAATAATGGTACCTATCCCTGCGATGTCTGTTTGGGATAATTCCACCTTTACCTCTTTCAGGTCTCTGCTAAAATGTCTCTTTTTCAGGGTGGTCTTTCCTGTCACCTTGTATGAAAAAGCTTCTCCAGCATGCCCCATCATTGTGTCTTCATCATCTTTCTTGCTCTCGTTTTCCCACACTTTATGATTTATTGCCATCACACGTATTATGTATTTACTTCTTTATTTGTTCATGGCTGTGTCTCCAATTCCAGCAAAGGAACTGGAATATGGAAAATGCTCATATGTATCTGTGCCTTTTTTGTCTATAAAATTTACAGTTTTTTTAAAACAATTCACACAATATAGATGTATATGGATAAAAAGTAAAATATTTGTTGAATGGGTGCATGATTACCCCATATGGTTATTGCAAGGATGAAATAAGTATATAAAATCCTTAGCACAATACCTGGCACATAGCAAGTGCTCAATAATGATTATCTTTTAAAATTAATAATTTTTGTTTATTTTTATTAGAAAAATTATTAATTTTATATTATTTTATTAATCATTGTAATTAAAATACATAGCATAATTATTGGGAAGCAATAATGTTAGCTCTGAATATGAATAAGAATCAGTGCATAGCCTCAGGCCCAAAAGAACAGGTGCTCAGTTAGTGATAGCTGATAATCGCTGCGCCCGTTTTATCTCCCTACGAACTCTTTCCCTCCCTGCTGGGTGCTGGCTCTTCCTGGGTCAGAAGTATTTTTAGACCCTTTCCTCAAGCCCTCAACTGCTTCAGTACACTCCCTCCCAGGCATTTCCAAACGACAGGAGCAATAAACTCCTAATTAGTCTTTTGAATGCTTTTTTTTTTAAAACCGTACATTAGTTATGCTTGTAGGCACAGTATATTCTTTCAAATTGAGCACTTCGTTCAAAGAACGCATTTTTTGTAGTGCATTTGTCAGATATAGTTAGAGCAGATATCTTATCAAACCACATGTATTCTCAACTAAACAAAAAACCAAAAAACAAGAACCACAACAGAATTTCTATGCCTTTGCCTCTGCCCGATGGGGTGTATGTCGCTAAACCTACTCTTCAGTTCTTGCAGCTAGTTCATTTAATGCTATTGGTTCCAAGCAACACAAGTATTCACCATTCCCTGGTCCATTCTGTTGTCTATCTGATTTTATTACCTCTTGTTCATACATTTTAGCTGTTTCAGTTTTCCAACTTGTTTTCACTTATTCCCTGGCTTAGAGGCTTTCAAATTTCAAATCCCTTGAATTCTTATTTAAAAGAATTGTTCTATGAAATGTAAAACAATAAAAGCTGAACTCTTCTGGTCCTAGATACACCGCTAGAAATTCGCAGCCCTGCAATTACCTGTTAGCTGATTCTGCTATTCTCTTACGGTATTATATTCTGTCTTATCGTTAGTGGCATAGCTCCTATTTTGGGGGGACTGTCCTGTGTTAAATCCTCCTTCTTTTGTGGCTTCATTAACATTCTATGCATATCCCTATCAATATTCTTTCCACATTAAATTTCCACTTGTCTGTCTGTCCCCCTAGATGAAGGTAGGGACTTCTGTATCTCCGTGGCCTAGTAACAGGATGCACTCAAAGTTGTTTTCATTGGTCATGTCCTATTTTAGAGGTGTTAAGTCAGACTAGGTGGGTTGATAAAGCAGGGGTCTAAAAAATGAGCAGCTGCTGAAGAATCCAATAGGTAAGCTGCCTTCAGAAAAGCGATGCTTGGCAGAAAGTGTAAGAGGCCCCGGAATGGGGGAGGCTGTATCAGGACCCCAACAGGAAAGAGAACACTCAAATTAGGACATTTCCAGGTAGATTTATTTACACAGGGGCTATCTGAAACAGTGAATGTCCTGGGGGTATAGGGCACCTCAGGAGATGACGCAGTACCCTGGGATTAGTGGCAATTGGACTATATTACTGCCCTAGGCCCAAATACACAAGGGAAGGAACTGTTCCCAGAACCCAGAAAGAGTCGTGTAGAGGAGGCCTTCCTGAGAGGAGGCCTTCCCTGCTCAAGGGACGCAGTGAGGCAAATAGGGGAATAGGCACCCTGCTCTTACTCTCCTTCCTCTGAGCCGTTACTCTTTGTGATTCCCCACTGGCTGCATGGGCTAGTGCCATCTGGAAGTCTGAGAGAAGGGAGCCTGTCGGTGCAGTTTATCCAGGTCAGTGTCCCAGGGTAGAAAGCAGGATGGAGAAGGACAGAGAGTAGATCTGGAGGACAAATCAAAGGTGTCCAGCATAAGATACCGGGTATGAGACTGAGTCTAAAAATGAGGATTACGGTTGTTGCCAGATTGGAGGGCTATGGGGGAGGGAGTTCTTGGGGGAGTATATTATTATTGCCTCATTGCCAACAACCACGAAATGGAAGTGACGTACAGAAACAGCATTTATTTAGCTTCTGTGTTTGTGTATTTTCCAGGTTGGGCCCAGGGGGGTGGTCTGACTGCAGCATCTTGTTCCATGTGCCTCTTCCTTCTGGGACCGTCAGTGTCAGCTATGAATGCTTTTCTCATAGAGATGGTAAAGGTGCAAGGGAGTAGGGCCGATTGTGCATGTGCTTTTCAAGCTTTCGGTTGTTTCGCACGCCATATTGTTCTCCTGGCCTGCACAAGTCACATGGCCAAATTTGGGTTAGAGAGAACTTGAGACTATTTCTGAACAATAATCCATCATACTCACCAAAGATGCTTCTGCATCTTTCCTCCTGTTACCTTTTGAATATTGGTTAAGGGCATGTTGACAAAGGATAGATTCTCTAATGGATCTTGCAGAATTTTCTCCAGTACTGTCTCTCCTCAAAGCTATAGAGTTATCTACCTAAAAAAATTTGAAATGTACTAATAGTAGATTCTAGCTAATTCATGCAAATTCAGCATCTCCATAGAACCTGAATTAAAATGTAATTCCACACTAGGGAGGAGAGTAATTTTTTTCTGCATTGTCCTTGGAAATGTCCATGCCACATCGATGCATATAATATTCTATAGCTGGCAAATAAGCCTACTAGCAGTGGTGTTAAAAAATAAAAAGAATCTTTTAGGAAGGTATACAATATTTTTGGGATGCATATGTGGCTTGATTTCAAATATGACTTGGTAAATCCATTGAACTTTAAAAATTTGTGAGTAACAGTTTCAGGTTGAGAATGAAACAAGTGAAAATATTTGAAGTTTTTTTGCTTTTAAAGGCTAGAATATATAATAAATTGACATGCAAAGATTAATTATTCCATTCATTTATTCACTTATTTTTATCATTCAATCAGTTGAATTTTATTGAGCACCTACCAAACTCAAACCACTATTACTAGGTCAGAAAATGGTGGTTAAAGAGATTAACTATATGTTGGCTAATTGAACATAATTAAAAATAAACACAGATTTTGTTTGTAAATTAAAAAAATAAAAATTCTATAGCTAAGAGATTAATGAGATATAATTTCTACTATCAAGAAATTTATAATCTTGCTGGGGAAATTATAAGGAAGAATAACATAAAGACTATATTACTTTGTAATATAGTTCTTTGTAGATCTTGGATACCAGTCTTTTATCTGTAGTATCATTTGCAAATATATATATATATATATATATATATATATATATATTTATTTTTTATTTTTTAATATTTTTTATTATATTATGTTAGTCACCACACAGTACATCCCTGGTTTCTGATGTAAAGTTCGATGATTCATTAATTGCGTATAACACCCAGTGCACCATGCAATCCGTGCCCTCCTTACTACTCGTCACCAGCCTATCCCATTCCCCCCACCCCCTCCTCTCTGAAGCCCTTAGTTTGTTTCCCAGAGTCCACAGTCTCTCATGGTTCATTCCCCCTTCTGATTACCCCCCCTTTCTTTATCCCTTTCTTCGCCTACTGATCTTCCTAGTTCTTATGTTCCATAGATGAGAGAAACCATAAGATAATTGTCTTTCTCTGCTTGACTTATTTCACTTAGCATTGTCTCCTCCAGTGCCGTCCATGTTGCAGCAAATGTTGAGAAATCGTTCTTTTTGATAGCTGAATAATATTCCATTGTATATATGGACCACAGCTTCTTTTTTTTTTTCAGTATTGAATTTTATTAAATACTATTTAGGCTTCTAAGATGATAATGTTTCTTGATTTATTTATATAATTTGGTTAATTACATTTGTAGTTTTCTAACATTAAACAAGTCAAGTATTTCTTTTTTTTTTAATGTTTTTTATTATATTATGTTAGTCACCATACAGTACATCCCCGGTTCCCAATGTAAAGTTCGATGATTCATTAGTTGCGTATAACACCCAGTGCACCATGCAATACGTGCCCTCCTTACTACCCATCACCGGCCTATCCCATTCCCCCACTCCCCTCCCCTCTGAGGCCCTCAGTTTGTTTCTCATAGTCCATAGTCTCTCATGTTTCATTCCCCCTTCTGATTACCCCCCCCTTTCTTTATCCCTTTCTTCCCCTACCGATCTTCCTAGTTCTTATGTTCCATAGATGAGAGAAATCATATGATAGTTGTCTTTCTCTGCTTGACTTATTTCACTTAGCATTGTCTCCTCCAGTGCCGTCCATGTTGCAGCAAATGTTGAGAACTCGTTCTTTCTGTTAGCTGAGAATTATTACATTGAAAATATGGGCCACATCTTCTTAATCCAGTCAAGCAAGAGACAACAATTGTTGGAGAGAATGTGGAGAAAGGGGAATCCCTCCTACATGGACCACAGCTTCTTAATCCAGTCATCTGTTGAAGGGCATCTCAGCTCCTTCCACGATTTAGCTATTGTGGACAATGCTGCTATGAACATTGGGGTGCATATGGCCCTTCTCTTCACTTCGTCTGTATCTTTGGAGTAAATACCCAGTAGTGCAATGGCTGGATCATAGGGTAGCTCAATTTTTAACTTTTTAAGGGACCGCCACACTGTTTTCCAGAGTGGCTGTACCAACTTGCATTCCCACCAACAATGTAGGAGGGACCCCTTTTCTCCACATCCTCTCCAGCAATTGTTGTTTCTTGCCTTGTCACTTTTTGCCATTCTAACTGGCATAAGGTGGTATCTTAGTGTGGTTTTGATTTGAATTTCCCTGATGGCTAATGATTTTGAACAATTTTTCATGTGTCTGTTAGCCATTTGTATGTCTTCATTAGAAAAGTGTCTGTTCATATCTTCTGCCCATTTTATGATTTGTTTATTTGTTTCCTGTGTATTGAGTTTGAGGAGTTCTTTGTAGATCTTGGATACCAGTCTTTTATCTGTAGTGTCATTTGCAAATATAGAATATATATATATATATTTAAAGATTTTATTTATTTATTTGACAGAGAGAGAGAGACAGCCAGCAAGAGAGGGAACACAAGCAGGGGGAGTGGGAGAGGAAGAAGCAGGCTCCCAGCAGAGCAGGGGGCCCGATGCAGGGCTCGATCCCAGGACTCTGGGATCACGCTGTGAGCCGAAGGCAGATGCTTAATGACTGAGCCACCCAGGCGCCCCGCTAAAAAGTTTTTAAAAAGAGATGAGACCCATGGCTTGGTACCCAGTACATAGTATAGGTATTTAATAACAGTTGAGTATGAGTAAGAAATAAGTTATTCCAATGAAAAGGGTTATGGTAGGTTTTGTGGAGATGATATTTGCGCTGAACTGTAAAAGGTAAAATTTCAGTAAGTGAAAAAGATGAGAAAGATAACAAGGGTATTCTAGTTGAGGGAACAACACTGATGTGTGAAATTTCCTAGTATGTCTGGGTGATAGTGGGTAGTTGTATGTGGCACAGCATAGGTATCTAAGAGAAGTAGCGAAGACGGAGCTAAGGGAGAAGTTTTGGCAGGGTTGTGTGGAAAACTGAAATTGAGGCTTAGTTTACCCTTTGGTCTGTGAACACTGGGGAGTCACTAAAGCATTTAAAGAGGGAATATAAGCATGTAAAAGTTGGAGTTAAAATGGAATATTACTTAGCCATAAAAAGAATGAAATCGTGTCCTTTGCAACAACATGTATGGATCTAGACAGTATAATGCTAAGCAAAATAAGCCAGTTAGAAAGATAAATACTGTATGATTTCCCTTATATGTGGAATTTAAGAAACAAACAAACCAACAAAAACAAACCAAAAAACAGATTCTTAACTCCAGAGAACAAACGGAGGGTTCCTGGGGGGAGCTGGGTGGCAGGACGGGTGAAACAAGTGAAGGGAATTAAGAGTACACGTATGTTGATGAGCACTGAGAAATACATGGAACTGTTGAATTGCTATATTGTACACCTGAGACTAATACAATACTGTATGTCAACTACACTGTAATTAAAATTAAAAAAAATTTTTTTTAAGTGGGGTTAAAAGCAAGGATGTTAGGGGGGACCAGTTAGGAAGTGCTAGCAGCACAATGATCAGTGTAAAGAGCTGGGTTAGAGCAGTGGCAGAGGCACGGGGGAGGAGGTGGGTGTGGCAAGCATCACTGACGCAGACTCGAAGACTCAAAGGGCTTTGCCTCCATTCATTAGCATGGGTTAAGGAGAATTTCTTCGACTCCGGCCCTTCAAGCCTGGGTGACTGTGAGGATACTGGTGCCATTACTGGGAAGGGAACTCGGGAGGAAAAGGCTGGCTGGTGTGTTTTTTCAGTTTTGCAAATGTTGAGCTTGCAGTCCAGAGGGCATGTCTATGTGGCAATAGCCGTTAGGCGGTTGGCAACTTGAGTCTGGCACTTGGAAGAGAGTGTTATAATGGGTTGCAGACTGAAATCTTGCCTGTTCCAAACTTGGAGTGACCTATTATTTTTGAGTGGCAAAATCGTGAACATCGCAAAGACTCTCAACAAGCAGTGAACTTTTATGATACAGTGTAACACTCAGTATTTTTCTTTGAGTCTCTTTTCCTGTGCGGTTTTACTCCTTTCCTTCTCCTCTTTCTGCTTCCCGAAGGCCATTAACCAAGGAAAGAATGCCTTCCTCTCTGAGGCTGCTGCCCAGTTTGGTAAGACCCAAACAAACGATACGTTGAGTACAACTTGAAGTTTTGCTCCGTTCTTCTGCTGAGTCTACGGGGGCAGCCCATGTTTCTCTGAGGCCTCTGCTCTCTAGAGCGGTCTGGGAGGCGGTATAGGACCTCTGCGACTGGAGCCTCCAAACTGGGACCGCCGGACAGTACCGTGCAGTTAGCTTCCAACAAAAGGATATTTTGAGTATAAAACCTTGATTTCAAAAACAGGCATGGGCTCTGTTCCTTTGCTGCAGCCTTTGCTCTGAGCCATCGTCTGCCCTAAACCTGACTGTTGAGGGCTTGGCTTTCCATTTTGTCCTAAAACATTTTCGATCTATCACATACTTAACTTTCCTGTTCTGTTTTTAAATTGTGGCAAAAAAATATGACATAATTTTTACCACCTTAACCATTTTTAAGTGTATTGCTCAACAGTGGTAAGTATTTTCACATGGTTGGACCACCAACACAATCTATAGCACTCTTTAAAGCTCGCGGAACTGACACTTGGTACCCATCAAACAATAACTCCCCGTTCCCCCTTTCCCCGTAGCCCCTGTCAATCACCTGTCTATTCTCTGTCTTTACAAATCTGACATCTCCAGGTAGCTCCTATAAGTGGAATTGTAGCGTATTCTCTTTTGTGTGATGCTTTGCTGGTTTTGGTCCATCTCCTCGGGTAGGATTTGAACTACCTTGTGCTTTGTCACTCTGTGTACCCATTGGCAAGAAAAAGGCCTGGACGTCAGAATCCCACTGGTATTGTGCCGGGCCTGTGTACCCATCCTGAGGGAGAACTAGATGTCACAAGATAACACTTTAACTGGATGTAAGTCTAGTCTGCCCCTCATGAGATCATGAAACTCAAGGAATTCTGAAGCTTAGAGCATTCAGATCTGCCTTATGGCAAAATGTGCCCTCACCCCCAGCTCTGCAGACAGATTAAATACCCATGGCAAGACTGCAGGCTCCTGCAAATCCAAAGAGTCTAAGAATGGCAATTCAAAGAGTTAGAATACAGGCATGGAGAAAATAACCACACTTGAAATTTGGCATTTATATGGTATTTTTCCTCTAAAGATAGTAACATGCTAAACAGATAATTATTCTTAACAGTGAGGCAAGTCATTAAGGAAAATTGCAGTCTGACAAATGAAATTCCTGTAGTAAATGTCCCCCTGGAGGAGGACTGATGTGAAACTGAAGATGTCACCCTTGGAACTTGGAAAGAGGCCTGAATCATTGATCTCTGCAGTGTCAGTGGAGTTTCTTTACACCGGTGCCATGGTGGGTCTAGGCCCGCGAGTATGTGTGCACTTCACAATCATAGGTCTGGCAAGGATCTGAAGGGTTATCTCGCGGAAGTCCACACTGGGAGTGGAAGAATGTATCCTGTGGTTAGAGTTCTCTGGATAAAACCTTTACTACCTAAACAACCCATCATGTCTGATTGGTTCTCTGTTGTACCCAGGCTCTTATGACAAGGCCTAACACACAGCAGGAATTTAGTAAATGTTTGCTGAATGATACATCTGAGATCATTCTTCTTTATTTTTAAATCTCCAAAACTTCCATTTCTCAACCTGCAATTGGAGCCCATATCTATCATCATTAACACCCAGTACATTAAAACCGATAGTATTTTCAAGATGCCAAGGAGATCGAGGAGGTGCACTAGGGTACGGGGCCTGTATCCCCCATCTGAGTAACTTAGCTGTTAGCCCCTAGAATTTCTTGTGATCTCTCACCAATTTAAGAGTTTGCTTTTATTGCTTAATAAAATGTACTATTGGAAAAGCTAGTGTAAGCATTTTTGTTTCAGGGGAAACAAGAGAGAGGTAGAGAGAGAGACAGATGGACAGACTGAGACCTGCCTTCAACTGTCTATTTTTTCTATTGAATGGAAATACCAGCAGCTGGAAGTACACTGGGGCCAGATACACACTAGATTCAAGGAACTAGTTCACATAGGTAGCAATGATTTTGCAGGGAGTCAGTATCCAGTTTCACTTTCAACAATGATATTCTCAGTACAGTCCAATCCCTAATATTTGGGCAAAACAATTCCCAGCGGACTGGGAAGGAGGTTGGAAACTGAGAAGAGAGGCAAAAGTGTGACCTGGTTTCCTGGACCACTGGCCTGGAGCCAGATTCTCTGTTTCTTTCCAAAGATGAAACTGAGCCAGAGAAGGACTCACAGGTAGAAAAAGAGAATCTTCTTGTTTTGTTTGTTGGTTTGGTTTGTTGTTGGTTGTTGTTGTGGATAGCGGTGGCTTTTGGAGATGTGTAGCCATGTATCCTCCAACCAATCGTTGAATGATGTGGATTTCATTCTGAGTTGTACAGCAGGGCTAACACTGCTGGCCACACATCTCACTCATTTTTCCCCATAGTCAAGTCCCCTTGTGAGCACAGTGTTTGGAGCCACTTTCTACACCTGTATCATCAGTCTTCCTTGCTAGTTTGATGGTATGTTATTCTAAGACATACCAGAGGAAATCCTTCTCAGGGAAGTACATGCAGTTAGCAATAAGTAATAACACCTTTAAAAAAACTTTCTCTTCTTGTTTCAAGTGAATTTTTTTAAAAGTTGATATCTATATTTCTCCACTGTGACTAGTTTTGGATTGTGGGGTTTTAAGGAGTTGAAATTGTCCCTGTGAGATTCTCAAGATATAGTGGTTAGTTCAAAGTTAATGTATCTTTTTTTAAGATTTTATTTATTTATTTGACAGAGAGAGACAGCCAGCGAGAGAGGGAACACAAGCAGGGGGAGTGGGAGAGGAAGAAGCAGGCTCCCAGCGGAGGAGCCTGATGCGGGGATCGATCCCAGAACGCTGGGACCACACCCTGAGCCAGAGGCAGACGCTTAATGACTGCACCACCCAGGCACCCCCAAAGTTAATGTATTGAGTGTCAATGTGAGAGGAATATAAAAGGAGAAATGACATGGTCTTTGTCCAAAAGGAATTTTCAGTGTAGATGGAGAAAACAGACACACGTATGAAAGCTAATGAATAAAACTCTATAATATGAGCTAATTGTTTGGTATTAACAAGAAGTGCATCAAAGAAAGAAACAAGCAAACAAAACCCCAAAAAACCATTTTGGACTGGAACTCCACTGAGGGAGGAAAACAGGCTGGATCCCAAAGTGCTGGCTCAGTATTGGTATACCTCCAAGGGAATTCCTGGACAGACCATTGAAAAGGTGAAGATGGTCTTTCCTTCTTCCCTAAGATTTTTGCTAGAGACCAGTTTGGAGTTCAAATTGAATTTCCCAAAGTGAAGTTAATGCCAGTGTCTATTTCAATACATTTCTAGTTAATTACCAGCAAAATGGGATGGGCTTGTACTAGGTCTTTCTAAGAGGGAGCTAATCAAGGGTAAGACAGGTGAGAAGGGGGAAGGTGGACTACAGAGTGAGAGCTTGTCACCTTGGTTGACTGAAGGGCTGTGATGGTATGGCCTCCTGCTGCATGGAACTTTCTCCCAATAAAAGAAGGACTCAGCTGAGGTCTGAGGAATGAAAGATACAGCTGGCATTATGCACAGCCATGCCTTTGCCCTACTCATTTGGGGCTCCGTGTCTTTGCTTTCAAATACTTCAGCTCCCTGCTTCTGAGAAACAAGGTTACTTTATTCTTCTCATAATCTTGTTCTTAGTTCAGGCTCTTTCTGTACAATAGGACTGATTGATTGATTTACTTATTTATTATTATGTTCAGTTAGCCAGCATATACGACGTCATTGGTTTTTGATGTAGTGTTCAGCGATTCATTAGTTACGTATAACACCCAGTGCTCATCACCACACGTGCCCTACTTAATACCCATCCCCTGGTTATCCCATCCCCCATCCCTCTCCCTTCTGTAACCCTCAGTTTGGATCAATCTTATGTCAGTGACATCTCTTCCTCTCTGTCTTCCTATCTCTCAGATTTAACTGAGTAGAGTGGGTAGTATCTCTTTTGAAGAAACATGGGCATAACCTGGCCTAGATTTAAATTGGATGCTATCTAGCTGTCAGCCTCCGCTAGACTTCAATTCTTTTATCTATCCATCTATCTATCATCTAATCATCAATAATCTACTTCTGGTAACTTTTTCTTCTAGGAGTCTTTAAACATCAATCTGACCTCTTTCACTATAAAGCAGTCATTTCTGATACTTGTCCATTAGGGAGTTGATCTTTTTCTTTCTTTTTTTCTTTTTCCAGTACTAAGCCAGTGTTTCTAAAACAGCATCAATTCCTTCAGAAACACCTGGGCAGCTTATAAACAAGCACGTTCCCAGCCCCCAGCCTCACAAAGATACTAATAGAGAAGAGTGTGAACGAGGCACTCCAGGTGATTCTTATTACACTACAGAGTGTTGGAAAACCTGTGCCTTCAAGGGATTTAGAACTTGGCTCGGGTCAGGTTTGTCTTCAAACAGAATTAAGCTCTCAAAACATTTCGAGGATTTGGTGAAGCAGCTCAGAAGTGGAACTGGCTTGACATGCTACTGTGGGGTGAGGTGAGCGATAATCAGATATCAGCCACACTCCTCTTAACCCAGTCATTTCCTACAGATTTAACGGCTTCCCACAGTGCTTCAGGAAGAAGCAGGAAACCATTCTGAACCCACACGTTCCCAGCACCGTCTGAGTCATCTCTAAATGTCCTAACCTTTACAATAACCTTTCCGGCAGAGCAAGTCAGAGTCAGGAAGCAGGTAAGCAACCCGCTTTCCTGTGCTGGAAAACATATATATTTTGATAAAGCTATTGACATGTTTAATAGAATGTAATTATTCAAATGTCATTTCAGTGATTGGGACTTCAAAGCTGGTTTTGGAATGGTAAAGAGATTTTCAGAGTTTTTTTCCTTGCTTTAAGCTTTGGGGTTGGTTTTAATAAAAGACTTAAAGAGAGTTACTGCAGTAGGAAATCTATGTTGTAGGAGCTAATTCATACTTGCTTAAAATGAATTCCCTTCAGCAGATTGGATTTAAGATGTGACCATTAACTTAAAGAACTACTAGTAGTATAACTACTACTTAACATAACAAGGAGCTGCATTTCACGTAGAGCTGTCTGGTGTGAAAGGTACATTTTGGAATATGAAAAACTATAATATGGATCCTTCAGGAAGGATTAGAGCTAGGCACATAGTAGGCACTCATAAATGATTATTGCTGAAGGAGGAATGGGATTTGAGGGATGAATTGAGTATCTGTTGGTTGAGGAACAGTTTTGTGTTGAGAATAAAAATGTCTTCTTTATCAGCTGGTATTTATGATGTAAAATATTTCCTGATGGTACTTAAGTTGTAAGTAATGGTTGTTTATTAGTTGACTCACTTTAAACACTATATTTTGTTTTGCTTTAGTAATTGAATATAATAAATAGTGTTGTTGCTGGACAGCAGCTGTGGTTTTATTCCCAAAAAGGATGCTCTGCTCAGATTGCTATCTTTTGTGATATCAGCTGGTGCTGTTCACAGATGACAAACAGAAGCGATTCTTTTAATGAGTTGAAAGTGTTATGAGACTGAGGATGAAGGTTTAAAGTTGTTGATTAGGCAAACTAAGCTGTCTGATTTTCTACTCTGTATGGACGGCTGATTTTCCAAAGGCTAACTTTCAACAGAGATTCTTGAGGCTACTAAAGCTCTTTATTAAAAAACAACAAACAACAACCCCCTGCCATTTAAAGAAAATTATGTCGGGGGGGTATTACTTCTGATTTATGAAGTTGAAATGACAGAGTTACAATAAATCGATTGCAGCTGCCTTTCTACAAAACTTTCAATTGAAGTTTTAACATGATGAAGTCTTCAAATAAGATATTAATATGTTCTACCCATTTTGTTTTGAAAAATGTGTTTGCAAAAGGAAATAGAGCTTAACACAGCAGTATTTTAACAAGCAAAAAATGCGTCACTGAGGTCATCTGGAAACTTTCCAGGACGCCGAGTCTCTGGGAATTGTGGGCAAAATGCGTCTGAGTTGGGTATGAAGAAGTCAGTGTCCAACTTCACAGAGCTTCTAAGCACCTTCTAAGCACCTCTGGAGGCAGCTTGATTTGCAAATATCCATTCTCCTCCTTGGCTGATTTTACTGAGGCTGCATGGACTGAGGTGCTGCCACGCCCTTGTCACGCTGCAAACCAGTGGACAAAGGGAAGAAAAATGGGAATTAGAAAGGCATTTGAGCAAGGTGTTCTTCATTGTCAATTGAGGGAGGAAAACTCTCTGATGTAAAGAAGCTCCCACGTCAGGGATGGGCAGATGCTCTTTTAGACTGGTTATCTGTTCACAAGAAATGAGGTCTAGCTTATGTCAATAGGAGTATACTTTAACCATGTAGTGAGGGGGGCGGTCTTCATGGTATAGAGTAAAATTGCCTTCAGATACTTTAGAGAAAATAAGTAAGCTCTAGCACCGAGTGGAAACCATTCTCCTCCCACATTATCTCTTTTTGTCACCCACTTCCTCCGTCCATCAAATTAGAGAAGTGATCTTTCTTCAGCCTATGTTAGTGCCTAATAGACTCTTCTGCTGGACATGAACCACGAAGAAGAGGTCGAAAGCTGAAAACTTGAGACTATAGCATACCCCTCCCCTTGGTGGAAATTTGGTGGGGGAAAAAAAGGGCTATCAATAAGGCTGTGAAAATTTCAAAACACAAGATAGGACCTAGGGAAATTAAGATTCTATAAAAACTTTAATATATAATTTAACTATCTCTGGTAGGTTTTTAGTTGAGATTGAATTAGATGTATATATTAATTTTGGAGAAATTCGTATTTCTATAATACTGTTTTTCCAATCCAAGAACATAATATGCATCTTTCCATTTCTTCATATCCTATTTTGTATCTTTCAATAAGATGTAAAATTCTTGTTAAACTTACCCCTAGGTATTTTTTCTTGTTATTGTCCTTAACAATAGACATTCCTCTTTCCATTGCTCAGTGACTATGGCTTAATAGGGAAAATTTGTTGATTAAAAAAAATATATCTTGTACATAGCCACCAGACAAAGTCACATAAATTCTCTCTTTTTTTTTAAATACAGTCTTATCAACAAAGGGATTAACCTTGTTTTCCAATGATTTTTACATGGTATTTAGTTTTTCTAGAACGTGTATGGCATTTGTCAGTATCTGTGAGACAGTGAATAATAGTGATCATCTCTCTCTGGTTCTTGGTATTAAGGAAAATGATTTCAGTTTTTTATTGCTTACAATGATATCTGCTGTTGAAGTCTAATAAGTAGCTTTTATTAGTTTTAAGTAGTTTCCATGTTGCTTACTGTCTGTATTAGAAATGGTCTGATTCCGAGTATCTTTTTCTGAATTTATTGATATCACACGGTGTTTCTCCTGTAATTTCTTGATATATTTTATTATGTCAATAGATTTTCAGTTGTTGAATCTCCCGTTACTTTCTGGAATAAGTTCTATTTGGTTATAATGTATTGTTCTTTGCATGCATTGATGGATCCGTATTTTATTAAGAAGGTCACATAAAATAGGTCTAAAATAAGTATCTTTAAGTGATCCAAGTTAGAACCTCTTTGTCAGCTTTACATGTAAATGTGTAAATATTTGAAGTTGTGTCTGCAAGGGCTTTCCTTCCCACAGCCACTGGTGAAATCCTGTCCATTCCTTGAGGCTCACCTCAGTGGCATTTCATCTGTTAAACCTCTCCTTTGTCTTGGCCCCTACTGCATGAAATCACTTCTTATGTCAAAACTTTGCAACATTTTATGGTGTCAAAGTGTAATTTTCACAATCTTAACATGACACTTACATAGTACATGGTGAGCCCTTGTCAAAGATTTATTTAACTCATTAATGAAGCAGCCAGCAGGATAATAAATTGGTTCACAGGGCCTTTAAGGAACAGAGAATTCTATAGTTTGTTCATGATGGCAAACTAAATAAATTGGCTAAGTTAGAGATGAAATGGTCAATACCCCAAAGGGCAATAAAGTCATGTTGTTTAGTGTTATTTTTTCCACTGAATAGAAATCACTTGCATTTCTGCTGGGAAAAAAATCTACAAGTTTTTATATAGCTTCATAGAAGCAATATGAAATAGCAAGTCAAAGAAAGGTACATTCTCCCAGTGAAATAAATAATCCTTGGGTGGGTCTGTGAGATCATGTTCAAGTTTGACATTAAAAGGTTATACAGCCTTCCTTTTGCCAAATTTCTGTTTTGGATACTTTTTTCTTAACAGTACTGAGTACTACTTGATGTTTCAGTTGTTTGTATGTCTGACCTATGTTAGCATGGTATGGGGGAAATGCATGGGTTTTGAATATGTTATACAATGTAAGGGTTGAATCTTGACTCTGGAAACCCATCCCTTATCCATATATGGTTTGTGCTGTTGGGGAAGGGGTTTGGGACAGCTGGGATCCATAATAAAAATAGATTGAGGACTTGGGAGCATCAGGAGAAAGCACAGTTGGCACATCTCTGGCATTCTCATATGGTAGCAACTCAATATGACCATATTTCAGTAGCCTAAGGACACAAATGGGGTCAGAAGGATACCAGCAAGCCACAGTTCCCATTTTTGCCTCCAACGGCCTGTGTAGGACTTTCCATACCCTTACAGAGAGATCCTCCCCTCTGATATTTCTGGGTTTCCTCTAAAGGGATGTCCATTTGGTCACAAATCAATATACAGCCACAATAACCCCAACCTATTTTCCTCCTTTGGTGGTGTTTGCTATTTCTGATGCCCTTTGGAGCCGCTCATGGCAATGAAAAATGTTGGGGAATGTAGAAACCAAGGGAGCTTTCTTCTGATGTTCCCAAAGCCAATAAGCTGCCTTTTCTACTGCGTCTAACTGCCTGCCCTCCTTTCCTCCTATAACTGAGTATCTTAACAGGACAGGTCTTCCGACAAATAGAGTTGGGGGAGATTTCTTTCACCTAAGGATTGTGTACCTGGATTCATGTGCATATGAGCTCTTGCTTTAGTGTGAAGGAGAATATTTTAAACAACTATTATTCAGTTGTTATTTGAGTACTAATTGGTACCAATTACTATGGATAAAGATACAAAGGAACATTACTGGCCGTTAGGAAGCTAGTTCAAACTATCTAGTTTAAGTAGGATAAGCACACTAAAGGGTGAAATAATTTTGCAAAAAATAATTAATTGTAGGATGTAAACCCAGCAGCCCAAGGCATTTGTTGTGAAGCTTTCAGAGGTGAGTAGGGATTACATTCCTAAATCATTTGAGACAACACCAAAATTTAAGGATTTTTTCTCTCCAGGGAGAGAATTCGACTAGTTCATAGTTTATATACTCAGTGTGAAGCTGTTTTTTTGCGCTTATGTGCGAACTATTGAGGGGTTCATGCTGCAATCTCCCTGCCTCCCTGACAGTTTTTATTTTTATTTTTTTGCTTTTTGTGTTTTGCTTGGTGAACATGTTGACTTAGAAAAACGATTGGAGCTTTCATTGTGCCAGCATGAATGTGTGCCAGGTGCCCTGTCTGATCTTGTCAGTATTTCTTCCTGTTCAAAAATACAAGTATAGAGCTCCTTTAGCTAATTACCATTGCATTGCACTCTCATTAAAGAAAACAGATTTACAATCTTAAAAATTAGTTATAAAGTATGGGGAGACAAAGATGTTGAGGTGTAGAAAGTTTTTAGGGTGCGGGGAGGCTCAAAATGTAGCTTTTGAAGTATTAACCAGAAATTAGATCTGTTCTGCAGAAAGCTGTTTACTTTCAGAACTACTGAGTAGGATTGTTTAGGTTAGAAGACTGTATTTTTTGCAGAGTGTAGATCCCTATTATTTCTTAAAGTCTTCCTCTGCTACACATTTGCTACTGAGCAGGAAGTCCCATCCCCTTTGTTTTATGATGAAATACTATGTAACTAGGAAACTAACAAAACAAAACTTCATGTGAACTGAACTAGAACCACCTTAATACCCATCACCTCGGTGAATATTTAAAGCTAACAGTCACAGGGGGCTTTGTGGGTCTTCAGGGAGCTCATCCCCTCCAAACACGAGCAACACCTCATCTGTAGTTCAGTAACAAATACACTTTATTCAGCCAGGTACTTCAAATTTCTCCTTTAGTCTTTAAACTTCTGGTAGTATATCTTTAGCCCTTTTGTGCTGAGGTCCTCTCTCCTCCAGGCAGCCCTCCTGGGCAGGTTCTAACTCCTGATCATCTCTCATCCAGGAGAAGCACTAAAACTGGGATTATAGACTGTTAGGGCCTGAATGTTTGTGTCCCTTCAAAATTTGCATGTTGAAACCCTACCCACTCAATGTTATGATGGAGCCTTTGGGAGGTTATTAGGTTGAAATGAGGTCATAAGAATGGAATCGCCATGATGGAATTAGTGCTCTTATAAGAAGAAACCCCAGAGAGCTTGCTTCCTCTTCTCTTCAGCATGTGAGGATGAAGGTGCCATCTGCAAGCCAGGAAGAGGGCTCTCACCAGAACTGGCCCATTCTGGCACCTCAGACTTGGATTTCCTAGCCTCCAGAGCTGTGAGAAGTTCATGTCTGTTTTTGAAGCCACTCTGTTTATGGCATTTTGTTACCAGAGCCCAAGCTGACTGACACACAGACTGTCCCAAATGCAGCTATCATGCCTGCTCTGTCTTCAGAGCAGGGCCTTCCGGCCACAGCCTCGCACTTTTAGCCTGGTGTCTGCCACTTATCTGGGGACTCTACGGTGTGTCCCCAAACTCAAGGGATAGATACCAAGTCTTCTTGAAGACTCCTTCAAGAGGTTTGAGGAGAGTTAAGGTCCCCCTCCCCTGGTTCATAAACCACCAGTAGTTCTTGCCAAAGAACTTTTCTCATCATTTAGCTTCCCATTCTTTTCTAAAGTCTGGAAATGTTTGATAAGCCAAGGGTTACAAAACTGGTTCTTTGTTACCTCTTTTAGAAGCCTTGTACAACCTGAGTATTGCTTGGGTGTGACAATAACAGTTACCTGTCTCCCTGAGGTCTCAGTCCAAACAGATACAAGAATCCTATTTTAACATCCTCTTACACAAAAGAATAATTGTTCTATTACTTTGTATTAGGTGTTGGAATGAGGATAGTGTAGAGACAAGAGAATGGCCAGTTAGGACATAGGTTTTGAAGCTCTGAACAATGTAATCTTATCTGGACCGCATCAAAATCTGATGGTTTTAGCCTGCACTGAATCTGTTTTCTTTTCTTTTTTCTTTCTTGCTTTTTAACGAGCCAGAGTGTTCTCGTTTTTTCTATTAGTTTTTGTCTGAAATTTTTTGAAAATCCCTTTAAAATTCATATAACCAATTCACTTTCCTTCTGGTGAGTTTTCTGCCTACTAATGTATCCCATTTTACCTGTTATCTAAATCCAGGTTTTCCATATGCTTTCTAGATGATTAGTCCTGAGAGAGAAGCCATAAAAACAATGTTATGTAATTTCATTGATTTGGTGAATGTTGCATGCATGCTAAATCTGTCTTTTGGTGACTGATAATGCATAAAGCATATCAAAGGGTTTGAGAAGTCCTGCAGTACAGAAATCATTTTCATTTTTTAAAGCCAAGCACTTTACAAACTTATTTGACTATACACTGATATACCACTCACATTTCCATCTGGAAAGACTTGTGTTCTTCCTAGGATATACTTTGGAAATGCTGATTTATACTCTACCACTTATGGCTTTGTTATGGCCTCGTCTTGCATTATATGTGAACTCAAAGGGAAGTTAAGGAAGATTGAGTGACCATACCTTCTTGTCAGTTTATCCCCTTTGGATATCTGAGCTTTCTTTTAAATCACACACTATTGATTTTTCTTTATAATCCTCTTTCATAATTCCCATTTTAGACTTTTATTAATCATAGAAATTTTCCATAAATATTTCTAATTGCATTAGTTATGTCCTCAGAATGGTAATTCCCCAATTTTTCCTTTATTCAATACCTTAGTATTCATTCCTTTAGGAAAGACACTACTATTAACAAGTTTCAGTTTTAATGCATATCCAGTATTTCCAACAGTGTTATCCTTCTCATGTTGTTAGCTCTTTGGTAAAGGAATTCCACAGATTTGGGATAAAATCAGTTCTGAATTTAGTTAACCTGTCCAAACCTCCATTTATCAGTATAAAAGTTTCTTAGAGGGCTATTGAGGGATTAATTGCACACAGAAAATGTCCAATTAAATACCCAATACATACATGTAGATAATTTACTGAATGCCTCTAAGTTCTAACTATATGTGATGTTTTCTCCCAGTCAATTACCAAAGAATCTTTAACTGCATTTTACTCAGACATGCAGAGAACAGGCACTTGTTCAAGTGTTTTCACTGTCAGAGACAGACAAAATCATGCTCACCAGGAAGAATTCTAGCATGAGAAATATTGGCTTAGTCATGAGAATAAATGACAATAGTGCTGATGTCTGGATTCTAGTTGCCTCCTGTAATGTTATGATATAATAAATATATATTTAGTTTTGTCCCCAGTTCCTGCCACAGATCTAAAACCCTTACTTCCTGAGTGTTAGTGGTGAGAGAATCGTCTTTTGTTATTCATAAGCCCTTTTCACTATATCCGACTTTATCTAATGAGGTGACAATTGAAGGATGGGGGTTGGTTGCCAGATGAATCAACCATGTGATTACAGGGTTGGAAATTTGAGCACCCACCCTGACCTCTGGAGTTGGGGGGAGTGGAGGGGTGAGGATTGACTTAATCACCAATGGCCAATGATTTAATCAACCATGCTTGTGTAATAAACCACCATAAAAGCCCTGAACAAAAGGAGAACTTTTGTGTTGGTGAACACATTTAGGTGCTGGGAGGGCGGAGTGCCTGGAGGGGACTTGGAAGCTCTGTACCACCCACCACCTATACTTTGCCTTAGGCATCTCTTCCATCTGGCTGTTTCTGAGTCATATTTTTTATAATAAGCCAATAATAGTAAGTTAAGTGTTTTCATGAGTTCTGTGAGCCATTGTAGCAAATTATTAAACCCAAGGAAGGGGTTGTGGGAACTCTGCTTTATAGCCAGTTGGTCAAAAGTAGAAGAATCCCAGGGGTGGAATTGGTATCTGAAGCAGAGGCAGTGTTGTGGGACTGAGCCCTTAACCTGTGGGGTCTAAGCGAACTCTGAGTAGTGTCAGAAGTGAAGTAAACTGTAGGATACCCAGTTGGTGTCTGCAAAGAATTGGAGAATTGCTTGGTGTGGAAAACCCATATGTTTGGTGTCAGAAGTGTTGTGAGTACAGAATAGTCTTTTCTTTTACCTTCCATCTGGTTCCATGCCTTATGTGCTATGGGGTTCTGTTAGACCTTGGTCACAGAATGAGCATATACATAGAATAAATCACCAAAATTGATCAATGAATGAATGAATGGACCCTGTAGAATACCCCTTGAAGGAAGATGAAAATTTTTTGCACAGTATGCAATAAGCCCTGAGTAAATACAGACTAAAAACATAAAACAGTTACATTGGATAACAGATTTATGACTAGAAATTAATTCATCCCAAAGTGTTAAACAGAATAAACTTTAAAGATACTGTGCCTTCTTACCAATTACCAGAGAAGGAAAAAAAAAATGGTCTGACCAGGACGAGAATCATCATGTGTATAGGTAATGGGGAACCTTGGCTCTGACCTAGTATCCCTTCAGACAAGATTTAGACATGGCCCCTAAAGTAGCTGTAAGATCATTGGAAGATGGGCACATTCTGGTCATGTAAGACCCATCCTGGGGAGGAGTTAAGATGGTGGAGGAGTAGGGGAACCCGAGGCTTGCCTCCTCCCTTGAACCCAGCTAGCTAAATATCAAATCATTCTGAACACCTAAGAAATCAGTCAGAGGACTGAGAGAGCAAAGATGCGTGTCTACAAGTAGAAAAAGGACTACCTCATGGAAGGTAGGAGCTGTGGAGAGTTCATTTGGGGGAGAAAAGAGCTGAGGGCACTATGGAGGGGAGGGACCCCTGATCACATAGAGAGGAGTGAGAGAGAAAGAGAAAAAGTGAAAAAAGAGTAAAAACATGCACAGGGGATTACACAAGAAAAACTCTTCCCCAAAACCATTGACTAGGAAAAGGAGAGGGGCTGAATACCACAAGTTTTTATAAGCAATGAAGCACAAACTCTGAAGTTTTAGAGGTCCCTGCCATTGCCAGGGTTGTGACCAACAGGCCTGGTGGTGCACTGGTGGGAAAGGAGGACAGAGACCTGGGAATAGGCAGCATGGTCTGAGGATCCCCTGGGTCATAGAGGGAGAAACAGTTCCCCTTCTTGGGGTGCATTTGGGACAGGTGGCATGGCCTTTCTGGGGACAAAAGACCCTGTGGTATGACTGGGCTGCCTTATTCACTACCATAGGAATGGGGATGCTGGCTGAGGGCAGCAAGCCTTGGTGCTGGCTTGCTTTTGTGCTTTACCATAAACTCCAAGCTGCTGTACAGTCGTGTGACCATTTTCTGTAATAAGCCAGCACCCAGCCACAGTGCATGAGACCCTCCTCTGGAGGATGAGTACGGGTCTGCTGCCGGGGTTTCTGAAGTTTGGAGTTTTGAATCCCACCATGCACCTGAGATAAAACAGAGTGCTGCCCTGCTTCGCAGGTAGACAGCTCAGACACAGACAGAGTGAAGGCAGCAATTTGATAGAAGCTGGGGACACAGGAGGGTGATTGTTTCTTCTTTGAGGGCTTCCTGGAGTGGTGGGTGTAAGTTCTCTCATCTGAGGATAAGAGAGTGGGGCAGTGCTATTTCCCCACCCCCCCCATTAAAACTGACCAACTTCAGTGAACAGCGCCACCAAGTGGAGGCTAGGGCCGCTTACACCAATTCTGCACCGCCCCCCTTTCCTGCAGATGCATGTCTCCTAGGGCAGGTCCACCTGAGAATCAGCACAAGAGGCCCCAACCCCAGAAGACCAGCACAAACCTCTCACGTGCACCAAGTCTACTGATCATATAGTGCTGCAAAGCTTCAGATCTGGGGGAAATAAGATCGATCTCCCTTTGTCTTTTTTAAAAAATGGGATATAGAAAAAAGCTATTTTTAAAATTATTTTATTTTTATTTTAAAATTTATTCAATTTAATTAATTAATTTATTTTTTTTTGATCTGGTTTCTTTTAACAAGTGGACCAAAACACACCTAGGATCTAGCTTCCCCTTTTTAAAAAATTTAAGTTAAAAACATTTTTTGACCTCTTCTTAATATAGCCATTACTCTCAGAAGCAGGAATATAACAGACTTTCCTAATAATCACACACACAAAAAACAGCAACTTTGACAAGATGACAAGGTCGAGGAATTCACCCCAAAAGAAAGAACAGGAAGAAGTAACTGCCAGGGATTTGATTCATACAGACATAAATAAGATGTCTGAACTGGAACTTAAAACAACAATTACGAAGATACTAGCTAGGCTTGAGAAAGGTGTAGAAGACACTAGAGAATCCCTTACTGCAACGATAAAAGAACTGAAAACTAGTCAAGCTGAAATTAAAAATGCTATAATTGAGATGCAAAGCTGAAAGGATGCCATGACAATGAGGATGGATTAAGCAGAGGAACAAATCAGTGCTATAGAAGATAACCTTATGGGAAATAATGAAGCTGAAAAGAAAAGGAAAAGAAAGGTATTGGATCAAAATGTGGACTCAGGTTGGAACTCAGCGACTCCTTCCAGCTTAATAACATTCGTATCATTGGAGTCCCAGAAGATGAAGAGAGAGAAAAAGGAGCAGGTTCATTTGAGCAAATTATGGCTGAAAACTTCCATAATCTGAAGAACAAAACAGATATCAAAATCCAAGAAGCACAGAGAACTCCCATTATGTTAAACAAAAGCTGGTCATCACCAAGACATATCATAGTCACATTCACAAAATAGACAAGGAAAGAATTCCAAAAGCAGCAAGGGGAATAAAGTCCTTAATCTATAAGCAAGGACAGATATCAGGTTTGCAGCAGATCTGTCCACAGAAAGTTGGCAGGCCAGAAAAGAGTGGCATGATATATTCAACATACTGAATGGGAAAAATATGTGGTCAAGAATACTCATCCAGCAAGGCTGTCATTCAGAATAGAAGGAGAGACAAAGAGTTTGCCAGACAAACAAAAACTAAAGGAGTTCATGACCACTAAACTAGCCCTGAAAGAAATACTAAAGGGGACTCTTTGAGTGGGGAAAAAAAGACCCAAAGCAACAAAAACCAGAAAGGAAGAGAAAACATCACCAGAAACACCAACTTTACAGGTAACACAATGGCTCTAAATTCATATCTACCAATAATCACTCTGAATGTAAATGGACTAAATGCTCCAATCAAAATACATAGGGTATCAGAATGGATAAAAAAAACAAGACCCATCTATATGGTGCCCTCAAGAGACTCAATTTAGACCTAAAGATACCAACAGATTGAAAGTGAGGGGATGGAGAACCATCTATCATGCTAATGGATGTCAAAAGAAAGCGGGAGTAGCCATATGTATATCAGACAAACAAGATTTTAAACCAAAGATTGTAATAAGAGATGAAGGGCAGTATATCATAATAAAGGGGTCTATCCATCAAGAAGATCTAACAATTATATATATTTATGCCCCAAACTTGAGAGCACCAGAATATATAAAACAATCATTAACAAACATAAAAGAACTCGATGACAATACAGTAATAGTAGGGGACTTTAACACCCCACATACAGCAATGGATAGGTAGTCTAAGCAGCAAATCAGCAAGAAAACAGTGGCTTTGAATGACACACTGGACCAGATGGGCTTAACAGATATATTCACAACATTTCATCTTTTTTTTTTTTTAAAGATTTTATTTATTTATTTGACAGAGATAGAGACAGCCAGCGAGAGAGGGAACACAAGCAGGGGGAGTGGGAGAGGAAGAAGCAGGCTCATAGCGGAGGAGCCTGATGTGGGGCTCGATCCCATAACACCGGGATCACGCCCTGAGCCGAAGGCAGACGCTTAACCGCTGTGCCACCCAGGCGCCCCACAACATTTCATCTTAAAGCAGCAAAATGCACATTCTTTCAAGTGCACATGGAACATTCTCCAGAACAGATCACATACCGGGTCACAAATCAGGCCTCAACAAGGAAAAAAAGATTGAGATTATGCCATGCATATTTTCCAATCACAAACTTATGAAACTTGATGTCAACAACAATGGAAAAAAATGGAAAGACCACAAATACACAGAGATGAAAGAACATCCTACTAAAGAATGAATGGGTTAACCAGGAAATTAAAGAAATAAAAAAGTACATGGATGCAAATGATAATGAAAACATGACCATTCAATGCCTTTGGGACGCAGCAAAGGCAGTCTTAAGAGGGAAGTGTATAGCAATACAGGGCTACCTCAAGAAGCAAGGAAAGTCTCAAATACAGAACCTAATTTTACACCTAAAGTTGCTAGAAAAGGAACAGCAAATAAAGTCTAAAGCCAGCCGAAGAAGGGAAATAATAAAGATTAGAGTAGAAATAAATGATACAGAAACAAACAAACAAAATGCCCAGTAGAACAGATCAATGAAACTAATAGCTGGTTCCTTGAAAAAATTAATAAAATTGATAAACCCTTAGCCAATGTATCAAAAGAAAAGAGAAAGAACCCAGATAAATAAAATTGCAAATGAGAGAGGAGAGATCTCAACCAACACCACAGAAATACAAACAATTGAAGAGAATACTATAAAAAATTATATGCCAATAAACTGGGCAATCTGGAAGAAATGGACAAATCCCTAGAAACATACAAATTACAAAACTGAAACAGGAAGAAATAGAAAACTTGAACAGACAAATAACCAGCAAAGAAACTGAATCAGTAATCAAAAATCTCCCAACACACAAAAGTCCAGGGCCAGATGAGTTCCTGGGGGAATTCTACCAAATATTTAAAGAAGAGTTAGTACCTATTCTTCTCAAACTGTTCCAAAAAATAGAAATGGAAGGAAAACTTCCAAACTCATTTTACAAGGCCAACATTACCTTGACCCCAAAACCAGACAAAGACTGTACTGAAAGGGAGAATTACAAGCCAATATCCCTGATGAAGTTGGATGCAAAAATTCTCAACAAGACACTAGCAAATTGACTCTAAGAGTACATTAAAAGAATCATTTACCACGATCAAGTGGGATTTATTCCTGGGTTGCAAGTGCAAGTTCTATATTCACAAATCAATCAACATGATACACCACATTAATAAAAGAAAGGATATGAATCATATGGTCATTTCAATAGATGCAGAAAATGCATTTGACAAAATATAGGTTCATTCTTGATAAAAACCCTTAACAAAATAGATATAGATGGAACATATCTCAACATCATAACGGCCATATATGAAAAACCCACAGCTACTATCATCCTCAATGGGGAAAAACTGAGAGCTTTTCCTCTGTGGTCAGGAACAAGACAGGGATGTCTATTCTCACCATTGTTATTTAACATAGTACTGGAAGTCCTAGCCTCAGCACTCAGACAACAAAAAGAAATAAAATGTATCCAAATTGGCAAAGAAGAAGTGAAACTTTGACTATTCACAGATGACAGGATACTATGTAGAAAACCTGAAAGACTCCACCAAAAAATTGCTAGAACTGATACTCGAATTCAGCAAAGTTGCAGGATATAAAATATGTTGTATTTCTCTACAGTGATAATGAAGCAGCAGGAAGAAAATTAAGGAATCAATCCTATTTACAACTGCACCAAAAACCATAGATACCTAGGAATGAACCTAACCAAAGAGGTGAAAGATCCTTCCTCTGAAATCTATAGAATACTTATGAAAGAAAGTGAAGAGGACACAAAAAATGGAAAAACATTCCATGCTCATGGATCAGAAGAAGAAATATTATTAAAATGTCTATACTTCTCAAAACAGTCTATACATTAATGCAATCCCTATCAAAATACCAACGGCATTTTTTCACAGAGCTAGAATGAACAATCCTAAAATTTGTATGGAACCACAAATGACCCTGAATAGCCAAAGGAATCTTGAAAAAGAAAAGCAAAGCTGGAGGCATCATGATTCCAGATTTCAAGCTATATTACAAAGCTATAGTCATCAAGACAATATGGTACCAGTGCAAAAACAGACACATAGATCAATGGAACATAACAGAGAACCCAGAAATGGACCCACAACTCTATGGTCAACTAATCTTCAACAAAGCAGGAAAGAATATCCAATGGAAAAGAGTCTTTTCAACAAACGGTGTTGGGAAAACTGGACAACAACATGCAGAAGAATGAAATTGATTATTTTCTTACACTATACACAAAAATAAATTGAAAATGGATGAAAGACTTAGATGTAAGACAGGAAACCAAAAAAATCCTAAAGGAGAGCACAGGCAGGAACCTCATTGACAATGATTGTAACAGCTTCTTACTGGACGTGTTGCTAGAAGCAAGGGAAACAAAAGCAAAAACTACTGAGACTTCAAGATAAAAACTTCTGCACAAGAAAGAAAACAATCAAGAAAACTAAAAGGCAGCTTACAGAATGGGAGAAGATATTTGCAAGTGACATATTTGATAAAGGGTTAGTATCCAAAATCTATAAAGAATTTATCAAACTCCACACCCAAAAAAACAAAAATCCAGTTAAGAAATGGGGAGAACACATGAATAGACATTTTTCCAAAGAAGGCATAGAGATGTGACAGACACATGAGAAGATGCTCAACATCATTCATCACTAGGGTCAGGGAAATACAAATCAAAACCATGATGACGTATCACCTCACACCTCAGAGTGGCTAAAATTAACAACACAAGAAACAATAGATGTTGGCAAGAATGTGGAGAAAGGGGAGCCCTTCTGTATGGTTGGTGGGACTGAAAACTGGGACAGCCACTCTGAAAAACAGTATGGGGGTGCCTCAGAAAGTTAAAAATAGAACTACCCTATGACCCAGCAATTGCACTACTAGGTATTTCCCCAATGGATACAAAAATACTGATTCAAAGTGGTGCGTGCACCTGAATGAGTAAAGAAGATGTGGTGTACACACACACACACACACACACACACACACACACACACACACATTACTCAGCCATCAAAAAGAATGAAATCTTGGCATTTGTAATGTCCTGGATGGAGCTAGAGTGTATTATGCTAAGGAAAATAAAACAGAGAAACGCAAATACCATATGATTTCACTCATGTGGAATTTAAGAAACAAAACAGAAGAACATATAGGAAGGGGGAAAAAGAGAGAGGGAACAAACCATAAGAGACTCTTAACGATAGAGAACAAACTGAGGGTTGATGGAGGGAGGTGGGTGGAGGATGGACCAGATGGGGGATGGGAATTAAGGAGGGCACTTGTGATGAGCACTGGGTGTTGTCTGTAAGTGATGAGTCACTGATTCTTCTCCTGAAACCAATATTGCACTGTATGTTAACTAACTAGAATTTTTTAAAAAATTTGAAAAGGAAAAATTTTTTTTTGAATGTTAAAAAAAAAGACCCATCCTCTTGTTTATCAGTCACATGGGGGATGTTTGCATATTTGTGTTGCTGTTTTGTCATATGCTCCATTTTGTCTGAGATTTTCCTTGACAGGACAGCATTGGAGATGTTTGGTGGATCAGCTCTAACATTACTATAAGTCATCTTTTATTATGGTAAAACATACATAAAATTTACTATTTCAACTATTTTTAATAGCATTCACAATGCTGTGCAACCATCACCACCATCCATTTCCAGAACTTTTTCACCATCTTAAACTGAAACCCTGAACTCCTTAAGCAATAACTCCCTATTGCTTGTCTCCTCAGCTCCTGGCAACCACAATTCTACTTCCTGTCTCTACGAATTTGACAACTCTAGGTACCTCCTATAAGTAGAATCAAAATATTTGTCTTTTTGTGTCTGTCTTACTTCACCTAGCATCATGTTGCCAAGATTCATCCATGATGTAACCTGTATCAGAATTTCATTCACTTTTCAGGCTGAATAAAATTCAATTGAATGTATATACCATATTTTGTTTATTCATCTTTCCATAGACATTTGTGCTGTTTCATATTTTGGTTTTGTGGATAATGCACTATGAACATGGTGTACTGATTTAATCCTTGTGCTATGGACTGAATTATGTCTCCCCAAATTCATATGTTAAAGCCCTAATCCAAAACGTGACAGTATTTGGAGATTGGGTCTTTAGGAAGTAATTAAAGTTAAATGAGGTCATAAAGGTGGGGACCTAATCCATTAGGGCTGTGGTTTTGTAAAAAGAGGAAGAAAGCCCTCACCCTATCATGTAAGGCAGCAAGAAGGTGGCCATTTGCAGCAAGAAGAGAGTTCTCACTGGAAACTCAGCCCCACTGGACCTTGATCTGGAAATTTCCAGCCTCAAAACTGTGAGAAAATAGATTTCTTTTGCTTAAGCCACATCATCTATGACATTTTGTTACAGTAACCTGAGCTGACTAAGACATTCTGCTTTCAATTCTTTTGGGTATATACTCAGAAGTGGAATTGCTAGATCATATGGTAGTTCTAAGTTTAATTTTTTGAGGAACCAATATATTGTTTTCCATAGGAGCTGTACCACTTTTACATTTCCACCAGCAATACACAAGCGTTTTGATTTCCTCACATCTTGCCAACTCTTTCCCTTTCTTTTCCTTCCTTCCTTCCTTCCTCCCTCCCTCCCTTTCCTTTTTTTCCCCCCTTTCTTTTCTTTCTCTTTCCTTTCTTTTCCTTCTACAAATATCTATCCTAATGCACATGAAGTGGTATTTCATTATGGTTTTAGATTTGCATTTCCCTACTGGTCAGTGCTATCAATCATCTTTTCTGTGCTTATTGGCCATTAGTATAACTTGGGAGAGATGCCCATTTAAGTACTTTGCCCATTTTTAATTGGCTTGTTTGTTTTTTATTGAGTTGCTCTAAGTCATTTTGAAAAGAGTCATATTGAAAACAAATTATCTTTTTAGTCAAAGCTTCCAGTTTCCATATAATGTTGATTTTCGGGAATTTCTTTGCTATGGTCAAATTTCATTTTTTCCTGTTAAAATTTTTTCATTTTTACTGGGAAATTTGGATTTTTATCTTAGCATCTGTGTTATGAAATACTGATGACTGTACTTTCTGGCATTTGTTCTGATTTAGTTGCTAGTTGGATAAACCACTATGGTAAGTTGACCAAATCATACTTTAAAACATTTACATTTTAGTAGTTGAAATTCATATTTTATTCCTAGTTTTTCAAATTATTTAAATGATGTCCTCTGAGGTCTTATAACACAGCAAGTCTGTCCCCCCCCTTTTTTTAACCAAACTTGATGTGAGAAGAGTAACAAAATATTATGACCCTCAACTGAAGAAATATCTCATAATCAGAATTTTTTTTTGCCTAAGAGTAGATGACATAATAACTAAATTTATTGCCAAGACAAGATTATTAGTTGACCTATGGATTAGTTTCCTATGGTTGCTATAACAAGTTATAACAACTTGGTAGCTTAAAGAAACACTAATTTATTCTCTTACAGTACTGTAGGCTCAGAAGCCCGAAATCAGGTTCACTGCTCTGAAAGTACGGTGTTACCAGGACCCTATTCCTTCTGGAGGCTCAGAGGGAGAATCTGTTTCCTTGCCTTTTCCAGTACCCAGAGGAGCATTTCTTGCATTACTTGTTGCGTGTCCTCTTCTCCATCTTCAAAGCCAGCAACATAGCCTCTTATTTCCAATGTCATGATACTTTCTTATTCTGAGTGGGTGAAATTTTCTTAGTTCCTCAAAAAATTAAAAATATAAATACCATACAAATCAATAATTCCATTGCTGGGTGTTTACCCAAAGAAAATAAAAATACTAATTTGAAAATATATATGCCCCCCATGTTTATTGCAGCATAATTTACAATAGCCAATATGGAATCAACCTAAGTGTCCATTGATAGATGAAGCAATGGAATGTTGTGCAGCCATAACAAGGGATGAGTACTTGCCATTTGTGACAACAGGGATGGACTCAGAGGATATTATGTGAAGGGAAGTAAGTCAAACTGAGAAAGACAGATACCATGTGATTTCACTCATATGTGGAATCTAAAAAAACCAAATAAACAAAAAGCAGAATCAGACCTATAATTATAGAGAACAAACTGATGGTTGCCAGAGGGAAGGAGGGTGAGGTGATGGGCAAAATGGGTGAAGGGGAGAGGGAGATACAGGCTTCCAGTTGTGGGATGAGTAAACAATGACAATAAAAGGCACAGCATAGGGAATATAGTCAATGATATTGTAATAGGACTGTATGGTAACATGAGGTCATACTTCTGGTGAACAAAGCATAATGTACAGAGATGTTGAATCACTATGTCATACACCTGTTACTAATGTAATATTTTGTGTCAACCATACTCAAAAATTTTTTTTGATGAGCACTGGGTATTATACATAACTAATGAATCGTTGAACACTACCTAAAAACTAATGAGGTACTATGTGCTGGCTAACTGAACGCAATAATTTTTTTTTTTTTGAAAAGAGAATACTTGTGATTGCATTTAGGGGACACCTGGATAGTACAGGCTATTTTTTCCATCTCAAGACCCTGAAGTTAATCATACCTATAAAGACCCTCCCTGGTTTCCCCCCTATATATAGTCACTTTCACAGGTTTCAGGGATTAGAATGTGGACATCTTTTGAAGGACCATTTTTCTGGTCTTCCACAACCTATATAAGGCTCTTTGGAAACTTGAAAAGAAAAAAAAAAAAAAAGCTGTAAACACCATAGATGTTACTGAATCCTAGTTCTGTAAATGAAGTTTAAAGTTTAACGCAATTCTCCTGTTTTAATCATGCTGAGTGCCTCACTTTTTCTTTTCCCATTTTATTCTTAACCTCTTGCAGTTTGGTTTCTGCCCATGCTACTGATACATGGTTTCAAAAGTTTATCAGTGACTATGGAGACAAATCCTGGAACATCTCTCTTTGGTTTTCATCCTCCTCACTCTCTTTGAAGTGTTCAGCACAGATCACTTATTAATAAATGAAATCTTCCCTTCTTTAAATGTGTATGACACTCACCTACTGGTTCCTCTTCTGTCATAATCATTGTAAACAATCCTTCTTTCTTCTTCCTCGGTGTCTTTCATTCTACTAAACCATGAAATAGAAATTCGCTGAGGTTCTATGCATGGCTGTTTGTTTCCCTTTATTGTCTCTTGGGTTTAGTTGCTGAGTTAATGAGACTTGCAGATCTCTATCTTTAAATGTGAATTCTAATTAAGTGCCTGGGACAGCCATCTATTTCCAGCTCTTTTACAGGTCACGTGCTCATAGTTACCCTGGTATCATCTCCAACCCACCATTTATAAAAACAAAATTCATCTCTCATTCATCCCACCAGTTTTTTGTTTTGTTTTCCCAATTTCCATGAAGGTCAGTGATCCCACCATGATCTTAGAAATTTTTTATCTTATTCCTTACAACTAGGCTTTATTATAATTTTTGAATCTTAGTGAAAATAGTTTTTGGTTTTGTTACTCGTAGCTCAGTAGTCTGGAGCAGTGCTACTCAGAGTGGTCCGTGGGTCAACAGCATGGAAATCTGTTAGAAATGCGAATTCTAGGTCCTATCCCAGATCTTCTAAATTACAATCTGTATTTTAACCATGGTTTAGCAAGCCCTTCAGGTGATTCTGATGCAGGGTGGCATTCAGTGACCACTATTTTAGAGTCTAGTCCAGATTGGCATTGCTCCATGCTTACATTAGTCCAACAGCTTCTTACTAGATGAGTCCCCTTATTTTCAGTCAAATATCTTATGGACAATTGTTTTCTTTTAAAATTCCTATCCTGTTTGTTAATCTTATTTCATGTCTTACAGCATTATGTATTTCATGTGTATGAAATATGTGGAAACTTGCCTGAAGGACATGTTTAAGTTGAATAGATATCTAGAATTGATTAATGGACTTCTAGTTTTTCTTTCCTGTTTTAAGCGATGGGCTGTGTCAGGTGTTTTGTTTTGTTTTTCATCTTTCTTTGCTTTTTTAATGCTCCCAGCTCCCTAGACCTAGCTCTTTACATAGTAAACTTCAAAACAGAAGTCTTGCTCCATCTAGGAAAGTTGGTGACAGGAAAGGGAAAGAGACAGAGATGAGGGAGAGGACTGCAATCCAAAAACTAAATTTGGATTGCAGATATGAGCGGGAATTTTAGCATCATAGAATTGCCGAGGTCTGTCACTAGTATTAGCATTTTTTTAAGGAAAATAATTTACATAAAATTTCTAGGTCTTTAAGGTCCTTTTAGCTTTCTTCATGCAGTTAGAATTCATGGCAATGGTTTACTTGAGAGAATCTCCTTTTCTATTTTTCATTAGCTAAGGCCAAGGATACTAGGAGGTCCTTTTGTTGTATTATTGACATTTGGAAAGAATTTGGAAAGAAGGAAGAAAGTCTCCAAATAATTTAATTACACAAATTAGAATCTGCCCCATCGTTCCTGAATATATTGATTTAACTAAAATTTAGTATTCTATGAACATCTTTAAAAAAAAAAAAACCAAACAAAATGGAATTGAACATTTGCCAATGTTGAGATATATGCTGGAAACACAATACGGTGATACTTAACAGGAACTCTCTCATGTTGCTCACTGTTTAATGTAGGAGACAGACTAGTAAACAGACACTTAAAATATAATAATAATGTAAATGGCCCAAGACCCCTCTGCTTTTTGGATGTCAGAGAAGCTCTTAATCCTGCTACACATGTATGAAAAGTTCAGCAGTGTAAAGACTGTTCTGAGCAGCACATCATTTGTTCTGGAAGAGCAGAACAAAGAGTGGCAGCACTGTTGGTGCTGGGAAAATGGCAGGGTCAAAAGTCCCTGAGATTTGGGGTGCCTGGGTGGGTCAGTCGTTAAGCATCTGCCTTTGGCTCAGGTCATGATCCCAGGGTCCTGGGATGGAGCCCTGTGTTGGGCTCCCTGCTCAGTGGGGAGCCTTCTTCTCTCTTTCCCATCCCCCCTGCTTGTATTCTCTCTCTCACTGTCTCTAAAGGAATAAAATCTTATAAAAAAAAGGGAAAAAAAGTCCGTGAGATTGTTTTTAATGACAAATGTTATTGACTTATTTTACAAGAAGAAACAATAGGAGCAAGGCTCCTAGCAAATCACACCCATTTCATTTCCCTGATTGGAAATTTGTGTTAGCAGTGTGTCCTAGATAAGGGAGTTGAAATGATGTATCAAGTCGTTCATTCATTCATATGATAATCTAAGAGTCACTCTGAACCAAAATAAGATTGTTAAAACATTTGCTGAAGCGACTTTACATCTGTGACCATTTTGGGTTTAAATGCTGTTTGAACTTGTGAACTTTCCTAGAGATTTCTTGATGAATTAAAATGATGAATCATTTTTTTTTCAGAGAAGAAGCAGGTAAGCTAATAAGAGCCAAACAAATTATTCAGTCAGAGGTTCTATCGCTTAGTGAACACAACTACTGATTTTATATTGTCCATTCAACAAGTAAGAATTCTGTAGTTTTGCATCTATGTGCTATAAAACCATTGAGAACAGTAAACAAAATTGAATTATCCGTGATCTAAAGAGAGTACAGAAGGTTTTTTAAATACTTCAAAACAGATGTTTTCTCTTCCTTCCTCCCTCCCTCCTTTCTTTCCTTCCTTCCTTCCTTCCTTCCTTCCTTCCTTCCTTCCTTCCTTCCTTCCTTCCTTCTTGTTAAAGTGGAGGAACAAGGATTATCGTTCACAAATTTCTGAGCATTGGTTTAACCTTAAAGCTTTCTTGGCCATTTATAGGAAAATATGGTACGGAACCAACTGACCTTACTTTTTGGTGCCAATACACTTAATCCAAGTGATAGGTGTGAGGCCACGTTTAAAAAATCATCTTATGCACATATATTAATAGAATCACATTTCAAGTCTATCTCCCAGTGATTTTAGTAACTATATTTATAAATGAATCACCGCATTTATAAAGGACAGATGAGTATACAGAGCACAGTCCTAGACACGTTGTACATGAATGGAAAAGTCTTTCCCTTAAATATATAATATTCTTGAGAAATGGTGCAAAACTGACATGCAAACCATGGAGACGCTGTGTTGCTGCCTAAAAGTAGAAACAATGAGTACTCTACTAAATAAGTAGAAAAATGAGCAAAGTTATCCTTAATTGTGAAGACTTGAGGATAAAGTGCTTTGTTATTTTGCTCTGCTGAGTATCTCCTAGCTCTGTATAGGTTGGTAGAGTTCCAGGCTGATGTTTACATGAAGTTGTGTTTATATGACATTTAGGAACCATTGGCATGTCTCTCTTTGAAGTTTATTATAAGCAGCATAAATCAAATCAAATCGTATACTAAGTTATGGCAGCTTTCTAATTCTGGGACATTTTAAAAGCCCCACTTGCCTGGAAGTCAGAGGGTGGTAAGTGGAGTTACAGGACATATTAGGGTATTGTTTCAACTCTACTTAATCTCATCCTCAACTCCATTTCGTATCAATGATTTGTCTTGTCATATCCTCTTAGAAAGTTTTCAAGTACCTTAATCTTTTGAAAAAATCACTTTCTGCTAATGCAATGTTTTATAGCCTCTCTTAACCTTTGTCCCATTGTGATAAACATGTCATTCTTTAATGTTACCTCAAATTTTAAAATGTTGTGACACACACTTAATAATAACAAATATTCTTGTCCTTCCTGACATTTCTCAGTCTCCTCTGCATTTAGGTTGGAGCCTTGTGACTATTCTAGGCATATTTACATTTACATTTACATATATGTATGTAAAAAGGTGATTTCTGGGCTAGGACAGTTAAGGACCAAGTGTCACCACCATCTCTCTCTTTCTCTCATCTACGTAACTGGAAGTGAAGAAATGTAAGATGGTGGAGTTGCAACATTGAGGAGCCTGGGCCCCTGAGTCACTGCTTGGCCAGCTGTTCTGTACTAAATTGACATGAGTGAAAAATCAACCACTGTAGTTAAGCTGCTGAGATTTCAGGATTTATTTGTTACCAAGGCATAACTAAGAATTACTTAAATAATGAATGCAATATGAATCAGACGTGGGATAAAAGGCCACCTCACATGCTTATTTTACAACCACTGAATGGGGTTTGGATTTAAATTAGTGAGTTTCTGAGTGGCATTTGAGGAGTACTTCCAGAGAATGAAGTCTTTTCTGCCTGTGATGAAGATTTAAATTGCCACTAATTTTTTTTTAATGATTTTTTATTATATTATGTTAGTCACCATACAGTACATCCCTGGTTTCCGATGTAAAGTTCGATGACTAATTAGTTGCGTATAACACCCAGTGCACCCTGCAATACGTGCCCTCCTTACTACCCATCACCAGTCTATCCCATTCCCCCCCCCACACTCTGAGGCCCTCAGTTTGTTTCTCATAGTCCATAGTCTCTCATGTTTCATTCCCCCTTCTGATTACCCCCCCTTTCTTTATCCCTTTCTTCCCCTACCGATCATCCTAGTTCTTATGTTCCATAGATGAGAGAAATCATATGATAGTTGTCTTTCTCTGCTTGGCTTATTTCACCTAGCATTATCTCCTCCAGTGCCGTCCATGTTGCAGCAAATGTTGAGAATTTGTTGTTTCTGATAGCTGAGTAATATTCCATTGTATATATGGACCACAACTTCTTAATCCAGTCATCTGTTGAAGGGCATCTCGGTTCCTTCCACGATTTAGCTATTGTGGACATTGCTGCTATGAACATTGGTGTGCATATGGCCCTTCTCTTTACTACGTCTGTGTCTTTGGGGTAAACACCCAGTAGTGCAATGGCTGGATCATAAGGTAGCTCAATTTTTAACTTTTTAAGGGACCTCCACACTGTTTTCCAGAGTGGCTGAACCAACCTGCATTCCCACCAACAATGTAGGAGGGATCCCCTTTCTCCACATCCTCTCCAACAATTGTTGTTTCTTGCCTTGTCTATTTTTGCCATTCTAACTGGCGTAAGGTGGTATCTCAGTGTGGTTTTGATTTGAATTTCCCTGATGGCTAATGATTTTGAACATTTTTTCATGTGTCTGTTAGCCATTTGTATGTCTTCATTGGAAAAGTGTCTGTTCATATCTTCTGCCCATTTTTTGATTTGTTGATTTGTTTCTCGTGTATTGAGTTTGAGAAGTTCTTTGTAGATCTTGGATACCAGTCCTTTATCTGTAGCGTCATTTGCAAATATATTCTTCCATTCCATGGGCTGCCTCTTGTTTTTTTGACTGTTTCCTTAGCTGTGCAGAAGCTTTTTCTCTTGATAGAGTCCCACAAGTTCATTTTATCTTTTGTTTCTCTTGCCTTTGGGGATGTGTCATGAAAAAGGTTGCTTTGGCTGATGTCATAGAGGTTGCTGCCTATGTTCTCCTCTAGGATTCTGATGGATTCCTGTCTCACATGGAGGTCTTTCATCCATTTGGAGTTTATTTTTGTGTATGGTGTGAGAGAGTGGTCAAGTTTCATTCTTTTGCATGTAGCTGTCCAATTTTCCCAGCACCATTTATTGAAGAGACTGTCTTTTTCCCACCGGATGTTTTTTCCTGCTTTATCAAAGATTAGTTGCCCAAAGAGCCGAGGGTCCATTTCTGGGTTCTCTATTCTGTTCCATTGGTCTATGTGTCTGTTTTTGTGCCAGTACCATGCTGTCTTTGTGATCACAGCTTTGTAGTACAGCTCGAAATCCGGCATTGTGATGCCCCCAGCTTTGTTTTTCCTTTTCAACAGTTCCTTGGAGATTCGGGCCTTTTCTGGTTCCATACAAATTTAAGGGCTATTTGTTCCAGTTCTTTGAAAAATGTCCTCGGTATTTTGATCGGGATAGCATTGAAAGTGTAGATTGCTCTGGGTAGCATGGACATTTTAACTATGTTAATTCTTCCGATCCATGAGCATGGAATATTTTTCCATCTTTTTATGTCTTCCTCAATGTCTTTCAAGAGTGATTTATAGTTTCTAGAATATAGGTCCTTTACGTCTCTGGTTAAGTTAATTCCAAGGTAACATATGGTTTTTGGTGCTATTGTAAATGGGATGGATTCCCTAATTTCTCTTTCTTCAGTCTCGTTATTCGTGTATAGAAATGCAACTGATTTCTGAGCATTGATTTTGTATCCCGCCACATTACTGAATTGCTCTATAACTTCTAATAGTTTGGGAGTGGATTCTTTTGGGTTTTCCATATAGAGTATCATGTCATCTGCAAAGAGAGACATTTTGACTTCTTCTCTGCCAATTTGGATACCTTTGATCCCTTTTTGTTGTCTGATTGCTGTTGCAAGAACTTCTAGTACTATGTTGAGTAATAGTGGCGAGAGTGGGCATCCTTGTCGTGTTCCTGATCTTAAGGGAAAGGCTTCCAGCTTTTCCCCATTGAGAATAATATTTGCTGTAGGCTTTTCATAGATGGCTTTTATGAGATTGAGAAGTATACCCTCTATTCCTACACTCTGAAGGGTTTTAATCAAGAAAGGATGCTGTATTTTGTCAAATGCTTTTTCTGCATCAATTGAGAGGATCATATGGTTCCTGAGTCTTTTCTTGTTGATATGATGTATCATGCTGATCGATTTGCGAATGTTGAACCACGCTTGCATCCCAGGGATGAATCCCACTTGGTCATGATGGATAATCCTTTTAATGTACTGTTGGATTCTATTAGCAAGGATCTTGTTGAGGATTTTGGCGTCCATATTCATTAGGGAGATCGGTCTGTAATTCTCCTTTTTGAGGGGGTCTTTGCCTGGTTTGGGGATCAAGGTAATATTGGCCTCATAGAATGAGTTTGGTAGCTTTCCTTCTGTTTCTATTTTTTGAAATAGCTTTAGGAGAATAGGTATGATTTCTTCTTTGAATGTTTGGTAGAATTCCCCAGGAAAACCGTCCGGGCCTGGAGTTTTGTTATTTGGAAGGTTGTTTATCACTGACTCAATTTCTTCATAATTAATTGGCCTGTTTAAGAAATCAATTTCTTCCTGTTTCAGTCTTGGTAGTTTATAGGTTTCCAGGAAGGCCTCCATCTCTTCCAGATTGCTTAGTTTTTTGGCATATAGCTGTTGATAATAGTTTCTAATAATCCTTCCAATTTCATTGGTGTTGGTCGTGACCTCTCCTTTTTCATTCATAATTTTAATAATTTGGGTCCTTTCTCTTTTCTCTTGGATAAGTCTTGCCAGTGGTCTGTCAATTTTATTGATTCTCTCAAAGAACCAGCTTCTAGTTCTGTTGATGTGCTCTACTGTACTCCTGGTTTCTAATCCATTGATTTCTGCTCTAATCTTGGTCAACTGCTTCCTCATGAGTGGATTAGGCCTGTCCCTCTGTTGCTGTTCCAGCTTCTTGAGGTGAGAATATAAAAACTGCATTTTAGATTTTTCTATTCTTTTGAGTGAGGCTTGGATGGCTATGTATTTCCCCCTTAGGACTGCCTTTGCAGTATCCCATAAGTTTTGGACCGTTGTGTTTTCATTCTCATTGGTCTCCATAAATTGTTTAAATTGATTTTTGATTTCCTGGTTTATGGAGTCATTCCTGAGCAGGATGGTTCTTAGTCTCCAAGTGTTTGAGTTTCTTTCAAATTTTTCCTTGTGGTTGAGTTCTAATTTCAGAGCGTTGTGGTCTGAGAATATGCAGGGGATAATTTCAGTTTTTTGGTATCGGTTGAGACCTGTTTTGTGTCCCAGAACATGGTCTGTTCTTGAGAATGTTCCATGGGCATTAGAATAGAATGCGTATTCTTTGGTTCTGGGATGTAGTGTTCTATATATATCTATGAGGTCCAACTCGTCGAGTATGGCATTCAAAGCCTTTGATTCTTTGCTTAGTTTTTGCCAGGGTGTTCTGTCTATTTCTGATAGTGGAGTGTTGAGGTCCCCTACTATTAATGTATTTTTATCTATATGTCTCTTTATTCTGGTTAAGAGTTGGCTTGTGTATCTTGCTGCTCCCCTGTTGGGGGCATATATATTTATAATTGTCATATCCACTTGTTGAATACTTCCTTTAAGAATAATATAGTGCCCTTCTGCGTCTGTAAGTATAGTGTCTAGTTTAAAATCCAATCTATCTGATATGAGAATTGCTACCCCAGCTTTCTTTTGAGGTCCATTTGCGTGAAAGATGGTACTCCATCCCCTTACTCTCAGTCTGAATGCATCTTTGGGTTCGAAATGAGTCTCTTGTAGACAGCAAATGGATGGGTCATTTCTTTTTATCCAATATGCAACCCTGTGGTGTTTTATGGGATGGTTCAAACCATTTACATTGACACTAAGAACTGAGAGATAGAATTTTAATGATGCCATGTTGCCAGTAAAGTCTTTGTTTGTATCGGTTGTGACTTTCTGTTCTGTGTCACTCTTGGGGCCTTTTTACCTTTATAGAACCCCCCTTAATATCTCCTGTAGGGCTGGTTTCATGGTTACGAAATGGGTTAATGACTGGCGATTCTGGAACGTCTTTATTTCTCCATCAATTCTGAATGACAGCTTTGCTGGATAAAGGATCCTTGGCTGCATGTTTTTCTCTGAAAGAGCTTTAAATATGCCCCCCCCAACCCTTTCTCTCATTCCAGGTCTGTGTAGACAGGTCTGACGTAATTCTGATGCCTTTGCCTTGGTACATGAGAAATTTCTTTGCCCTGGCCGCTTTCAATACTGTATCGTTGCATCTAATATTTGCAAATTGCACTATGACGTGACATTGCGTAGGTTTGTCGTGGTTGAGCTTGGGAGGGGTCCTCTCTGCCTCTTGGACATGAATGTTTGTTTCCCTCGCTAGATTAGGGAAGTTTTCAGCTACAATTTGTTCAAATATCTCTTCTAGACCTCTGTTTTTCTCCACCCCCTCGGGGATGCCGATGATTCTGACATTGGATCGTTTCATTGAGTCAGTAATCTCCCCTAACCTACATTCATGGGCGTGGATTTTTTTAAGACCAGCTTCTATTTTCGTTTTTTCCTCTATTAACCCATCCTCCAAATCAGTAATACGTTCCTCTGCTTCGGTGATCCTGGCCGTCAGAGCCTCTAGTTTTGCCTGCATTTGGCTCATAGAATTTTTAATTTCTGTCAGATTTTCTCTCATTTCTGTCCTTAGGGATTCTATATTCTCAGTAACCTTTTCGTTAATAGTTTTTTCAATTCTACTCATCATTTTGACCATCATTACTCTGAATTCCATTTCTGATAATTTGGTTACATCCATATCCATTATTTCTGTGGCAGAGGCCACAGACTCAGTGTCTTTTCTTTGCTGGCCGGGGGGGGGGGGGGGGCTTCTCCTTCTTGTCATTCTGATGAGGAGAGGTTGTGGGGTTGTCCAGAGCCCAAATTATTGACTGAGTCCCAGGCCGTGCCCCTTGTTTTATACGGATCTTAGGGATGTGGGCTTCTTCTTTAAAGATTTTATTTATTTATTTATTTATTTATTTATTTATTTATTTATTTATTTATTTATTTATTTATCTGAAAGAGAGAGACAGACAGTCAGCAAGAACGGGAACAGAAGCAGGGGAGTGGGAGAGGAAGAAGCAGGCTCCCAGCGGAGGAGCCCAATGAGGGACTCCTTTCCGGAACGCCGGGATCACGCCCTAAGCCGCAGACAGGAGCTCAATGACTGCACCACCCAGGCGCCTCGGGATGTGGGCTTCTTGATTTTTCAGCCTGCCTTCTGGGGGAGGGGCCTGCCGCGCCGATACTCAGGCAACCCTGTTTGGGTAGAGTCTCCGTGTCCCCTGCGAGGGGGGATGGGGTTGGGCACTCCCTGAGCCGGTATTTCCAGGCTTTTGTTCTCTGGCGGCTTTCCCTGACGGTTTGCTGTGCCTCTTCTGAGAGTCAGAGCAGCAGCGGCCGAATTTCAGCCTCTGTCAGAGAACAGAGGGATTGCGGCCCGTTCTCTACTAATGTTCTGGCCACTTTAACTCTGTTTCTGTTGGTGGTGCTCAACCCTGCAGCGTCCGGGATGTGCGCCCCACACCCGGAGTCCCAGCCCTCACTTCCAGGGCCGGCGAGTCTCTGTCCTTTGTGTTTCTAATGCCGCCAGGCGCCAGCCGCCCCACGCGCGCTCCCGGATCTCCCGGTCTCAGTCTGGATCCAGTGAGCGCACCGGGATTCCGGTGTTCCGCGAGATGCTTGGTGGCGCGCGCACCCGGCTCACGGTCTCAGTCTGCTGTTTTGCGGGTGCCGTCCGCGAGCCCCGCCCGCTCCCCCGTGCAAGTGGCTACCGCTTCCCGGCGCCCGAACACGGCGGCTCCCTCCCCCTTCCGTTTATCTTCCGATATCTGTGCACGGTTTCATGGCTCCCCGCTTCGTACCTCAATACTCAGCGCTGGAGATGTTCATTTG
Organism: Ursus americanus; assembly: GCF_024610735.1. Taxonomy (NCBI): domain Eukaryota; kingdom Metazoa; phylum Chordata; class Mammalia; order Carnivora; family Ursidae; genus Ursus; species Ursus americanus. The sequence continues at coordinate 53,472,230 of NC_142130.1, forward strand.
TAGAGATCCAGATGTATCTTCCTGTGTCTCAGGCTGATTCCATGGGTGTTCAGGCTGGTCTGGTACCTATCCAGCTCGACTCGGGGGACCGGCTGAAAAAGGCGTCCCCTACTCCTCCGCCATCTTAACTCCTCTGTTCTCCACTAATTTTTAAAATATATTGGGGTTCCATAATATTGATGCCAAAAACTTCTGTTATTAAAAAGTAATCTTAACTATTGGTTAAATAATTATTTTTTTTCCAAAGATTTGCTTTTCATACATTTTTTTCTGATTTTAAAATGAGCACATGCTCACTGTGGGAGAAAAAGTTTTATAAATACACAAAATAAATTGAAAATGCCCCAAATCCCTCATCATCATAAACACCAAGATTTAAATAGTAATATTGTGGGGTAATGTTTTCTTCCCATCTTGTTACTTTATGTAAGTACATGTTCTTGTTTTGAAGACTCTCAACTTCTATATTGTTTCCTCCTGGTTTTACATTTAATTATACCACAAGCTCAAGCTCTTCTACACATTAAATATCCTTGTAAATATTGTTTTAGGTTTTTTGTTTGTTTGTTTCATTTTAATTAGGGCTTCCTTGAAATAGATTAGCTTTTGGTTAAGACCTTGTGTGAATTTTCGATCTGTTTATTTGTCGGATTGGTCCCGGTAGGCACACTGAATTTGTGAGAACACGTGTGTGTGTGTGTGTGTGTGTGTGTGTGTGTACATGTACACACACATAGGCACACCAAAGGGATAGATTTGTTTGACAATTCTATAGCCACTTTTAAAAAGTTGACTTTTATTTTAGAAACAGAGTCACTTGAAGAGCAGGGTGGGGTTATTATTTCAACTGAAGAAGCCCTTACTGGGCACCAACTTAGCAAAGTACTGTAAATCGCTGTAGATCAGAAGATGGTCAGTCCTGCCCTAAGGGAGCATACGCTCTAGATGAATGCTTAGATAAATGAGTTCCTGGCTGCATCTCCGTGGGACTGGAGGAGGTACTAGGCATTAACACCACTTAGGTAAGTTACAAAGATGCATTTATCTGAGCGATACAAAATGAAGTTAGTACAGTTAGACTACTCAGCAGAGATTCACAGCAGTGGCCAAAGAAGGCACAAATCTCATCCCATGACAGGAAGCACCAGTGAGCATACAACAGCAGGTGGTAATGTCTGATTGTGTGAGGATCCATGTGCTGTCTGGGAGCGTTACTCTCCTCTTTGTGTTACAACCTAATTTATAATTTCCAATTAGGCTACTGACCCTCTCATCAGGGTAAGGTCAGCTTCATGGGTGTGTGACCAGTGCAGTTGCATAGTACCCGTGCTCCAAAGGGGACTCTGCACTTGAAGTTTAATGCTCAGTTATTATGATCCTAAAATTCTTAATAATTTATCTTTCAATTTGTGTTTTATAAGTTAAGTCTGATGGCAGAATGGAACTTGCACTGGGGGCTTGGAGCTTGGACTCATCGCAGATCCCACTTCCTGCCACCTCCCTTCCTGCCTGCATCACCATATTGGGCTCTCAGCCACTTGCTCCCCTGCCCCATTCAGCAGTTACTGTTGCCCATCACCCCTGGCAGGGGCCTGGGCATGGGAAAGGTCAGTTTGGGGCACTTTTGTCCCACTCAGTCATAGGAGAGACCAGGCATCAGTGACACCGGCAAGTATCTTTTTGTCCAAGGGAGAATAATATTAAGTAGCAAAATAATAACAACAAAGAACTACCATGACAGGTCAATTGAGAGAATGCAGAAGGAGGGAAAGTTTTATCCCCCCTTCCACCCCAGGCTAAAAAGATCTGACCCCAAATACTTGCCCGAATTCTAGGAAGTAGAACCAGAACAAGGACCAGTAAGATTACCCACAGGTCTCTGAATGTCATACAAACAGGTCCTTGGTCTAGCTCTTTGGTATTATCTAAGGGCATTAACAGGCCCCTAGTCTAGGATCTATTAGGCATTATCTAAAATTATTTGGTATAAAAAAATCTGTATTCAAGTCATTACTATTCTCTGTTGATCTGAAATTAAGATAATATATTCATGAGGGCTATAACATTTTCAGTTTTGTGGACAATCTTTATGACCATAGATGTATAAGGGAAAAGAAATAACATATTTAAGCAAAAAATTGGGGAAAATTAAGTATGAATTGGCATGAGGAATTGACTTATGAGCCATATGCTTATTTTTAAACCAAAGATGCTGTTTATTCATTCATTTATTGAGTACCGTATATGCCAGAATATAGAATATGCTAGAATCTGGAGATAGGATGGCAAGCAAAACGATGTGGCTCCTGACTTCATAGAGCTCACAGACTAATGGGCAAGAATGGCATTCATAAAATAACCGCATGATCGAATGTGCAATTACAAACCGCGGCACATGCTCTGAAAGGAAGAAACAGCCTATAGGAGTAGGTAAGAAAAGAACCTAACCTAGCTTTGGAAGTCAAGAAGCACTCTTCTGTGGAGGTTGAGGAAAGCTGAAGAACCAGTAGGTAACTGGGTGACAAGGGCTGGGAAGGGGAAGACATTTGCAAAGGCTAAGGTGGGCTGGGAGTGAGGGGAGCATGAACTGTTTGAAGAATTAGAATGTCAGCTGGCGGAGCTTAGTTCGTGAGAGAGAGGAGCGTGGTGCGAAGTGAGCCTGAGGGGCAGCAGGGACCAGACGGTGCAGAGGCTGCTAGACCATGCTGAGGTTTTGATCTGCAGCCTAGGAACAAGGAGAAGACGTCGAAGGTGCTTAAGAATGAGGTTGGTAGAATTAGGGTGTGTGCAAGATTTATGATTTGTTAACGATGACTTTGCCTGCAATAGGGAAAAATAGTTTGGAAGGAGTCTTAGGTGAATGTCGAAAGTCCTGTTAGCGGGCTGGTGCCACGGTTCCGCTAACAGACAGCCTGGACTAGTGGAGGGTGGTGAACACAGAGAGTCCTATGGATTCAGGGGATGTTTAGAGAACAAAATCAATGATGAAGTGAATACAGGAGGTGTCAGACAATTTCAAGTTTTGTTGGCTGGCATACTTTGATTGTGAGTCTCTTCATTGAGATAGGGAACAAAGAAAATCAGGTTCAGAGATAAATGTCATGAGATTGATGGAGATGCCCCAGGCATTCAAGTAAAAGTGTTGAGGATATATTTGTACATATGGGTGAGCTTTTACAGTATTGGGCTCATAAATGGGTAATTGAAACCTGGTAGATGATTATGTTCCTGCAAGGGGGACAGAAAGAGAGCTGTACCTTGAAAACAAGGGAAAGAAAGTGTTCCAAGAATGAAGGGACTGATTCAAGATATTGAATGTAGTCTAACAGATGAAATAAGAAGAGCACTGAAACAACACAGTCTTGACTTTAGCAAGAGGTTCCTGGACAGAGTGATGGAAAAAAATTGGAGAAGTTGGAAGTAAGAAAATGAAGGCCACTTTAACCATCTCTGAGTATGTGTGACCATTGTAGAGAGAAGAGAGAAGACAATAGCTGGAGAGGGATGTGCATGGTAGAGTTTTAAACTGAAGCAGCTTAGATTGATGAAGCAAATGGGGAGGTTTGGATACTATCACTGAGAAACAAAAATATATGTGTTTATAATTGATGCATAAGACCCATTGGTTTGCTTTTCGAATGCACCTTTCCTTCAAACTTTAAATTGTAACTTGAGATCTGTCCCCTAGTAAGCATTCTTTTAATATTAACTCCACGACACTTGTCATTGCATGCCTTCTGTCTGGAGATCCGAGGTGAATAATGCACAAAGTTGCATTTACAAATAAGCAAAATGTGAATATTGCCAAATTGTTTTCATGACAATGCTGTCTGATGTAATTCCCAAAGGTTACTTTGTTGGGTTTGAAGAAAAATTGGCTTTAAGCTTTTTGTGATTGCATGTATTCTTTCTCCCAAATGATATGTTTTTGGAGCAGGTCACAATGGATGAGTAAGATTTAGAATAGAATAGAGTTGGCAGAACATTTTTTTACATGTGTTATGCAGTTAAAATCATAAATAGCAGTATTTTTTCCAATTCTGTTAGTAAAGAGGCAATTATAAATAGTGTGGAAAGCCATGGATCAGCTTTCAGTTTCCATGTGCCTATTTTGAGTATTGTCTGTGAATGCCAAAGGCATCTTTGTACTTTCTTCTTTGTTATAATTGATGAGTCTGTGTTTATAAATGTGAACACATTTTGGTGAACGTTCTCATTCCTCGGCCCCCATTACACAATGATATTTTTCTCTTTTTCCCCTTGCTGCACATTCTCCACAGGTGCTCTAAGTTTAACTGGGATGATTCTTAACTTTTTTTCTTTCTTTTTGTTTTAAAACTTTTGTTGGTATCAGTTCACCTCTTAGATTTAGGTAAATGCCTCTCAAGTTCATATTTTACCGCAGAATTTTCACTTACTTAACTGTGTATTTCCCAGGGTCCTTATCTTCTTCCCTCAGACCAGTTACCAATTTCCTGTCTTGGGTATTTTGCTTTGTTTTGTGTTTTCCCTGTGAGATCACTTTCTCAATTATTATTATTATTATTATTATTTCTAAATTCTTTATAAGATTTTATTTATTTATTTATTTATTTATTTATTTATTTATTTATTTATCAGAGAGAGAGAGAGAAAGAGAGCGAGCACAAACAAGGGGAGTGGCAGGCAGAGGGAGAATCAGTCTCCCTGCTGAGCTGGAGCCCGATGCGGGGCTCGATCCCAGGACCCTGGGATCATGACCTGAGCTGAAGGCAGATGCGTAGCTGACTGAGCCACCCAGCTATCCCTACTTTCCCAATTATTTGGGCTCAAAAAGGTCAGCCTTCATTCCTTTTTTCTTTGCCACCAATCCAATGAGTTGTAAATTGCTAATTAACTTCTTTTAAATAAACTAATTCAAGTATGTGACATTACATCAATAGAGAACAATTTCTGAGAAGCAATAGTTTCCTGCTTCTCCCTTCTCCACCTGCAATTCCGTTCTCAGAGGAAATACACTGTAACTGTAGTTTGTTCTCCTAGTGGTCACTTGAAAAATTGTAGATAATGTACTTATACTTGTATTTATTTATTGATCTAGCAACTTCATGTCTATTGACTCCCAATATAAAAGATGAATCTTTTGATTCTTTACCCTTCCTCTTCTTCTGATGTTCTGACATTTATATTTGTAACTTTAATTCTTTTTTGTTTCTTTAACCTAGCTAAGCGTCTGTTTCTTGTCCTTTAACTCTTGATATTATTTCTTGATCTCCTCTTTGTAAAATGAGAACATCTCTTCCCTCTGTCTTTATTATAGTCTTCGGTTACCTTTGATCTGCAACTGCTTCCAAGTTTTCTGTGTTTGATTATCTCTAAAAGTTTATAATCAATAAATATTGCCTATATTATTATAACCTTGTTATACATATATATCCAGAGCTTGGCCCCATTGCATTTTTCTCCCTAGATTCAATGTATTATCCCCAGGCCCTGGAAAACCATAATTACCGCTCTTTCTCTTTATTCTCATTTTTGTCTTCCACTCTTTTTCTGCCTTTTGTGATTTTAATTGAGCATTTTATAAAATTCCATTTTCTCTCCTTTCTTAGTATATCAGATACCTTTTCTTTCCTTCTTCCTTTCTTCCTTCATTCCTTCCCTCCCTCCTTTCTTTCTTTCTTTCTTTCTTTCTTTCTTTCTTTCTTTCTTTCTTTCTTTCTCTCTCTCTCTCTCTCTCTCTCTCTCTCTCTCTCTTTCTTTCTTTCTTTCTTTCTTTCTTTCTTTCTTTCTTTCTTTCTTTCTTTCTCTTTCTTCTTTCTCATTCTTTTTTAGTAGTTGCCCTAGAGTTTGCAATAAACATTTAAAATTAATCCAAGTCTCAAATAACACTCTATTGCTTCATGGATACTGTATTTTGTAATAACAAAATAATCCTAATTCCTCCCTCCCATCCTTTGTATCATTGCTGTCATCCATTTCACTTGTTTATAAGCATACATACAATATATACGTAAATCTACATAATTGAATACATTGTTGTTATTGTTTTTTTTTTTTTTGAGGAAACTGTTATCTGTTAGATCAATTAAGAATAAGAATTTTTATTTTACTTTCATTTATTCCTTCTCTGTTGCTCTTCCTTTTTTATGTGGACCTGAATTTCTGACATATAATTTTCTTTCTCTCCGAAGAAATTTTTATTAAAATATTTCTTGCAAGGCAGGTCTACTACCAACAAATGACCTTATTTTTTGTTTGTGTGAGAAAGTCTTTATTTATCCTTCATTTTTGAAGGGTAATTTCACAAAGTACAGAATTCTAGATTAGCTGTTCTTTTCTCTCAACACTTTAAATGTTTCCCTTCACTCTTCTTGCTTGCACGGGTTTTGTGAAGTTGGATATAATTCTTATCTTTCTTATGTTTCTCTATAGGTAAGGCTCCCCCCCACTTCTGGATTCTTTCAGGACTTTATCTTTGATTGACTGTTAGTTGAATATGATGTGCTTGGTTGTAGCTTTGTTTTGTTTTTGCTTTTTGCCATTTGTCCTACTTGTAGTTCTCTAATCCTCCTGGATCTGTGGTTTGATGTCTGACATTAATTTGGGGGAAATTCTCAGGCATTCTGTTTCTTCCATTTCTTTCTCTTTTCTTTTTCTGATATTCCCATTATGCATACATACACCTTTTTTTTTTTTTAAAGATTGTATTTATTTATGTGACAGAGGGAGACAGCCAGCAAGAGAGGGAACACAAGCAGGGGGAGTGGGAGAGGAAGAAGCAGGCTCCTAGCAGAGGAGCCTGATGTGGGGCTTGATCCCATGATGCCGGGATCACGCCCCGAGCCGAAGGCAGACACTTAACTGCTGTGCCACTCAGGCGCCCCCATACACCTTTTGTAATTGTCCCATAGTTGTTGGATATTCTGTTCTGATTTTTTCAGTCTTTGTTTTCTTTGCCTTTTAGTTTTGGAGGTTTCTATTGGTGTATGTTCAAGCTCAGAGATTCTCTTCTCAGCCATGTCTACTCTACTAATGAAGCCATCAAATACATTGTTCATTTCTGTTACAGCGTTTTTGATCTCTAGCATTTCTTTTGGTTCCTTCTTAAAATTCCATATCTCTGCTTAAATTGCCCATCTTGCATGCTTTTTTATCCATTAGAGTCCTTAGGATAATAATTGTAGTCGTTTTAAATTCCTGGTTTGATAATTCCAACATCTTGCCATGTCTGTTCCTAATGTTGGCTCTGTCTCCTCAACCTATATTTTTAGCCCGACATGATGTACCAGGTAAAGGGATTTGCTGTAAATAGGCCTTTAGTAATGTGATAAAGTATGGGGTCAGGGGAGTCATTCTGTAGTCCTACGATTAGATCTCAGTCTTTTATTGAGACCGTGCCTCTGGAATATGGGCTTTACCAATGTGTCTCTGTCTTTTTGCCCTATAACTTACGTAGAACAGGACGGCTTGAGTAGTCCAGTGATGGGTATTTTCCTTCTCCCTCATCAGAAGCTAGAGGGAATTGGAGCTGGATATTTCCTTTCTTTCATGCGGAAGGCTGCGTCTGGTTAGTGTGGTGTATTTCTCTTCCTACAAGTCAGTTAGGCTCTGATAAAACTCTAGCAGGTTAGGCTCTGGTCAAATAGTTTCTCCTGAGGGCAGACCTTGTATTTTTGGGTTATTTGTTTGTTTGTTTTTATGTTTTTATTTAAATTCCAGTTAGGCTGAGTAATATTTCATTATATATATACGTACACACACCACATCTTCTTTATCCATTCGACAATTGATGAACACTTGGGTTGCTTCCATAATTTGACTATTGTAGATAATGCTGCTATAAACATTGACGTGCATGTATCCCCTTGATTTAGTATTTTTGTCTTCTTTAGGTAAATACTTAGTGCTATTGCTGGATCATAGAGCAGTTCTATTTTTAACTTATTGAGGAAACTCCACACTGTTTTTCTGAGTGGCTGCCCCAGTTTGCATTCCCACAAACCATGCAGAAATGTTCCCCTTTCTCCACATTCTCACCAACACCTGTTGTTTCTTGTGGTGTTCATTTTAGCCATTCTGACAGGTGTGAGGTGCTATCCCATTGTAGTTTTGATTTGCATTTCCCTGATGATCAGTGATGTTGAGCATCTTTTCATGTGCCTGTTAGCCATCTGTATGTCTTCTTTGGGAGAATGTCTATTCATGTCTTCCGCCCATTATTTACTTGAATTATTTGTTTTTTGGGTGTTGAGTTTGATAAATTCTTTACAGATTTTTGGATACTAACCTGCTACCAGGTATGTCATTTGCAAGTATCTTCTGCCATCCCCTAGGTTGCCTCCTCATTTTGTTGATTGTTTCCTTTGCTGTGAACAAGCTTTTTATTTTGATCAAGTCCCAATAGTTTATTTTCACTTTTGTTTCCCTTGCCTCAGGAGACATATCTAAAAGGAAGTTGCTACAGCTATCTCAAAAAGTTACTACCAGTGTTCTCCTCTAGGATTTTGATGGTTTCCTGTCTCACATCTAAGTCTTTTATCAATTTTGAATTTTTTTGTTTATGGTGTAAGAAAGTGGTCCAGTTTCATTCTTCTGAATGTTATTGTCCAGTTTTCCCAACACCATTTGTTGAAGAGACTGTCTTCCCTATTGGATATTCTTTCCTGCTTTGTTGAAGATTAATTGACCATATAGCTGTTAATTCATTTCTGCATTTTCTATTCTGTTCTGTTAATCTATGTGTCTGTTTTTGCACCAGTACCATATTGTCTTGATGACTACAGCTTTGTAATATAGCTTGAAGTCTGGAATCGTGATGCTTCCAGCTTTGCTTTTCTTTTTCAAGATTCCTTTGGCTATTCAGGGTCTTTTGTGGTTCCATACACATTTTAGGGTTGTTTGTTCTAGCTCTGTGAAAAATGCTGGTGGTGTTTTGATAGGGATTGCATTAAATGTGTAGATTGCTTTGGGTAGCATAGACATTTTAACAATATTTGTTCTTCTGATCCATGAGTGTGGAATGTCTTTCCATTTCTTTGTGTCCTCTTCACTTTCTTTCGCAAGTGTTGTATAGTTTTCAGAGTACAGATATTTTACCTCTTTGGTTAAGTTTATTCCTAGGTATCTTATGGGTTTTGGTGCAATTGTAAATGGGATTGATTCCTTAATTTTCTTCCTGCTGCTTCATTATCAGTGTAGAGAAATGCAACAGGTTTCTGTACATCGATTTTATATCCTGTGATTTTGCTGAATTCCTGTATCAGTTCCAGCAAGTTTTTAGTGGAGTCTTTTGGGTTTTCTACATGAGTATCATGTCTGCACATAGTGAAACTTTGACTTCTTCCTTGCTGATTTGGATACCTTTTATTTCTTTGTGTTGTCTGATGTCTGTGTCTAGGACTTCCAGGACTAGGTTAAATAACAACGGTGAGACTGGACATCCCTGCTTTGTTCCTGACCACAGAGGAAAAGCTTTCAGTTGTTCCCCATTGAGGATGATATTAGCTGTGGGTTTTTCATATAGACCTTTATTATGTTGAAGTATGTTCCTTGTAAATCTACTTTGTTGGGGGTTTGTATTATGAATTGATGTTGTATGTTGTCAAATGCTTTTTCTGCATCTATTGAAATGATCATATGCTTCCTATCCTTTCTTTCATTAATATGGCATATCATGTTGATTGATTAGTGAATATCGAACCACATTTGCAACCTAGGGATAAATCCCACTTGATCGTGGTGAATGACTTTTTAAAATGTATTGTTGGATTTGGTTTGTTAGTATTTTATTGAGAATTTTTGCTTCCATGTTCATCAGGGATATGGCCTGTAATTCTCTCTTTTAGTGTAGTCTTTATCTGGTTTTGGTATCAGGGTAATGCTGGCCTCAAAGAGTGAATTTGGAAGTTTTCTTTCCTTTTCTGTGTTTTGGAATAGTTTGAAAAGAATAGGTATTAACTCTTCTTTAAATGTTTGGTAGAATTCTCTTGGGAAGCCATCTGGCCCCGGACTTCTGGTTGTTGGGAGTTTTTAATACTGATGCAGTTTCTTTGCTAGTTATCAGTCTGTTCAAGTTTTCTATTTCTTCCTGTTTCAGTTTTGGTAGTTTATATGTGTCTATAAATTTATCCATTTCTTCCAGGTTGTCCAATTTGTTGGCATGTAGTTTTCCAGAATATTCTCTTATAACTGTATTTCTGGGTGTTCGTTGTTATTTCTCCTCTCACCTTTGGGATTTTATTTATTTGGGTCCTTTCTCTTTTTGGTAAGTCTGGCTAGAGGTTTATCATTTTTTTTTTTTTTTAAAGAGAGGGAGAGTGAGAGGGCTGGGGAGGGGCAGAGGGAGAGGAGAGAGAGAATCTTAAGCATGCTCCATGCCCATCATGAAGCCCAATGTGGGGCTCAATCTCATAACAGTAGGATCATGACCTGAGCCAAAATCAAGAGACAGGCACTTAACCTATTAAGCCACCCAGGTGCCCCTAGAAGTGTATCAATTTTACTAATTTTTTTCAAAGAACCACCCACTGGTTTCATTGATGTTCCATTGTTTTAAAATTTCTATATCATTTATTTCTGCTCTAATCTTTATCATTTCCTTCCTTCTCTGGCTTTAGGCTTCATTTGTTGTTCTTCTTCTACCTCCTTCAGGAGTAAGGCTAGGTTGTGTATTTGAGATTTTTCTTGCTTCTTGAGGTAGGCCTGTATTGCTATATACTTCCCTCTTAGGACCACTTTTGCTGCTCCCAAAGGTTTTGGATTGTTTTGTTTTCATTTTCATTTGTTTCCATGTATTTTTTTAAATTTCTTCTTTGATTTCCTGGTTGACCCATTCATTCTTTAGTGGGATGTTGTTTAACCTCCGTGTATTTGTGGTCTTTCTATTTTCTTTCTTGCGGTTGATTTCTAGTTTTACAGCGTTGTGGTCAGAAAAGGTTCATGGTATGATTTCAGTCTTTTTGTGTTTGTTGAGGCCTGTTTTGTGACCTAATATGTGATCTATTCTGGAGAATATTTCATGTGCGCTTGAGAAGAATGTGTATCCTGCTGTTTTAGGATGGAATGTTCTGAATATGTCTATTAAGTCCATCTGGTCCAGTGTGTCATTCAAAACCATTGTTTCCTTGTTTATTTTCTGTTTAGATGATCTGTCTATTAATGTAAGTGGGGTCTTAAAGTCCTACTATTATTGTGCTATTATCAACTAATTCCTTCATATTTGTTATTATTTTTTAAATATATATTTGGGTACTCCCACTTTGGGTGCATAAATATTTTAATTGTTGTATCTTGTTGTTGGGTTGCCCCCTTTATGATTACATAATGCATTTCTTTGTCTCTTATTGCAGTCTTTGTTTTAAAGTCGACTTTGTCCAATGTAAGTATTACTACTCTGGCTTTCTTTTGACATCCACTTACATGATAAAGTTTCTCCACTCCCTCACTTTCAGTTTGCAGATGTCTTTAGGTCTAAAATAAGTCTCTTGTGGGCACGATATAGATGGGTCTTATTTTTGTTAATCCATTCTGACATCCCATTTCTTTTGATTGGTTCATTTACATTAAAAGTAATTTTTGATAGATATATATTTGTTGCCATCTTATTACTTGTTTTGTTGTTGTTGTTTCTGGAGATTTGCTTTGATCCTTTCTTGTCTTTGTCACTTTTGGTCTCTCCTTTGTACTCAAAGAGCCTCCTTTAATATTTCTTGTAGGACTGGTTTAGTGGTCAGAAACTCCTTTAGTTTTTGTTTGGAAACTCTATCTCTCCTTCTATTCTGAATGATAGCCTTGCTGGATAGAGTATTCTTGGCTGCAGATAGTTCACATTCAGCATGTTGAATATAGCATGCCACTTCTTTCTGACTTGGCAAGTTTCTGTTGAGAAATAGGTTTTCCCTTATAAGTTAAGAACTACTTTTGTCTTGCTGTTTTTAAGATTTTTTCTTTATCACTATATTTTGCAATATGTTTAATGTAATTACAATATGTCTTGATGTTGGCCTGCTTTTGTTGATTTTGATGGGAGTTCTCCATGGAGGGCAGACCTTGTCAAGAAGAACAGAGTATTCTGGCATGTATTTACTGTAAGAACCTGGTCAATGTCTAGAGGTAAAACTCATAAAAGTATGACCCTTTAACTGGCACCTCCTGGATTGTTTTACTCTCAAACTTGTCCACTCTGAGCTTCCAGCAGTTCATCAATTATAGTTCTGATTTTCTAACTCCAGTAATGGTTCCTGTAGAGATTTCAGTTTCTGTCTGCTCCTGTAAATTGTGGTTTTCTAAATTCATTTGTTGATCTTTGTAATTTTGTGGGGGGCGGCAGTTTGCTCTGTGTCCTTAGTTCTCTTGTGGATCTAAGAAGAGTAGTTGATTTTTCAAATTGTTTTCCTTTTTACTTGTTAGAATGGAGTGGTGACTTCTAAGCTCCTTAGAACTGAACTGAAAAACAGAAACCTTGAATTCTTTCTTCTTTTACTTTACCAATTGCTTAACTTAGTTTCCCATTTCAGTTTTCTATATATTTAGAATGTAACCTTTTTTGGGGGGAGGGAGCTTTGTGGTATTTTTATCACACCAAAAGGAAACCCCTTTAGCAGTTATTCCACATTGCTCTCTACTTTAGACCCTGGCAACCATTAATCTACTTTATTTTGGATTTGTCTATTTTTGACCTTTTCATATAAATAGAATCATACAATATATGTGCTTTTGTGTTTGGATTCTTTGACTTAGCATTGTCTGTTGTCCATGCTGTAATGTGTTCATCCATGTTGTAGCATGGATCATTCATTTTTTGTGGCTAAATAATATTCCATCGTAGAGATGGAATACCATATTTAGTCTTTATGTTCATAGGCTTATGAAAATTTGGTTCTTTTCCTCATTGTATATTCTTGCCTCTTTTGCTATAGATTAATTGACCATATAATTATGGGTTTATTTCTGGGCTCTTTATCCTGTTCTATTGATCTATGTGTCTATTTTTGTGTCAGTACTATACCATTTTGTAGTATATCTTGAAATGTGGATTGCGACATCTCCAGCTATGTTCTTCTTTCTCAAGATTGTTTTAGCTCTTCAAGGTCTTTTGTGGTTCCATACACATTTTAGGATATTTGTTCTAGTTATGTGAAACTTACTATTCAATTTTGATAGAGATTGTATTGAATTTGTAGCCTGTTTTGGGTAGTATGGACATTTTAACAATATTAATTTTTCCAAGCCATAAGCACAGTATTTTTCCATTTATTTGTTTTCAATTTCTTTCATCAGTGTCTTATAGTTTTCAAGATACAGATCTTTTTTTTAATTATGATATGTTAGTCACTATACAGTACATCATTAGTTTTTGATGTTGTGTTTCATGATTCATTGTTTGCATATAACACTCAGTGCTCCATGCGATATGTGCTCTCCTTAATACCCTTCACTGGGTTAGCCCATCTTCCCACCCCCTTCCCACCTCTAAAACCCTCAGTTTGTTTTCTGGAGTCCATAGTTTCTCATGGTTCATTTCTCCCTCTGTTTACCCCCCTTCATTTTTCCCTTCCTTCTCCTAACAATCTCCCTGCTATTCCTCATGTTCCACAAATGAGTGCCAAAATACAGATCTTTTAACTCTTTGGTTAAATTTATTCCTAGGCATTTTATTCTTTTTGATGCAATTATAAGTAGAAATCTTTTCTTAATTACTCTTTCTGATAGTCTATTATTAGTGTATAGAAACACGACAAGTTTCTGTATACTATTTTTGTATCTTGCAACTTTACTGAATTCATTAGTTCTGTTTTTTGTGGGTTTTTGTTTTTGTTTTTTTGGTGGGAGATTTAGGGGTTTTTGCCTTTCACTCTCGGTTGATAGTTTAATTAGTTATTGACTTTTAGGTTTCAAACTTCCCCTCAGAGTTTTGAGGGCTTTGCTCTTTTGTTTTCTGTTATCTATTGCCATAATAATGATGCATAGCAAAGTATCTTAAATGTAGTAGCTTAAACAAATCCAGCCATTTATTGCTGCTTCCAATTCTTGAGTTGTCTGGGCACTCGTTAGGGTCTCAGATGAGACTGTGGTCAGCTGAGAGCAGTTATGCAGCTGCTGATTTTAACTGGGATCACATATATTTGGAAATTGGCTTGCTGTAGGCTGGTCTCGGATGACTTCATGTAGAATGACTCAGCTGTTTTCCAGGTTGCTCTCTTTTCCTCCCAGGAGGCTAGCCTGAGCATGTTCTCAGAATAGTGGCAGGGATCCCAGAGAAAGACAGGAAGAAAGACTGGAAGTACTCAAGCTCCTTTTCAGATCTCTTTTACTAATACTCACTGGTCAAAGCAAATCATGTGGCTGAACTCAGAGTCAGATGAGAGAAGACAACAAAATTACAAGACAAAGGGTTCAATACTGTGAGATCATTATTTTGGGTCATTAATACACTTAATTTACCAGTGCTCTGTAATGTTGCTGATGAGAAGTCTGGTGCCAGTCTAATTCTTATTCTTTTTGTTTAGGATATACTCTTTATCCTTGGCCTAAAATTTCATAATGGTGTAACTAAAGTATATATTTTTATATTTTTAGGAAATAATTTTAATGTATAGTTGGTGGATTTCAATATGAGGATTTGTCCTTAACCTTGAAATTATCCCCTTTGATAAATTTTTCTTGCCATTTTCTTTTTATTCTTTGAGGTTTCTGTTAATTGAATCTTCTGGGTCAGTTCTCCATTTTTCTCATTTTTAATATAATCCATATCTGTCTTCTTATTCTGGGAGATTACTAAATTTATTTGTCAGTCATCCTATTAAACATTTATTTTATTTGGCTATTAAAAAATTCCTAAAAGCTCTTATTCCCTTCTTTTTTCGTTGCTTTCTGTTTTAGCATTATGGATGTAATTTCTTTTTTTTTTTAATGATTTTTTATTATATTATGTTAGTCACCATACAGTACATCCCCAGTTTCTGATGTAAGGCTCGATGATTCATTAGTTGTGTATAACACCCAGTGCACCATGTAATACGTGCCCTCCTTACTACCCATCACCAGTCTATCCCATTCCCCCACTCCCCTCCCCTCTGAGGCCCTCAGTTTGTTTCTCATAGTCCATAGTCTCTCATGTTTCATTCCCCCTTCTGATTACCCCCCCTTTCTTTATCCCTTTCTTCCCCTACCGATCATCCTAGTTCTTATGTTCCATAGATGAGAGAAATCATATGATAGTTGTCTTTCTCTGCTTATTTCACTTAGCATTATCTCCTCCAGTGCCGTCCATGTTGTAGCAAATGTTGAGAACTCGTTCTTTCTGATAGCTGAGTAATATTCCATTGTATATATGGACCACAACTTCTTAATCCAGTCATCTGTTGAAGGGCATCTCGGCTCCTTCCATGATTTAGCTATTGTGGACATTGCTGCTATGAACATTGGGGTGCATATGGCCCTTCTCATCACTACGTCTGTATCTTTGGGGTAAACACCCAGTAGTGCAATGGCTGGATCATAAGGTAGCTCAATTTTTAACTTTTTAAGGGACCTCCACACTGTTTTCCAGAGTGGCTGAACCAACCTGCATTCCCACCAACAATGTAGGAGGGATCCCCTTTCTCCACATCCTCTCCAACAATTGTTGTTTCTTGCCTTGTCTATTTTTGCCATTCTAACTGGCGTAAGGTGGTATCTCAGTGTGTTTGTTTGTTTGTTTGTTTTTTTAAAGATTTTATTTATTTATCTGATAGAGATAGAGACAGCCAGCGAGAGAGGGAACACAAGCAGGGGGAGTGGGAGAGGAAGAAGCAGGCTCATAGAGGAGGAGCCTGACGTGGGGCTCGATCCCATAACGCCGGGATCACGCCCTGAGCCGAAGGCAAACGCTTAACCGCTGTGCCACCCAGGCGCCCCCTCAGTGTGGTTTTGATTTGAATTTCCCTGATGGCTAATGATTTTGAACATTTTTCATGTGTTAGCCATTTGTATGTCTTCATTGGAAAAGTGTCTGTTCATATCTTCTGCCCATTTTTTGATTTGTTTATTTGTTTCTCGTGTATTGAGTTTGGGAAGTTCTTTGTAGATCTTGGATACCAGTCCTTTATCTGTAGCGTCATTTGCAAATATATTCTTCGATTCCGTGGGCTGCCTCTTAGTTTTTCTGACTGTTTCCTTGGCTGTGCAGAAATTTTAATCTTGATGAAGTCCCATAAATTCATTTTATCTTTTGTTTCTCTTGCCTTTGGGGATGTGTCATGAAAAAGGTTGCTTTGGCCGATGTCGTAGAGGTTGCTGCCTATGTTCTCCTCTAGAATTTTGATGGATTCCTGTCTCACATCGAGGTCTTTCATCCATTTGGAGTTTATTTTTGTGTATGGTATGAGACAGTGGTCAAGTTTCATTCTTTTGCATGTAGCTGTCCAATTTTCCCAGCACCATTTATTGAAGAGACTGTCTTTTTCCCACTGGATGTTTTTTCCTGCTTTATCAAATATTAGTTGCCCAAAGAGCCGAGGGTCCATTTCTGGGTTCTCTATTCTGTTCCATTGGTCTATGGGTCTGTTTTTGTGCCAGTACCATGCTGTCTTTGTGATCACAGCTTTGTAGTACAGCTCGAAATCCGGCATTGTGATGCCCCCAGCTTTGTTTTTCCTTTTCAACAGTTCCTTGGAGGTTCGGGGCCTTTTCTGGTTCCATACAAATTTAAGGACTATTTGTTCCAGTTCTTTGAAAAATGTCCTCGGTATTTTGATCGGGATAACATTGAAAGTGTAGATTGCTCTGGGTAGCATGGACATTTTAACTATGTTAATCCTTCCGATCCATGAGCATGGAATATCTTTCCATCTTTTTATGTCTTCCTCAATGTCTTTCAAGAGTGATTTATAGTTTCTAGAATATAGGTCCTTTACGTCTCTGGTTAATTCCAAGGTAACATATGGTTTTTGGTGCTATTGTAAATGGGATGGATTCCCTAATTTCTCTTTCTTCAGTCTCGTTATTCGTGTATAGAAATGCAACTGATTTCTGAGCATTGATTTTGTATCCCGCCACATTACTGAATTGCTCTATAACTTCTAATAGTTTGGGAGTGGATTCTTTTGGGTTTTCCATATAGAGTATCATGTCATCTGCAAAGAGAGACATTTTGACTTCTTCTCTGCCAATTTGGATACCTTTGATCCCTTTTTGTTGTCTGATTGCTGTTGCAAGAACTTCTAGTACTATGTTGAGTAATAGTGGCGAGAGTGGGCATCCTTGTCGTGTTCCTGATCTTAAGGGAAAGGCTTCCAGCTTTTCCCCATTGAGAATAATATTTGCTGTAGGCTTTTCATAGATGGCTTTTATGAGATTGAGAAGTGTACCCTCTATTCCTACACTCTGAAGGGTTTTAATCAGGAAAGGATGCTGTATTTTGTCAAATGCTTTTTCTGCATCAATTGAGAGGATCATATGGTTCCTGAGTCTTTTCTTGTTTGTATTGGCTGTGACTTTCTGTTCTGTATCACTCTTGGGGCCTTTTTACTTTTATAGAACCCCGCCCGTAATATCTCCTGTAGGGCTGGTTTCGTGGTTACGAAATGGTTAATGACTGGCGATTCTGGAATGTCTTTATTTCTCCATCAATTCTGAATGACAGCCTTGCTGGATAAAGGATCCTTGGCTGCATATTTTTCTCTGAAAGAGCTTTAAAAATGCCCCCCTAACCCTTTCTCTCATTCCAGGTCTGTGTAGACAGGTCTGACGTAATTCTGATGCCTTTGCCTTGGTACGTGAGAAATTTCTTTGCCCTGGCCGCTGTCAATACTATATCCTTGGATCTAATATTTGTGAAATGCACTATGACGTGACGTGGCGTAGGTTTGTCGTGGTTGAGCTTGGGAGGGGTCCTCTCTGCCTCTTGGACACGAATGTTTGTTTCCCTCACTAGATTAGGGAAGTTTTCAGCTACAATTTGTTCAAATATCTCTTCTAGACCTCTGTTTTTCTCCACCCCCTCGGGGATGCCGATGATTCTGACATTGGATCGTTTCATTGAGTCAGTAATCTCCCCTAACCTACATTCATGGGCATGGATTTTTTTAACACCATCTTCTATTTTCATTTTTTCCTCTATTAACCCATCCTCCAATTCACTAACCCGTTCCTCTGCTTCTGTGACCCTGGCCGTCAGAGCCTCTAGTTTTGCCTGCATTTGGCTCATAGAATTTTTAATTTCTGTCAGATTTTCTCTCATTTCCGCCCTTAGGGATTCTATATTCTCAGTAACCTTCTCGTTAATAGTTTTTTCAATACTACTCATCATTTTGACCATCATTACTCTGAATTCCATTTCTGATACTTTGGTTACATCCATATCCATTGTTTTCTGTGGCAGAGGCCACAGACTCACTGTCTTTTCTTTGCTGGGGGGGCTTCTCCTTCTTGTCATTCCGATGAGGAGAGGTTGAGGGGTTGTCCAGAGCCCAAATTATTGACTGGGTCCCAGGCCGTGCCCCTTGTTTTATAGGGATCTTAGGGATGTGGGCTTCTTCTTTAAAGATTTTATTTATTTATTTATTTATTTATGTATGTATGTATGTATGTATGTATTTATTTATTTATTTATTTATTTATCTGAAAGAGAGAGACAGACAGTCAGCAAGAACGGAACAGAAGCAGGGGAGTGGGAGAGGAAGAAGCAGGCTCCCAGCGGAGGAGCCCGATGAGGGACTCCTTTCCGGAACGCCGGGAGCACGCCCTAAGCCAAAGACAGGCGCTCAATGAGGGCGCCACCCAGGCCCCCGGGTTGTGGGCTTCTTGATTTTTCAGCCTGCCTTCTGTGTTCTGGGGGAGGGGCCTGCCGCGCCGATACTCAGGCAACCCTGTTTGGGTAGAGTCTCGGCGTCCCCTGCGAGGGGGGATGGGGATGGGCACTCCCTGAGCCGGTATTTCCAGGCTTTTGTTCTCTGGCGGCTTTCCCTGACGGTTTGCTGTGCCTCTTCTGAGGGTCAGAGCAGCAGCGGCCGAATTTCAGCCTCTGTCAGAGAACAGAGGGATTGCGGCCCGTTCTCTACTAATGTTCTGGCCACTTTAACTCTGTTTCTGTTGGTGCTGCTCAACCCTGCAGCGTCCCGGGATGTGCGCCCCACACCCGGAGTCCCAGGCCTCACTTCCAGGGCCGGCGCGTCTCTGTCCTTTGTGTTTCTAACGCCGCCAGCCGCCCCACGCGCGCTCCCGGATCTCCCGGTCTCAGTCTGGATCCTGTGAGCGCACCGGGATTCCGGTGTTCCGCGAGATGCTTGGTGGCGCGCGCACCCGGCTCACGGTCTCAGTCTGCTGTTTTGCGGGTGCCGTCCGCGAGCCCCGCCCGCTCCCCCGTGCAAGTGACTACCGCTTCCCGGCGCCCGAACGCGGCGGCTCCCTCCCCCTTCCGTTTATCTTCCGATATCTGTGCACAGTTTCATGGCTCCCCGCTTCGTACCTCAATACTCAGCGCTGGAGATGTTCATTTGTAGAGATCCAGATGCGTCTTCCTGCGTCTCAGGCTGGTTCCGTGGTTGTTTAGGCTGGTCTGGTACCTATCCAGCTCGACTCGGGGGACCGGCTGAAAACGGTGTCTCCTACTCCACCGCCATCTTAACTCCTCCTCCGGTGGGCTGTTTTAATATCGCCACGGATATAATTTCTAACTCTGAGTAAGTTATAAATTTTCTTTTGTCTCTTAAAATTTTTTTCTTCTACACCTTGCTATTTGTTTCCACCAAGGTCTTTTGTTATTTATTTTTATTTATTTATTTTTTTGGGAGGAAGGGATCTTTGTCTTGTATAATGTTGGTTCTCCTCATATGTATAGACCTGGTAGTCCTTGGTTGTTCATTTACATTCATGATTAAAGCAGAAGATAACTGGCATGTGCCTTATTTATTATTTTATGAATGACTTTACTTTCTAGTTAAGTGTCTTTCCTGAAGGAAAATTCTTACCACAAGTCTATGCAGACTGACTAGTTTTCCTGAACAGCATTGCTTAAAATCGGAAAATAGGGTAAGGACAGTGCTATGGGATGGAATAGCCTCTACTGAAGCACATAGCAAACTCATCATCATCCCTAGTGCACATTTGGGCACTTTACTGCTTTGTATAGTTAAGTCTAACTATCTCTTAAATCTCTAACTTGATTCCAAGGTAGGAACTGTATTATACACGTACTTTACCTTACACAATCCTGCTTTGCACAAGAGAGTTGCTTAATAACCTTGATTAACCTGTTTTCAGAAGACTTTATTATTTGAGCAAGTTTCCTTTTTCTGCTATAAAATGTTACTGATCTTAGTTGGATAATAATTAAGCTCACTTCCTGTTTGTTCTAAACTATTTTCTTTACTAGGATCTCATAGTTTAGACACTTTCCATTCCAATAACAATTTATTTTGTAACTTCAGAGTTTCCTGAGATTTCCTGTATGGTCATTGATATCTACAGGATCGTCTGGGAAAATCTTTGAAGTCAAGTAGAAGATGATGTGCGTGAACATCTGCTGAAATTCTCATTATTTTTAACTGTGCTTAGCTTACTGATGTATTGTACTTCCTTTTAACTAGACATGGGATTCGAGAAAGCAGAAGTTGAAGTTCATGGGTTAAAAAGTTAAGTCTAAATCCCTAGTTGATATATGTAGCCGTGGAAATCTTAAAATCAATATTTTCTAAGTTGTTACTGTTTCTCTTTCTCATAAATTTTATTTTGGGAACTTTTAATAACACACACACACACACAGAGTATTATCATTAACTTACATATCCATCACCTAGAATTATCAACCATCCCCGGTTACGCTCCATCTCTGCTCTGCCACTGTTTTTCTTCTGGAGTATTTTAAAGCAAATTTTAGTCATCATTTCATTTGACATGTATCTTTTTTCCCCCATAATCACTCTGCCATTATCAAACTTAACAAAATTAAAACTCCTAAATTTCATCTAACAGTATGTAATTAAGTTTTCTTGGTAGCTCACAAATGTCTTTTTTGACTTTTTAGAATTAGAATTAAAAAATGACACGTTCATTGCATTTGGTTATTATGTAAGTTTCTTATCTGTCAGAGTTCTTCCTCCGTTTTTCCCTTGTCCCTGGTGTGTTAGAGCGCTGGTGCTCAATTTTTTTTTTTTTTTTTTTTTTTGCCTCAGCATTTCTTTACACTCTTAAAAATTGTGGAGAATTCCAAAGAGCTTTAATACATGTGGGTTATTTATTAATTTAATTTGTTTAATTTATGTGAATTACAGCTATCAATATTTACCATATTATAAAATAAAACTAAGAAGTTAAAAATATTCACTAATTAAAAATGTTTAAATAAAAATAATTTCATTTAAAATAATAGTAAACCCACCACATCTTAACAGAAATAAAATATTTTATGAAAAATGTATTTTCAAAAACAAAACTGATTGTTTCACATTTTGCAAACCTCTAATGTCTGGGTTAGTAGAAGGCAGCTATATTCCATATTTGCTTCTGCATTCAAACTGTTGTATTAGGTTGTTTTGGTTGAAATATATGAAGAAAACCCAGCCTCATACAGTTATAAAGTCCTGTAGCTTTTGAAGAACTCCACGGAACATGTAGATAATAAAAGTGCAAGAGGCAAGTACATTTGCCTCTTGCACAGCATTTCAGCAGGTCACAGGGACCCTGAGTGGCTTTCTGCTCTTACCACTGAACTACCAGGGCTCCCCCATCACACAGGGATGCTTTCCTTGCTCTGCCCCATCTAATGGCTTTAGGATCAATGTGTTTGGGAAGAAATCCAAGTAGGGCAGTATGGAATTCTTGAATTTTACTTATAAGCATTGAGGATGGTTGTGCTATTGGTGAGTTAATTCTGAAATTGTTTTATGTGCATTGTGTGAGAGAGCATATGAGTAAAAACTATTAATGTTGGGAATGATGTTCTCATTGTAGAAAAAGGGAAAAACAAATAGGGAATGGGGAATGTGAGGAAGAATCTTCTGTTAACAGGTTTGAATTGGAAATATAAGTACTAACTAATCAGTATGAGTTTGTGATGTTTTTAAAAAATGTTTCTTAATTCTGTTCAATAGAAGGGTATAGAAGCAATGACACCAGAGTTAACAATGAGCTTATTTAGTGCCCAGATCTTGCATTCTGATTTCTTCTTTGGAGAAATGCCTGATTACAATCCTGGGAAAGGTGGGCACAGCAGAGCCTCTAACACCTTGTGCCAGCAAGCGAAAAGGGGCGCTCAGTGTCAGGTGGAACCCCCAAAGTGTGAGAGCTGCCTGAAGGGGCTCTCACTGGACTTAAACTATTTTTTATGTTACTATTACTTAGACACTTCATATTTGCACATATTTATCAACTCCTTGCACCTGTGGTTCCTGTACAGCTATATAAGCAAAACAAATTTACAATTAAACAAATAAGAAAATAAATACAATTCAGATGAACTGTTTTAATATGCATATTTTGTTGGAACTAACTTACCTTTTTAAAAGATGTAATGTAGTTTGTGTATTTGAAATTCAGTTCTGCAAATGCAGAGAATGCCTGTGTATGTTGTATAGAGTGTCATTAACTATTTCAAGGCTTTGTTTGCTAGCTCACCACGATCAGATTTCACACTTAGCCAACAGTCTACCAAGGAATAATCCTAGATGCCATTGTTGATAATATATCACTTTAACTATAAAGCTTCCATGTTCATTCTAGATAAGATTATCATGTTGTTATTGAACTCTATACTACAGTGGCGTCTAAATCCAATTGCTGCAAAAGAAAAATACCTGAAGTTTGCAATTTTTTGCAGATGTTGAAAAATAGTAATATTTTAAACACTGAGCCTGATTCAGACTGAGATCAGTCCATAAATACTTAAAGTGATTTGTGTACCCCATTTAAAAATGACACGACTGCAACTCAGGTTTCCTTATTCCGTCTCGATTCTTAACTAGAAATTTTCAACTCCTTTTCTAGTAGATTGGCTGTGATTTTTCCTTGGCTTGATGTGGGTACGTTTATATATTAAAGTCCAGATTTATGTTCTTTCTCATAATCTGTGACAATTAATTTAGTATATTTCTTCACTGTACCATGTTTTTTATCTCAGGTTTGTTTAAATGTCAATATCTTAAACTGAAGTCTGTGTCTATGAAAGACATGCCTTTCAACTATAGATTCTCTTGATAAAAGGAAAATTGTCTTATAACTGGTAAAAATTATTCAGTACAAATACTGCAGTACAACTAGCTTACTGTTAGGTAGAACTACCTAATAGCAGTTATATCATGCTTATCTATACATACAGTTAAATTCTGTGACCTTAGGTGATCACTGGTGTTCCCATGATCCTAACACTTGGGAAGACAGCATTCAGCCTTGAGGTAGCTTTCTGGATGACGTGAAATATATTCACATACATTTTTTAAATTGTTGAATAAGGCTTAAAAACATTCTTAGAGTGCTTAGAGACAGCCCACAACATCCTCCACTACACACACGCGCACACACACACACACACACACACACACTGCAGTAAGACTCTCCGGAGATATCAAGTGATGAGGATTTGGAGCTATGTTTGGGAAGGGTGTTAATTAGGCCTCTTTTCTCATAGGCATAATCCAGATCCCTAATTAATTTGACAGAAGCACTTCCCACTGACCTTTATTCACCAGCATTCTGGATTTGCTGAAGTTTTTCTTTCCCTCTTAAAGGCTGTTTCCAGTACTCACAGGACGCTAAGCTTGTAGTTCACATAGCTGTAGCCTACTTTCTGGTACATCCATGTTTTTCTGCCACCACCCATTAAATTGTTCCAAAATCTGTTCATTTCGGTTGTATTTTATTATGGCATCAAATATATATTTCTTATGTGTTATAATTATATAATCAAATTAGATAGATACTACATAAATCAGTGAAATAAATATTGGAATGGGAATTATTTCTGTGAAAACTAAGGCTGAACGCTTTGGATATTGATAAAAACATGACACTGTACTTGCTGCTTAATTGGTGTGAATGAGATAACTGAGATTGAGGGGGGAATCACACTATTCTAGAAAGTGTTTTCATTTAAACTGCCTGACAAGGGACCCCATGCTTTTTCCTGCCCTGAGACTAATTAGAACTTTGAATGTGATACTGTGATAATTTTCCTTATATCTGAAGATGGGCGAATGCATGTATATTTACATGTCTTAATTAAAATATTTGAAGTACTAATCAATTTTTGATTGTCCACATTAACCAACTTTTACTTAAAACAGTTAACTAATGGTTCTAAATATATCCTCTAAGAGAGAATCTAATGTACTTTCAACCAGTCTCATTATTTAAACCTTTAGTCCTAGCTGGAAAATAAACAGTGATGCTGAGTTATTAATTTTTCTTAGATAAGTTTTTATAACACTGGTCCTATGTTTGTTTGTTCGTTTATTTTAAAGAAAATAATATATAACTATTTAGTCCTTGAAAAGGGAAGGGAAGAAATTAGAAAAGACTCTACTGTAATTATCCAAAAACGTTGTAGATGTGCCATTGTTTTTTACTCACAGCAGATGCACAGAGCACGTGGTTCCGAATGAGTAGACCCAAGATATTTGTTTTAAGACCTAAAAATGTTTAAGAAGTCTCCATATCTCTTTTTGAGGCTGCTCTTTGAATATTTATATTCTTGTCTTCTCATATTTTCTGGTTTGTGCTGGAGTCACCTGCTGAGCAAGGGTTGATCTGGTTATATGCTTATGATCCAGAGAGATTGAAGGTGCTTTAGGCTAAGGACTTGAACTTAAAAGAAATGATCACGTGATGCATAGGATTCCATAATGCCACTTGTTTCCTATTCTCCATGCAGTTCTAACACCTACGTAGGTATTTGAAAATGTGCTGACCGGTGATCTGTTTACTTAAGTAACAGAAAGTTCTGCAGTCTCGTAGCTAAAACCTTTTAATGATTCTGAAACAACACTGGAAAGATTTTATCTTTGAAAAACAAATACATATATGACTCACCATGGGCAAATGCAAGGTACTTTTTCCTCATGTTGAAAATCAGTGGAGTTTCTCCAGTGCTTTAATTTACTTTTCATAGGCTATAATATCACAGTTTTGAGAATTTCCAATAACTCAGATGACAGCACAGCTGCACAGTTCGGAAAGCAGCTGCCTGAGCGGGGTGGATCTTGCTATGCTTATTTGAAAAGATGTTTGTGGTTATTTTACAAAAGGAAGAGCTTAGTCAAGGATACAGCTTTTTATTCCGTCTCTCCCTTCTCTATATGTGGCCTAATATTTTTATTAGATGACTCATTTGTTAATTATGACTTGGCTAAAGTTAAAATAAACATATTTTAATACTTAACTGGACAAATAGGCTTTTTCTCTCTATCCCTTATCCTTTCTGGATAAATTGAAGCAACTGAAGCATATCCCTTTGCAATCACTGTAACCATTTTGTTGAATATATATATTGATAAGTCATCATGTTTACCTCTGAAAATAACCTGTTAGAATTTTCTTAAAGCACCTTTTGTGCATTGTAGTTTTTGCAAAAAATAAACTTTATTTTTTAGAGTAGTTTTAGGTTCACAGAAAACCGAGCAGAAAGTACAGAGTTCCCATGTCTCCTGCCCTATATAGGCACAATCTTTTTCACTATCAGCATTCTCCAACAGGTGGTACATTTGTTGCAAATGATGAACCTACACTGACATGTAATTATCACCCAGGTTCCATAGGCTTGGTGCTATACATTCTATGGATTTGGACAAATGTGTAATAACATGTATCTACCATCAAAGGATCATATAGAGTCATTTCACTGCTCTAATCATCTGTGCTCTGTTTATTCATTCCTCCATCCCCCCTATTCTCAGCGACTATTGATTTTTTTTTTTTTTTACCGTCTCCATAGTTTCGCCTTTTCAGAATGTCATACAGTTGGAATTGTATGGTATGTAACCTTTTTAGATTATATTCTTTCAATTAGTAATATGCATTTAAGTAATATTCAATAAGTAATATGCATTATATTCTTTCAATTAGTAATATGCATTTAAGTAATTCTTGCATGTCTTTTCATAGCCTGATAGCTTATTTATTTTTAGCATTGAATAATATTCCATGTTGGGGATGGACTGCAGTTTATTTATTGATTCACCTACTCAAGAACATCATGGTTCATGAATGTAGGCTTAGGGAACTCAGTGACTCCAAGAATATAAGAACATTCATAGCATAGCAGTCCCAGAAGAAGAGAGGGCAAAAGGGAGAAGAGGTTGGTTTGAGGACATTCTAGCTGAAAACTTCCCTAATCTGGGGAAAGAAATAGACATCCAAATCCGGGCGGTGCAGAGAACTCCCATCAAAATCAACAAAAGCAGGGCAATACCAAGACATATCATAGTTACATTTACAAAATATAGAGATAAAGAAAAAAATCCTAAAGCAGCAAGAGAAAAGAAATTCCTAACTTACAAGAGAAGACAAATCAGGTTAGAAGCAGATCTCTTCACAGAAACTTGGCAGGCAAGAAGGCAGTGGTATGATATATTTTAACATGCTGAATGGGAAAAATATGCAGCCAAGAATATTCTACCCTAAAGGCTATCATTCAGAATAGAAGGAAAGATAAAGAGTTTCCCAGACAAACAAAAACTAAAGGAGTTCGTGACCACTAAACCAGCCCTGAAAGAAATATTAAAGGGACTCTTTGGGAAAGAAAGCCCCAAAGTGACAAAGACAGGAAAGGATCAGAGAAAATCTCCAGACATTGACTTAACAGGTAACACAATGGCACTAAATTTATATCTAACAATAATCACTCTGAATTTAAATAGACTGAATGCTCCAGTCAAAAGACATAGGGTATCAGAATGGATAAAAAACAAGAACCATCTATATGCTTCCCACAAGAGGCTCATTTTAGACCTAAAGATACCAGCTTATTGAAAGTGAGGGGATGGAGAACCATCTATCATGTTAATGGATGTCAAAAGAAAGCTGGCGTAACCATATTTATATCAAACTAGATTTTATTTTTAAAAATTTTTTTAATAAAAATTTTTATTTTGTTATGTTAGTCACCATACAGTATATCCTTAGTTTTTGATGTAGTGTTCCATGATTCATTATTTGCATATAACACCCAGTGCACCATGCAATATGTGCCCTCCTTAATACCCATCACCAGCCTATCCCAATCCCCCACCCCCCTCCCCTCTGAAACCCTCAATTTGTTTCCCAGAGTCCACAGTCTCTCATGGTTCATTCCCCCTTCTGTTTACTCGCCCTTCATTCTAGATTTTAAACCAAAGACTG
Source organism: Ursus americanus (assembly GCF_024610735.1). NCBI lineage: Eukaryota > Metazoa > Chordata > Mammalia > Carnivora > Ursidae > Ursus > Ursus americanus. The sequence goes on from NC_142130.1 coordinate 53,499,521, forward strand.
TAACAGGAGATGAAGAAGGGCGCTATATCATAATAAGGGGTCTATCCATCAAGAAGCTCTAACAATTATATATATTTATGCCCCAAAGTTGAGAGCACCCAAATATAGAAAATTAATAACAAACATAGAGGAACTCATTGATGATAATACAATAATAGTAGGGGACTTTAACACCCCACTTACAGCAATGGACAAATAGTCTAAGCAGGAAATCAGCAAGGAAACAGTGGCTTTGAATGACACACTGGACCAGATAAACTTAACAGGTATATTCAGAACATTTCATTTTAAAGCAGCAAAATACACATTCTTTTCAAGGGCACATGGAACATTCTCCAGAATAGATCACATACCGGGTCACAAATCAGACCTCAACAAGGACAAAAAGATTGAGATTATGCCATGCATATTTTCCAACCACAAGGCTATGAAACTTGAAGTCAACCACAAGAAAAAAATTGAAAGGCCACAAATACACAGAGATGAAAGAACATTCTACTAAAGAATGAATGGGTTAACCAGGAAATTAAAGATAGATATATCAAAAAGAAAAGAGAAAGAACCCAGATAAATAAAATTGCAAATGAGAGAGGAGAGATCATAAACACCACAGAACTACAAACAATCATAAGAGAATATTATGAAAAATTATATGCCGATAAACTGGGCAATCTGGAAGAAATGGGCAACTCCCTAGAAACATACAAATTACCAAAACTGGGGGCGCCTGGGTGGCTCAGTCGTTAAACATCTGCCTTCAGCTTAGGGCGTGATCCTGGCATTCTGGGATCAAGCCCCACATCAGGCTCCTCCGCTGGGAGCCTGCTTCTTCCTCTCCCACTCCCCCTGCTTGTGTTCCCTCTCTCGTTGGCTGTCTCTCTCTCTCTCTCTGTCAAATAAATAAATAAAATCTTTAAAAAAAATTACCAAAACTGAAACAGGAAGAATAGAAAACTTGAACAGACAAATAACCAGCAAAGAAATTGAATCAGTAATCAAAAATCTCCCAACACACAAAAGTCCAGGGCCAGATGACTTCCTGGGGAAATTCTACCAAATATTTAAAGAAGAGTTAGTACCTATTCTTCTCAAACTGTTCCAAAAAATAGAAATGGAAGGAAAACTTCCAAACTCATTCTATGAGACCAGCATTACCCTGATTCCAAAACCAGACAAAGACCTCACTAAAAAAGAGAATTATAAGCCAATATCTCTGATGAAGTTGGATGCAAAAATTCTCAACAAGATACTAGCAAATTGAATTCAACAGTACACTAAAGAATCATTTACCATGATCAAGGGGGATTTATTCCTGGGTTGCAAGTGTGGTTCAATATTCACAGACCAATCAATGATGATATACCACATCAATAAAAGAAAGGACAAGAACCATATGATCTTCTTAATAGATTTAGAAAAAGTATTTGACAAAATACAGCATCTGTTCTTGATAAAAATCCTCAACAAAGTAGGGATAGAGGGAACATATTTCAATACCATAAAGGCCATATACAAAAGACCCACAGCTAATATCATCCTCAATGGGGAAAAACTGAGAGCTTTTCCTCTGTGGTCAGGGACAAGACAGGGATGTCCATTCTAATTATTACTATTTAACATAGTACTGGAAGTCTTAGCTTCAGCAGTCAGACAACAAAAAGAAATAAAAGGTATCCAAATTGGCAAGGAAGAAGTTGAAGTTTCACTATTTGCAGACATGGAACTTTACATAGAAAACCCAAAAGACTCCACCAAAAAACTATTAGAACTGATAAATGAATTCATCAAAGTTGCATGATATAAAATCAATGTGCAGAAATCCATTGCATTTCTATACACCAATAAGGAAGCAGCAGAAAGAGAAATCAAGGAATTGATCCTATTTACAGTTGTACCAAAAAACTTAAGTTACCTAGGAATAAACCTAACCAAAGAGGTAAAAGGTTCATTCTGTGAAAACTATGAAACACTTATGAAAGAAATTGAAGAGACATGAAAAAATGGAAAGACATTCCATACTCACGGATCAGAAGAACAAATATTGTTAAAATGTCTATACTACCCAAAACAATCTACATAAATCCCTATCAAAATACCATGAGCATTTTTTCACAGAGCTAGAATAAGCAACCCTAGAATTTTTATGGAATCACGAAAGACCCCAAAAAGCCAAAGCTATCTTTAAAAAGAAAAGAAAAGCAAAGCTGGAGGCATCCCAATTCTGGACTTCAAACTATATTACAAAGCTGTAGCAATCAAGACAGTATGGTACTGGCACAAATACAGACACATAGATCAATGGAACAGAATAGAAAACCAAGAAATGGACCCACGACTCTATGGTCAACTAATCTTTGACAAGGCAGGAAAGAATATCCAACAGAAAAAGGACAGTCTCTTCAACAAATGGTGCTGGGAAAACTGGACAGCCACATGTAGAAGAATGAAACTGGACCATTCTCTTACCCATACACAAAGATAAACTCAAAATGGATGAAAGACCTCAATGTGAGATAGGAATCCATCAGAATCCTAGAAAAAAAAAATCCCAGAGGAGAACACAGGCAGCAACCTCTTTAACCTCGGCCACAGCATCTCTTACTAGACACATCCCCAAAGGCAAAGGAAACAAAAGTAAAAATGAACTATTAGGTTCATCAAGATAAAACCTTTTGCACAATGAAGGAAACAATCAACAAAACTAAAAGGCAACCTTTGGAATGGGAAAAGATATTTGCAAATGACATATCTGATAAAGGGTTAACATCCAAAATCTATAAAGAACTTATCAAACTCAACACCCAAAAAACAAATAATCAAGTTAAGAAATGGGCAGAAGACATAAATAGACATTTTTCCAAAAAAGACATACAAATGGCCAACGGACACATGAAAGGATGCTCAACATCACTCATCATCAGGGCAATGCAAATCAAAACTACAATGAGATAGCACCTCACACCTGTCAGAATGGCTAAAATTAATAACATTAAAACACAGGAAGCAATAGATTTGGCAAGGATGTGCAAAAAGGGAAACCATCTTACACTGTCGGTGGTAATGCAAACTGGGCAACCACCGTGGAAAAAAGTATGGAGGTGCCTCAAAAAGTTAAGAATGATCCAGTAATGGCACTACTAGATATTTACCCAAGGGATACAAAAATACTGATTCAAAGGATATTTACCAGTTGTCTATTAACTGATGAATGGATAAAGATGTGGTATATATGTATGTGTATATATATATATGTATATGTATGTATATATATATGGAATATTACTCAGCTCTGAAAAAGAACAAAATTTTGCCATTTGCAATGATGTGGATGGAGCTAGAGTGAATTATGTGAAGTGAAATAAGTCAGTCAGATAACAATAAATATATGATTTCACTCATATGTGGAATTTAAGAAATGAAACAGATGAACATGGGGGAGAAAAACAGGCAAATCACAAAATAGGCTTTTAACTATAGAGAACAAATTGAGGTTTGCTGGAGGGGAGGTGGGTGATGGCATGGGTTACATGGGGGATGGGCATTAAGGAGGGGACTTGTTGTGATGAACATTGGGTGTTATATGTAAGTGATGAAACACTAAATTCTACTCCTGAAACCAGTATTACCCTATATATTAGTTAACTGGAATTTACATTAAAAAAGAAAAAAAAGTAACTTTTAAAGACAAAAGAAAAATTTGATGATTACTATGACATATTAAAGAATCATAAGGATAAATGATGAATTTTCCATTGGAAGAATGGGTTAGAAAGGGAAGTTTAGTGCTAGTACCCACTCTATTCTCAAAGGGCAAGACATCCCAAAGTAGGTTAGTTCCCCACTGGTTCGAGTACTAGTTGGGAGGGAAATAGTAGTTCTTGAAGCTTATATCTTTTCTAACCTCAGCTTATTTAGTGATAGCCTTGGAAATAAATCCTTATGTTTCCTCAAGCCAGGTGTTGCTTGGCTATTGTGCTGTCAAAATCTAGGGACTTGAGATTCTCAACCTGGCTGTGAGTACAATTTAGGTACATGTCTAATGTGTGTAAACTTGTTGGTGGAGTGGAGTAGAGTAGAGGAGATCCACTTCTTGCACCAATGGTAGATCTCCCTATAATTTATACATTGTTGCAAAAAGAAAGAAATACAGTATTGTTTCACAGGGTGAGTGGATAATTCTGACAACACATTTATGAGCTAACTTTTTTCCTTTAGAAAAATGGAAAACAAATGTGTATTTTTGCACGTGTGAGTGATGGCATTTGTCTCATCCCTTGTATTTCCTCCCAAATAGAGTTACATCTTTTGTTACCTTGTCCTGTGATCCTACAGTTCCTCTAAATAGATACTTTGCAATGCAATTTATCTATCTGGAATCTCTACAGCCTCACACAAAATTTGTAAGCACCCCTACTTCACTCTGTTGTCTCCCCCACTTTCTCCTCTTCACACCTTATTCCCAAAACTAATCCCTCTTCCAACCTCATATTCTGTTAGTTACATTATATCATGGCTGTTGGTTTAGCATCTAGCTTAAGCTGGCCCCAGGAAATTAGACTCTTTATCCTCTCTTTCTTCAGTGCTTAGCACAGTGTGTGGCCCAGACACAGAGTAGGAGCCAAATGTTAGGATGGGGAATGTTTTCTGTGAGACAGGAGCCTCACTATCTTTGAATGTGTGTCTGCCCTCTGAGAGTGTGCTAATATGTGCATATGCACTCTGGTCCTTATTATACTAACCTTCTGGGACCACAGGAAAAATGTTGAATTTCTTCCTAAGTACTTTGAGTATGTGAAATATCACTGCTTATCAAAATCTAGAAATCTTGTATCTCCAAGTTTTCTTTATTATATTTGTTTTTGTGAAAAAAGAAAAAAAAGTGTAAGTGGAATACATTCATCAATTCTTGAATTAAGAGAATTGAACTGGAAAGTTGAAGTACCAAGCTAATTCAAAATTCTAAGACATTTTATAAATAGTATAATGTCCCAAGAGTATAGTGGAAATGTGCTAGGTTTAAGGGTGACATAGGTGATCCCATGACACGTAATTCCTAAGTTGAAGAGTACATTAGGTTGACATTGAAAATTATAGTAAACCTCTCACGAAGCCCCTTGTTAACATGCGGGTGATTAACCCCAGGCAGGCTCGCGCTGTTGGCGTCGGCCGCCTCTCCCTCGCGTACAGCACAGAGCTGGAGCGCATGTGGTGTTACACCTGTCCTCAGCAATGTTTTCCATGGAGTTCTATGACTTTGCAGTGGCTTAGGGAAAATGGTATGTGGGAAGGATTCTTAATATTTATTATCCTAGACATAATATTTTTTTCTAAAAATTAATTGGTCAAAAGATTTCCTCAGTGTCTTCTTTAATTTCAGAGGCAAGGGAAGGAAGCTGGTGACCTTTCTGTATTCTCACATCAACAGCCACGAGGCATTTTAATTTAAGGGGAAACAAAATCTGTGACCCACTTTTAAACAATTGAGACTGATTAACCTTTGTTTAAATTCATCTAACTTAAAATAAACAGTCTGGAAATAAGTTCTTGGACATTTTTCAGTAGGAAGTAGAGAAAATGGTCATGTAAATACACCAAGTGAGAAGAGATGTTAACTACACAGTTGCTGGTGTGAATTGTGGGAGAATTTTATTTAAAAATCTCTATTGGCTCCTTTAGTGTAGAGATCATATCCTCATCTCTACTGGTTTTAAAAATAGCTTGGTTTTACAAGTGAATGAAACCAAAGAGGATCTTAACAAGGGTCTATATTTTACATATGTATACCTTTAAACAAGGAAAAATATATTTATTCTTTGCGGAAATTGGGAATATATCTCACCTCCTTCTCCCAAGTGTAGGGAATCATAGTGTTAAATACACAAAAGCTGAACAGGACTAACCTGAGAGTCTCTTTAACCTGAACCCTCCAAAACCTGAATTCCTGGTAGAATTTGACAGTGTGTGGCATTTTTATGGTGCTTTATTTTATAGTTTTGGGCTATGGTGGTATGAGTCAGGAGCCTGAATTTGTAATTACGTAGTTGTATGACATGGACATGCTATTTAAACTCTCTATGCCTCAATTTCTATTGAAGAATAGAAGAGGGAAAACTGTCTTTGCTGGGGCAAAAACTAGATATGAGCATACTGTGTTTTCAGTCATATAGTTCTATAAAAACTCAAGTAGAATTAAGACATGAACATTGAAGAAGTTGGCTTAGGTGGGGATGTTGCTAAAAACTTCCATGGCAACAAAACATACTAAGCTTTATTTTTAAAAATTATTATATTCATAAATTAAATGCCTGTAGAGTGTAAAGAATTATGCATTTTGTTGATAGAACACAGTGCATTTATAATTCTTTGAGGACTCTTTTAATTAGTATGTATGTGTATATTTAGTGCTTATTAAATATCTAATAAATTTACTTAATGACTTGCATTTTATATCACTAATATGATTGTTTTTCTGTCCTCGTTAGCCAAGATTGGTTTCAGTTTGGGACCAGGAACTCAGACTGTTGTGTATTGATTTAAAATAATTTTTTTTTGCCTTAAGGTACTTTTTCTAATTTTCCTTAGATGAATGTCATTTAACCAAACTTGTTATAGGTTTTTCTTCACAAATATTTCCAAACTACCTTTTGTTTTATTTATTTTTTAGAGTTTTTATTTTCATTCCAGTTAGCATATTAGTTTCAGGTGTACAACATAGTGATTCAACACTTCCATATCACCCTGTGCTCATGACGATGAATGTACTCCTTAATCTCCATCACCTATTGTTCTACGTCTGTTTGAAACTTCACAAAGACTTTGGAATATAATTCAACAGTATATAACAAACTCTTGGTACTTTATTGATAAGAGGATTAATCATATATTGATGTAATCTATTAAAGGAAAAGATGGGACTTATGTAAGAAAAGAGGCAAAGAGGAGAAGAGGAAGATTGTGGATCCTTCAGAGACAAAAAATTGTTTTCCTTTCCTTGGGCAAGATGTGGATGAGTTGGTAGCAAGCCAACGTTTTAGTTGCTCCTGGATTTTCTTTTTGGTTGCTCGTGTATTCTCCAGAAGACCTTGGATATTTCCCTATAACAGGATGCTCAGAATTGGGTCTCTTAGTGCCCGTCATTAGCATCTCCGTCTCAGTTTGCTAGGTGTGCTTTGTTCCTCTTATCACTGTTTTTCATGACCAATCACTTTTTTTTCCCCGTACACCCAGTACATAACTATCTTAATTTCCTATTGTTGCGGTAACAGATTATCACAAAATTAGAAGCTTAAAAGAACACAAATCTGCTATTTCATAGTTCTAGAGGTCAGAGTCTAAAATGAGTCTGCAGAGCTCTAGGGGAGAATTTATTTCCATGCCCTTTCCAGTTGCCTGCATTCCTTGGCTCATTGCTACATCCTGCTGACCTCTGCTTCTGTTGTTATGTCTTCTCTGAGATTACACTGGGCTCACCCAGGTAATCTGGGGTAACCTTCCTATCTGAAGATCCTTTACCTAATTACATCTGTAAAGTCTCTTTTGCCATGGAAGGCAACATATGCACAGGTTTTAGGGATTAGAATGTGGACATCTTGGGGGGGGGGGCGTTATTATTTCTGCCTGTCACAGCAGCATGACAAGATCCATAGTAAATACAAGAAGCTACAGTAATTACAATAATGCCCATAGTTAACCAGAAGCTTAAAACAAATGCTGATGCTATTTGATATCAATCAATAATTGATAATCATGCCATTTATGATTGAAGTTCTAAGGCCCCTTCACAGAGTAGTTAAAAAGTACAAAGTGACTTTGTAAGAGTTCCAGTGAGATCCATCAGTGAGATCATAATGTGTTTTTACTTTCTTCAAGGGGATTCATTTATTCACGGGTATATGTGTTTATCGGTTAATGATTACAATGAACAAACTACGTGTCAGGTCCTGCCCTCACAGGAGCTTACAGCAGAGGTGGAAGATGGCTGTTGATAAAGTTACGACCTGTAGTGCTTGATGTGCTTACAGGTAGCAGTTTAGCAATGAGGGAGGAGAATAAATGGAGTTCCTAACCTAGTGTGGAGGATGACGGTGGATTTCAGAAGTCATTTAGATAAATAGCCAAATGTTCTTAGAGAAGAACTGGTTCACCTTTAGGCACTGGCATTCTAGGCACTTATACCACAAGAAGACTAATTATAAATACTGGCAATAGCTGTCCCTATTATTCTACTGCAGGGCGTTTTCCAGGGTTATGAGTGAATTTTTCTTGGGTTTCAGAAGTCCATCAGTGGTACCATTTTCAGACAATGATCTGATGACCATAAGAAAGGAAGAACTGCTTTTATGTCAATGAATATCAGACGGTCTGGTAAGAGGGCAGCTCTAAATTTGAAACTGCGTCGTCTTCTCAAATTCCTGCCTCAGTTACTGACTACCCAATTTAAATAACCAAAAAAACAAAAACAAAAAAAACCCCCAAACAAACAAAAAAACACAATCCAAACAAACCAAAAAACAAAAAAACATTCAGTTCGTGTTGCATCGATGCCAGAGACAATGCAAGAAACTCTGGACTTCTTAAGGCAAGGGTTTCCTATGGAGTTTTCCTCCATTTAAGGCAATCATGGGCTGGCACAAGGATGCCTTCCCTAATGTCTGAGAGCTGTTGAATCCGGATCATTGCTACGCGCTAAGGAATGCACACCACTCTGCACTGATGCTCTTTACTTTATGGTATTAGGAAGGTCTTTGGCTACAAAATCGTATTTAGCTTTGGGGCCACAATTACAACACGACTTGTCACCTTCAGATCTGCATATAAATGCTAACACTAGATGTTACCTGGAATCTATTTTCATGGCCATGTCTTAATAAACTGTACTGGTCCCACACTTCATTAATTGTTTGTTTTAGGGTGCACCTATGACTTTATTCTTGTTTGTTTGTTTGTTTTGTTTTTTGACTTTTTTTTTTTACTTTATTCTTTATTGCACTATAGCTCTTGAAGCTTTTGTCTGGGTTTCTATTCTGAGACATCTGTCACTCGATTATACATTTGGTGCAACTGACTCAGGAAGTTTGACCATAACAGAACCTCTCTTAACCACCTCTTCAGGGTGATAACATTGTACGGTTGATTTCCTTTGGACTACTGATTCAAAGAGATAGGTAATAGATTACTAATCAGAAAGCTTTCAGAAGAACCTAAGCTTTTATAGACTGTACCTGCTTTTAAAAATAATGTTTTGTGGGGAAACAGACTTGATATTCCCACAGGTATTTGCTGCATTCACCTTAGGGGGTACTTATTTCTAAGTTAAATGTTTGTTTTTGGTCTCTCTAGGGTTGTATAAAAGACTTGTTTTAAATTATTCCATGTTCCAGGATAGATTTTGTTTTATTAAGGAACTACCGTTAAGGCAAACCTATGTTTTGTTTAAGCCTAACAATGCACTTTTATTACAAGCATTTTTTATTTTGTGAGGAAAATATTGCTTCTTTAGTCTTTATTTCTATAGTGGTAGTCTTAGATATGTATCTCCATGGAATGTTAAAATAAGTAATAATTTGGAAGAAGAATTTAAAAGTTTCTAAAAAGTTTACTTAAGGTTTTGTAAACTTTTATACAAGTTACTTGCTATTAGAGAAACATTCTAAGGGAGTATTTCTCTTAGATTATTTTGAGCTCTCATGTGCTGTTTTCTGGCAATTGCTTGAGTTTATGAACTTGACATATCAGACTGGGCTATTAAGGAATTTAAAATAGCTTTATCACCCTGGGTAGGTGGGAAAATTAAGGAATATCCTATGTCAAATGGCAAACAACTTGATTATATTCTCTATAGTCTTGGCTTTCTTTCAATAAAGTAACTAACATAAACATTTCTAACCGCAAGTTTATCCAGGGTAAATGCGCAGAGTTACTTCCTAGCACCTTGTGCTCATTTTTAAGGTAATTATTGCTCCCCCTTTACTAAGATATAAATGACAAGTAAAATTGTATATATTTAAATTGTACAACGTGATGATTTGAAATACACATACCTAGAGAAATGATTACTACAACAAGGTAACACATCTGTCCCTTGACATGATTACCATTTTTCTTTCTGTGTGGTGAGAATGTCTAAGATCTACTCTCATAGTGAATTTCAACTTGACAATAGAGTATTATTAACTGTAGTTACTATGCTATAAATTAGATCCCCAGAAGTTACTCATTTTATAACTGAAAGTTTGTACATTTTGACAAACGTCTTTCCATTTCCCCCACTCCACAGTTTCAGGCAACTACCATTCTACTTTATTTCTCTGAATTGGACTTTTTAAAGGAAAAGATTCAACATCTATGTGAGATCATATAGTATTTGTCTCTGTCTGGCTTATTTCACTTGGCATAATGTGCTCCAGATTTATCCATGTTGTCACAAATGACAGATTTTCCTTATTTTTCATGGCTTTTGTATGACCCTGATACCAAAGCCAGACAAAGACACTACAAGAAAAGAAAATTATAGGCTAATCTCCCTGATGAACATAGGTGCAAAAATCCTTGACAAACTACTAGCAAACCAAATTCAACAGCACATAAAATGGATCATATATTGTGATCAAGTGGGATTTATCCTTCAGATGCAAGGATTGTTCAACATATGCAAATCAGTAAATGTAATAATACACATTCACAGAATAAAGGATAAAAATCACATGGTTATTTCAATAGATGCAGAAAAAGCATTTGGCAAAATTCAACATCTTTTCATGATAAAAACTTTCAACAAATTAAGAACAGAAGGAATGTGCCATAATATGCCAACATATACATAATATATTGTAATGTACTATAATTACTGTAGTAAAGCCCATATATAATAAATCACAGCTAATAGCATACTCAGTGGTGAAAAGCTGAAAATCTTTCCTCTGAGATCAGGAACAAGACAAAGATGCCCACTGTTAGCACTTCTATTCAACATAGTACTTTAAGTCCTAGCCAGAGCAATTGGGCAAGAAGAAAAAAAAAGGCATCCAAGTGAAATTGTCTTTATTTGCAGATGACATGATTTTGTACATAGAAAGCCCTCCACCAAAAGCTCCAAAAAAATTCCCCCAAAAACCCAACCCCCCAAAATAATAAAAAACCCCACCAATAAATTTGCTGGATACAAAATTAATATACAAAAATCAGTTGTGTTTATGCCAACAACTATCTACAAGAGAAATTGAGAAAACAATCCCATTTACAATAGCATCAAAAAGGATGAAATACCTATGAATAAATTTAACCAAGGAAGTATAAGATCTACACTCTGAAAACTATAAAACGTTGATGAAAGTAATTGAAGAAGACACAAATAAATGGGAAGATATTTTGTGCTCAGGGATTGGAAGAATTAATATTGTTAAAGTGTCCATACTACCCAAAGCACTCTACAGATTCAATGCAATCTCTACCAAAATCCCAAAAGCATTTTCCACAGAAATGAAAAACAACACTAAAATTCATATGGAACCACAGTATCTGAATAGCCAAAGCAACCAAAAAAACAAAACAAAACAAAACAAAACAAAACAACAAACAAATCTGGAGGCATCACACTGCCTGATTTTAAACTATATTACAAAGCTATTGTAATCAAAACAGTATGGCACTGGCATAAAAAAAAGAGACAAGTGAGAAGGAATAGAGAGCCCAGGTATAAATCCACATATATGTTCAAGTAATTTTGACAAGGGTGCTAAGAATATACAATGGGAGAAGGACAGCTTCTTCAATAAATGGTGTTGGGAAAACTGGACAGCCACATGCAAAGAATGAACCTGGAGCCTTATCTTACACCACTCACAAAAACCAACTCAAACTGGATCGGATCTTAAGTGTAAGAACTGAAACCATAAACCTCCAAGGAAAAAACAGGAAAAAACTCCTTGACGTTGGTCTTAGCAATGATTTTTAAAATATATATATAACACAAAAAATACAAGCAACAAGAGCAAAAAATCAATAAGTGGGACTACAGTAAAGTAAAAGGTTTCTGCACTACAAAAGAAAAAATCAGGAAAGGGGCAACCTATGGAATGGGAGAAAATATTTGCAAGTCATTTATCTGATAAGAGGTTAATATCTAAAATATATCAGGATTATATCAGGTACTCAAAACTCAATGATAAAAAATCCAATTAAAATATTTAAATTCAATTAAATTAATTAAAATAGATTGTAAAAGGCTTTGAATAGACATTTCCCAAAGACATACAAATGGACAATAGGTAAATGGAAAGGTGCTCACCATCATTAATGATCAGGGAACTGCAGATCAAAACCACAGTGAGAGATCACCTCACACCTGATAAGATGACCAATATATAAAAAAAACCCAAAAGATAACAATTTTGGGTGAGAATATGGAGAAAAGGGAGCTCTTGTGCTCTGTTGGAGGAAATTCAAATTGGTGTAGGCACTGTGGACAACAGTATGATGGTTCCTTAAAAAATTAAAAACAGAAGAGCAATCCTACTTCTGGGTATATATCTGAAGGAAACCAAATTAGTGTCTCAGAGAGATATCTACACCTCCATGTTCATTGTGGTATTATTCATAATAGCCAAGATATGGAAACAACAATAGTAACTACACTTACTGTGGTGAGAGTTGAGTAATTAGAGAATTGTCAAATATGATATGTATAATTGTATCAATTATACACTTTCTGAAACTGATATAATATTGTATGTCAATTATATGTCAAAAAAAGATACGGAAATAACCTAAATGTCCACTGATGAATGAATGGATAAAGAAAATATATATCTTTTGCTTTGATACAACATATAGTAAGCACATGCCACTGTAAAGATTATTTTTTCTGTCTGTAATGAAAATTTAAGAGCTGTATCTGATTTGACTATTAGTACACTCCCCTCACCTGCCTGGTTCTGTCTCCGTAATCCTGCAATATTAAATAAAAGAAGATTCTCTTCTCGAGCTTTCGAAGTAAAGTATTTATGTTGCAGTGAGATTAAGAAGCAATACTGAGCAAAACTCTGTTTTATCAGCTAGGTTTCAGGCCCTGATGAACCTAAGAACAATGATTCCTTTTGGTAGTGGTTTGTTGGTTTGTTTGTTTTTTAACATCTTGTTTAGAATACTCATCTGTAAAGGATGGAGCAGTGATGGTTGAGAGTGTGTCAATAATCTCAAAATTAAAAGCTGTGAGGGTAATTTAAGTGAATAACTTTTGTATATTAGAAGACACTTGCCCCATATAAATGTGAGAAATTGGACCAGGCATTCTAAATTTTTAAAAAGAAATGAAGTCTGAATCTTTTATATGCAGTGTACTATTGTTTAATATTGGCAATGAACTAAATCAAAACATCGCAGACCAAAGAAAACACAACTGCAAAACGAGCTGCAGGGATCGAGACCTCTGGAGGAAAGGACATCTAGGTTCCTTCTAGCTGTAAAAAATGTCTAGTTAATGAATGATACTCACCACTCCATCACCCTGTTCTTCTTGGCTCATCATACAGTTTCTTTATTAAATAAGATGCCAAGGTGTATTATATAAATAATTTGATTATGTTTTTTTACCACAAAAACCTAGCTTTGATATTTTGCTTTAGAAAGATGATAAGAGAAATGGCTCTAGATTTTTGTCCAAATGTATCTAATGAGAGCAGCGGGGTTCCTTTTGATCAGAGACTCTAGTATCATTGTCACAATAAATATTAACCTGAATATGAACTTGTACTTTTAAAAACACTGTTGTATCAAGTCAGGGATTAGGTTGTCAGCCATCACGGACCTGACTGATAAAATCAGCCAGGAAGCACAGTGACTTTTGTTCTAGAATTTTTGGTTAAATAAAACTTGGTATTGGGGTGCCTGGGTGGCTCAGTTAGTTAAGCATCTGACTTTGGCTTAGGTCATGATCTCAGGGTCCTGGTTGCCGCCCCCCCATCCTGGGGGTCTGGTTCCTCACACAGTGGAGAGTCTGCTTCTCCCTCTCCCTCTGCCCCTCCCCCCACTTATGCTCTCTCCCACTCTCTCAAATAAATGAAATCTTAAAAAAAGAAAAAAGAAAACTTGGTATTGGACTCAATCATAGGGACTGTAATAACTCTTTGGGGGAAAGTCTCTAATAAAATGATAAGTGGGGAAAAAAGTAAATCAGAATTTCAACATCTAAAAATAGAATTACAGATTTTCCTCAAAATATTTGGCGTTAGTATTTGACCTTTGTATTGGACCCTCTGTTAGGAATACATGTAGCAGCTGAATATAGAATAAGGAAAAGCAGGGAATCTTGGTGAGTTTTAAGTCTTCACCATTGTATGGAAGATTCTTTCAGAAAAGCCCTGAAACACCTGGGCAGAGCTCAAGAATGCCCTCCAGTTGCTGTGTGATGCAAATGTTTGAACCCTGACAGATTTCTCTTAGTATCAGTCATTCACATGTTAGTGTGATTGAGTTCTAGATTCTCCCTGGAAGGTATTAAGCAAGAAGAATTGTACTGGGTATAGGAGGAAAGTAGTTCGCAAGGAATACTAGGGAGCATTCTCTGAGACATACCTCAGCCAGTTTTTAGATTTAACCAAGGCCATTGCTGCTTACTTGATAAAGTGGTGGACTTTGTTTTACGTGGCCTTTCTCTATTTGATAAATCTACTTAAATATAAAATCATGGCAACTCAGGAAGAGTACTCACAGACAAGGAAATTGGCCAGAGGTTTGACTGGGAAAGGAGGAGTCAAAATATATTAGACATGACTCTTGAGACAGCAAAAGAAGGAAAGAGGAAGATAATAGTATCTCACGGAGCACTGAAGCCTAGTGTAACTTCTCCCCGAGCTAGCAGGCTGTGAATTGTGAGCTAGAATTCGAAATAATGAAGGCAGTTGAGCATGAAGTGGAGACAGGTCATAATGGCTAGAGTTGTGCAGGAAAGGACACCCACACGAGTATTCTGTTGTTTCAGCCTTGGTGGAGGACTTCCAGAGAGTGGTGTTTGGGTAACAGAAGTTTGGACTTCCATTTGAAATTAGACATGCTGTTTACTTATAAATGACCATCAAAATCCAGTTTTCCTTAGAGTATTGGGAGAAGAGACTATGCCCAGGACACATTCCCTGAAAGAATTCCCTGATAAGTTTGTGGAAGAGTGCCTGCGAGTCACTTTTTTTTTTCTCGGCTCTCCGGCATTTTACCTCCTTTCCTACATGTTGAACATTCCCTGCCACAGATGTCTTGATGGAAAGGAGAGCCCATTGCCCACGATAGGACCAGAAAATTCCTTACCACCATAGAAACAGAAAATTCTCAGAAATTGTTTCTCTAGCTCCTATGAAACTAGGTCAGTTGGAACTAGTGGCTGGGAGTGTTCCCCTTGGAGTTCCTGAGGCAGAGCTGGAGGCACGGATAGAAAGGGGCTCCCTGAGGGCAGCAGCAGAGTGCCTTGGGAATGGGATCCAGGAGAGGGTGCAGGAGGCAGGGGAGGGGCTGCAGGTCCTCGCGGCAGCTGGCTGTGCCCCAACTCTGGCTGGTGGCTATGGCTGCAAAGCTTTTCTTTGTTCCCACCTATTCAGAGCCTGATTTTCCAGAATCCTCAGTAAGTGTGAGATACCAACATCCTTTATTATTATTTTTTCTGCTTAAATCAGGTAGAGTTGGTTTCCGTTCCTTGCAACTGATTTATAATACACAAGGGAATCACAAAACATTTTCCCAGTTAGTCCCTGAGGAATAAAACTTGACGCTGTTTAAAGAGCTGAATTAGACTGAGCTTTTTAAACTACAGAGCTTTCAAGGCCAAGTACCACCCTGGGAGGAGGAGGGGAGAACATGGTTCTGTGTGAAAACTCGTGAGCACTGAGCAGGGCAAAAAGCAAAAGCATCTGGTGATACGAGACTGCGTGACTGCTTTCCTCAGAGTCATTTATCTCTTCTCCCCTAGGCTCCAGGTTCTTTGTTCTCCTGTGTCCTCTTATGACTTCTGCTTCTAGCCGGGGGCCTGGCAAACAGGGGTTGCTACAGGATTCGTTGAGTCCATTTTCCTGGTTCTGCTGTTTCCTGACTCTAGAAATAAGTAGCCAAAAGAGTTTCAAAGAATGATGTATCTTTGGTTTATTTCTTTCCAAATGCTGTAAAACCACTCTCTAATTAGAAAACAGACTGTTATTTTTCGTGGAGTCTTAAAGAATCCCTTCATGTATCTTTTGTTTTGCAGAGCACTCTGCTACTACAGACTTGTTCCTTGCTGTTTCACTTTTGAGTGATTACATGGGGATAAGGCAGTCTTTTTGAAGAACTTACATGTGAGTTCTGAATGTAAATACACCATTGCAAGAACTGCTTTAGGAAGAGTCCTGGAGCTAAATAAATCTTAGAAACTTGTGAGCAAAATGGCAGGACTTTGTTTTATCCCAAAAAAGAAATCCTTAGGACATCATAATTGGAGCCCAGTGTACTTGGAGCCAGACGGCTTGCCCTTGGCCTTGGAAGCCAGCAGGCTGATCTCCAAACATCACAGCCTCAGACAGCCTTACAATCTAAGAGGAAAATAACTGAGGAAAACTTTGGAGAGCCACTAGTCTCCATTTATTTTTGTTCCTTTGTCTACCTGGTAATAATAAGACTTTTTACGTTTTTCTGTAGTCCTTGGAGTGGTTCTTGAAAACCTAACATTCGTCCTTTGTCCATATACATATCAGAAAAGTCTTATAAAGAGGAACTATAGAGGATCAGTGTAAGATTTTATATAGCCCAATATTTTGCTTTCGGGTAGTGACATTAAGCTATCCTCCTAGGAGAGTGTGACAGTTACCTTCACTGATGCCACCCTTCTCCAAAGCAGAAAGGGCATCAGAAACATATGGGTATCTCTGTATTATTTCTTACTACTGTATGTGAATCTCTAATGATCTCAAAATAAAAAGTTTAATTAAAAAAACAGAAACATATGACTCTTGTTCAGCTTCACATATAATTATGTTGAAGTTTGAAGTAGAGTTAAACAATGTCTGAAAAAAATAATAAACAACTTCCTGTTTTCATGAGATTATCTGAAATGGCTAGTTTTACGTTTCAGCTGCTTAGCTCAGGATATGTGCTGCTTCCGAAATTTTGCATTTGTAATTAAGCATAAATATTTTCTGTGACTGAGAGGATATATGATTTAAGACCCTAAAATATTAAATATGATGTAAAATAGGTTTATAAGTTAATATGAAAGAAATTTTAAACATGTAAACTCATCCCTAAATCAGAGGATTCTCATCCTCGGCTGCACACGAATCACGTGAGGCGTTTTAAGAATCATCGGTGTTTCGGTCCCACCGCAGGCTGACTTATCTCGTGTGCGTGCCCAGGCTATCCGGATTTTACAAAGCTGGCGTACGTAAAACTGTTTGACAGACGGGAATATATTAGAATTTATTGGCTTTATCCAGGTGTTTCATAGATTTAAGTTAAACAATATCAGATCAAGTAAAGCCATCAGTCGGTAAGAAGCAGCATGGTATCTAACCCTGGGTCTTTACTTGAATTTAATTACGGGTTGTGTGCTTTGTTTAATATCTGTCACACCCTCCAGACTATAAACTCTCTGACGTCAGGGAACCCGTGTTATTTTCTCTGGTGTATTCTCAAGGCTCTATTCGTGATAGGCATATGGTTGGCCCTCAAATATTATAGAATGCATAGAGAAATACTTGTACAGAAATACTTATAGATACTCTTTGGAAAGCGTCAGCTCAAGGTAATGTCATGCCAAAATTTCTTTTATTGGCATAAATTGCCTTTAATTCTTTAAATTCAAAGCTCTAATTCTGTGTGACTAAACTTCTGGCTAAGAAAATGTGTTAAGCTACTGATTTTTCACATTGCAGTGTCAGGTAAAAATATAAGGTCCATAAGGGCAAAGACTGTGCTTTTCTAATTGCTCTGTCTTCCATGCCCCTAATAGTAAGATTACAAATATTTGTAAAAAGAGAAGATTATGCGTCAGTGCTTTTTAAACTGCGTCAGTGCTCTTTAGATATGCCCCGAGCTGGGGCTGGGGTGGTGTATAAAGGAAAGACAGAGGCTAAGCAACTGGGCTAAGCTCTGTCCATGGTCACTTCGACTACAGCAACTTTTATTCCTTGCGATTTCTCATTTTAGTTTGAAAAGCTTGAGTCACTAATGTGCTATTTCAGAGGAACATTTCCTTAAAATATTATGTCCTAAGAGGTTTATTTTAAAGAGCGAAACATTTGAACCTTGTAATTATATAGTATAACACACATTTATAAAAGTGTTCGAAACATCTGTAACTGTATTTATAACACTAAACAAGCACCCACATAAACACCAAGGTCGACAAGTAGAAGATGGCCAGCATCCCAGAAGCCTCTTCTCTGACCCACTTAAATACTTCCTCTTTCCCCTCAAAGAAACTTCTATCCTGACTTCTAACCCTCTGCTTTTGCCTGCCCCCCCCCCAAGTAGTGTGTTATTCTATTATATGAATAGACCATGATTTATTTATCCATTTTTCTTCTGATCGATCATTTGATTTGTTTGTAGTCTGGGCTACTATGAATAATGTTGCTGCTTTAAATATTGTCGTATCGATTTTGTTGTACATGTGAATGCATTTCTGCTAGGTTCACAATGAGGAGTGGAGGTGCTGATGATAGGGTATGAGTGGATTTGAATAAACAGCTTTATTTGATACCAAACAATTTTTCAAAGTAATTATTTCCATTTACAGTCTCCCCAGCAATGTACGAGTGTTCGTTTCCCATTGTTCCTTCTTCACACCAATACTGGGTATTTTCTTTCTCTTTAATTTTAGCTGTCCTATTGGATATATAGTGTAGCTCGTTATGGTTTTAATTTTCATTTCCTCAAGCTACTGAAAAGTAGGCCATTTGGATGTTTTCTTTTTGAAGCACCTTTCAATTTCTTGCTCATGATACTATTGGATTGTCTGTTTGTTTTACTATTGGGATGTCTCTCTATTGGTTTTTGCGAGTTCATTGTATATTCTGAAGATAAGCCCTCTGTTTACGATATGTATTACAAGTGACTGCTCCCTTCTGCAGCTTGCTTTTCATTTTCTTAGTGGTATCTTTTGATGAATAGAACTTCTTACATTTAATGTAGGCCGTTGATCAATTTTTCCCTTTATGATTTAGGTTCCTTGTGTATGTGCGTGTGTGTGTGTTTCTGTACATGCGTAAGTTCTGTTTAAATAATAGCATTTCCAGGGATGCCTTGGTGGCTCAGTCAGTTAAGCATTCAACTCTTGATTTTGGTACAAGTCATGATCTCAGTTTCGTTATATTGAGCCCCAGGTGGGGCTCTGAGCTGGGTGAGGAGCCTGCTTAAGATTCTCTCTCTCTCTCTCTCCCCCTCTGCCCCACCCCCCTTGGGTGCACATGCTCTCTCTCTCTCAAAAAAATAATATATTAAAAAATAAATTATCTTTCAATGCTGTGGTTATATATTCTTATTATATCCTAGAGCAACACTGTCCATAGAACTTTCTACAGTGATGGAAATATTCTGTATCTGCACTGTCGAATACTATTTTTAAGTGCTTTTGAGCACTTGCAATGTGGCTAGTGTGACTGAGAAACTGAATTTTAAGTCTTATTTAATTTTAATTAATTTAAATAGCTACTTGTAGCTACTTAAGCTACTATGTCAGGGTAACTTTACAAGCTTTATTGCATTGTCTTTTACGTTTAAGTCTACAATCCAGCTGGGAATCATTTTGTGTGGTTGTACGGTGTGAGGTAAGGTCCAGGCTTAATATTTTTTGCCTTATCCAATTGCCTAGAACAATATAGTGAAGTGATTTCTTTCTTCACTTCTCTATAGCACCACTTTTATCATAAATTATCATATTATAATTAGATATATACACACTTGGGTTTGTCTTTGAGCTCTTTATTCTTGTCTATTTGCATATTTTTGTGTTGATTCTATATGATTTTAATTATATGGATTTATTAATATTTATAATATTTAAAAGTGTTTCTACTTTATTTTTAAGGGCTTCTATATTTCCATATAAAGTTTAGAATCAGCTTGTCAAGTTACACACACATGCAAAATTCTGTTGGGTTTTGATTTGGATTTTATTGACCACTCTATAGGCCAGTTTGGGAGATAACTGACATCTTTACATTATTGAGTTTTCTAAGAAGTGTCAAACCCCTTACATGGTCTTTTCTTTGGTCAAACATGTGGCAATTTTTCACATCTTTTATTGGATTTATTCATAGAGATTTAATATTTTTGATACTATTATAAATGACATCTCTAAATATTTCATTTTCTGTTTGTTGTTGGTATAGAAATGCAATTGATTTTCATTATATTTACCTTGTATTGGGCAATCTTGCTAAGCTCACTTATTTATTCTAATAATTTATTTTAGATTCTCTTGTATATTCTCTAAGCAGATCATAAGCAAATAATGACTGCTTTATTTCTCCTTTTCTGAATTTCAAACCTCTTACTTCTTTTTATTGCCTATTGCGCTAGCTAGAACTTCCAGTACGAAGTTAGGTAGTAAAGACACAGGGAACATTGTTGGATTGTTCCTGATATCAGGGAGAAAGCTTTTGGTGTTGTACCATTTTGGATATGCCATCCACTGTGATTTTTTCTCCACTAGATATCTTCTAAGAAGTTATATGTCTTCTGTGCTAGAAGTTGTATACAGAATTTTATCAAATGCTCTTTTGCATCTATTGAGATGATCAGTTATGTTTTCTCCTTTTTTCTACTAATGTAATGATTTGATTTTTGAATATTAAGCCAACCTTGTATTTGTGGAATAACCCAATTTAGTCATGATATGTTATCCTTTTTCTATATCAGTTAGCTAAAATTTTGTTTAGTTTTTTGCATCTATGGTTTTGAGCAAAATTGGCCTGTATCAAGGTTATACTGATTTCATAGAAAGAGGGGAAACGTTTCTTCTTTTTCTATTCCTTGAAAGAGTGCATAGAATAGATTTTATTTTTTAAAAAATTGTTGGTAGAATTCATTAGTTAAGCTATTTGGGTCTGGAAATTTTGGGGGAGGAATAAAGAGGTTTAAAATGACAAATTAGATACACAAATTAAAGGAGGTTATTGATTCAGAGCTTCTATTCTTTTTTTAAATTTTTTATTATGTTATATTAGTCACCATACAGTACATCATTAGCTTTTGATGTACTGTTCTATGATTCATTGTTTGCGTGTAACACCCAGTGCTCCATGCAATACGTGCCCTCCTTAATACCCATCACCGGACTAGCCCATCTCCCCACCACCTCCTCTCTGAAACCCTCAGTTTGTTTCCCAGAGTCCATAGTCTCTGTGGTTCATTCCCCCTTCTGTTTCCCCCCCCTTCAGAGCTTCTATTCTTAGGTCAATATCAGTAAGTTATATTTTTATTTTCTGGGAACCTGTCATTTCATCTAAATTTCCAAACTTAATGGCTTAAATGTTTATGATATTTATATTTTTTATTTTTTAAATTTTTAAAAAAGATTTTATTTATTTATTTGCTGGAGAGAGAGAGAGAGAGAGAGAGAGCACACAAACATGGAGAGTAGCAGGCAGAAGGAGAAGCAGGCTCCCTGCCAAGCAAGAAACCCAATGTGGGACTCAATCCCAGGACCCCAGGATCATGACCTGAGTGGAAGGCAGACACTTAACTGACTGAGCCACCCAGGCATCTCAGGGTTGACTTTTTAAAAAATAAATTTGGTAAACCTCCAAGTAGAGTTACCAAGATAAAAAGAGAGAGAACTCAAATATAAAAATATGAATGAAATAGGAGACATTACATCTAACACCACAGAAATACAGAGTATCATAAGAGACTACTATGAACAATTATATACCAACAAATTGGACAACCTCGAAGAAATGGAGAAACATACAACCTACCAAGACTGAATCCTGAAGAAATAGAAATAGAAAATCTGAACAGGCCAATAATGGGTAAAGAGATTGAATCAGTAACTGAAAACTTTCCAACAAAGAAAAGCCCAGGACCAGATGGCTTCACATCTGAATTTTACAAACATTTAAAGAATTCATGCTAATTTTCAAACTCTTCCAAAAATTGAAGAGGGAACACCTCCAAACTCATTTTATGAGGCCAGCAATACCCTCATACCAAGGCCAGGCAAAGACATTACAAGAAAACAAAATTTTAGGCCAATATATCCCTGTGAACATAGATGCAAAAATTCTGAACAAAATACTAGCAAACCAAATTCAACAGCATATTAAAGAGATCATACAGTATCATCAAGTGAATTCTATCCTTGGGTGCAAAGAAGTTCAACATACACAGATCAGTAACTATGAAATACCACATCAACAGAATAAACTATAAAAATTATATGGCCTCAATAGATGCAGAAAAAACATTTGACAAAATTCAACATCCTTTTATGATAAAAACTTTCATAAATAAGGTATAGAAGAAATGTACCTCCACAAATAAGGCCATATATAACAAACCTACAGCTAATGCCATTCTTAATAGTGAAAAGAACTAATTTTTTATTTTATTTTATTTTTATGTCTTTTTAGTCAGGCAAAAAATTTTATTAAAAGCAAACTACTCATTCAAAAGTGATCAAGAACAACTCAAAATATAGATCAAGAAGGATAAACAACTTCTCATTGGCCAATAAGTTGTTTTAATTTTCTCACTATATGAAACTTAAACTTTTCATGTTTAGGAAAGGTTAAGTGTAACTTTAGTAGACAGCAATGCAGAAAGATTTTATCACACAGACTGGTTTCCTTAGTCAATTACTTCTAGCTGTCTCCATTGGGATAGACGCATTTACAGACCTAGCTGTGCTTGAGCCTTCTTTGCAAGCGGCTTTAGATCTGCAGTGCGCTTGGCAGTTGTCTCCTGTTGCTGCTGTGTGTGGATGCTCTGCACCACAGGCTTCTCCACCCAGTTTATCACATGCTCTTGGTCCTTTTGACGCACCATGCTCTGCACGGAGATGTGATAGTCCAGGCAATTCTTCACCTCCTTGTATACTCTATGTAGCCATTCCTGGTAAGTAAACTCCAGTGTCATAGCAATGTTATTCATCTAGACATCAAAAAGGTAATGGCACTTTTGAAACAGTGCCTGCTGTGACTTCTCCATATCATTTGCATCCAATCTGTTTGATGGAAGCCTGTTTCACTTCTAGTTGGGCGACTTTTTGCTCATTGAGTTTATCAGGAAGAATTCCTTGGGGGATCAGCCCCAAATGAACATTTCCTCCGTATTCAGGAAAGGGTGGTACAGGGGCAAGACTTGGCTGCCCTATGTGAAAGATCCTTGCTGCCTGCAACACCCTGGACCAAGGAGGTCTGCGTTCTTTAGACAGGGGCGGCCGTGGCGGCTGTAGAAAGCACCTCCTGGGACAGCATGGTCAGCGAGGGTCCACGCAGTAGTCAAGAACTAATTTCTTAGTTGTGTATCAGATATATCTGTCAATTCTACTTTTTAAAAATAACTTCACTTCATTGCTTTATTTGTATCTATCTAATTTTGAGTGCTTTATTCATTTATTCTCACTTTTCAAGGTCAATCTTTTTAACGACATCTGAAGTAATAACCCAGAAGTTTTGGCTTATAGGGATCTGAATTTTATTTTGCCCAATTAATCTCTTGCATATTTGATTTTTATTATTGATATTTTAATTATGTAGGGAATTTAAAAAAAATACAACTTTCTTCCTTTTTATATCTTACCTGAAATCCTGGGATGTTTACTATGGTCTCCCCGTGGGTGGGTCACGAATTCCAACTTCTGTCTCTCTAGCACTGATAGACTCCTGGAGTCTTGGCTTTACAATTTGGCATCTCAGCTGGGGTTTTTTGCTTGGGACTTCAAGTCTCACTCTTCATTGGAAAGTCTTAGGAGTTGGAAATTCCTCAAGGGCAAATTGCTGCTGCATTTTGGGTTATCCTGTTGTTCCTTTCTCCTTGTTATTTTTTGTCCCCTTTGGTGTGTGTCTCCCAGCCTGATGAAACTGCTGTAAGCCACAATCTACCACTCGTGTTTAAAAATGATGGTCCAAATTACCAATATTCTGAGAGGAAAACTAGTCATCAAAGTGGGTTCATCTTTATCTGCCCTTCTTTTCTGTGGGGTCTTTGCCCCTCAACTCCCGATTGTCTTGGTTGTTCTCTAATGCCTTCACTGATGCTTTCAAACTTTTAAGAATGTATTTGATTCAGCTTTTATAATTGTTTTTGGCAAACAAATTGGTAATGAGAATACAAGATTTTCCCCTTAATACATTCTTTTCTTATAACGTTCAAGTCCTTCTTAATTTAAAGCTTAGCTTTTATTCCAGTTTATTCTACTTTAAGCTTACTTCTTATGTTTCAAAAAGTCTGTTTTCTTTTAATTTTCTTAAAAATACAAAGTTGATAATTTCTAACGATGTCTTTGGTTTCTTACGGTAAATCATTTTATGTGCGTGCCCTGTATCCCTACGGGACTGCCTTGCTTTATGTTATTTAATATTGCTTTACTCATTCTTGAAAGAGAAGAAATCTCCCCAGCTTCTGTGTTTGGAAAAAGCAATTTAAAATTTCTCTAAGTCCCCTGTACTCTTCACTCGGGTGTGGAGTAAGTTTTTACTTTTGTTAGAAGGGGGTTGCTTTTGTTAGGTATCTAACTAACCAGATTTCCAAGGTCAATGGATCATTGCTTTAGAATGGCTCTGCCAGATCGTCTGTCTTACAGCTAGATTGACTGACTCAGAGGGAGCTGACTCCTGCATCCCTAGAGAGCAACCACGGTTCTTTGACCAGGGTAGTCCTTGCGATGTAACAATCCCAAATGTCCTGGTTTCCTTGCCTTTTCCTTTATCTCACCCTTCTAGAGATTTCACGTTAAAAGATGCAATGTAGCTCCACTTATGTGCCTTTATAAGCTACAACTACCTTGGATTACAGAGGGCTATAAAAAATGAGGCTTTTGGAAGAAGACTGTCTTAAAAATTGTTCTTGAGTTGTAGAGGAGTGACTGCCAAGTGTGGGATAAGGGAAAGAGCAGAGGTTTCATGTCCAGCAGTGCTGGGCTTTCATACTGGTTACCCACTCTCAAGCTACTCGGTACTGGAAAGATCTAAACTTTTCTCAATGGTAAAATTGGTATGACAATGTACCCTCCTGAAAGGATGATTGAGGGACAAACTAACAAACACAACACAATTAGCATGCTCTTGGTGAAAAGAGAGTGCTCCAAATACTAGCTATTGTTACTAATTTTATTATTATTGTTATTTTAGTAATCATTACTAACCTCTTTTTGGATATAAGACTCTTTGAGAAATCCATGTATGTTGTTCATGAAGTGAGGTTTTGTAATATTTCTAATCTGGTGAGGTGGGGGACAGGGTCCAATGAAAACTAGGGTGTGGCAATGAAAAAAGGCGGTCTTGTGGGAAGCTTAGTCTTAGGCCAGTCTTTGCAATACAAATGATGTAGCCCAGTCATCTTGGAGGCAAGGGTTTTCACATCAGAGCCTGTGCAATGCCCTATTATACTTCTCCATGTCTCCCAAAGTTCTTGTTGTCTCTGCCATGTCTGACCTCATTTCATTTTGAAGGCCTTCACAAGCTGACTTCAATTTATCTTTCCAGCCGGAACTCAAACCATTTACGCTCAGATATTCCAAGTTACAATCATATCAGGCAACTGTGATAGTCTCTGGATATTTTAACTCTTTTCCTCAACCATTCAGTTTTTTGTACTATTCTCCCAGACTGACCAGGCTTAATTGCCTTTTCTCATTTGTTATTGTCAACACTAATTCTTATATTTTTCTTCCTGCTTCATGAGTCAGCAAAAGTATCTTCTTCCCAAGACCTCTCCCCTTACTCCTCACTACTCTTAGGGTATTTTATCCTGCATTTGAAAACTTATATTTGCTATTCTTCACCCTCCAAGCTGTAAATCTTTTGACCTGTGTATTATTTTTCTTTACATTTCCTGGCAATGAGGTACAATTTTTGTACCTGGTAAGCATTCAGTAAAGGCCATTTAAAACTGAACTCCCATATCTTAATTAATGATAATGTCTTTATTTAGATGCCACTGGTAAAAGATTTTACTTAGACAAACAGAAAATGCCTACTTTCAAAATCTGTTCGTTATAATTATGTTTGAGTGTAGCCAACTGTTACTCACAGTTTTAATCATCAATCTACTCGATGATTATTTAAACTAATACTGCTTTCATTTCTGTGGTCCCAGCTGTAATCATTGAGTCAGAGAAGTACTCTGTTATTAATTATAAACGACTGGGTACTTCATACTGCACAGAATATCTCTAAATTTCCTTCATAGGATCAATAAGCCTTTTCCTAGATTTTTAAGCCTTACTTGCAGAATTCTTAAATGAAGTACTCATTCTCTTACTCTCAGAATTAACACCTTTTTATTCTTGATCTTGGTGAATGATACCACTGAGCTTTCTGAGTCAGAAACTGTAGTGTTTCATCCAGTCTTTTCTTTCCTCTATTCTATTTATAAGCCCTATCTAAATCTACCAATTCATTTAAGTTTCAAAATAAAATGCAGCTCTTTTATTTTGTCATTATCTTTTCTTTCTTGCAATAAGTAGTAACAATTCCCAACTTATGTCCCTGACCTTAATCTCTTTCCACTCTAGTCTGTCTGTTTTTTTTTTTTTAAAGATTTTATTTATTTATTTGACAGAGATAGAGACAGCCAGCGAGAGAGGGAACACAAGCAGGGGGAGTGGGAGAGGAAGAAGCAGGCTCCTAGCGGAGGAGCCTGATGTGGGGCTCGATCCCAGGACGCCAGGATCACGCCCTGAGCCGAAGGTAGACGCTTAACGACTGCGCCACCCAGGCGCCCCACCACTCTAGTCTGTCTTAAAAATAGTTGAGGATTTAATCGATGCCAGTTTTCAAAATGATTATTCAGTAATACCATCTATGTGGCTTGAAAATCTATTAGATTTAAGTGGCTGAAATTACTTAATTGAAACTTCTCATCTTTGACTTAATTGATCTTGTCAGCCTCATCTGGTACTATTCCTTTCTGTGTAGTTCAATTCCAGGAACACACCAGATCCTTTAAGTCTCTGTTGTCCTTTGCTTATTTTCTGCCTAGAACAGCCCTTCTTTGCTGGCAAGTTCCTACTTACCCTTCAGGATCTAACAAAATATTAATTCCCATGTAAGAAGTTGCTTTTTCCTTGGGGCTTCTCAGCCCTTTGCTAATGTACCTTCAGTAGTTACTGCAGTGGGTAGTTATTTATCTATTATCTTTGTCCCCCTGGAGTGTAAACCCTGAGAGAGCAGGGTTCCTAAATTACTTATCTTTGTAACCCAGGGATTGCAATGCCTAATAATGGTAGGGACACATACTGCTTTTCTTAACTCTGGCTCTAAAATTTCAGCCACATGTTTAAGATATAAAGAGAAGGACCCTAGATGCAAGTTAGGAGACCTGAGTTCTAGTCCTGGGTTGGTTATTAACAAGCTGTATAATCTTGGGTGTATCACATCATCTCTTTGTACTTTGGTTTCCTCATCTGTACAGTGAGGAGATTGGACTTGATGTTGTCTGGGGACCTTCCTGTTCTAAAGGATGACAATTCTAGGTGGGGAGGCTTATACACTGATTTGAGCAGATCTGCCAATGGTAATGTTCTAGGACACATTTTTAATTTATAACTATTCATTTCTAACCACCCACTCATTCTGATTTAATGAATTTTATTTCAGAGTGAAACATTAAAGTTCACAGTGTTAGAGTTTAGACACGTGATCTTGGAAACACATGGGGTCCTCACTGCATATGGTGCGCACAAAAAAGCTTTTAATTAAACACATGAAATGTATTAGTCACATGCTCTTGAGAAAACTATAAAAAGGTCCCATCCCAAGCCCAGATGTGCCCTTGGGAAGGATTGGGCCGGCAATAGCGGAGGAGGGGTGAGAGTTTCAGCTATGATTACTCCCATCTGTTGTTCTTTGAAACAAACAAACAAAAAAAGTTCCATAAATGAACACTAGACGTGGGAAAAGTTATAAGAAGTTGATATCAGAGTTGGACTAAATATGTAAAATAGCTTCATAGTCCTAAATTTTGAGGTGAAATTTTAGATTTCAGATTTTGTTAAAGTTGCAACTGCTTGTCACCTTTTTTGTTCTTTGACTTTTGCTCTTTGAATTCAATGATGCTTCTGTGATGAGTCTAGAACATACTATATATTATGGTAGATAAATCTGCCCCATGGAGCTTATTTGATCAGAATTTTTCCAAACATAGTTTTTCAAATATGTTTTGGACACATAATACATTGATCCAAACATGTGTGGACAACAGTGATACCAATTTTCTTAATTCATTTAAGGATCAGAGAATAATTACAAGTGGAGAGAACTCAGGTAATGTCATATTAATCAATTTAGCTTCAGTAAGCCACCATTTAATTTAATAAAGAGAGACACACTACAACACAGGGTAGATTTTAAATTATTAGCTACTCTGTTATATTTTCTGAATAGCAGCAGAGTTTTAGATAGTGTGTACCCTCCATGACTGTTGGCATTAATAAATAATTGAATGAACCAACTAAATTCTATAGATACGTTAATAAAGTATGCAGTTGATGTCTGGAGATTGTTAAAGACTGAGGTGCTGAGAATATTTCACTCTGATTTAAATTTCTAATTTGTTGCTGTTCATTATAATTTAAGATCCTTCTGTGAATTTATGTAAGTCCAAAGAAGATAGATAGTTTGTACTTAACCTTTCTAATGTATTTAAATGTATTTAATGTAATGTATTTAAAATGTTTTAATGTATTTGTTCTACATAGTTGAAAAATATCATGAAGCTGACAAGCAAATAATTCCTCTGAGATACTTTGCACTCTGATTAAATGTGGAATCTTTGAATAGTTTTTTAAATGTGTAATTTTTAGGGATGCCAATATTTTAAAAATAGCAACTAAATATTGTATTCTCTTCATGCAATCAGATTAAAAACAACACCTAAGTACAATAAGTTTCCTTTACGAGTTCTACCTAGTAGTCAGATTTAGAGGCTTCATTCACTACAGCTGTAGAGAATCACTCTAAAGAGAAAAGCTGTTGCATCAAGTTATGGGACATGGGAACAATTTCAAATACATTAGGGTATTCTTTCCAAAGCCAGCTTATAGGAAGGATAAGGATCATAATTTAACTACTGAAGTAATTTTGCCCTTGTTTTTTCTTCTTATTGTAAATCTGAAGGAAATGTGATACAATTTGTTTTTAACATGCTCACATGTGTTCCTATGGGATCTCTTAAATCAAGAGAAAAATCTTGGTATTTCCGGGGACAAAAAATATGAACACATCTGGCATTCACAAAACGTGCTGAGTGAGTGGATCAATAAATACCCAGCGACTTCAGTATTTTCTGCTCTGCTGGACCACTGATAACTTTCTGAATGCCATCTTAGAGATGTCTTCTACACTGAAGCTGGTAAGGAAGGTGCCTCCCTTAGCTCTCAACTATAGAATATTTGGGAAAATTTGAAGGAAAAGCAAGAATTCTTTTTTCTCTCTCAAATTAATTTAAAAAGTTAATGCAATCTCACTCACAATTCTGGCAGGATTTTTCACGTAATGAGACAGATTCGAAAATTCAGATGGAAGAAGAGTGGTCAACTCCAAGGGATACTGTTCATATTTTGTTTTATGGAAAAGTCATCTATTTTAGCAGTACAAAGGCCAAAAGTAATCAAGAAGTTTGAACAAAGACATAAGGAGTATATCTGTTCTGCTAGATATACCATGACTCATTATAGAACCATGGTGTAGAATGGGTGCAGGAATGCACAATGGAGAAGACAGAGCTGAGAGAAGATCCATGCATATGCCAAACCCTTGTAATAGAGGTGGCATTGAGATCATTGGGGAAATCATTACTGAGTAGATGGGTATGCTAATTGGCTCTCTATATGGAAAACTATAAAAATAGATCTCTATCTCATATTGCATGTCAGAATGTAAAAAAAGAAACTTTGCAACATTCAGGAGTAAACATAAAGAATATCTTTGTGAACTTGGGGTAAAGAAGAATTTCTTAAAGGAGAGATAAAACCCAAAAGTTATGAAATAAAAGACGAATTTGTCTAAAATAAAGCATATCCCTTTCAACACAACACAACACAAACAAATTTAAAAGTCAAGTGATAGATGAGAAGAAGAGATTTGCAACATGAAGATTAGGATCCAGAATGATGGATAATGAATAAAAAAATAAATACATATGAAATATAAAGTAATGTTTATTTCTTGGAAACGGCTGCTCAGAAAACAGAGCTTATCTGCAATGTATGGGCAGCCTAAAACCACCCAGTCAGTGATATTTTTGCAAGTCTGTAGGAGACTCAGTTTGGAGTTGGTTAAAACAATAAAATAAACAAATAAAATGATATAAAGTTTAATATAGATTATGTATTCCTGGGAAATGACCTGAAATTGCAAGGGTTGGGTGTGATAGAATACAGGCCTTCTAAAGATTATTTTTAAAATATCGAGATCAGTCAGTTTCTCAATGGGAAATTGATGGCATATTCAACTGAGGACAATTCAAGCATGATTTATTAATCGAAAGACTAATTATAAACTGTGGTGGGAAATAGGCGAGCTGCAAGGAAAAGTGCAGGAACCAGGGCCAGCAGGCTCATAACTCTGCTGCATCCTAGGTCTGCAAAGGTAAACCAAGGGAAGAGACAGGTTTCTGGACATGGAAGAAGAAAGTTATGAGGAGCAGGGAGCCTTGAGAGAACAATGACCTTCTGTCCCATGATGCAGCCAGACTGGGCTGGTGTTTAAGAGGAAGTGCCGGAGAATAAATACCCCAACCTCAGTCTCTGCCCTGCCTCTGATCCCCTGTTAAGACTTGCTATAGGCTAACCCTAGCAGGAAGCCTGGGACCAAGGAACTGTGGGGACCTGGTCCACATAAGTCAGCTTTCCAGGGCAGAAAGTAGGCTGGAGAAGAAAGGGGAGTGGATCTGAAGGTAGAAATGGAAGATAACTCGCACAAGGAGCAATATTGTCCTTGATCATATTGTGAAGATCATGAATAGCAAATGGTATTTTGTAGCTTGGACCAAAGTCTTGTGAGTGTATTAAACACAGATTCAAAATTTATCTGAATAAAAGTGAAGATATCTGCTTGAGAAAACTGTAAATGATGCAAAAAGTGGCTCAAAGATGACAAATCTTGATGTTGGACATCTTCATTAGAAATTTGAATAAAATTGTTTAAGAAATGTGAAGGAGAAAGCAGTATTTTAAAATATTTTATTAAGTAATGTATGATTTAAAATATGCATTTGAAATGGCATTAATATGAAATGTGACACAGACATTTCATGATTTTATCTTTATACATAAGTATTTTTATATTAAAGTTGTACAAAACTATTTGTATCTTCTCATTTGAAACACTGGGAGAGATAGCCTTATATTTGGGTCACCTAATGGACAGACCCATATGGTATATAAAGAACTACGGAGAAAGTGACAAGTGTGTATAAAAATGGATAAAAGATATGAACCAGCAGTTCAAAGAAGAGATAAGCCAAGAGGACAATAGACATGAAAAGGATGCTTAACTTAGCTAGAAATAAAGTAATCAGGGAAACTAGTA
This sequence comes from Ursus americanus, assembly GCF_024610735.1. Taxonomy (NCBI): domain Eukaryota; kingdom Metazoa; phylum Chordata; class Mammalia; order Carnivora; family Ursidae; genus Ursus; species Ursus americanus. Next base: position 53,531,233 of record NC_142130.1, read on the forward strand.
ATCAGGGAAAGGATTAAAATAAGATACCATTTCACACCCTATTTGGCAAATATCAAGTCAGATGTGTATAAAAAAGATCTTGCCCACTGCTGCTAAGAGTGTTAATAGTTCCCATCACTTTTTGAGACTTTTGCCAATGTCCAGTGAAATGATGCTTAAGATTCTCTTGCCCTAGATCTAGAATGATCTAGGTTAATCTAGAACCTCTTGCTGATGTTTATAGGAAAATATGCAAAATATCTTCATTGTGATATTTTTTAATAGTGAAAAACTAGAAGATATTTAATACCAATCAAGAAAGTAATAAAATGTAGTTTATTTATATATTGGAAAATTAATAGCAATTAAAACAAACTAGAGCTATACATATCAACATAGAGAAATCTTAAAATCAAAGGGTGGGGAGGATGGGACTGGATTATACAGGTGTTGGTAGCATGAAAGTGTACAATGCTTTGCCTTGAAATACCTGAATGTTTGTTTATATTCTGATTAGATTTAGACTCCATTCCTCTTATGTCCTGAAATAGTCTGAACACATTTCCAAGAATTGTAACTATAGTCAACATAGTTTTTATTATTTGGAGGCAAGTGGAGATTTGTATCCTTAGTGCTGTGATTTTCAGGGCAAGTTATAAAGCTGTCGATTGGAGCAATTAGAACCATTTTCTACCATTTATTTCTTCACTAGCCTATAGTCCAATAGGGGGACTTTGAAATGGAAGAAATTGATCTCAGGTTATGGAGTAGTAGGAAGACAAATGCAATTGTCCCCAAGGGTAGCTGAGAGCAGGTTGTTTAAAAATTGATGAGTCTTCGTTTTACCGATTTAAAAGGTGACGTGCTTCTAAGATGGCAACAGTGTGTAGGAAGAACGCGGAACACTTGACCAACTTTCCAATCTGTATTGTCAATTATATTGTGACATTATTTTTAATTAAGTATTCAATTTACCTGTATTCAAATATAATTATCACCTATAAGCAAAAACTGAACAAATTAATTTTAAAATATCCACCACTGTTAATTATGTGTTGGTCACTCTTGTCCCCATTCCCCATTGATCTGTTTCCATCCGTTACGCCCGAGCTACAGTGTTCTCTTCTAGTTCAGTTGGGTTCTCTGAGAGCTCTATTTGAAGGGAATGCTTCTATTCTCTCATTCCTTTGTAATTGTTGGGAGCATCCATTGTGTGTGAATTTCTCACTTCCTATGCCCCGTCTCCTTAGTTTTACTTTCTTATGAAGTTGTAATAAATGAACCCCACGAGCATTTTTTCCCCACTTGACTACTTCCTCCCATGTACACTACTGCTGTAATTATTGCATCAGAAGTATTCTATTTGCACACACTGCCTTTTCTGCATTAATTAACAAGCACTGTGACAAATTGCCAAAAATACATGACATGATCATAGGGACAGAAGTACCAATACGCTATTCACTAATGGCCCATCAATTTCTTTCTTCAACCCTTACCTCTCCTCTGAGTTGCTGCCTATTCAACACACCATTTGGATGACTCTGAGTAAATCAAACTTAACGACCTTCCCCCCAGAACTACTCTTCCCACCATGTTTTCTGTTTAGTCAGTGGCATCTCCGTCTGCCAGGATGTGCAAGTTGGACTGTCACCCAGTTCCAAGATCTTATTACTCATATCCAGGTTTCTTTCAGGATATGTCAATTTTGCTTTCTATGTATCCCACAATGATTGATCTCTCGGCTCTTTCTCTTGCATCTTCCGATGTGTTCTGTACACTGCAACCAGAAGGAGCTTTTCAAAGATGCCAAGACAATCACTTCACATACACTCAAACCCTCAACCTCTGATTGCTAATAACCCTGTCCTTAGGCTAAATACCAAAATCCCTTGTGTGACCTGTAATGCCCTGTAAGGCCCCTAACACCTTCTGCTTCTCCCACACTATTACATAATATCATTTCCTTTTCATTCTCAGTGCCTGGATTGCCTTCTGCCATACCCCCCTCTATCTGGTTGACCCCTACTCCTTTTTCAGATTTCTTCTTTTTTGCCAGTTCCTTAGAGAAGTTTTTCCTGACCTTCCTGAATTGTTCAAATCCTCCTATTATTAGTTTTCAAAGCACTCAGGACCTAATGTTTCTTAGCACCTAGCACAGTGGTAATATTACACTCATTGGATTCAAGTATTTTTTCCCACTAGACCCACACTGTCCAATACATTAACCACTAGCCTAATTAATTAAAATTACATGAAATTAAAAATTGTTTCTTAGTCCCACCAGCTACATTTCAAGTGCTCAAGAGTCACAGGCAGCTAGTAGCTACCATATTGGGCAGTGCAGAATAAGGGACATTTCTATCATCACAGGAAGTTCTATAGGACAGCAGACACCATACTCTAAGTTCTTCTAGGCAGACACTCTTTCTTTATTCTTTTTTTTTATTCTGTCACCTTTCTATCTTTGTCTTTGCATGTATTTCCAGTGCCTAGCAACATGTCTGGCCCATAGAAGACCCTCCAAAACATTTGTTAAGCAAATGAAAAAATGAGATAATAAATAGCACCTTAGAGCCTTGTGAGGACAAAGTAGAGCAGTCAAGAATGTCCCACACTGGGAAGACTTTCTCTGAGGCTGGTATTTCCACACCTTTGCTTCCCGAGGCCTTAGTACTTTATGCTTTCACGTGCTCACTTAGTGACATGTCTACACAGAGCTTTGTGTGCTCTCTCACAGTTTTACTTGGCCAAACATGGTCTGGAGAGCCTTCATGAACATTTTGTAAGAGAGGTGTCTTTGTGGAAATAAAAAAGGTATCTGATTGAGGCGGTATACATGCTCACAGATGTTTATCAGTTTTTAGCAGTGAATAATTGTCATGTCTGAGATGAGTTCTTACGCCTACAGCAATATGCCAAATGATGTGAGGGATCATATTTCTTTTTTTACTTTATTTTAATTTAATTTTACCTTTCATGAGAGTTAATGAACTATAGTCTAAAAAATGGTAAGGAGGGGCTCTGTTTTCACAGAAAACTATGTTAAAGCTGCAAAACATCACAAAATGTTCTAGTGCTTTAATTGAGGGAGAAGCAGGCATGCCTCAGTCGGTGATCTCAGGGCCCTGTGCTGGGCCTGCCTTGAGCCCCATGCTCATGGGGGCATCTGCTTGTCCTTCTCCCTCTTCCTATGCCCCTCCCCCCACTCATGCTCTTTCTCTCTCTCTCTTTCTCTCTCTCTCTCAAATAAATAAGTAAATAAATAAATAAAATCTTCAAAAAAATAATTGAAGGATAATCAAATTAAGGCCCATGGGCCAAATCCAGCCCCTCACCTGTTTTTGTAAATAAAGTGTTGTTGGAACAAAGCCCCATCCATTCATTGGTTCATCTCTTGCTGTTTTCACTATGGCAGCATTGAGTAGTTGGGACAGAGAGCAGGAGCCGACAAAGTCTAGAATATTTGCTACCTGGCCCTTAACAGAAAAAGCTTGCCTGCCTTTGCTTTAACTCCTACAGTGCAAAAGTTACTTTTTTGGGGGGCTATGGGGATGAAATCATGAACAGCACGTGTGAAGTAAGCTGCCCCTTGCCATGCTGTGTGGATTGATATCCTTCAGATGTTGGTGCGGGAGAAACTGGAGGTTGGTCTAAAAAATGATAATGGTTCAGGAAACATGCCAGTGAGAGATGAAAGCTGGAAAATGAGAGGCTTTGGAAGTGAGGCCCATGTGGATAGGCTTTGAAAGAATGTGGGTCCTAAAGGCAAATTAGAAAGAACACCTTTATTTTTCAGAGTTAAACAGTATTAATATTTTGGTATTTTTTTTCTACTTCTATGTTTCTTTATATAAATGAGATCAAACTGAATATATAATTATATCATTTGGGTTATCTCATGTTACAACATGAAAAATTTCCCCATGTCCCGAAGTATTAACAACAAGATCTTTAGTGCAGAGTATTTTCATCATAGAGCTGTATCATATATTTTATGTGACCAATCCCTTCTTATTAGTCATTGAGGTTATTTCTGAATTTTCTTTCTTGCTATTATAAACAAGGGTTATTAATTCTCTTTTTAAAGTCACTGTCTGGGTGCTTGGGTGGCTCAATCAGTTAAGCATCCAACTCTTGATCTCAGCTTAGTCAGCTTAGGTGTTGATCTTGAGATCGTGAGTTCAGGTCCTGCATTGGGCTCCATGCTGGGTGTGGAGCCTACCTGGAAAAAAAAAATCAGTGTCTAACTTTCATGTAATAATGTGCACAAATTGTAAGGGTATATAACTTGTTGAATTTTCATGTGTGCACTCACCTATGTGACCCCTAGGGTGATTAATTTTTCTTAGTTACTCTGAACAAATGAAAGTCTCCAAAAAGAAGCCTTTCAAGAACTGATGCTGGTGGTTCCTGGCTTTCACCAAAATTAGAAGAATTCTGTGTCACAGGCCTTTAATTCTTTTTTTTTTAAATATTTTTTTAAATTTAAATTCAATTAACATATAATGTATTATTAGTTTGAGAGGTAGAGGTCAGTGATTCATCAGTCCTACATAATACTCAGTGCTCATTACACCACATGCCCTCCTTAATGCCCATCACCCAGTTACCCCATCCCCTCACTCCCCTCCCCTCCAGCAACCCTCAGTTTGTTTCCTATGATTAAGAGTCTCTTATGGTTTGGGTCCCTCTCTAATTTTGTCTTGTTTTATTTTTCTCTCCCTTCCTCTATGCTCTTCTGTTTTGTTTCTCAAACTCCACATATAAGTGAAATCATATGATAATTATCTTTCTCTGATTGGCTTATTTCGATTAGCATAATATCCTCTAGTTCTATCCACGTTATTGCAAATGGCAAAATTTCATTTTTTGGTGGCTGAGTAGCATTGCATTGTATGTATATACCACATCTTTATCCATTCATCTGTCGATGGACATCTGAGCTCTTTCCATAGTTTGGCTATTGTGGCCATTGCTGCTATAAACACTGGGGCGCAGGTGCCCCTTCAGATCACTACATTTGTATCTTAGGGGTAAATCCCTAGTAGTGCAATTGCTGGGTCATAGGGTAGCTCTATTTTTAATGTCTTGAGGAAACTCCATACTGTTTTCCAGAGTGGTTGCACCACTTGCATTCCCACCAACAGTGCAAGAGGGTTCTCCTTTCTCTGCATCCTCACCAACATCTGTTATTTCCTGACTTGTTCATTTTAGCCATTCTGACTGGTGTGAGGTGGTATCTCATTGTGGTTTTGATCAGTATTTCCCTGATGCCGAGTGATGTTGAGCATTTTTTCATGTGTCCATTGGCCATTTGGATGTCTTCTTTGGAGAAATGTCTGTTCATGTCTTCTGCCCATTTCTTGATTGGATTATTTGTTCTTTGACTGTTGAGTTTTTTTTTTCCTAAAGATTTTATTTATTTATTTGACAGAGAGAGACAGCCAGCGAGAGAGGGAACACAGGCAGGGGGAGTGGGAGAGGAAGAAGCAGGCTCCCAACGGAGGAGCCTGATGTGGCGCTCGATCCCAGGACTCTGAGATCACGCCCTGAGCCGAAGGCAGATGCTTAACGACTGAGCCACCCAGGCATCCCTGACTGTTGAGTTTGATAAGTTCTTTATAGATTTTGGATACTAGCCCTTTATCTGATAAGACATTTGCAAATATCTTCTCCCATTCTGTCAGTTGTCTTTTTTTTAATTAAAATTTTTTTTAAATTTTAAAAATATTTTTGCTTTTATTTATTTATTTTTTAATTATTATGTTCAGTTAGCCAGCATATAGTGCATCATTAGTTTTTGATGTAGTGTTCAATGAGAACACCTTTAGATCAACTGTTGGGAAACTGAATTTGACAGCTGTGCCCAAGAGGGAGAAATGAAGTCAGAAAAACTCTATGGACAGTTTCCAGGGAAGCCCAGTGAGGAGTGAAATGGTCATAAAGAGATTAGGTTTGAACTAGGACTGAGGATACCCTGATGTAGACAGAAGCCAAATCTAGTAGAGGCAGAGAGGTCAGGAGAGCCCATTAACTTGAGGCTCACATTTACATTTTTGATTTTACCTCTGAAACAGGTTGTATATAACATCAATGAGCAATACTGGCAGGTTTGAAAGAAGGCAACGATATTTAAACTTTTAAAAAATTTGACTCTGTGTGTGTGTGTGTGTGTGTGTGTGTGTGTGTGTGTGTGAATCTAGGAAGCCATGGAAAATACAAGTGACAAGCCCTGTAGCATAAACTCTAAAGCCAGGCTATTTTTGTTCAAATTTTGGCTCTGCCATTTACTAGCTGTGTGACTGGGACGAGTTACTTAACCTCTCTATGTCCTGATTCACTCACCTCCAAAATGAAGGTCATAACAATAGCATTCCACAGGGTTGTTGAGAGGACTAATGAGCTTACATTCATGAAGTGCTTACAAGTGGGCCCAACACAGTGGGTGCTCTAGGAGTCCATGAAATACTAGTGGCCTCCCTCTCTCTCAGCCTTTGACTTGCCCTGGTTGGAAGATTAACTAGATAAAAACTTTGGATATGACCTCAAAAATGTCTATTCATGCAGGCATCTGTTTCTTTTCTTTTCTTTTCTTTTTTTTTAATTTTTTATTATGTTATGTTAGTCACCATACAGTACATCATTAGTTTTTGATGTAGTGTTCCATGATTCATTGTTTGCGTATTAGGCACCTGTTTCTGACAGACTAAATGGTATTAAAGAATTCATGTCCTTTAAATAGATGGCTGTTTAGTGTATGAGGCATGAGGACTCATTTTTTGAATTTTTCCCCCTTTGAACAGATTGTAAAATAGTGTCTGTGTGGGAGTTGCATCTCATTGACCCAAATTCCTGCCTGCAAAAGAGCATAGTACTGGGCAGAAAAGGAAGTGAAAGGGTTGGTTAAGGTGGGGGAAACTCAACTCAGGCAGGTGTTTTTGTTTGTTTTAAAACTGTGGTAAGAAAGTATATAACATAAAATGTACTATCATAACCATTTTAAGTGTACTACTAAGTAGCGCTCGGCTGTACGACTAATCTCCAGAACTCTTTCATCTTGTAAAACTGAAACTCTGTACTCAGTAAAGAACTCTCCATTCTCCCCTCCCCCCAGCTTCTGGTGACCACCATTCTACTCCGTTTTTATGCGTTTCACTCCTCTGGCTCCCCCATGTAAGTGTAATCATATGGTATTTGCCTTTTTGTGGTTGCCTTACCTCAATATAATGTCTTCAGATTTCATCCATGTTGTCCCATGTGTCAGAATTTGCTTCATTTTTCAGGCTGAATAATATTGAAAATATGTATTTACCACATTTTGTTTATTCACTCATCCACTGATGGACGCATGGGTTGCTTCCACATTTTGGCTGCTGTGAATATGCTGCTACAGACCTGGGCGCATGACAGGCAGGTCTTTACGAGATTCTTCTGTGGCGTGGCTTTCTTGGCTCCCTGGCACCCTTGCTCCCCAGAATATTAGAAGGTTGGGCTCTAAACCAGGCAGACTGGGGTTATAAGAAGGTTCGCTCTACAATCTTGGGCAAGTTACTCACGTTCTCTGAGCTTGTTTCATTCTCTATAATAAAGGAACAGTGATCTTTAAACACAGACTTCTTTTAGGAGTTAAATTAGACCATGCACAATGTTTGTTATATTGTAAAAGTTCAATGAATTCATTTCCCCCTTCTCCTTCAAATATTCCATTTCTTCTCTGATCGCCTACAAATATCTCCTTCTTTTATTCTTGTTTTATTACAGGGAGAGCCACAAACATATCCATGAGGCCCAAGGTTGGCTTGTGTATTAATACTCAAGGAAAAAAAAAAAGTCCTCCGGGGATCCTAGTACAGTTGGGCCAACCTTGCTTAACTAAACAAGTTTCAGGGTTCTTTTGAAAAAGCTTTGACCTATTCAAGAAGCCTTATGATCCTAAATTGCCTTTCTTACTTAAAAGCAGGAAATAGTATTTCTCCTTTTTCAAAAGCAATTTTAGATATTTGAATTCAATTCAACACAAACTTTCAGGGAATGCCAAATTTGACCCACATATGTTCCCTGATGCCTAACTCTTTTGGGTCCACGTATTTGACCCTGATCTAATAAAGAAAATAAGACCTTTACATGTTTATGTTGGCAGCAAGTGTTTGATTTCATTCCCTTTGCGGAGTGTCATTGACATAAATGCTTCTGTGTGATACACCTTAAAGAACATTATAGTATGGTGACTATGCCAGTAATGGTCTGTTTACTTAAACTCAATTCTGTGGCATAAATATTACTTTAAAATGTCAGCGAAAATGTATTTTTAAATGTTTGGAAAAGTATATATACAGAGAGAATTTGTGATTTTAGATCTTGGCAAAAAAGCTATAAAGAAATAAGTTGCCAGATATGCTCTGCTGGAAAAATTAAGCTTAATGATTATTTTGTTTTGAGAGAAAAAATTCGAGAGAATGACTTGAACTTTGAGGAAGAAAAATAATGTAGAATAAAAGGAACTTGGTAGAGGTGACATGAAAATTGGACAGATGGATGCCAATGATACTTGCTCTTAGAATTCCACACATGAAATAATGTAAAATAGCATTTCAACATCACGATTCAATCTGACATTAGCTAGTACTAAAATGGGTAAACATACGTGAGCTTATTTATTTTGAAGTTCTTTTAACTATTGAATCAGAAAATTAGGTTAGATTTATACAATGTTTTGCTTTTGCAAAAACAAGCTCACACAAATATAGATTATGGTCATTGTTGGACTTTTACTGTGTGTGAATGTTTAGCATAACATGCTTGCAGAGCAAATTGAGGAACCTAAGAAGTGTTCTGAAGAATCCTGGGAGTTTGAGCATCATCTTCTCAAAGGGGGAAGAGAATTTCAGTCTTACAGGATAGGAGTGAAAACAGGGTAAAGGTGAGCAACAGATGGTCCCCAATGCAGTAAATCCTATGTAGTGTTGGGGTAAGAGAAAGTTCTAGAGTCTTTGAGTCTGTCATTACTTGAGCAGAGTCCCATCACCTACCTTGACATGGTGGATTTTGAAACCAGGCAGTAGCTGAAGGTATTAAGTCAAGACTTTCGGTGCTTATTACCTTCAGAATAACCTGTGGTGCCAGGTATTGGGGGTGAGACTACTAGCAGGGGGCTGGCAGCACTGCAATCACTTTATTATAAGAAAGTTTCAAATATTAGATATATTGTTGCTGAGGTCCCACGTAGTATTGTGGTCACAGTTCCTCCATTTATCCAAAATAAAATTTTTAAAGATTTATTTATTTATTTTAGAGAGAGAAAGAGAGAGAGAGAGAGAGAGAGAGAACACAAGTGGGAGGGACCGAAGGAGAGGGAGAGAGAATCTGAAGCAGACTCCGTGCTGAGCGCAGAGCCTGAGGTGGAGCTCGATCTCACAACCCTGAGATCACGACCTGAGCTGAAACCAAGAGTTGGATGATTAACTGACTGCACCACTCAGGTGCCCCCAAAATAAATGGTTTGAGGTATTATTGTTTGCTGGGTGCCCCCTAAGACCTAGCTTCCCAAGATTAGGAAGTATATAATTCCTGCCCTCAAGAATACTGAAGTCCCAAAATTAGTAAGTGCACAATTCCTGCCCTCAGTGCACAGTTCTTCCTGTTCAAAGGTGTGTACAATGTTCGATGGTGTGCATTGATGTTCTCACTATCGATAGGCAGGACTAAAGTCAAGAGATGAGTGCACATCTCAGAAAGGTAGTCCTTATATAAGGGCCCTTTGACCCACAGTTTCCACAAAGTGAAAGTCAAGGGGATGGAAAATAAGGATTAGAGTTACTTCCAGGAAGGGTGAAGCACAGGATAGTTCAGAGTTGTTTAATAGCCTGTGAGAGTTGGAGGGGACCTGACCTGTCATCTATTAACCCATTCCTCTTTCAGCTCAACAAAGTGGAGCCTATAGGCTGCACAGGTATGCTTTAAAGAGAACAATTAGCCTTTTTTTGTGGCATAGATACTCTTAGAATATCCATATGTTATAGGGATATCCATATTTTATTTTAGGGATAATCCATATGCTGGTGACTTTACAGGTCTTTCCAAGATCGCCAATGATTACATTGTGTCTAAATTTATGCAGTGCTTGTCACTGATCTTGTTTAAGTGATCTCCTTACCATTCGACACTGGTCATTCTTTGATACCACCAAAGGAGTCAAAAGTTTTAAATAGGAACTTCCAGGCCCTTATTTCAGAAGCCTCTTGAATATCTCCACTTGGCTGTTTCATGTGAGCCTTAAACTCAATAAACACACATCTGAAGTTACCATCATTTCTCCCCACCCTGACACTGTGTCCCCAAATCTCTTCCTCTTCTATTCCCCATTTTGCTTGGTACCATGATGCTTAGACTCCTCAAACCCAAGGTTCATTTTTGATTCATTCTCATATTCTTTTGAACATTTTTTTAACCTGTTTAATTCCTTTTCTCCCTATCCCTACTGCTGTTAGGTTGAAGGACCATCCTTTTCCACCTGGATTATCAACCAACCCACAAAAACTCATTGACCTCCTTGCCGTCACCTCCTTAGCCACCCCAAGCCGCTAAAACCCAAAAGGATCTAACTGGGGGGAAAAACCTAATCCTATCATTTTCCTGCAAAATGCTCTCTGAAGGCTTCCTATCACCTGTAAGGGCAAAGTTCAAAATCCTTAGCATAGCATAGGGCCCTTTGTGACCTCCATTTAGATTGCATTTAGACTTTGTTTTAGGTTTTGGTTTCTTTGGGGTTTTGTTTTGTTTTTTAAAGATTTTATTTATTTATCTGACAGAGAGAGACAGTGAGTGAGGGAACACAAGCAAGGGGAGGGGAAAGGGAGAAGCAGGCTTCCCGCTGAGCAGGGAGCCCAACGTGGGGCTCGATCCCAGGACCCTGGGACCATGACCTGAGCCGAAGGCAGACGCTTAACAACTGAGCCACCCAGGTGCCCCTGGTTTTTTTTTGTTCTTTGTTTCATTTTTGTTTGTTTTTGCCACTCCATCCTTACATTTGTCTCTTGGCATTTCAAAATACCTTCCATTCCTTGAACTTGCCATATTCTCTGTTTGCCTTTTTAGAAAACCAGGGATGCTTTTCTCCCTGCTCTGGAGCCTTCCTGCTCATCCTTCAGATCCTAGCTCCGATACGATCGCATTCCTCTTCCCTCCCTGCTCTGCGTGGTGCATGTTTGGCGTCCTCTGTTCATCCCATCCCGCGATTTCTATTCTGTTGAAATCCTGTGGCCTATTTGTTTGGATTCTACTTCCTCACCTCTAGACAGGGCTCTCATTGAGAGCGGGGTTTGTGGCTTCTCTGTACACCCAATCCTGGTGGAGTCTATGGTAGGCATCAAGTGCTCACAATTGAACAAAAAAGGGTAAATGTTTCTATGTTATTTTAAATCAGAGTGGGAGGGGGAAACATACTGGAGTCAGCTGGAGAACTTTTTTTAATAATTTTTTATTATGTTAGTCACCATACAGTATATCCTTAGTTTTTGATGTAGTGTTCCATGATTCATTGTTTGCGTATAACACCCAGTGCACCATGCGATATGTGCCCTCCTTTATACCCATCACTGGCCTATCCCAATCCTCCACCCCCCTCCCCTCTGAAGCCCTCAGTTTGTTTCCCAGAGTCCATAGTCTCTCATAGTTCATTTCCCCCTTCTGTTTGCCCCCTTCTCCTACTGATCTTCCTGCTATTTCTTATGTTCCGTAAATGAGTGAAACCATATGATAATTCTCTCTCTCTGCTTGACTTATTTCACTTAGCATAATCCCCTCCAGTCCCGTCCATGTTGCTGCAAATGTTGGGTAATAGCTGGAGAACTTAATTAAAGTTCAAATACCCATTTTATCATAGAATGTGCTCTACTCCTACTGAGAGCATATAAGAATTTTGGGGGAATGATTGAAATGATTGCAATCATTGAAAATAAGATAAACTACTAGGATTATAAAGACACATATTTTTTTTTGAGAGAGACAGAGAATGCATGCTTGTTGGGGGGGGGGCTGCAGAGGGAGAGCAAGAGAGAGAATCTTAAGCAGGCTCCACACCCAGTGCAGAGCCCAATGTAGGGCTCGATCTCATGACCCTGAGATCATGACCTGAGCTGAAATCAAGAGCCAGACACTTAACTGGCTGAGCCACCTAGGTGCCCCTAAAAATACGTATTTTTAAAAATCTAGCAATATAGGAGAAACCAAGTAAATACAAAATGATGCTTAGGCTTACAGTGAAATTATTTAATGCCCATCAGAGGGGCAAAAATGAAAAATTGACACTTAAGTGTTGGTGATAATCTGGAGACATGGGAATTCCAACATTGCTGGTGGTCTTTTGGAGGGGGACTTAGCAATAACTAGTAAACTCAAAGCTGTATATACCCTTTGGCCAGTAGTTGGAAATTACAGGTCTATACCCTAGAGAAACCATAGCACGTGTACACAAGAAGAAATGTTTGGAAATAGTGACTGCAGCCATGTGCAATAGCAAAAACATGTAAACAGTATGAATGTTCAATAGAAGAAGAGAAAAAATTCTGAATAGGCATTCCCTCTGGGAAGAAAAGGAAGAGAATGAGACTAGGGAAAGTATCTGTATTGCTTCATTTAAGACAAACTATTAGTAAGAGTCTTAATGACTTTGCCAAGTTACCAATTAGCCAGACCTCTAATAGTCTAAAAAAGAGTAGAAATAGTAAAATTGGGGTTGAAGTATTAAAAAATAAAAATGTGTTTTTGGAAGGGATAAGGATCAATGCCTTATGTCACTGTGGGTGGGTACATAAACAATTTTTTATTTTGGCCAATTCACAAAGACCTGTCTTGACTCTATCAGAGCAGCGTTGAAAACATTGTCTACTCTGACTTCCTGGCTATGCCCTACTTTAGTGGTGCCCTGCAAACAACCTCACTGGCATTTTCAAGGGGAGTTGTAATATGAAGGTATCATGTGATGGAAATTCTGTTATGTTTCCTTGCTAGTCCATTCCTTTTCTACCTGACCTTTAAATGTTTTAGTTTGTCATGACTCCATCTCCTTAACACTCTGTAATCTCTAAGTAATTGCAACTATTTCTACATTTAAATGTCAAGTTCAGATAGCTCATTTACGCTCTAGACCTCAAATAGCCAACTACTCACTCAACATCCCACTGGGGATCTTATGGACAACTCAGAGTCCAAATCTAATACTGAATTCACTCTCTTCACCCCCCTCCCCCAAACGTATTTCTGCTGTGTTTCCTTTCCCAAATCACCATGTACCCAACTGCACCTACCACCAGAAAACTGGGAGTCATTTTTGACAGCTCCCTCTCTCCTATCCTGTATATGCAACCCATCACAAAGTCTGTTAATCCTACCTTATCGACATACCTCAAATCCTACCTTACAAGCATACCTTTACAAATTCTTTACTACTCGTAGTTTTTCTGGCTTTTGCATCCTCACTGGCCCACTTATATGTGTCAGCACCCCCCTCCCATATTTGATGAGCCCCCACCCACTAAGTCACTCTCCACACTATATCCAGAGTGATCTCTTCAAAATGCAAATCTGAATGTATCACCCCTACCTAAAACAGTTTGCCATGGTTTTGGAGGTCCATCCCAGAATCCTTCACAGGCTGTCCCGGACCTGGTCTCTCCCCATGTTGGAAGCTCATCTCATTACAGTTTTCTCTGCTCACTCTTCTTAAATCCAGCTTCCAGTCATACTGTCTCTCTTTTGATTCCTGAAGTGGTCAAGCTCCTTCCCAGTTCACAGCTTTGCCCCATTCTGCTCCCTCCGCTGTAAAACTGACCCCAGCCACTACTTCCCAATTCCTCCACCTAAGAGATGTTGCTTCATTCTTCAGCTCTCAGTTCAGACATGACTTTCCCAGGAAGCCTTCCATGACCACCACAGAAGGGATTATTAGTTTTATAATTACCCAACTCTGCACTTGTTAATAGCATTTAACCAAAAAGTAATCAAACACTCAATTGCATAGTTGTCTGCCTGCCACACTAGATAGTAAGTTTCACAGGAGCAGTACAGTGCTTACTGTTCACTGTGGTGTTCCCGGTTTTTAGCGCAGTGCACCCCCAAGTAGTGCCTGAGTGAAAGGCTGGCTCCTAGAATGTCTACAGAGAGAAGGAACTGCAGGGGATTTCCAATATTTGGAAATCAGTTCTTTTTATTATTTCAGAAAACTAGTCTGGGAATAATAGTTGAAATGTTTTTTAAACTTATATGGAATTAAATATGTAGCTATGTCTTCATCTGTATTTGAGTGTTTTCCTAAGCTGAAGTGCATTTCTTTGAAAAAAGTGATAAATCACCTTTGCATGTTAGATAGGCTTGCTTTCAGAGGCTGTAGTGTTTGTGCTTGGGAATGACTCTTTAGAACACTCTCTAGAGTGAACCCTCAAATAATCCTTGGCCAACGAGTATTAATTGTGGGCTGGTGAGTGAGGAGAAGAAAGAATGATTTTTCCCATGAATGGTGTGAATGTCTTGTCTCTGCTATTGAAAGAGAATAGATTTTGGGATTAAGATCTGAGTCAGAATCTCAATTCTTTCACTTAAACATTGGCTAAAACGTTTAACTGCCCAGCTTCAGTTTCTTAATTTATGTAATTGATTCTATGTCACCTTCATGTGAACATTTATGTAAATACCAATCTTACTGAGATAACATTAATCAAGCTCTTAGCACAGTGCTTGTTCCTGGTAGAGACACACAAACTAGTTTATCTGTCCTTGAATTAGCATCTAGGGCCTGAGATAATTGAGTCAGAGTTTGAATACTTGACGTCCTCCCCTTCTTAGAGCTTATTCTAAGAAACTGTTTTGATAGACAGACTTAACGAAGGATTGTATGATCATAGTAACATAACAGGGTACTTTTATGCATTTGGACAAACAGATAACAAAGCAAGGAAAAAAGATTTCTAGCAATATAGTGCTTTATTGTAAGAAGCCAGTGAAGCAAGTCTGTCTCACCTGGGCTGGGTGTCATTTAGTTGTGACCTTCCTAGAATATAGCAGTAGGTGCCTTGTGATGAGTAGCTGGAAGGACTAACATGTATCTTCCTGCACTGGAGAGTGATTCATCCATCCCTCAGCCCATTTGTGTCACAAATATCTGAGTGCTTGGGATATGGCAGGCACGGCGCCTGCAGCAGAAGTTCAACAGTCAACAAGACACAGTCGTGTCTGGTGTAGCGGGGAGAAGGAAAAGTACAAGATAATAAGCGAACACATACGGTATCAGGTGGTGATAAATAGAATAACACATAAAAAACAACAAGGGGATAGAGAGGATGGGGGTGTGTGTGTGTGTCCAGTCTTTAATACAAGGTCTGCAAAAGCCTCTAAAAGGCAGATCCGCACAGAGGCTTGAAGATACGGAGGGAGGAGGTCTTGTGGGGTCCTGAGGGGATGAATTCCCAAGCAGGGGTGACAACAAGAATGAAGCTCGTAAGCAGCTCGCCTGGTATATCTAAAGGATGGCAAGGGAGCTGGGGCCAGAGCAAGCAAGGGTGAGAGGGAGGGAGGTCGGTGAGGTGGTAGGGTCCAGGAATCCCATACTGAGATTTTCGGCTTTGAATCCTGGAGAGCTGGGAAGCCATGGGGGCGCGGGGTTTGAGCATGATCTTACCTTTTAGCAGGATTATTCCGGCTGCTGTGGGGGAATGGGCTGCTGGAGGCCCCAGCAGAAGTGGGGAGACTGTTAAGGAGACTGTTACCAAAGCTAGATCAGAAGTATGTTCCCTTCAGGACTAGCTGTAAAATTATATTAACGAAATATACCTCCATATGGCATCTTTCACCAAAAGATGTTCTTTCTACTGTCTACTGACTACCACGCTAAGTGCAGCCCGTTTCTCTTTGGTTTTTATTATATTTCCCTCTATGTACTATCCCTCAAATATTGAAATGAGAGCAACAACAGTGCTGGTGAAGTATGTTGGATTTTGGATACACATCAGCGTAGTAGAGCTGATGGGATTTGCTGATGGATCAGACGAAGGGTGTAAAAGAAAGAGGAATCAAGGACGGCACTTAAAACTTGAGTCTGAGTAACTGGAAGACATGGGGATGACTAAGAGAGGGACAGATGCGGGGGATGCTTTAAGGATTTTTTGTTGTCTAAGCATCTTCTATTCCCACAGTTTCTGGAATCCTATCTTAATACCTGTCAGCGATCATCTGGCTGTGGCTTTGTTGACTGCCGAGGGCCGAGTTCTGTGGGATACAAGAGAATTGTCTGGCATGAAGGGTATTCCGTA
The DNA here is from genome assembly GCF_024610735.1 of Ursus americanus. Classification (NCBI taxonomy): domain Eukaryota; kingdom Metazoa; phylum Chordata; class Mammalia; order Carnivora; family Ursidae; genus Ursus; species Ursus americanus. Next base: position 53,547,516 of record NC_142130.1, read on the forward strand.
AAGGAAGTTGGGAGGAGTGTGAAACAGAGATTGCACCTATTTGCTGCTTAGCCAAGGGCTAGCCCTGTTTATTAAAAAACATTCCAACTGTCTCCCCAGAGGGCCAAAGCTGGAGTAACAGCTGGAGGTGATTCCCAGTTTGGCAGAGGTTGCAAAAGCCATTAAATCTCCAAACAATGAATCTTGAACGTTTCCAAGTTTTAGTCAGTGAAAGCATAGAGCTAGAGGAGGGAAGACTCAAAGAAGGTTGTAGCTGGAAGGGATGTTAACTGGGGTCCAAATCAAGACTCAGAGAAGCATAGATTCTGGGAGGTTCTACAACTTCTGTGAGGATGTGAGAGTGGCGGAGAAAGGACCAGAACCTGGGTCCCTGACTCCCAGGGCAGCACTTTTCTTGCTGTATTATGCTGGAGGGAACATGGCAGTCCCAGCTATGCACTGACTTGGAGCAAATCAACCTTTACTCTAGGGAGGCTGGAAATCTTGAAGCCTTCATTATGTTCCTCTAAATCCCATGGTTTTGCCCTGACGCAGAAACTGGAGTTGGCTGGCTTTCCAGGTCTAGGCAAGCGAAGAATAATCATAATAGTCCTTGCTTTCCTCTGGGGATAGAATAGTATAGACATCACGGATTGTGAGCATAATGATTGGAAACGAAATACTGGTGTAATGAATGATGTAGTAAACCGCGCAGGTGGGTAATTAACATCATTTACATGTAACTACTGTAAAAGTAAGTTTGTAGTATTTCAATTTCCTTGCCTTATCAAACTGACAGGTGAAGGCAAAATGGCTTAATTTGAATTTCAGCCATCTTTTTTAGAATATTGAAGGGGTAGGAAAGGTTCAAAGTAGACTGCTGTGGAAAGAAAGAAAGGTGATATGAGTAGTTAGCCCCTGAAAAACTGAGATTGGTTTGTTTGTTACTATTCAAATACTTTGAAAATCTATGTGAAAGTTTGTGAATAGCTCCTCAGCAGGGCCAAGATCATCTCTGATTACTACAAAGTTATTACACCCCCGTGTCAACAATGGTTAGTGCTCATACAAACTGCCGTCACATTCTCAGCTTCTGTGTGTGTGTGTGTGTGTATATATCTGTAAAATCAAGTAGAATGGGACAGTCCAGGCTTTTGGTAAAAGTTTGTCATTGTTTTAGCTATTACGCTTGATATCTAAGTATAGTATCCAACTTGATTTTCAAGTTCAATGAATCTAGATATTACTAAGATTTAGGGACCCACTCAGTTCTGTATCCACTGACTAATACCTGATGTTTCTCAGATTTTATATATTTATTTATTTGACAGAGAGACAGAGAGAGGGGGGGTGCACAAGCAGGGGGAGCAGCAGGCAGAGGGAGAGGGAGAAGCAGACTCCCCATTGAGCAGGGAGCCCAATACCGGGTTTAATCCCAGGACCCTGGGTTCATGACCTGAGCTGAAGGCAGACGCTTAACCGACTGAGCCACCCAGGCGCCCCCAAAATATAGACTTTCTTATTAAAGATTTTTATTTATTTATTTGAGAGAGTGAGCGACAGAGAGAGAGAGAGCGAGGACAAGTGGGGAGGAGGGGCAGAGGGAGAGGGAGAAGCAGACTCCCTGCTGAGCAGAGAGCCCGATGGGGGGCTCTATCCCAGGACCCTGGGATCATGACCTGAGCTAAAGGCATACGCTTACCGGACTGAGCCACCCAGGCCCCCGTTTCTCATTTTTTTTTAAGGGAAAAGATCTTCATAACTATATATTTCTCACTCCGGTGTGTCCTAAGATAGAATATTTCTTTTATTTCATCCTATGTCGTTGCCCTGAGCTTTTCTGTCTTTGGTTTCTGAGACATTGATCCCAAGGATTCAGGAAGAATATTCTTCTTTGAAAGCTGGCTGCTGGATCTCTGATAGTTTAAGACGGAGAGCTATTTTTCTGTGAGGTCATGTGACACTGTTATTTCCCTCCTCAATCTGGCAGCTTCCGTAGGAAGACTTCAATTAGTTGCATAAAGCAATCTACGAGTTAAAGTTAGAGTGATTTTCTTCCATGTTAAATCTAGTTACACTTTATTCTTTCTCTTTTCATATTTGTTTATTGTGCTAATTGATTAAGCTCCTACCCACTGCCTGGGAGTACACAAACCCCCCAGCGAGCATGGCACATTTTCCTAATTATATTCTAAGATATGGAGGAGGTGGTGGGGTGTTGAATTGTTACATTCCTGAAGGTTTTGTAAACTACACATAGAGGTAAAATCAGTGAGTCCTACCTTTCTGCTTTCCTATGGATATTTTACAGACCAAATTGGGGAAAAAATTAGATTTTTAAGATAAAATGCAAAATTAGGAAATTCTGAGTATGTCGCAGGGTGCTTCTGGCTAAGGCCAGGCTTCCAGTTCATTATTCTGGGCCTTTAGGTTTCTTCAGTGAAGTGTGAGGAAAGCTTTATCATGTTTTCTCAGTCTCAACCACCTTTTATACTGCCCTAAAAATTGATATCCCAAATTCTAGCTGCAGAATTTATTGCTTTTATTTGCCTCTGTTTGCTTATTTGGCCTTGCTCCTGCTCTCCCACTCGCTCTCCCTTTATAAATAGTTCTATGCATTTCGTTGGGAATGAAACATACTCGTATCAATTTTTATGACAGTATAAAAGCCATTCCTTCAATTATCCAAGTGGGTGAGCTGCCCTGTTTGCTCCATCCCAAAATAATTTCCTTTGGTGTATTTTTGAAACTCTCTGTGTTCTAAAATCAACTGTTGGTAACCACAATGTCCATCAATCAATACAAGCAAATATCGGTATTTTATATTGCACTGTTGTTTATGTTTTTTAAAATGCTCTCTCCAGCAGTGTTGTCTGTTACCGATGACTAACTTTCTGAAGGGAAGACTTTCTGAAATGAGGAGATAGGCCATACCAGGAGCTCATCTTTGAGATCCACAGATTAGGTGGTTCAGCCCATAAATGAGATGGGTCCTGGGCCAGCGGAGTGAATGTCTTAAGAATGGCCATGGCAATAGCATCTAGAACTTGGTAAGAATTGGGCTGATCTTAGAGCTGAAGCCACCCCCCGCCTCCAGATCATACATCACCATCTGTTTCCATGGGAAAGCGGAGGGGAGGAGCTGCCTAGTGCAGTTATTCATTTGTAAGTAGTCTCCGCATCAGCTAGAGAGAGTGTGCTTGTGTAGACGGCACTTGCTGAGAACCTTTCCCCTTAGTCAAACAGGCATTTGATGCCCAAACTGACTTCCTGTTTGCGGTCAATTTCAGGGAAACTTTAGACATTGTCTTAGATCGTCTGCAGTCCTTTAGTTGCTTTGCAGAAGGTGGTGTTGCAAGGCTTTTTTGTATGGTCTCCTCAGCTTGGAGCAGGGGTGCTGGTGTCCAGAGATAGCTGACTCATGATACCCAGACCCACACACGACTGGCTTTAGCTACCAGCAAGTGTGTGTGTGTGTGTGTGTGTGTGTGTGTGTGTGTGTGTGTGTGATTTAAACACACACGCACATACACATATATAAAGAAAAAGACTGAACTAGCCTCATAATTCTCTTACTTGCTTGATGGTACACGGGAGGAAAAACTACTTGGAAGAAGAAAATGAAATTTCAGTCAGAATGATTCTTGATGAGCAGGGGATCTGAGTGAGGGAGAAGCTTGGCATCTTTGCACAGATGTGACATGGTGACACCCTTTCCCCAGTCTGGAGACCCCTTCCCCACAAAGGATTGAACCTCCATTTCCCTGTGAGGACAGGCAGGTGGGCCCAAAGTAGTGGTCCACGTTCTCATTCACATTCTTATTTTGACTAGGAGAGACTAAGAAATATTTGCTCTTCATGACTTGTTTTTTTCATTTCAACACAGATTTTAACACAGTCTCACCTTGTTTCAGACACATTGTCTTACTGATTTGTGTAAATATCTAAGGAAATTCCTTAATCTTACTGGGCCATGTCTCCAGACCAGGTATTCCCTGATCAGTATGTTAGGCAAGGCAGCTTGCTATTAGTATTGGTGGAAGCTGTCTCATCTTTGATTAACCTTGAGTTAACACGTGTTTTCTGCTAGACCTAAGTTTCCAGACTTCACTTTCTGATCTTGCTCTATATGAATGCTGTTTGCATGCAAATATTTTTACACATACAAAATAGGTAACATACATAAGTTCTGAAGAAAAATCATGAACATTCACGAATTTACAGTGAAATTGAGAACTGGAACATTACTATACTGTTCTCTCTTGCCTCCAATATGTGGTGAACTACTATCCTGAAGTTTAATAATCTCATCCTTTTTTTTTTTGGCAATTTTTATATGTATACAACCCTTAAGAATATTTCGTTGAGTTTTGTTGCTTCAGCTTTATTAAAATGCTACCGTTCTCAATATAATATTTTTCGACTTGCTTTTGTTGCTTAACTTTGCAATTCCTTGGTGTTACACATAATTATAATTCACCCACATTCACGGTTGCATAATATGCTTTTGTGAGGCTATACAAAATGTATCCATTTCCTGTTGAAGTTTTAGATTTTATGCTTTTGCTACCACGAACATTCCTATACCTGGCTTTGGGGCCGGATGCACAATTGCTAGGTCACAGTGTATGCTAATATCCAACACGAGAAAATAATGCCCAGTTGTTTTCCCAAGTGGCTGCTCAGTTTCTACATCTCAGCACATATGTAAATTCCTTTGGATCCATGTCCTTGCCAGCACTTTTATTTCCAGGCTTGGCAATTTTTGCTAATCTAATGGGCATAAAACGGCATTTTTTATTAATAACCAAGACAATGCAAATTAAGATGCCAAGGAGGTTAGGCATTTGTGATGTATAAATTGGCCATTTCTCCTCTTTGTGAAATAACTGTTCAAGCCTGATGTCCCTTTTTCTAAGGGGTTGCTTGTCTTTTCCTGACATGTGAGAGCTTTTATCTGGTTACTTGGCCTTTGTCAGTTGTGTTGCAGTTAAAGTCCTTCTAGTATGTGACTTGTCTTTTCACTTCGCTTATGCTATCTTTTGATGAATAGAAATTCTTAAGTTTACCAGGGATGAATGCTAACTTTTTCTCATGGCTAGTGCTTTCTATGTCTTAAGATGACCTTCTCCATCCTGAGGCTATATTCTCCTAAATTAAACATCTTAAACTTTTGCCACTTAATCCATCTAGGATTGATTTGATTTTTGTGTATGGTATGATGTGAGAGGTTAGTTTAGTTTTCTTTTCCTGAGGGAGAATCATGTCCGTCAGCACTATTTATTAAGTAGTTTCCTCCTTTCCCAGTGATCTTCAAAAGTACAAAATATTTCAAATTTCTATGTTCTTTGAATCCAGTTTGGGACTCTTCATTCTGTTTGGAAAAAAGAGTGCTTAAAAACACACACACAAAATCTTTTGTTATGAATTTGTATTGAATTTTACCAAGTATTTTTTTCCTGGAAGTTGAGATCACTTTTTCTCCAGTAATCTGTTACTGTGGTAAAGGACACTTATAGATTCTCCGTTAAACCACCCTTTGATTTCCTATGATAATCTCAATTCAGTCATGATATTATATGTATTTTTCTAACTGCTGGACTTGGCTTGTTAAGATTTTGTTTATAAATTTTGCATCTTTGTTTCCGAGTGAAATTTGCCTGTGACATTCTTTTTATACACTATCCTTTACTAGTTTTGGCATTAAAATTGTGTTTGCCTCAGAATGCATTGGGGAATGTTCCTTTTTTTTCCTCTAGAAGAGCTTGAGATGATTCGTACTCTGGAAGTTTCATAGAATTCACCTTAAAAAATCTTTTTTTTTTTTTTTTTAAACTGGTAAAGATTTTCAACTAATAATTGAATTTCTTTCATGGTCATGAAAAGTCTCTTTTAGGATCTCAGGCTTAATAGGAATCTCAGGTTCAGTTTTCCAGCCTTGTTGCTCCTCCAAGACTTCATGTTTTCAGAACTGCATCCCCCATAAGAAGCACTTCTTAAAATAATTTTCGCGAAGGCACTCGTTGGTTTGACATTGTCCTTGTAGACCATATTGCTGATGCAGGCATTGGGCCTCAGGGCAATCTCTAACATATTTTATAAGCCTTAACTCTCAAACTGCTTGCACACATTATTTTTTTTTCAGAGACATCTGGGAAATTCTGATTTTGGTTTGCCTGATTTGTGTACGTCCCCATGACAGGAGTAGCACCCTCTCCAGTCCGCCCCGCTTGAGGAACCCTAAACACTCATCTCTCTCCGCCAGCTCCTGGGAAGCTGCCCCGACTCTAAATGCCTCATGAAGAGAGCAGCAGTGTGTGGCATGTATGTGCATGTGGTCACACAGTAGTTACAAGGGATCAGGGTCCTTCACTATAAACACAATAAATGGATGTTTATTATAAAATAAAAAGCTTATGCATTAAATTGGCATTTTGTGCATCTGAAACGTACCTGTGTTTTTAATTGTTATATGTGCCAACAATAACCACATGGGGAAACCCTAGCAAACATTTCAGGTGTCACTTACCTTTTGCAGCTTTGACCTGCTTTTCATTTCATTTCCAATCTCCTAAAGTTAAAGGAAAATGCAACAACAAAACAAGTTCTCGCTTTTGAGGAGTTGCAGTGAGGCTGCCAGAGGCTTGTTTGATTGGCTCTTTTCCTCATCATAGCCACATGTGTCTCTGCCCCGAACCATCTCTCCTTGCAAATGTTAGCAAGTGCCTGAAGCTGAGAAGTGGTAGGGTCTGCCTGCCTCAAAAGGCATGTTAGGCTGCGTTCAGGTTAGACCAAGTGGAGAGATTTCTAGGGAGGAAATAGTAAGATCTGATGACCAAGCTTTTCTTACCCCACTCACCTCTCCCACCCCCACCTACTTCCTGCAAGCCGTAAACTTCTCTTTTTAATGATATCTCGCCAGCAAAGCTCATTATTAATTCAATGGAAATGCTTTTCTCAGAAGATTAGTTGGACATCCAGTTGTTATCCTATGCCTATATTTTCTCTTCTAAAGCAGAAATAGCGCGCCAGTTGGAAAAAAAATATTTTCTTTCCTATGTACAAGTCATAATTTGCTGCAGTCTTAGGAATGAAATAGCAGAGGTGTTTTAGAGCAGGAGTTGACAAGTTTTTCTGTAAAGAGCCAGAGAGAGAGCACCTGGGTGGCTCAGTTGGTGAAGTGTCTGCCTTCAGCTCGGGTGGTGATCTCAGTCCTGAGATCGAGTTCTCAGTCGGGCGGCCTGCTCAGCGGGGAGTCTGCTTCTCCCTCTCCCTCTGCTTGTGCTTGCGCTCTGTCAAATAAATAAAATCTTAAAAAAAAAAAAAAAAGAGCCAGATAGAAAATATTTTAGTTTGTGGGCCATATGGTCTCTGCCACAACTAGTCATCTCTGCAGCAAAGCACCAGAGACAAGATGGCAGAGCATAACAACTACGCGTGGCTGTGCGCCAATACGGTTTTACTTACAAAAACAGGCAGTGGGCCAGATACGGACCATGGGCCATAGTTTGCCAACCTTTTTTTAGAGCCACTGTTTCAAAGGGACTTCTCTCAAGGTTTGTTGCGCGTGGTTTGCTATCATTCATGTATCTAAAGCAGAGTTTCTCAACAAAGTTTCCATAGACACTTTGGGTTGGTGAATTTTGATACAAGGGATGGTTCTTTGCACTGTAGGGTGTTTAGCAGAATCTCTGGCCTCTACCCACTAGAGGGTAGCATCTCGTGAGTTGTGATAACCAAAAATGTCTCCAGACATTGTTAAGTGTCCCCTGAGGATAAAATTACTCCCTGTGGAGAATCACTGATCTGAAGTGATGAGAGCGACATGTCACAAACTGTTAAACTGAACATAGAGCAAAGGAGGGAGTATGAGGGATTGAGGCCAAGAGGTAGTCAAAGGGAAATCATTCAGGGCCATTTAGACTTCCTTTTGAAGGCAACTGGATGCCATTAAAGGGTTACAGAGATGGGTGTGGTTTTATGTTGAGTTTTATATGTGAACACGGTCATTTTTGCATGAGAGAATGCGTCAGGCAGAACAAGACTGGAGGCGGGAGGTCAATAAGACAACCCAGTTCTCAACGTTTTGACTGGTACCTCTTGACAATGTTGGTCTGGTTGCTGGGCATTATTATATTCTCATAATCTACAAAAGACTAATTAGTGCCATCAATTCAATCTATAATTTATTAAAGATGTGCCTGATCTTACAATCAAGCTGAGTTGTCTTGGAACACTTGTTTCCTTCTACAAGGAAAATTATCTTAGAAAACAAAACCACCTATTTCACTTAGCATAATCTCCTCCAGTCCCGTCCACGTTGCTGCAAATATTGGGTAATCGTTCTTTCTGATGGCTAAGTAATATTCCATTGTATATAAGGGAAGAACGAAGGGGGAGTAAACAGAAGGGGGAATGAACCATGAGAGACTATGGACTCTGGGAAACAAACTGAGGGTTTCAGAGGGGAGGTGGTGGGGGATTGGATAGGCCGGTGATGGGTAGTAAGGAGGGCACGTATTGCATGGAGCACTGGGTGTTATACACAAACAATGAATCATGGAACACTACATCAAAAACTAAGGATGTACTATATGGTGACTAACATAACATAATAAAAAATTATTATTAAAAAAATATAGGCTATCTTGCTATAGTAATATTCCAGATAACTGAAGAATTATTAAATTTGATGGCTTTTGTACAATAAAGGTACCACAAACAGCCCATAAAAAAAAAAAAAAAAGAAAACAAAACCACCTAAAAGCATTCTCAACTAGAGAACCAGAGCAAGGATACTGACCATCATTATGGTATGTACTCACCAAGTTATTGTGGCCAACGAGTAGGCCAACTCTGCTTCAGGGATCAAGAATTAACTCTTGATTTAGAAGGAAACCGAAAGTCCAATGTTCACTGAATACATTTACATCATCATCTTTAATTGGTTATGACACCTCTGTTTAAACGACTCCGATGGTGATGCAGCTCCCAGGAAGCTCATAACATTCTGTCGTCCGTAATTATTATATAGCTCTTTTGTTTCTTTTTTAACTTCTACAAGATACTAGGTATTTAGTTGTTTCTTTCTACAGACCTGGAATGGTTGCATTGATGGGTATTCCCTTCCCTGGACAGTCATGGGAATGTGGAGAAATGCTCATCCTCAAACGCTCCTTTGTTACCTTCTGCCCTTAATTCCAGTTATTGTCCTAACTGTGATGTCCAATTACAGTTATCAAAGGTTTCCAGTCTATAGTCACCATGGTAGGTAGTGGGGATACAAAGGTGAGTAGACAGTTTCTGCTCACAAAGAGTTTGTAGTTCCACGGGAGATGGAGGAGGGGCTTCAGTCATTAAATTAGTAAGTACAATTGATATAATTCATATAACGTGATATATTCTTCATCGTTATTGAGGGAGGAATGTGAAAACCACTCGGTCACTCTTTAAAATTAAACTTTCCCCCTTTTTGCCCTCAAAACTTCAAGTTTTTACTTTATTTTCAGGAAAACATGATTCCAACTCCACTTCTTTAATAACTATTCTGTTTGGGTAAGTTTATCTCTTGTTGGCCAGACTTCAGATCTGGCCCCAAAATGTACAAGTCACAGAGATGCTCCCTGTGTTCTTACAGAAGAGGTGGCCATTCCCACAAGTAGCCAACACCAGAGAGACATCATTTTCCCGGCAACTTAAAACTATGAAGACTCCTAAGTGGGGGAAACCTCAGGACTGAATGATTTCAGAATACATGGTTTAGTCTCTAACGAACTAGGAGATGAGCTTGAAGATTAAACAAAAGCCTTGGTTTCATATGTAATAGTTTAATTCCTTTTGTGTGGGCTTGACATCATATCCACCAACCTCATCACCCATATTTTGAAAATCCAATGAAGTAACAGAAACAAGTTCCTTGAGGTATGCATTAATGAACATTGGTTTAAGCGTTACTGTCCATCTTCCAGTAAAAACAGTAAGTGAAGTACTTTAAGCTGGAAGATGGATAAGAGTTGTTATGAGATTTTTTTGTTTCTTTTCTCTCACCATCTGCCACATACCTTGCTGATAGTGTAACGCTTTGGATGAAATTCAGTAAATTTGGTAAACTTAAGGGAAACCAAGGTGAGAACTTTTTCTTTTAAGCTGCTATGTTTTTCAGTAGTATAAAACCATTATAACTAGTGTTTAACAGAAGCATACCCTTGCCTCTAAAGGCACAGAAATATTTGTAAGATTTAGTTATGTAAATTTAAGTACTCTAGGTTTTTTAATCTGAAGATGTAGCAATTCATCTCTTAGGAGGGATGTTGTTTGACCTTAATGAAATAGAAGGAAGTGTAAATCAGAAAAAAATCACTTAGCTTTGTATATATATAAACATGTTCTTCATCTCCAAACTGAGAAAATTATATTTGTTGCATTTAGAAAGGAAAAGCTGCTCTTTTTTTTTCCTAGTAAGAATTCCAGGAAAAGCAAAAAACTCGTTAAAACACTTAATCCTTTTCTGTGTGACTCACGGTTTCCTTTTTGCTCCTGACAACATAAGTATCTTTGTATCTGTGCATCAGCCTGCCTGAGGCTTCATCTCCTTCCTTCGCTCAAAGACAGAGCCTTGGGGACACTTCCAAGAGTCAGCTAAGGAGAATGCACACACTTTAAACCCACACCTGTTAATCCCCCGTTTTTTCCAAAAGAGTTTCTTATTCAGTATTAGACTGAGAGCCTTTGTGAAGGCGTCCAGAATATTTTAACATTTCCTGCTTCATCTGCAACTTCGAGCCAAAAGTATAGCCCCAGTTTCTTCCAAGATGTTTTATGAGCAAAGAGTCATGTGCTCTGTAATCATTCTTAGTTTAAGATGCCTCAGGTTTCATGCTTTGGGGATAGAGAAGGAAAGCACATTTTCTCCTGACACTTCCAGTCCATGGGATATATGTTTTGGAATTTTTTTTTTTTCTCCAGCTGGATTGTGATTTCCTGATCACCAAGTTGGGATGCTGCATGAAAACACATAAGTCTCGGGGCACCTGGGTGGCTCAGTCAGCTAAGCATACAACTCTTGATTTCGGCTCAGGCCATGACCTCAGGGTTGTGAGATCGAGCTCCACATCAGGCTCTGCACTGAGCATGGAGCCAGCTTAAGAACCTCTCTCTCCCTCTCCATCTCCCCCTCACCCCTGCCCCTGCTCACACATGCGTGCTCTAAAAATAAATAAATAAATAAATAAATAAATAAATAAATAAATAAATAAATAAAGATGCTAAGTCTTGATTTGACAAATGACATGTTACTGTGTGTGTAAGTATGTTTAAGACCAGCTACAAGCAAACTAGCGTAGTTTATGTACTGTCATTGCCTCCGTCTGCTTCCGTTTCCCGCGCCCTTTCTTACCTTGATGCTGCCCTCCTTGGGGCTTCCAAGATGTCATCCTTATAATTTTTTTGTTTTTCCTTCCTATCAAAATGGGTTGTGATGAAAATATTAGTAGTTCACTCACATGATGTAAAAATAGCTTAACAATTCCCCATCCCAAGCGATTTAAACAAATCGCTGAACTAAATTGCTTTTGTTTTCTGGTAGATTGAGATGGAGGCCAGGGCTTTCCACCAGACAGTGGTCTAACTCTCATCCTAATTATATGTTTTATGGTCATCACTGGGCTGATTCCACATTAAACATATTTTCCTTTTTTGATCCATCAGTTCTTTCATGCATGAAGGAGAATGGGAGAAAAATCATCTGAGAAAAGTTACTCTTTATTACTCTAGAAGTCATAATTTGTTACTTAAGTATATTGCATATCCATTATGCAAATGAACAGGCAAAAACAAGTAACAAATACTTAAAACTGGGAAGATAAACTGAAAATAAATAGCAGGCACTAAGTACTCGTGATTGGAACAGACAGCAAGACTAAATCAGGGGAGGAAACAGCAGACTGGCGCTGTGGGATTTAGGGAATTTTTGTTGGATTAGAGGTGGTAGAGGCAGAAAACTGGCAACAATTTGGAAAACAGCAGCAGTGGTGCAAGAATAGAGGGAGGCTTCACACACACATGCTCATGCTCACACACACACCCCACCCCCACCCATACACACTCATACTCATATTCATACATGCACACACACACCCGTAGACACTCATACCCCCCCACACCCATGCACACCCATACCCACACATGCAGAGATGACCATAATAGAAGACAGTGCCTCTCCCTTCTCTTTGCTCCTTTTCCATGTGACAATTGGAAGTCGGGGACCACTGAATCCCGTTTCTCAGTAATTGTATTGTGGGAGATGCAATATAATAAAGATGATTATGAATGTCTGCAGTGGATGATACTGGGCTTTCCTAGAATAGCCACCATCAGCCCCTCTGCTCTGAAGGAGGCCTTCTTAGGCACCACCCCTCAGGGTAGTGTCTGAAGCCCATCATTTTCAACTAAATCTAGAACAACATAGCAATTGTGCCTCAGCCTATGTGATTGATGTGGACACCAAGACTGGTTGGTGATTTCTTTTTTCTTTTTTTTAAACATTTTACTTATTTGAGAGAGAGAGAGCAGAGAGAGAGAGTGCACGTGCTCACAAGCAGGGGTGGGGAGGGGCAGAGGGAAAGGGAGGGAGTAGCAGACTCCCTGCTGAGCTCCATCCCATGACCCTGGGATCATGAGCTGAGCGGAAGACAGACACTTAACTGACTGAGCCACCAGGGCATGCCTGGTTGGGGATTTCTTTTATCCTGTTGGGTTGGGTATGAGCACTACCACTGCATGTTGTGACCTGGCCGATGTGCTGTGCGTAACACAGCAAGAAAAGTGGGGGACCTGATTATCTCCTGGGCTCACATCCATGCCCTTCTAGATCCACCTACTGCTATTGACTATTGGGTTAGAAATAAATTATTTCTAGAACATTTTGTCATTATCTTATCTGCCGTAACAAAGTATCTAAGATTGGGTGGCTTATAAACAATAGGAATTTATTTCTCACAGTTCTGGAGGCTGGAAGTCCAAGATCAAGGTGTCAGCATGGCTGGGTGAGGGTCCTCTTCTGGATCACAGACTTCTCACTGTGTAACCGTACATGGTGGTGGGAGCTTGGGATCTCTCTGGAACTTCTTTAGTAAGGCAGTAATCCCATTCATAAGGGCTCCATCCTCAGAGCTCAGGCACTTCCCAAAGGCCCCAGCTCCTAATACCAAGACCTTTAGAGGCTAGGATTTCAAAATTTGAATTTGGGGGGATGCACTTAGACCATAGCAGTCATTGCACAAAAGGTACTTGGTTATCACAGATAAATATTTGAAATTACGAAAAAATACAAGAAAAAGTATCTCCATTAATTCTATCACACAGGGACAACTGCTTTTGGTTTATATCCTTCTAGCCTTTTAACTTTTTGTAAGTTTTATTTACTTATTTATTTATTTAAGAGAGAGCAAGCACACGCACAAGTAAGGGGAAGAGCAGAGAGAGAATCTTCAAGTAGACTCCCCACTGAGCAAGGATCTTGATGGGGGGCTCAATCTCACAATCTCTCAGGTGTTTGTTAAAAGTCATTGGCCCATTTTTTAAATCAAGTTGTTTGTTTTCTTACTGTTGAATTTTAAGATCTCCATATTTTGGCTAACGGTCTTTTATCAGATGTGACTTTGTAAATATTTTGTAAATATTTTATAGTGAGTTTTAAAGTCAAGTAGTATCAGTCTTCCAACTTTGTTTCTCCTCTTAAGGATCGACTAAGTGGGGGGGTGAAGGAGGAAAGGTGGTGGGATGTCTTGGGTAGGGAGGAGGGAGCTCTTCCTCTTTGCTGGGTCTAGATTGAGAAGTTAAAGTGCTAATGCGGGGAGCTGAAGGAGTCATAGGTTCCCCTTTTCTTTAAAGACGTTTGAGGTGTCTTCAGTATGTAAAGGGGCCAGGGTGGACCTGACTAGACCTCACATAGTAAGGGAAGCAAGGGACACCTTTTTACCTTGTTTATGGCAACGTTTCAAATTCTCTCCAATTCTTTCCCATACTTCTAAATCTAAAGTTCCTTGGTCAGGGAACCATGGGTTCTGTTCAATAACAACCTCTAACAAACCCTGAAGTTGGTCCTCCATTACAGAGGCCCCGCTCACTGTAAGGAGCTGTTTCTCATTTATAGTAGGTCCGTTACCTTTAAGAATTGCTTTAAAACTTTAACATACTGTCTCTGTTCAAGGGAGAGGCTTTGCCCTGTATCCGGAGTTCTTAGAGAACTTTCGATTCTGTAAAAATTCCCAAGCCTGAAACTTCCGTAACTGATGCCAACTTACTGTGTGCAGACTTTTCGTTTTTTTGGGGAGGGGTGACCGTACAGTGTCCATTGCAAGATGGTCATGTCGGGTTCACCACTTGCTGGGAATGGCCTGCAATCCCCGTAATAATGGATGGAAGATTACTCCAAACTTTGCTGTGAAAGAAATGAGAATGAGAACGCAAGATGTTCAACACTCAGAGAGGAAGACCCTTTGCCCTTCTTTTCTCCTGCCTTTATTGGTCCTTCAAGATACTCACAAATCCTTATCACTGTGTCTTAAGTAAGTGATGTGTGACAAGGGGTCTTACTGGAACTAGGAGGATCTATTTAGGGGAAAGATATGATAGATATGCTAATCTGCGTGCTCTAGGAGTTCTGCTAAACATAGCCTAAGGGACAATGCAGACATCTCTTAGGTCACTGGGTGGCTGTTTGGGCTAAGAAAGCTTTGGGGAAGGCAACTCCCTGCGGCCTTCCAACCACAGAGCAGTCATGCAGCCCTCTGCATGCCAAAGGCCCATGCCCTTCGCGGAAAGCTTCCATTGCCCCAGCGGCCTCCGTGTTACATTTTAGCAAGCCACGTATTATGGCTGATTTCATGCTCTACGTTAACCCCCAACACTCTTTCAATATAGTCTTGACTATTTTGGGTTTCTTACTTATTCACATAAATTTAGAACCAGTTTCTTGGTGGGGTTTTGATTAGAATTGCGCTGAATCTATAGATCAAGTTGGTAAAAACTGACATCTTGACAGTACTGAACATTCTCTATGAACATGGAATACCTCTCCATTTATTTCTTTGATTTTGTTCATCAGCATTTTATAGTTTTCCTCATACAGCTATTATGCATATTTTTTTAGATATATACTTATTTCATTTTGGGTGGCTGCTAATGTAAATGGTATTGTGTTTTTAATTTCAAATTTCGCTTGTTCATTATGGTTTATAGAAAGTGGTTGACTTTGTATTTTTTTTTTTTTTACTATGTTCAGTTAGCCAACATACAGTACGTCATTAGTTTTGGATGTGTTCCATGATTCATTAGTTGTATATAACACCCAGTGCTCATCACCACATGTGCCCTCCTTAATACCCATCACCTGGTTACCCCATCCCTCCACGCCCCCTCCTTTCTGTAACCTTCAGTTTGTTTCCCAGAGTCTAGAATCTCTTATGGTTTGTCTCCCTCTCTGATTTCTTCCCATTCAGTTTTCCCTCCCTTCTCCTGTGGTCCTCCACGTTATTCCTTATGTTTCACCTATAAGCGAAACCATATGATAATTGTCTTTCTCCGCTTGATTTATTTCACTTAGCATAATCCCCTCCAGTCCCATCCATGTCGATGCAAATGGTGGGTAGTCATCCTTTCTGATGGCTGAGTAATATTCCATTGTATATATGAACCACACCTTCTTTATATTTTAACCTGTGTCCTGCAAACTTATTGTAACTGATAACTAGCTCCAGGAGTTTTTGGGTGATTCTTTCGGGTTTTCTACATAGATAATCAAGTCATTTGGAAACAAATATAGTTTGGCTTTTTCCTTCCTCATCTGTATACTTTTATTTCCTTCTTGAGCTTTACTGTATAAGCCATTGCTTCCAATATGATGTTGAAGTGGAGTGCTAAGAGAGGACATCATTGCCTCTACCTGCAGAATGGGAAAGTTCCAAGTTTTTCACCATTAAGTATGATGTGAGCTGCAGGATTTTTTATATACCTTAAAAAATATCAATTTAAAGTAGTTCCTCTCAATTCCTAATTTACTGTGACTTTTAGATCATGAATGGTTTTGGATTTTGTCAAATGCTTCTTCTGCATTTATTGATATGATCATGTGATTTTTTTTCTTTTAGTCTGTTGATGTGAGGGTTTACATTAATTGATTTTCAAATATTGAGCCAGCCTTGCATACCTGGGATAAATCCGCCTTTGTTGTGATGTGTAGTTCTTTTTTATACATTGTTGAATTTGATTTGCTGCTATTTTGTTGAGGATTTTTGTAACTAAATTCATGAGAGATATTGGCTTATAGCTTTCTTTTCATGTAACATCTTTGTCTGGTTTTGGTATTAGGGTAATGCTGGCTTTATAGAATGAGTTAGGAAGTACTCCCTCTGCTTCTATTCTCTGCAAAAGATTGTAGACAACTGGTATAATTTCTTCTTTAAATGTTTGGAAAATTCACCAGTGAATCTATCTGGGCCTTGTCCTTTCCATTTTGGAAGGTTATTAATTATTGGTTCAATTTCTTTAATAGAGGTAGGCTTATTCAGATTGTTTGTTTCTTCTTGCATGAGTTTGGCCAAATGTGTCTTTCAAAGAATTTGTCCATTTCATCTAGGTTATCAAATTCGTGGGCATAGAGTTGTTCATAGTATCCCTTTATTATCTTTTCAATGTCTATCGGAGAATTCTGCTCTTTATATGCCTAAAAATGACAATCTGGATAACAGAGCAAGATTCTAGAGGCTTGGAGTGTGGTAATGGTGCCCCAGGTCTTAGATTGGTGACGAGATTGATTTGAGGGGGTTGGTCAATACAGCACGTCCTGTGCTGGTGAATGGGTTGGGTCATTTGGAATAAGAAATTCTGGTCTTCTGGGAATAATTCAGAGCCCTCTCAGCATCATCTCATGTGATTGGCATTCCTTGACACAATTTAATGTCCTGCCTGAGCACTGGTGCTAGGAATGAGGCATTTCACAAGTCAAAGGGCACCAATTTCATGTTCAGGCAGTGACAGCTGATGATATATGGAGTAAGAAGTTGCCACATCTCATCCCATTGACTCTCTATCAGACCCTCCCTGTTGCTTTCTCTGTGTCTTTGTATTTCAAGCCCTTGTTCCTGGAATTAATGTCAGATGTTTGTAGTGAATCATATAATTTCAAGGAAGGCTATTTTCTTTCACTTTAGCAGAGAGAAGTCAGGAAAAAGATATTCTCAGTATTGGCCTGGGCTAGTAATTGAGAAGAAATTCTCTGAGTGTTTCTATTTTCTTCCTTCACTAGACCTGAGATTCTGCTTGGTGGTGAATGAATAGCCTGTGGCCTAAGAACAACTGATTTCACTTTATCAGGTGGGACCTTAAAAAGCTGAACTTCAGAAAGTTTGTCTTGGTCCACAGGATAACTTGAAGATAACTTAAGGATGCCTCTGTGGTTCCTTGCTGCTATTCCCTGGCTCCTTAAGTTCTTGTGGTTGAGGCTAGAAGAAGAATATGGAACTAAAAACAAGCTAGAAGGAATGGATGGTTCAATGAATGGATGAATTTAAAAGGGAAACGGGTGGGAAAGCAAGGTCTTCTTCACATTTCAAAGTACTTTGGATTCATATAGGCCTGGATTCCACTCAAATCCTTAGAAGGATTCTGTTTTTCCCTTCTTGAATACCTTTCCAACTTCTTCTCATTCCTCTCAAGAGCCCAGTCTTCTCTTTCTCTATCCTCCAATCTGTTCTGAATGTCTTCATGAGCTCTAAGGTTTAATGGTTGGTAATATGCTATCTCATAATGTTACCCCTCTAAGGGATTCTCACATTTTTTCCATCAGCCAAAATAAATCTCTAAAATATAATTTCAGACATAAGATAGAGAACGAGAGAGGAAATTTAATGTTTTAAGGCCTCTGATTATGATACACACTAAAGTTCATGAACCCCCTGCATTACACCACTGACTCACTCTGTTTCTTAAGCAAGTCTCTTAAGTTGTTTGAGTTATGCTTTCTCCACCTCAAACTTTCACAGAGTTGTTAATGAGGATGAGACAGTGTAAAAAAATGTATGGATTGGGAAATAATTTAAAAATGAGCACTCCCAGGGGAATGCTAGGGGAATAAGTAGATCATTCAGGGTTGGGGGGGGTTGTTTGTCTTGGGGGGTTTTTTGGTTTGGGTTTTTTGTTTGTTCATTAGTGAATGAGTTTTGCAAGTGGTGATGAGAAGGAGACTAGCTTTTCTAGAAATAAACTGGGAAGAAAAATTTTAGAAAAAAAGTGTTAAACATTCAATAAACAGTAGCTGCTATTTATCAAAATCACCATCACTATCATCACTGTCATCATCATCATTCCAATTAGACAGATGCTAAATTCTGCTTTGGTAGTCTTATTCTGACCAGTACTTTCCTGTTAGTTTCCTACTTGAATTACAACAGAAATTCTAGTTATAGGGTATTCCACTGAATGATATCAGAATATATATTCTTTTCAAGGGCACAAAGATAGACCATATTCTAGACCATAAGACAATTCTCAATAAATACAAGAGGATTCAAGTCATTGAGAGTATATTTTTCAACTACAATTGAATTAAAAACAGAATGATTCCTGGAAAAGTCCCCCAAATATTGGAAACAAAATAACATACTTCTAAATAACCCATGAGCAAAGAAGAAACAAAAGTAAAATAGAAATATTTTTAACTGGATGAAAATAAAAATGTGATATATTTAAATTTTGTTTGAATAGGACAGAGAAGACACAGATCAGTATTAGGAATAAGAGAGGCAACATCATTACAGATTTTATAGATATTAAAAGGATAATATGAGAATATTATGTATATTATGTATAACTTTATGTCAACACAGTTGACCACTTTTGTAAACATTCAAATTCATTTAAAGATGTAAACTAACAAACCTCACTCAAGAAGAAATAGATAATCTGAATATCTCTGTGTCTATTGAAGGAATTGAATTTTTAGTGAAGCAGAGAAACAAAAAAATACCCCCCAAACCCAAAACTTTCCTACAGAGAAAACTCCAGGTCCAGATGATTTCACAGGCAAAGTCATACTACTTGAATCTAAGACTTATAAGCTGAAGTGTTTAATACAATGTTTTATTGGTATTAAATAGAACAAATAGACAATGGAACAGTAAAGAGACTTCAGAATCAACCTATGTATATATGAACAAATGATTTTGATGAGGCGTAAGGTCTATTCAGTAGAAAAAGAATTGTCTTTTCAACAAATGGCACTAGAACAATTGGATGTCTGTATGCAAAAAAAATGAACATGAATCCATACCATTCATCATATGCAAAAAATCAACTCAAAATGGATCATAGATTTACATGTAAAACCTAAAGTTATGAAATCTTCATGACCTTTGATTTGGCAAAGGATTTTTAGCTATGACACCAATAATACAATCCTTAACAGAAAATTGTATAAATCAAAAACTTTTCCACTACAAAAGACACCATTGAAAGAATTAAAAATCAAGCTACAGTTAGGGAGAAAATATTTGCAAAGCATAAATCTGATAAAGGACTTAAAGAGCTCCCAGAACTTTATAATAAGAAAATAATCCCTACCTCTGCAAATAAGTAGGCTAAAGGTTTTGGACAGACACCACCACAAAAAAAGAAAAAAAAAAAAAGACGAAGAGATGGCAAATAAGCACATGAAACTATATATGTATAGCATTGTTTATCATTAGGGAAATATAACAAAATCAAAATGAGATACTATATACCTGTTAGAATGAATAAAATTAAAAAGTTTGACAGGCATGTGTCAACAAGGATGTGGGAAACTGTAACACTCATACATTGTTGGTGTCAATGTAAAATTGTACATCCACTTTGAAAGAGTTTGGTAGTTTCTTAAAACTTTAAATGAAAACCTACCATATTATCTAGCAGAACTGGGGTGTCTAGGTGGCTCAGTCAGTTGAGCATCTGGCTCTTGGTTTCTGCTTAGGTCATGATCTCAGAGTCGTGGGATTGAGCCCTGAGTCAGTCTCCCCACTCAGCAGAGAGTCTGCTTGAAGATTCTCTCCTTCTGCCCCTCCCCCCACTTGCACACATGTTCTCTCTCTCTCTCTCTAAAATAAATAAATGAAACTTTAAAAAAAATTATGGGCCAGAACTTATTCACATGGGCCTCCCAAGGTATATTCTATGATGGGAGGCAAGTGCTGTCAGAGAGAAAGGACAGAGAATGGTTGATGGGTTAGCAGCCAACAATGGCTGGACCACTTTGATATATCCTGCCAGAAACCCAAGATCACATTCTCTCAGTGATGGTTCCCTGACACTTTAGGAGCTGGAAATTTGTAGATGAAATTCCTTCGTCCTTTGTTACTTTCTGTTTGTTTTTCCCCCTTTGTCCTTTGTTACTTTCTCAGTTTGAGAACTTCCTATATTACTTGAAGTTTAATAACAAAGAATAATAAAAGCATATTATATTTATTTTGAAAAGAGAGACAAAGAATCAAAAGAGAGTGATTCATTCATTCAGTGTTTCATTCATTAATTAAATGACAATTCAAAATACGAATGTTGGTCATTGTCCATGAGTAGAGTTTGATGCTAGCTGACATGGTCAAGATCAGTGCTTTACTACAGAACCGCAATGATAGAAATCTTTCACATCTGGGCTGTCTGATATTAGATAACCAGTAGCCACATATGACTGAGCATTTGAAATGTGGCTAGAATGACTGAGGAACTAAATGTTTAGCTTTAATTAATTTAAATTTAAATAGCCATATATGGCTAATGGCCATCGTACTGAACAGCGTAAGTGTAGAGCAAGGAGATATTTTGTTTTCATTTTCTTATTTTTGTTTATTCTCTCATTAGAGACATTATTAATGATATAATTATCAACCTCAATTTTTCAATATCCTTAAAGTATTATTACATCAAATTATTATTTTTTTCCTTAACCTCAAACACAATTGTTTTTAAACTGTAATAGAGATAGCAATTAGAAAATTAGAGTGTCACAAAGTCAAAACAGAGAAGATCACAAATTAAAATTTTGTGTACTTTTGTCCTTGTCAGTGATTGTTATTTTAAATACTCAAATTATTCAACTATTAGAAGCTGTCGCTTTCTAAGAACAATTTATTCTTCTCAGTTAGCCTCATTTACTACCTCTTCCCTTTCTGTTTCAGGATTTATTTTTCTAATTGGATTTGAAATGTGTCCTTTCCTTCAGATTATTTTTCTGTACTTTATTTCAGTGGGTAGCTATAGCCAGAAGGGCCCACAAATGTCTATCCTGTTAGGGAGAAGCGCTTTCAAATTTGCTTCAAAAAGTTCCTTTTTATTTCCTTATTTCTTTTTATTCCCTCATTAGAAACATTATTACATGATGTATTCTCAACCTCAATTTTATAATATAATAAAGCATTGGATGTCCTCTGCTTGTAGCCTGGTTGTCACAACCAAAACCAATGCAAACAAAGCTGGGAAGTGTCCAGAGAAGTGTCACTTCCATTAAATAATAAACTAAAAAGACCTGGGATCTATTGTTTAAGAGATTATGATCATGACTAGTCCATCCCAGCCTTTAAAACATATCAGGCCTTCCATATACCACATTCAGGAAAGTGTAAAAGTCAGCCTGCTGGCAAAAACTCCTATCTAAGGTATGTTCCCAGGACCACCATCCTCTGACTTGTCCCATCTGCTGTTGCCTCCTCACATTCCCCATGCTCTCTTGGACTTCTGATGCTATACTCTTTCAGGACCTACTTCTGACACATCCTCTGGTTTAAAATTCCTTCTCTGGTTTTGGCCATTATCAAAAACACAAGAAACCAAAAAAAAAAAAAAAAGTGAGGATATAGAGAGAGGAGGACCCTTGTGTACTCTTGGTGGGAATGAAAACTGATGCAACTAATGAGGAAAACAGTATGGAGTTTCCTCAAAAAATTAAAAATAGAAATTCCATATTATACAGTTAATTCCACTACTGGGTATTGGCCCCCCTCCAAATCAAAAACACTAATTAGAAAAGAATTATGCACCTCCATGTTTATTGCAGCATTATTTACAATTGCTAAGATATGAAGCAACCCAAGTATTCATCAATAGTTCAATGGATAAAAACGATGTGTATATATACAATGGAATATTACTCAACCATAAAAAGAATAAGATCTTGCTATTTGTGACTACACCTAGAGGGTATTATGCTAAGTGAAATAAGTCAAAGACAAATACCATATGATTTCTTTGATATGTGGAATCTAAAAAACAAAACAAACAAACAAAAAACCAGATTCTTAAAAACAGTGAAGAAACTAATGGTTACTAGAAGGGAGGTGGGGGGAGGGATGGGTGAAATAGGTGAAGGGGATTAAGAGGTACAAACTTCCAATTATAAAATAAGTAAGTCATGGAGATGAAAAGTATGGCAGAGGAAATATGGTCAGTGATATTGTAATAATATCCTATGGTGGTGGATGGTGACTACACTTATCATGATAAGCCTTGAATAATGTATAGAACTGTCAAATCCCTATGTTGTGTACCTGAAACTAATATATGTCCACTATACTTCAACAATTTAAAAAAAGTAGAATTTAGACAAAACAAGGAAGGAAACTTTACAGCTCAGCTTAATAGGAAGAAAGTAGATACAAGTTGCTTATTTCCTCAAGGTTGTGAAGCCAAAAATCTAGAGGTCTAGATGCCTTTAGACAGACTGAAAAATGACCTGCAAACGTAGGCATTTAAGGAGCAGTACTTCCCTGTGCTACAAAGAGCGTTGTGGAAGAGAACTTCATACTCTGGTCAAACGTACCCCCAATGGAGCAGGATACCTGTACAATTGAATCATGGGTCTCATTCTGTGCAGTAATTACAGAAACAACATTTGGGCTAAAAATATGGAACATCGAGGTACCTCTTTCAAATATGAATCATAATAAAAATTATTTGTATTAGCATCCCATAGAAAGTCACAGCATACATTTGCATATTATTAGTTGTAGATATAGAAGCCTTTTAAAATGTCCTAGCATAGGACCTTAAGAAGGAGAGACTACAAAATGTGAACCGATAGGTAAAATGACTGTACCGAGTTTACGTCCAAGAGTAGAAAGATTTATGTTTTAGTGGAAGGCACATTTAAAACAATGAAATTATTATTGAACACTTCAAAGTCCAAATGTGAAATGATTGAAAAATCTGACATGTGCATAGCATAGTGTTCTGGATTTCCTCCTGTCTTTTGTCTACTTTGCAAAGAGAAAATATATATAAAGAGGTGATGCTATATGATCGTTGGACCAGAATTCCACCAGGGTTTACTGTTGTGTGAGAAGGAAAGCAGAGAACAAGTTCCCAGATTCTCACTTCACATATTTTGACACGTACTTCTGACAGAACTCCTGTGTGTCGAGTTTGTGTAGCCCTCACTTGGTTCCAAAACAACAATGAAAGAAACTTATGAAACCAACTTATGAAACCACATAAATTAAAACTCCAAGTAAAATAAGCAATAAATAAGGGTGGGATGAAAAACAAAGCCAGGAATGATGCCAAAACACGCACACCACAAAGACCTATACACTTAGTCTGGGCAGGGACACATTTGGCTCTGGCTTTCCATCAGTCAACACAGAAAGAAAAACCTGGTTATGATGTCACAAAATAAATACGGTTGCTCAGGAAAAAAAATTAGTCTTTTTTTTTTTTAACATAAAGAACAGACTTTCCCCCCCAGAGTTTTAATAAAGAGGATGCTCTATGATTTAATAAGCAAATATCTAACAATGCTCTTACTATGCACAACAGAAAGTTTCATTGTTGATTCTTATAGTGGACTTGAATGTTGATGATGGCATTATACCAAAGTTTATCTAAAAAGATATTTTGGAGTGCGCCAATCTTATTGTCAAGAATTATGAAGGGTTGAGTTTTTACCCCATGTGCACGCTAGCATGCACTGTTCAGTAATGCTGGCAGGAGACACAAGACTCCAGGGTCAAAGACAAAGGACAGTTTATTTACTCACAGCCATACAATTAGCCTGAATATCAGCATTTGCTCGCATTCTAGGAGCTCAGATTCCCACTGGGCCACGCAAAGAGGTATGGGTGATACCTACGCATGCCGCAGAAACCCTGAACTTAGGGAACTTGACTCTTTGATAATAGGATATGAGCATGTGTTCCCTTTTTGTCCCAGAGGGAAACCTTACTTTTTATTCAATGGGACAGTAAACAGACTTCTATCTTCCAAGGCTGTTTCCTATACAAACGTCTTTGCAAAGATAGTCTGGAGCACAGGAAATCAGTACCTTTGCTTGTAAGATACACAGAAACATGAGGGTCCCTTGGAGAACTGTCCCCCAACGACTGCGCATTCCAGGACATGGTCTAGCTTTCTCTAGCTCGCTCCTCTTAGACTGTTTGGAGGAACTGATGGATGCTGTTTCATTTGACACTTACTCATCATACTGCACCTTATTATGTTCTAGGCACTGGCTACAGTGATAAACAGGCGTGGTTCATGTCCTCATAGAACGTAGAGAAAATACAAATATATTTTATGTATTTTTCCAGCAGTTATTCCTAAATGTCCTCTCAACGAGGATTTTTTTTTTTTTTTGGTAATAGATTTAATTTTTGTAGAGTAGTTTTAGGATCCCAGCAAAATTGAGTGGAATGTGCAGATTTCTCATATGCCTACCCCCACACATGCAGAGATACACCATACACCCTTTGCCCTCCTCATTACCAACATCCCACACCAGACTTTGTTACAAATTGGTTACATTTGTCACAACTGATGAACTCACACTGATACATCATTATCATCTGGAGACCTTATTTTACATCAGTGTTTACCCTTGGTGTTGTATAGTCTATGTGTTTGAACAAATGTATAAAAAAAAGTTTTCCATGAATATTGGTGACAATTCAATATTCTACAATCTCACAATAGAGCCTTCATAGTTTTAAAAAAGATTTTATTTATTTATTTGAGAGAGAGCTAGTGAGCACAGGCAGGGGGCAGAGGGAGAAGCAGGCTCCCGCTGAGCAGGGAGCCTGATGCGGGGCTCCGTCCCAGGACCCTGGGATCATGACCTGAGCCGAAGGCAGAAGCCCAACCGACTGAGCCACCCAGATGCCCCATGGAGCTTCACATCTTTATATTTTTATATTTACAGACACAAGTGCCTGCAGAGGCACTGGAACCAGAGCTTCATGTCAGTTTTCTTCTGTGACAACCGAGAAACCAAACAGAGATGCACAGATTACTCCACAGGCATCATCTCCAATGTACCTGTTGTCAGACGATAATTCTTCCTTGAAAATGGCCTTAACTCTCCACCAATTACATGCTCATAGCCCTGAAGTGTTATCTCACGTAGCAAGGCACTCAGAGTTTTTCTGCAGCATTGGCATACCTCCTCTTTAGGGGGGACTCTGGCAGGACTGAAAACTTCTTGGTCTCTGCAAAGGTGAATCACCTCCTTTGACATGGTCCATTTCTTTACGACGTTCCTCCTCCCCTGGTCTGAGGAGACCTCTAAAATTTTACCATCTGCACGGAATGCTCCTTGTCTTACTAGTAAGGTAATGCAGCCGTCTTTTTGGAGATTGCCTCTATTAGCCCCCAGTCAGTTCCAAACTGCAAATACTGATTGCTAACGGTGATCGGACTTAGCCTGCGGGCCAAGTAGAGGCTGACTCTTGAATTCCATTACCTAACCCTGGGACCAGCCCCTCACACTGTTGGAAGAATCAGCCTTCTTTTCAGTATTTCTGCTGGAGTTTTCTCCCCCCTCTCAGAAAACCTGTCGTTTCCTGCTAGCACAGTGGCCTCCCTGGCTTAACTTGATGGCACTGGCATATAGAAGCCGAGACTGCAGTGCCAGCTGGATGCATGTCCAAACTTGGGTTTGCGAGAGCTGCCTATCCAAGTAAAAAATTAGAGATGAAAAAGACCTGTTAAATAACCCAATCCCTTCCGTAGCCGGTGCCAGAGCATTCCTATGGTGAGAGCGTAGACCTGGCCAGCTCCAAATGACTTTAACAATGTGCCTTCTCACGCTTTTTTTGGAAGATGGGGCTGTCTCTTCAATTTTTCTTTTGGTAACTTTTTTGACTAGAATTTTATTTGACCAGCATTATTCCACTTCCCACTTAGTGTTTTGGTTCAGCTACAGCAAACCCATGAAACGAGCTATTTTCAGAGTCCATATAAATGTTTGGATGACATTTCAAGTACATTATTAACCCAGTCATTCCTGCAACGTGTCTAGGTTGTGGGAGAGGCAGAGAGGACATGTGTGGGCTTTAGAGGCAGACAAGTGCAGTTAGAATCATAGTTCTCCTTAACTGAGGGCCTTGTTATTGTCATTATTGTTGTTTTCAGTGACTGTCCTTTATTAAATGCTTTCTGTATGCCAGGTGCTATGGTAGTTACTGTCCAGAAGTCCTTCCTGCTAGCAAATGTCTGAAATTGATACTATCATCTCTGGTTTAGAATTGAAAGTTTAGCAGTTAAGAGTGGAGGCTCTGGAGTTAAACTGCCAGATTAAAACGCCAGCTCAGTTGCTGACGGCACTATGACCTCAAGCCTTTCACTTAACCTCTCTATGCCCCGGTTCTCTGTCAGGAAAATGCGGGTGATGACAATGCCTGCCTGCTAGGTTTTTTTGGGGAAGGGACGGGTTAATATATGTGAATTGATCAGATCAGTGCCTCGCAAGGAGCAAGCCCTTGAATTTACACAGCGTTGATGAGATAGAGATGGAGAAATTTGCTCAAAAGCACAGAGCATCCAAGTTTAAATTGCCGTCAGTTCTGTTCCAGAGCCCACCCAAATGATTAACCATTCGAATACCTTGGCCTGGTCAGGAGGCTTAACCTCTCTGAGCCTCAGTTTTTCTCACTCATAAAATGGAAATAATGCTAGGTCTCCTGTCTAGTCACTCTGAGGATTAAAATGCAATCATATAGGTAAGGGCACTATTCCAGAGCCTGGCCCGGAGCCTGGGATCGTTTAGTAATAGTGATTTCTCCATTTCTACATCCACGTCTCTAGAATATATGTGTGTATGTATCTGTGTGTGTATATACACTTGAATACATATGCGTGTTATGTATAATGAATTGCTATGGAATCAATGACTTACTTTTAAAAGTTTCTCATGATATTGGAACTTCAGAATGGTTCAAAGTATACTTTTATGAGTTTACTCCCATTTAAAAGAAGAATTGGATTGTTTTACTAGATAATTAAAAACAGTTTCCTTCTTAATAAGGTTTTATTCTGTTCCAATGGTTTGGGGTATGCCTTTTCTGGATTTTTAAAAGTAGTTCATCGAATGGCTAAGAGTTGCCTAAATACTTTTTCTTTCACAAATACAGAGTGACCAAAATTTCAATTTTCATACCACAGAGAGAAGGGACAGTTAGAAACTAGCAGAGAGAAATGTGATGGTATGTTTTTTGCTGTTGTGCCTTCTTCTTCTTCTTCTTCTTCTTTTTTTTTTTTTTGGTGTGTGTGGGAAAGGGTGTGATGTCATTTTGTCTCCACCCCCTGTGAGTAAGCCCACAGCAGAGCGAAGTGCAGCCGCCCGCCTCTGTCACTGGGAGACACTCCAGTTAAATGCAGCTCCAGGGTTGCGGGACACCCACCAGCATCACTCCCCGTGTGAGGTGGCAAATGCAACATGCTCTCCAGCTTGGGGTGTCTACTTCTCTGTGGGAGTATTGCACTAACCCTGGGAAATGCACAGAAATTGCCAAAAGGCAAGTAGCTCTGCTGTTTTGTGTTTTAAAAAATAGTTTTTAAAAAGATACTAGTTTTTAAATGTTGATATTAAATGCGATCTACTTTACCAGATCGGGGGTGGGGGGGGTACAGTTATTCTGTGGAGAGTCGAAGTTTAGATGTGTATGAAGGAGTTGCTTAAACTTTTACTTTTTTTCCCCCTCTGGTTTTTACTTTTCAATTGGATCTCTTTGATGCAAAAAAGAAGACCAACTTCTTAGGTTTAACAGATGTTCACAGTAGCCTGAATGCTATAGATTCAAACTATAGTATTTGTATATTGAGTCGTATGTAGATGGGTATGGTAGTCTTCTAAGCAGCGTTGTATGGTGTTTTTATTCCCCTTCCCAGAGACTAAACCAATACTGGCTTTAGATTTAAAAGAAGCTAATTCTGAAACTTTGGATGGTGTAAACCTCACGTGTACTTGCTAACTTGGGGGTTGAGGGACACTGGGCAGGGCACACCAAAGAGGGTCATGTGCTAATTTGTAGACACTTCTCTCCAGGGGAGTTTGGAAGAGGATTTGATCTGCTGGACGGGACACTCCCCCTTTCCCTGGCTAAATTGCTCTCATTTTAGTGTTGGTATTTTGTTTACAAATGCCATCAAAAGAAAATTAAACTTTCCAAATTTAGATGCTAAAAATCTTTTGCGCCTATCAGCACCGCCACAAGAGCTTGCCTCTGTCCTGTCTTTAAACGTAAACATTGCATGTGTTTTTCTTGTTCCTCTGCAGAGGCACTTTCTAAGCCAACTCCAGGTCAGTGAAGGCTTTTTATGGCTGCAGGCTGTTGTAGTCGGCAGGATTATGAAAAACAGGCTGAACTTACTATACAGTTATGATGGAAAATATTGGAGGTAACGCAGAGCCACAGGCTTGTCAAAAACCTGGTGTGTCTAGAATCAGAAAGAAAGGTTGTTAGTGTCAGACTATCCAAAAGATCCTTCCTAGGTCCTCCCTTTGCATAGTTTGTTCCAAAATCATCTTGTCCCAAGTGAAAACTGTTCTCTCCTCGGTGTGGTAAGTGAAACTTGAATCTAGAATGTGAGGGCTGGAGGGTTTAGCTAGTTGATTTTTTGCTTGGTGATGTAAAAAGCAATAAAAAGGGCTGAGTAAATCTTCTTAACTCTGATCAGATAATTATGCAGAAATACATACATACATACATATATATACTATTAGATCTTTTTCTTCTATTAAGAATTTTGTTTCTTGATCATAGTGAAAGTGTTTAAGTAAATCAGTTAAGAGGCACAAGCACTGAGAATTAATTGTTCCTCCTGCTGAAATATTTAACAAGGACACATCATTTGAGAGCAGTTGGGTTTTCTCAGGCTCAATACCTACAGACGGTTTTATTTTACCTCATATTCACTGTGTAGGGATGATAGCCATACTTTTGTTACTGCAGACTTCTGCAAATTCCAAATGCTTTAATTATCGTGTTGCAATCACTGGGTACAAATCTCTTGACACAGTTTTCCTTTATGCGTTGTGGTTAAAAAGAAAAGTTGCCCAAAATGGCCATGAAACTTTAGTTCATTGTACTTTAATTTGAAGAATTTTCATCCAGGTTTCCTTTGTAATTTTAAGAAATATCCATGGTTTTGGTAATTGTTAAAAAGCCCTGTCAAATTAAAATAATTATATTGTAAAATAATTGGCAGTCCCCTTGTCTCTGATACTACGTCTTTTCTTTATTATGGAAGCTACTGAGGCACTTTCTTTTAGCCGAAGTCACCTTTCTCAAACTGTGTTCCAAGAATAGGTGTACTGTCCTCAAAAGGGGGCTGGGCAGGCATCTGTTCTCCACCAATAATTTAAGGAGTGGTCGTGCTTTGTCTTCTTTTGGGGAGTCCCAACAGATGTGAGAATTTCACAAGGTCTGACACGCAGTAAAAAAACCTGCCCAACATTTTTAACACATTGTTTCTCAAACTCATTTGACTAAGACTCCTTTTCCTGGTGAAATAGCTGTAATATCTTGCCAGGGGCTTGTCTTTCATGGAACATATTTGGGGAAATGCTGAGCTAAACAAGAGCAAGGAGGGGAGGGGAATAAAAAGGGTTGCTCGTCTTTTTCCTTCCTACTTTCGAGTTTTTTTTATATCATCTGTGATTGAAGAAGAGGATAGAGTTTTGAAGCTGGACAGGACATTAGTGGTTAATTGAGTGGTTGCCAGACTTTTCGATTTATGAACTGGTGAAAAGACAGATATGCTTTCACTATCAGGGTTCCATTATAGAGGACGTACTTGAATTGTGTGAGATGTTCAAAGAGGAAACAAAATCCCCATTGTTCATCAACGCAAACCATTTTAGCGTATTTATAAAATAAATGAATTTATACAAATAAGTCTATTGTTTTTATTTTTCTCTTTTCACCATCAACTAAGGGAAATGTCATCACAGGCCAATATTTGAGAGCCACCGCCCTAGCTTAACTGTTTATTTTACAAATGAAGACACCCAGAGGTAGGAGGGTTAGTAACTTGCCCCCATTGATGGCAGAACCAGGACTGGATTCAAGTCAGAAATCCCCGTCCCACCCTGTTTCCTGCCTGGCGAGCAGTCTTCTCTACCCCAAACCTTTTGAGTTACATTGTGCAGTGCATGCGTGAATGCTCCCTTCTCGTGAATACAATGTTTCCTACAAATATCATAACCATTATCTTAATCTTCACATTTTCCCAAGAACATATCCTATACACACACATACACAAATTATTATATCTATATATCTGTCTGGTTGTCATATTTGGTTGAGATATATATAGTTGGCTATTTATAAGAAAAATTATTTGTTAAATAAGGTATCATTTGTCCCTTGTCTTATGTCTATTTGCATACCTAGCCATATTCTTTGTTATAGAAAATAAGACATTGGAAGAGTCTTTCTTACTTTTCAAAAGCTTAGAATAAAGTTAGAGACTATTACTAATGGATCTCTTCTCCTCTCTACCACTTAATGAGTATGCGTTTTGGCAAATCATTTACCTTTTCCAAGCCTCATTTTTCTCATCTGTAAAAGGGGAATAATGATAACTATCTCATTGTGTTTTAGAATTAAATGAGATGAGCTATAATATTAATTGGGCATAGAAAAATGGATCAATATATAAAAATATACACTATAATTAGTGATCTTGTGTCCAGACTGACAGGTCTCTGGAAGGGCAATACATTTTGGCATCATGTTCTTGGCAGAAAGGTGGGGCAAAGGCCTTCAGTGTTGCTCTACAGACAGTGAGGGAAGACCTCTCCTGGGCTCTCGCCTGACCATCATCAACCAGTGTTTGATTGTCAAGACCAAACATTGCTCTTCTCTATGGAAAGCTGTACCTTTGCCTCAAGATCAGCTTTCCCCGGGGATTGGTAAGGCCTCACAGAGCTTCCTGGAGAGATCCCCTTGAACTTGTTTTTCAGGAAGAGAATTAAGCCATAACATACAGGCCCTGAGAAGAATCACCACATTGTTTTACACTTTTGAAAGCCCCTGTGCTCCAGCTACGTCTTGGAATCTTTATTCTTGGCACCGCAGAACTTTTCTTCCCCATCGCATACCAGGCTAAGATAAAAACCACAGAGAACAATACGTAGTGAAGGGAGCCAACAAAAGCTTATAGTGGGACATGAGGGGCTTGACATACCTCTCTGCAGAAACTCCTGTGTGCAGAAGATTGTCATCAGCCAGAAGGCGAAGGCTACTATTTCCCGCTAACGCTATCAGTCCTGAGGTACGTGTGAGGAAAATCACAGAGGAACATCCAAGATACAAGTGTAATGAGATAGCCTGAAGGCATAAGGCTCTTGGGCGTGACTTTTGGCATGTGGCAGAGCGAAGAGGCAGCTGGCTCTTTGCCTCAGCTTCTTACCTGACAGGGTAGAAATCACGGATTCCAAAGACAAAAAACAGGGGCAGATGGTAACAATAACAATAACTCCATAGATATTAATAACTCTTATTAACATTTTTTGAGCTCAGATTGCCTGTGGTAATTTAGGGCCAAATATCTTTAATGTGGAAAATCTAAATTCACAAAGCTCCCTGTTAAGCAGGTATTTCACTTTTCTTATTTTACAGAGCATAAAATAGTGTCCAGAGTGTTTAAGTGATTTGCCCAAAGTCGTACAGTCAGCAAGCAGCAAAAGACTATACCCTTAATTTCTGTGTCATATCAGTTCCCTGCTTTATGTGAAGATATGCTAATGTATTCAGGTAACAAATTATATTCCATGTATATGCAGAGCACTGAGGCTAGGAAGACACAGCTTGGTACCTGTCTTCAAGGAGCTGACCAGTTAATGGAGGAGATAGGGATGTAAAGGAACAATGACAATGGAGTGAGATTATCCTTCAATTTGGGTAAAGCTCAAAGAGATTTAAGAACAGCCAAAAGGACCCAATCCAGCCTGGAGGGATCAAGAATTAGGAGAGGGTAAGTACTTAAGTAGAGCCGTGGAAGACACATATAAGTTGGGGCAAGTAGGAGGATGGCTGAGAGGTGAGGGGCCTTCCCAACGAAGGTGGCTGCATGGCCAGACCCCGGGCACCCCCCAGGTGCCTGTGCGCAGCCGGGGTTGAAGTACTCAGAGAAGAAGCCAGGACTGGGAAGTCCACACAGGATGCAACTGTGTCTTCCCTGTCTCTGTCTGCCTGACTCCCCAAGATTGATGACAAGGAGGGAATAGAAGCTTGTCTTTGGAGAGGAGGACTCCTA
Source organism: Ursus americanus (assembly GCF_024610735.1). NCBI lineage: Eukaryota > Metazoa > Chordata > Mammalia > Carnivora > Ursidae > Ursus > Ursus americanus. The sequence goes on from NC_142130.1 coordinate 53,580,051, forward strand.
ATGTCTTGCTCTGTAAACTTCCCCAGACACTAACCTGGGGTCTGGTTCTCACTCTCCATGGATACCTCCCAATCTCCCTTTGACAAAATTTCATGTGTCACTCCAATGGCCCAGTCCATTTCCCCAAAGGTAGCTGATACTTGTGAGGGGCTGGAGAGGATCTCTTTTAATCTTAGGGCAGGGATGTTGGGGGGGAAATAGTGCGGAGTGCAAAAGAAGCCTGGAGTGGGTGGGACTCTGCTTTTAATAAGTGGTACGTATTTATGTACTTTCACTGTAGAAGAGTACAATAGAAAAAAATGGCCCCCTGCTAAAAGGAAACAAAAAAGTTTGAAAACCATGGGAAAATTATTTTAGCATCTTTGACAGCTCCAAAGTTTCTTGGCAGTTTTATTGATTTGTTTGTCTATTCGAGCCGTGTTTATTAAGCATCTTCTAGGTAAAACTGAATAGATCCAGCCCTTGCTATAAAAGCAACTTATATTAGGAATGTAAAAATTGATTAAATATAATTTGTTTTTATGCTGAGACTATCATGTTTAGAACTCAAGGTTTAAAAATAAAGCTCCCCTGTGTGAATGATACATTCACAGGTTTAGTTTAGTTTTGTAGACTGCTAAATCAGACTATGAGACAATGAACAGTAAGGAATTTTAGCCTCTTTCCCTCTTTTAAGTTAACGGGGCACAGGGGAACAATTGAGAATAGAAGAATTTGTCTATACCGAATCACAGAAAAGACAGCTAAAATGTTTTTGTATGTTACTGTGAGTTGACAGAAAGTTTGAGACAAAAGTAAGGTGTTTAATAAAGAGAGGGTCATTCAGGAGATGTGACTCACCTTTCTCCCTGGGTCACCATCCTCAAAGGTTTTCCTTTTATTGTTTCCTGATTGTCATTATAAAAGTCGGTATAAAAAAAAGAATGTTGAAATATATGAACTTAAAGTGATCTAAGAATAAATACAAAATTAAAATATAAATAGGATAATCTAGAGTGAGAGGTATTAGAATAGTAAAATAAAAATGTAAAAATAAATAGTATCAGCTAAAGAAAGAACATGCTAAAAATAGAAAAACAATGGTTTCAATACATACATTCTGTTAAAATCACATTTAAAGAATATGATAACAGGGGCACCAGGGTGGCTCAGTTAGTAAAGTATCCGATTCTTGATTTCAGCTCAGGTAATGATCTCAAGGTCCTGCGATCGAGTCCTACATCAGGCTCAGCACTCATCAGGGAGTCTGCTTCTCGTCTCTTCCTTTGTGCCTCCCCCCACTCATGCACTCTCTCTCAAATAAATATTTTTTTAAAAAACTGCTTAATAAATACAAAGATGATAACCATATTACTCTATAGCAGGCATGGTGTTTAACGCTAAGTGTTTAGATAAATTATCTTTTTATCCTCATGTCTATTAAAGATATGTTAGTATTTCTTCCATTCTACAGATGAGAAACTAAGGCTAAAAAGTTTGTTAGGTATCTACTGATGCATAACAAATTAACACGAATGCATCAGCTGGAAACAAGCCACATTTATTGTCTCACAGTTGCTGTGAGGAGACTGAGTCTGGCTTAGCTGGGGCCTCTCCTTGGATGTCTTTCACAGGCTGAACAGAGAGTTGGCCAGGGCTGGGGCCTCACAAGAAGGCTGAACAGAGAGTTGGAACTTCTTGTGGTTGTTGGTAAAATTCAGTTTCTTGAGGAACACTGGCTATTGACCAGAGGTCACATCAGGTCTTTGCCACATGGGCCTTTCTATTATGGCTGCTTACTTCATCAAAGTGTACAAGCCCAGATGAATCTGCAGGCAAGAAGAAAATTATAATCTTATGTAGCCTAATCATGGAAGGGAAAGCCTATCACCTTTTCCATTGGTTAGAAGCAACTCATTTCCTGTCATATAAGGTGATTACACAAGAGAATGACTACCAGGAAACAGGGATTATTGGGGGTTATCTTAGAAACTACCCACCACAAAATGGTCAATGGCTGTTGGGGTCATGTAACTAGTAAGTGTTATAGTGCAACTATGAATAGAGGAAATGTAACTCCAGAGAATATAACGGTTTGAGCATTAGCACCCATTCTCTCCCCATAGAATTCAGCCTTCAGTGGCAGATGCCCATTAGGCTCACAGCCAGTTTGTCTCCCTACATGGTTAGGGTCAATTCTAGGAAATTGCTGAGAATAGAGATAAATATGATAAGCACAAAGACTTAATGTAAATATTGAGGACACAATTTTCTGTATGCAAGAGTCCAGTCAATGCCTAGATTCCTCTGCTGATTTCCTCTGTGGCACATCAAATGTGGTCAGTCCCATGTAGAAAGATATGCAAAGTAAATTCTCCCCAAATGGAAGCTCTGCTTTTCATTGTAAGACTTGGATGCCACCATCTCTCAAGCAGAAAGAGAAAACGTAAGACAAGGCAAAAATTTTCTTTAACAAAATATATAAATATTAAGAAAGTAGCCCCTATTGAGTTGATGACACAGTTTCCATAAAATATGCTTCTGAAACAGCCAGTGGGTGGATTCTCTGGTAAATGGAGGAGTTGTTATAAGGTCAAATTAAATTTGTGTTTGGAGGAAGAAAGTATACTTGTATTAGTGGATGTGATGGAGACAACTGGAGGAAACGAAGGAACTTCTTTCAGATTCTTTTTGTTGTTAATAAAACAATTCTTCCATATGCTCTAGGAATCAAAACAAAATTTAGGTTGTACACAGGATATATTCTTAACATGATATCTAGAACCTTGCAGAATGTTTAATACCAAAGTATCCTGTGTGTGTATTTTACTCTAGCCCACGGTCTCTTCTTGCGTTGGGATTACCCCAAAGGCTCAGGAGGTACATGGTAAGAAGGGTAAAGTTCATGGTCTCGGTCTATGTTGTTGAAGTTATATGGACAGGAAGACTGAATCAGGGCTCACTCTGCCACTCATGTTAGCTTGGGGTCCCCACCAAGAACCTTGCATGGTGAGAATTTTAGGGTGTTCTGTAGGTTTCCCTGATCTAACAAAACCCTGACTTGTATTCCCAGTGATTTGGATAGAAATTTGGGAACCTTAAAAGTAGCCTGAGGTTTTTAGGCTCTCTTGGTATAGCAAGCTATGAAGTCAGCTAATGTTCCTCCTTGTGGGATTCTGAAAAGAAGGTAGAAGATGTGACACCTTCATAGACGGTTCATTACTGTTCTCCAGTCACAGACTATACAACTAAAGTCAATACATTAGAAAACCAAAGCCCACCTGCTCCAAGCACCTGCTGGTCAGATTAGAAATTAGTTTTAGATAAAGTTGAGGTCCAGTTCAAGCTTCTCTGATGATATAACAATTCAATGTTTTCTTTTAAAGTGAGTTTAGCTCTTGGGGCACCAGGGTGGCTCAGTCAGTTAAGCGGGCTAACGCTTGATTTCAGCTCCCATCATGATCTCAGGGTTGTGAGATCGAGCCCCATGTCCAGCTCTGCACTCAGCATGGAGTCTGCTTGAGATTCTCTCCCGCTGCTGCTCTCCCTCTGCTCCTCTCGTGGCTCGTGCTCTCTCTCTCTCTCTCAAAATAATTTTAAAAAAAAGTAAGTTTAGCTCTGAGTACGAATACGATAACATCTATCCTGATAGTTGTAACCCTCACTGCACATTAGAGTAACTGAAAGTTGTCAAAAGTATCAGTGTTGTTGTGCTTCCGTACTCAGTTATGATTTGATTGGCCCGGGGTGGGAGAGTTTTAGAAATTCCTCAGGTGGTTCCAATATGAACAGAGTTGAGAACCACCAATCTATGGTTTTGAAAGTTCATATGTGTAAGTGATTGATAAATCTTTCTGGATGAGCACTGAGTAAAATTTAAAAGTTAGAAGTAAAGCATTTTGCTATTTCAGTTTTAACATCAATTCAAAGATGATTTTTATTTTTTTGCTGCTTTGTTCTACAATTTTAAAGCCTTATTTGGAAATTTTTTGAGACTCCCTTCTCAGACTACATAGAATAAGGAAATGTTTAAAACTGAGATTAACATTTGTTTTTGGCATTAGAAAATAAGTGCTAATCTCTACTTTTATAAAATCTCAGAAACTAGATCTGAGAAACTATGGTTGATTGTGTTTTTCAGGACTGGACTTAAGTTTATTCATTCTGTTATTCAGTTAGCATTTAAAAAAAATCAATATTAGGATTACAAAGATGAGTAAGACATTTCCTGCCTTCAAGGAGTTTGAGAAAGTTATATTAAAACTATTTGGCCACAGGGGCACCTGGGTGGCTCAGTCAGTTAAGCATCTGCCTTCAGTTCAGGTCAAGTTCCTGGAGTTCCGGTATCAAGTCCCGCATCGGGCTCCCTGCTCAGCAAAGAGCTGCTCCTCTCTCTGCCCCTCACCCTGCTCGTGCTCTCCCTCTCTCTCTCAAATAAATAAATACAATCTTTAAAAAAAAAACAAAAAACAAAACTATTTGGCCACAGAAAAGTATTTTTTTTCTTTTAGATGAAACTGTGTCTTAATTCTTTATCCTTATTTAGCAAAAATTTGTAAGAGTATGCTATTCCATTATACATATATGAAAAAATGAATTAATGTAATATATTAAGAAAAACAAAGAAAGCACTCCATGATCCTAGTTAATGCAAAATACAGGAGTTAAGCAAGTGTACAGTGAATTTCCCTATTAGAAGGTCCAAGTTTTATGAATCACCTTTGGAAATGGTTCCTTTAATTGTGCATGTTTACCGAATACATTCCAGCTTATCTTCTGTTTTATGTTAAGGATACTTTGTGGGCACCTAGGTTGGTTTATAATATTTGACATGTATTCTACTGAATTTCTAATAAAACCAAAGGTCTCTCCTCTCTGAGTGGAGAATAAACCCTCGCTAACAAAGCTCGGATATTTTGCTTCGGACAAGATCCCAAATAGAGTCGCAGATTTCCTTTCTCCTTAACTGCCATTCTTTGATTCTTCCATTCTGTTAACTGATAAGAAAACATTCCGGTTTTCCAAGACCCTGCTGGGAGTCCGCGGTGCACCCGTGTGCCTGCGAGCCCTCGCAGGCCTTCCTCTCCGGAGAGCGGCAGATGCTGTCGTTGGAGGAGGAGTTTGGGGCAGCTGCCAATGTCAGGCGGGCAGAGAACGCTGGGATTCAGTCCTGTCACAGATATGCCAGCAGGGGATACGGGACAGAATTTTCTTTTCCTTTCACTTTCCCAGACGGAGTGAAAAGCTCTCTAAGTGGTAAGGGTAGGACAAGGTATCAGATGATCTGAAGGACAGCCCCTCTTTCCCCCCTGCTGGCTCATCCTCTTCAAACACCCCAATGATCCTGTTGTCACAGAAGAATTCCCTAATTACTCCTATTTTTACCAGAATTAGAAGGAAAATGAGGCTGGCCATGTTCTTCCGTGGAGGTTTAATCTGGAGTTTCATCGTGAATTGAAATGGCAAGTATTGGAAAATAGCAACAGGGGCTAGTGGGCGAGGTGCAGGAGTAAATGCGAGTCTGGGCAAGTGACCTGACCTCGCTGAAATCAGAGCTGCTTCCCTGAGAAAAGGGTATAATAAAAACAACAGTTCTCTTTCTAGCTTCCACTAATAAATAATAGTACGATGACTTTAACTGGTTGGTTTTTGTTTTGTTTTGTTTTATTTATTTTTAATTTTCTTTCTTTTTCTTTTCTTTCTTTCTTCTTTCTCTTTCTTTCTTCCTCCTTTCCTTTTCTTTTTCCTTTTCCTTTTCCTTTTCCTTTTCCTTTTCCTTTCTCTTTCTCTTTCTCTTTCTCTTTTTCCTTTTCTTTTTCTTTCCCTAAGTAAGAGGGGCTGTGAAGGGGCACCTGGGCGGCTCAGTCTGTTAAGCGTCTGCCTTTGGCTCTGGTCATGATCTGAGGGTCCTGGGATCAAGGCCTGTATGGGGCTCCCCGCCTGCCTGCTGCTCACTCCGCTCCTGCTCACCCCGCTCGTGCTCTCTCACACTATCTCTCTCTCCCCCCCCCCAAAAAAAAAAAAAAAAAAAAGGAGAGAGAGAGGAGGTGTGAAGACCAGATGCGTTTTTGAAAATCCTCCCCCTGCCGAGGCAGCTAGAGGAAGACTCCCCTGGACCGTTCCTGAAAGGACGTGGAGCTACCAGAGTGCTCCGCGGCTGGTTGGCAGAGCTGCCTGAACCGGGCCCGTCGTGGGTCAGCCGCACAGTGACTCGGGGCCTGAGGAGAAGACCCACGGATTCCTGAAGCATGTGGATTTTTTAAGCATAATTCTTGCCATCAGCATCTGCTCCTGTTCCTTTGTCCAGTGCTCTGCAGGGGTTTGGAAATTTTACCTTTTATCCTGAAAGATCTGGGAGCACGAGTTGTGGTCGTTGGTCAGTTTTATCCCCACATATCCCTGGGATGCGGTTCTGCGTGGCTTGAACGTCCCCTGGCTGCGTGCGACGCTCTGTCTAGCCGACTCTCAGGGACTGCGCTGGTCGGATGAGCCACCCAATGGGACTTTTTTCCCCGCCCTCTCTTTTTGTTCCTAATCTTCCTTTCCTTTCACCCTCCTTCTCTCTTCCTTTTCCTCCTACTTCCCTCCTTTCCGCTTTCTCCCTCTGTCAATGCCAAAGGAATCCTCAGAACATTCTCCTGGCTTCCATCCCCAGCCTGTTCTGCAGGCCACTTGGACCCTCATTTTCACCTCACAGCTGACTCTTTATCTGTTCAGATATAGCAGGAATCATCTCTTTGGAAAACAATGCACACTTCATAATTTTTTCGAGGGAACAGTGAGTGTTTCTGTGTCATGCTAAATGTTCCACTTGACTGAAAATATGGCTTCCCACTCCTTCATCCTGGCATCGGCAAGCTTCTTGCAAAAAGCACAAATTTACATTCATCTGATAAGCTCTGTGCCTATCAGATTGGACAAACCATAACTGTATATTAACACCACAGTTCATTCTTAAATGTTTTTGAAGATGGCCTAAGTTATTACATCTCTTGAATTATGGCAACAATATATGCAAGATAAAAGCCAGATACCACAGTGATATTTTGTAAGTTCACTTTTCTATTTATTCCTTGATTTTTGTTCCATTGTAGTTGTTGGGGTTTGATGTTTTGAAGAACTTGCTGAGAACTTTGCAGTTTTCCAGGGGCTCATTGAATTAGATCTTAAGCTCAAACGCCATGTTTCTCTTCATTTCACTGGTAGCCAACATTTCCTTGAAACCGAGTTTCTGTCTCAAATGTCCCCATAACATGTGATCTTCAAATTGGCAACTGGATCACAGTTGCAGGCATTTAATACCATTTCAATGTGCCAGTCTCCCTCTTTGATCTCTGTTTCTCCGGCTCCCCCTTTGCTTTGCTATACTCACAGATGCCTTCCAAATCTTTCTCTCTTTCCAGCCTCCTCTTTTCTGCTTTCATGTCTTTTTCAAGTTCTAACCCTTGTGCTGGAAGAACTCCAGTATCTCCACCACAGAAACTTTATATATTCTATTGGCTTCTAGACCTTTTCAACAATGACCTACAGTAATAATGACTAGTGAAAAAATAGATTTCCAGATCCAGGTGTGGGTGCTTACACACGTGTGTGCCATGCTGCATTATTGCTCTGGTTCTCCTTGAGATGCTAACCAAAAACCAATAAATATGAAATAGATGAAAGAGCTAGAAATGAGTTAAAGTTGGTGTGGTGCACCACTGATTTTTGACTGATGAACCTACTGGTATTATGTGGTTTAGGGTTTTGCTCTTATGTGGAACAATCTAGTTGAAAAATCTTTATAAACAGTCTTTCACTGGAACAAGTGATTATTTTTATTATCCTGTTTTGGAAAACAGTAACTCAAATTTTAAATATTGATACTACAACTCAATCTCCAGAAAGACTAATTAAAAATATCCTTAAGTCACTTAAGGAAGTAACAGTACTTCACACTCCTTGTTAGTCAAAATTCCTTCTCCACATACTCTTGGCAAGAAATCTCACTTTCACAATTTTTCACCAATGTGTCATGCTTTTTCAAATACTTTCAGGTGCCTTTCTCAGCTCTTTACAAAGAACACAATTTAATTTTATAATCCCCTAAATTTGTCAGCTGAATTGCATTATATAACACTTGTTCTTAATTGGCCATTTATTCCAAGCATCTGTTTTCACTTATGTCAGAAAATTAAGACAACAAGTATTTACTGTAGTGTTTTCCAAAGTCATCATAACCCATGCTCACATGTCATCTGTAAGGTTTTTGTGGTATCCCAGAAACATCCATTTCAAACATTCCTTTTCATGGCCAGAGGTTCATAGGCCACAAAGGGACCACAGGCATTAACACTAAATAAACTTCCTGTAAATTATATTATCAAATAATTTAAAAGGCATTAAAGGATAAGCATTAGCAATGTCAAGATCTTTTTAGGGATATTTCTTTCTAGGCACTTTTCTTATTTTGTTTCTTTCTTTTCTTTCTCTTTCTTTCTCTCTTTTCTTTCTTTCTTTCTTTCTTTCTTTCTTTCTTTCTTTCTTTCTTTCTTTCTTTCTTTCTTTCTTTCTTTCTTTCAGGGGAGGAACAGTTACCTCCATTTATCTGCTTTGAAACTAAAGTCTCTCTCCCACCTACTCTTCTTCCTTTATGGTACTTGCGTCCTACATCCATCCACAAGCTTTGGTTGTGGAAGATGGGAAAGGAAAATAAACCTATGAATTTTGTTTTATTGAGCCACAGCTGTTTAACAAACCTAGAGATAATAAGTCTCAGACTGTATTGAGGAGCAAGGAATCACTAAGAGCAGTGGTCTTCAAGCTTGAGAGAGTAGCAGAATCATCAAGAGGGCTTATTAAACCTCAGAGAGCTGGACACCATCCCCAGAGTTTCTGACTCAGTAGATCGGAGATGAGGTGGCCCAGAGAATCTGCATTTCTCACAAGCTTCCAGGTGCTGCTGGTGCTGCTGGCCCTGGGACCACAGTTTTGCAAACCACTGACTTAGTGAATCTGTTAAGTATGCAGAGCCCTACCTTCCCCATCGCCCGCCTTCCATGCCTCCTACCCCTTACTACACTCATATCGGATCTGCGTGTTTGGCAGCTATCACTGCTGATTCTGGTGAGATTAATTGTGTATAGAGAAATAATGCTGATCTTTTTATATAATCAGCACCAAGTACTGAGACACTAATTCGAAGAAAGTGGTTAAGAGGAGCCTATCTAGCTTATTATAGCTCTATAAACTTGGAAAACCCATAGTTTCCATTGTTCAGTATAGGATACATGTCTGCAGAAAAAAAATTAAGCTTGAGATGGTAAGTTCACCACTAGTTCTTGTGATGAATTTCTGTCTGCCTTTATACCTAGAAACTACCTTTTTCCATACCTGGCTGGAGCTCTGAGCAGCATTCGCCATTAATGTAACCTTGTTTGGTAGTGAGTAATGTTTAAAACTGGGGCTGCAAGGTTTTTGGTGACATTATGAGATATTAGTGAGAGTCATTCCCTTGTGTATATATATGTTAAAGTTGATGCTTAATATTAGCCTGATGCATCTGTTAAGTGTAACCCAAACTCAAGAAATCCTACTATAGTATAAACAATTTACTTTACCAGGTCAATCAAGAAAAATAACAATTGTGAAATTGAGGATGAATTTGATCCTTTGCATAAAAGTTCTTTGTTATTTTTACTTACATAGACTGTTAGCTAGTCCCTCGGCAAATACTGGACATAAGCCTATTAATGAGCATTAGCTATGACATTTGTATTTGGCGGCCAGCTGAAAACACTGTGTAGGTTAGAATTTCTTGTCTTAGCTCTGCGAGTCCGTAAAGCTCTTGAAGTTGTATGTAAAGTAGTGTACTTGTATGTACGTTTTGGAGGGTATTACCCCTGAGGTATTGAGATTCTCAAAGATGTGCAGAAGCCAATAAAAGTTAAGAGCCATATGTCTAAATAGATGCCTTTTACTAAGTTAGAATTAGGATGTATCAAGTAAGTGGCTAGAAGGATTACCACTATGTGCATAGAACACGAAGAAAGGGCTTTGAGATGGTTCATGAAAATCTCAAACCACAACTAAGATGTGAACAGTTTGTTTCATGTTGTTGGTTTTGTTGTGGTGCAAAAAATTTAAATGTGGAAGTATATATAGTATTCAAATGACCCTCAATGGTCCTCCTTGTCTGGTATTCAGCCTTTGCAGAGTCCCCTTGCACACTGAAGCATGGCTGGTTGTGTTCCATTAGCATACAGAGGAAGTGAAATGAAGACATGTGACTTCTGAGGCTACGTAATAAAAAACATTGCAGTTCATACCTTGCTCTTGATCTTGGATCACTCAATCTGGAGAAGTCTTGTGGAGAGGTCCGCATGGTGAGAAGCTGAGACTTCTTCCTCCTCAAAGCCAGCATTAATTTGCTAGCCATATGAATGCACCATTTTCAAAGTGCATCCTCCAACCCCAGTCAAGCCTTCAGATGACTGCAGTTCTGGTCAATATCTTGATTGCGTCTCATAGAGATTCTGAATTGTAACTATCTTAGCCAACCTGTTCCCAAGTTCCTTCCTGATCCATAGCAACTGTGTGCATAATAAATGCTTATTGTTGCTTAAGTCTCTAAGCTTTGGGTTAATTTATAATGTAACAACAGATAATTAATACAGAGGGTGCTTTTTTACTGTAATTTAAAGGATGATTTCAGTGGAGTAAAAATAGAATAAAAAATACAGGTAAATTTATTTATTGGCATATAGCTTTGATAGGCAAAAGATAAGTGGAAATAAATTCTGGAGGATAATTTTTGGATCCATTACAAAAACCTGAGCATAAATGTTGACCAAAGAGTGAGTGGAAACAATACGTGAACAAATATCCTTCTAAAGTAATCACAGAAAATGTTTGATAGTTTAGAGCAGTTTAAAGACCATGTCTTCTGAGGACTTAATTGATGGCCTTGACTTCCATTCCAGAGGCCATTTCAGGACTGGCCCAAGGCTAAGGGTGAGTCTCTATTGGACATGCTATCATTTAGGAAAGTCGACCTGTGCCCAGGAGAGCTTAAAGAGAACCAGATCAAGATCCACCCTGTAGCTGACTGACATCCCTGAATTCCCCTGAGGAACAAATGGGCCTCCTGGGACAAACTTGGATCAGGCCAGGCTCTTATCTCGTTAGCCTTTGGCCTTGGCTTTGACCTCATGCTAAAGTTTATGCCATAGCATTCTTCATTAATTATATCTCTGAGGTAGGCATTTGTGAAATTTCTTGTCTCTCATAGAAAAACATTTTATAAGCACCCGACTAACGTTAGGAGGAATAAAGATATAAAGAGAATAATGGTTACCGTTCCTGTGGAGTTTATATCCTAGAAAAAGAGATAGATGAACTAAACAGGACACTACAATGTAATAAATATTCTAGTTATATCTTACCTCTAGTGTGCTACATTAATGAATGTGATTAGTGCTTTAAGCTGAACTCATTTGCTCCCTTCAAAAATACCATTGTTTATAAAATGATTATGAAGAAAAATCAGACACTTACCATCAGTTGCTAAGACCTTATTAACGAAGAAAGTAACAAAACATAAAACTGGGTAAGGACTTTCCATCCACTTGGCCTATTCCTTGGCCGGTCAATATCTAGGTTTCTTGGATGATACAGGTCACAAGGGATAAGGAGTCTTCCTGCTTACATCTTCTTTCCCAGACCAAATTCCAGTCTAGATCCCAAGTCTCTTTTACTAATGTGCATCATCATTCAAAGAATCACAAGGCTCCATGTGGTCTCTTGCTTTCATGCAGGTTCAAGGCACCATGGACTTGACCTTCCCCGAGCGTCTTATCACAGTTGCCAAGGAAGGGCTGTTTTATCAGTAAAAACAGCTCATATCCTACCACTCCTTTATCCACAGTTGATGAACACACCTAATTAAGCAAAACATTCAGGCTTTTGAAGCAGGCTCTACTTGTGAGGGATGCTGTGGCAAAGAAAAAAGTCAGGGAAGGCCAAGAAATTGAGTCAAATCTGAAACCATCCTCCAAATAGGCAGCGTGCCACTAGAAGAGTCACAACTGTGACTAGAGATCAACTGTTTTAGAATCCTTATCCCAGTCTGTCCTTGGAAATGAAGGACCCTTCATCCTCCAAGGCAGCAGTGGCGCTCAGTCCTAAGTGACTTTGCTCCTTGGACTTATGTATTGCTTTTAGGTTCTGTTTGTCATCTTGCTTTACTGTTTTATTACAGTATAACAAAAGAGGGGATTAACTTCCAATGATTAAAGGCTTTTATCTCATTCAAATGTAAATATTTTTTCTTTCTCAGTATCTTGCTCTTTTTCTAACATAACGTGATTATAACCATATTCTTTAAGAAATTCTCTGTACTGTTGACTAAGTAATCTTCAGGTAACTATATTAAAAGTAACTAACTTCTGATCAAAGCAAAGAAATAGTTTGCCTAGACTGTCTGCAAACAACTTGCCTATTGTATCTTAGAGAAAGAGAATCTCAAATAGCGTCTTGGGCAGGTTTTCAGGGTCCTGGGATCAAGCCCCGTGTTGGGCTCTGCACTCGGTGCAGAGTCTGCTTGGGATTCTCTTTCTCCCTCTCCCTCCCCCTGCTCACACACACTCGCATTCTCTCTCTCTTAAATAAATAAATAAAATCTTTTTTTAAAAAAGAAAATATTCTTTTGTAGTTACAGCTTAATCTAGAGGATAGGCAACTTTCCTCTTTCCTTCAAAATTTAAACACACTATGAAAGATGTCTCTATTTCCTATTTCTCTACCCTTGTTTCATCCAATCTGATAAACTTTGGTATTTTGTCAACTTCAGTCAAGATATAAAACATTTTTATCACCCCAGAAAATTCCATCGTGCTCCTTCATAGTCAGTCTCTTCTCCCTACTCCCAGCTTTGGACAACCACTGATCTGATTCTGTCTCCACAGTTTTGCCCTTTCAGAATGTCCTATAAGAGAAGCATATATTATGTAGACTTTTTGTCTGGATTTTTTCACTTAGCACAGTGCTTTCGTGATACATCCACATTGCTGAGGTGTTAGTAGTTCTTTTTATTGGTTGAGTAGGATTCCATTATATGGCTGTACCACTATTTGTTTACTCACCAATTGATGGGCTTCTGGGTTGTTTCTAGTTTGGGGCAATTATGAATAAAACAGCTATAAACATTTGCTTACAGTCTTTGTGTGAACATATACTTTCATTTCTCTTGGGTAAATATCTAGGAGTAGGATTGCTTTGTCAGATATTCAGTATATGCTTAACTTTATGAGAAATGCCAAACTGTTTTCAATGTAGCTATACACTTTTCATAGCAAACTATGAAGATTTCAGTTGTTCCATATCCTTGCTATAGCTTGGTATTACCATTTTTTTTTCTTCTTTAATTTTAGCTGTTCTAATAGCAGAGTCAGATAAGTTTTGAATTTTTACCTCTGCTCCTTAGAGACTTGTTCATACTGTTAGGCATTTTTCTTGGGGAAAAAAATGAGATCAGTTTTCTTAGAAACCACCATCTTTTCTAAAAGATAATAGGTAAATAAATTTGCTGAATCCACAGATTTCTTATTAGATAAGGTAAAATATGGGAATTGGCTATATTTGCCTGGCACAGAGGAAACATTCAATGACATCTAATCTTATCTCCTTCCCTCCCTGTATCTTCTATTCATGAATCATCATAACTCAAACATTAAAATTACACCACTTAAGTTGAGCTGTCATGTAGTCTTTGCCCCTTTCAGCTTCAAAATTCAATTTCAGCTGTTTTTCATATTTTATTTAAAGACTGTATGTATTTATTCATTTGTGAGAAGAGAGAGAGGCAGGGGGGCGGGGAGAAAGAGGGGAAAAGAATTTCAAGTAGACTCTGCACTGAGCATAGAGCCCAACACAGGGCTTGATCTCATGACCCTGAGATCATGACCTGAGCAGAAGACAAGAGTCAGATGCTTAACCAACTGAGCCATTCAGGGGCCCCTTTCATATTTTAAAAGACACACTTTGAAAGAGAGTGCTGTGGACAAGAGAATGCTGAGCAAATCTAGGCATCCCATGTAATGTGTAAAGGAAAGCCTTCTCTGTATCCATAACTAGGTGTGATTGGAGAAAGGGGATATTAGGCAGAAAAATGATCATCGGACTTGGAAATAATCCACCTCAATTTTAGTCTTTACCCTGCTTCTAACTGGATGGGTAACATTGAATGAAATCATTTAGTCTGTCTGGATCTTATTTTTCTCGCCATAAACCACGGACCACAATACAGTTGATTCTCATTACTCACAGTAGTTATGTTCTATGAAGTTGCTACAAACACTTTATTAGCAAACATTGAGCTATTCCTTTTAGGGGAAATGCAAGGTTAGGTTCCTGAGAGTCTCTGATCACATTTTTGTCAGCCAATCAATATATAACCTTGTTTTTCATATGTTTCTATTTAAAGACAGCTAATTTAATATATGTTGTTGATTCATTAGCATTGAACTCAAGCCCACGGCACTGTAGCTCATGCCCAAACAGAACTTATCTGATACACATATTTTATACTCTGTAAGGCCACAGGACAGCCCTTCAACACTCTACCTGGGGGCCATTTTCAACAGTGAAATCAGCAATAAAAAGCACAAACATGGAAAAAACATAGCACTAAACAGCGTAAAGGACGCTTGTTTATGGTCTGAGAGCGGAAACAAGGAGGCAGACTACTGCCCTGTTCAGCCGCAGCTGGAAATATGCACATCAGGAAGCTCAAAATTTTTACTACTCTCTGCATGTCCACAAATGACCACAAAATTGCTGTAGGTATTTATTTTGGGGTTGCAAATAAATTTTAGTGAGTAGGGAAAATTCACAGAGTGTGCTAATAATAAAGGCTGATTGACTATATTCTCTACTCCTATTCCACAGCGTGGATCATGTATATTGTTTCAGTGAATGGTCATGGCGATGCTGTAACTATGGTTGAGCATGAGTGTTTTCTCCAGTCGAGGCCTAAAAAATCTAGCATTTATAAGGAAAAAGAGGAAATCTTAATACTGAAGTATCTCACTGGGCCTCAAACACTGTAAACAGATTAGGAAACCATAGCACCTAATGAACTTAAAAATATGCATTAACATATGAAGATAACATCGTGCTGAAGAGCCTTGACTGGCTAAAGAATAACTCCATTGTTTGATTTCTTGAAGGTGGGTGAGGGCTTGTTGGAACCTGATGGCTTTTGTGCACATTTGCAGCTGCCTTGTGGGATCCTTTTAAAACTAAGTGGTCATCCCTCATTTGTCTTCTTGGTCCAGAGAGTCGTTTTCACATCTCAAAGGTGTTTTATACGTATTTGCCGTTCATTTGTGGATTCCCTTCAGTACACATAGATTTTTTTCACACAAAAATTTGATGTTGCTTACTTTAATTTCTATGGTGTGAGTTTCATTTTCTAAAATGTAATACAGATGTTGTTTTAATGGCAGTGCTGGCTCTGTCAAATCAAGGAAACTCTAACTACATGGATGCACTGAGCTATTGAGGTGAAATTACAGGCTTGCAGAAATGTGTTTGTGGGAATCTGGTGCTTAAGGGAATGACATTCCATTCCCAGTTGCCCTCCTTTCTACCTTTTTTTGGAAGGCACACCCTTCTCAGCCCACATTTCTATGATTCCTTCGCTGACAAAGTGCTAGCTGATTTGATTGGCAAGAACCCTCACACCTCTTTTCTGTTTTAATTTCCATTTTAAAAATCTATTTTTAATGACCTTGTTCTTGATCCACTCATTTTTTAAAAAACCTGTGGTTTTGTCGGGAAGAAGACAAACACGTTGATAAGCAGATGAATGAAATTCAACTTCCATTAACGTCTGTTAAACTTCTATATATCAAGCGCTGTACTTGTCAGTTATTTCCATTTTTATTGTGTGTTAAAATCCTATGTAAAGCAGTTTTAAAAACTGGGTTAGGGAATCCAGAATGGGCGGTAGGCATCAACATGTCTGGGACCCACCCACATTCTTGGTGTTCTCCTCTTCGGAACTCGATACCTAAAGACTTCTATTGCCCCACTCCACACTTGCCTTCTCTTTGCAATGCTTTCCCCTCCAGACTATCTCATCTGTAAAAATTTCTCTAGTCACTGCCCCTACTGCTAGCCTACTCTTTGAAAATACTCTCATATTCTCATTCATAATAAGGTCTTAATGGCTGGTAACAGCTAAATGTCTTAGTTCTCTGAAACATTTGGCTTTTATCTAAAGATGCTTGTGTGAATGAAGCTTTAGTTCAAGAGAATCTATCTTCTCTAATGGGAAGATTTCCACCAAGAAGGATTTGAGGGGAAGAATTTGTTAAAGCATGAGAGCCCTCCTTACGTCTCTCAAATCGTGTTAGATAAGCAACCTATTCTGTTTACACGTTCAATGTGCCTTGGAAAAGGTACCAAGTAATACCTTCACTGTAGAAAGTCCTGACTGTAGGACAATGTTTGCAGGGGACTTGCCAGGCATGTTGGGAGAAGGCTGTATATTTAACCCACAAAATGGTATCAGCAACCACCAAAATTTCTTGAAGCAGTTACAATTACCAAAAAAGCAGATTTAATGTCTCTTTGTTTGATGAACTCCTTGGAGTAACTCACTTTTTACGTTAGGATTCAAAAGGAAAACTCTTGGCCTGGAGCATGTGACATGAGCACCTGTGATGGGCCATCTCCCAGTCATTTTGTTTGGGTCTGGAAATGGAGAATTACTTACTAACAGGACGGACTTCACAGCCCTCCCAATCTCCTTTGTCCACTTGTATTCATCCACCTCCCCCATTCCCTACAGAGGGAGAGCAATGCTACAGGTACAGAAAAAAGGTTTCAGCACAAACTCCTGAAAGGCACTGCTCTAGGAGGGCAGGATAACAAGCTAAGAGCTCAGGAGCCCTCAGCCCTGAGGAGAGGGAGGCAAGAGGGGCCATGTAGGAGCACCTGGAAGGCACAGATGAGTGAGGTCTAGTCACGTGAAAGTCTGGGCACTCTAAGTGAGTGAGAACAAGTAAATTTAATAAAAGTTGCTGGACTCCAAGTTCTTAGGTTCTTTTAAACATTTGAGAGAGGCAATGTTAAGACCCGAAATCCCAATCTGGGTCCGTATATCTCTAAATGTGACTCTACTCTGCAAGTGGATGCCTGAGTCAGGCTTCTTGTGTTTGGTCATATTTTTTGATGGGTTCACTTTGGAAGGAGCTATAATTACTTCCCCACATGTCCAACTGGACATGTCACTTTTGACAGAAACAAAGACCAACACATGTCAAAGCCAAATTGATGCTTCTGATTTTTGCCACTGAGCATTGTTATGGAATAAGAAGCCCAATTTCTGCTTCAAATCAGTAAGAATTCATTCAACAGATACGTATTAATTGCCTTCTGTAGCCTAAGCACTATCGGAGAATGGGTATGATTAAGAGTACTCTTCGCATTTTTTATGACATAGACTTAAACATCTACAGAAGCTGTTGGTCATCCAGGTGTGTGGCCATAAGGGAATTCAGTGACTTTGGAAATTGACAGGGTTTGGCTGGATCTGTACTGGGAACACCCATGCAAGTACTCTATTGAAAGAAATGCAGTAACTCCTTATGTAATATGAAGCTTGTAAGTAAAGACCAATTAATAATCATTTAATTTCAAGAATATTTGTAATATAGCTTTTTGTTTGAGGCTAACTTTGCATGAGCAGGGGGAAAAAAGTATATTTTTTTAAAAAGATGTATTTAAAAAAAAATCTTTAAAAAATATTTCCTTTGCTGAGATTATTGGGGATTTCCTCTGACTTTTGGCAAATGGTTTACAAAAATGAGTTAACACCCTCAAATGTAGACACTTCCTACTCCACCCTGAGTCTGTCCCAGCAAAACCCATTCTTCTTTTTCAAAAAAGCATTTTTTTCCCCTTCTTGACAACATAGATCTGCTTTTCTGTCTGTTTTAAGCTATGCCTTGAGATGTGAAGATCCGAGAGTTTCTCTGCCTTTCTTTTCAAATGCACATTCTTGGGACAAGTTGCTGTTCTGAGTACAGCTTTTATTATATATTGTGATTGCTGGAGAATTTTGTTTTTAAGTTTATAGTAAAATCCAGAGTCAAGGATCTGCTGCTGGCCATGCTTACTGAGTGCACCCGTCTCTTTCGTACTTGGCTTTTATTCTCTGTGCACGGGGCAGCATGGGGGGTCTGCCAAGGGGCTGATTGGTAGTCAGGAATGTTCCAGTTCTGGCAGAGCCACTTGTTAGCTCTAGAGCCCTACGTTAGTCACCTAACCTCACCTGGCCTCAGTTATCTCAGTTTTTAAGTGAAGAATATGTTCTACAATCTCACAACTCCTTTCTATCTCTGAAATTCAGGGTGGTGCACTCTGTAAGTAAGATTGGGAACTGCCTCTGTGGCTCATTGCGGCTGCATGTGTGGGCGGCTTGGCTCTCACTCTGGTCTGTGACTTTCTCGCTTCGTGGTTTGCATCACTAAGGCTAAGTCTGTCTCTCCCCACCCTTCGTGTCAAACACTGGATCTGCGTAACATGAGGCATGAGTGACTCTGCTGGTGAACTGAGAATAAATAGATTACTCCTGTGAGTTTTAAAAAGCTCAGCAAATCCCAAAGGGAATTATGCATGAAGCCCATGTGTGCAGGAAAAACTCACAAAGGATAATCTATATTTCTTTTAGAGCAGCAAATTTGTGATTCTGAAATGGATCATTCAGGATTTTTTTTTCTGTTGTAAATGGGCTTCTGTGATTCAAAGCTGTCTATTTTACAAATAGAATAATAGGCTGGAAGATCTGTCATATGAAGAATCTGGGTCACGTATGGCCAGATTGTTGTATTAGAACTCTCTGAGCTCACTCGTGGTACTCTTTGCCCATATCCTCCACCACAATACAGCCCTATTTTGATACTAGCCCCAGACATCTGATACTTAGCCCCTTTCCAATCTTATTCATTTTAATAGATTTCAAAAAGTTATATGGCTACTAACCTGGATAACTACAGTTTTTTTCATGTGTATGAATGTACATATTTATGAATACTAGGTTAAACTGAAAAGTATTAGCTAATTGCAGATTAAAATTTTACCTTATTAAATGTTCATTGAGACATTTGTATTTCTAGACTAATATAAATTAAATTTAAACGTCAACCTAGTTGTAATCATTTTACTTTATTGAACTGTTTTTGCAATGATTGAAATCAGAAAATTGCATAAAGACTTGAATACATCAGCATAAAATTAGAATTGATTACTTTTATTGCATATATATTCACAGGATAAATTGTCCTTTGTCATATTGGTGCTGCAAGAGGTGAGGAAGCCCAATATATCTGAGGCAGCATTAATCTCAAATAATATTTGGTTTAACAAAATTCCAGGGGCGCCTGGGTGGCACAGTCGTTAAGCATCTGCCTTCAGCTCAGGGCGTGATCCCGGTGTTATGGGATCGAGCCCCACATCAGGCTCCTCCACTATGAGCCTGGTTCTTCCTCTCCCACTCCCCCTGCTTGTGTTCCCTCTCTTGCTGGCTGTCTCTATCTCTGTCAAATAAATAAATAAAATCTTAAAAAAAAAATTCCAATGCAACAATGATTTAATCTGTCCTTTGGAATTGATGGGGATCAAATAGGATTTGCCCCTACTGGTCATAGAGTTCAGAGTCCAAAATCCAGAAGGTACACAGTTCAAGCCCTTCCTTTCCCAGATGAGAAAATTGGGGTGTAAGAACATGGTTCCTAGGTTTAACTGTGATAACACTGCTAGTCAAGAACAGAACTAGGTCTGCTGAAGTAACTTTCCTGTACCCGAGTAATCTTTAGTACTGTTAAAAACAAACAAACCTTACAGATTCTAGAGCTTCACAATTCACTGCACGTGCAACAACATTTGAGTTCCTTTTACTCGTCATGGTGGGGGTGGAGGGACAAAGACATAGCATATGATTTTACAGGAAGGTAATCATGAATACAAAGTCATGAAACCTGATGTCTAAAATAACAGCTTCTGTCTTGAAAGAAGAACAGCGTTCTCAGACCAATCTATTCTATGTGTGATGGTTTAAGGGAGGTTATTTGAGTCTTTCCCTTCATAAAATTCCTACAGCTTAATCTGTATTGTAGTTTCATACATTTAACTAAAGAACTGTATTAACAAATTACCAACTTTTTATTTGTAATCCAACTTTGTGATCATGAAGCATCTGCCTACATTTTTGTTGTTATTTAATTATTTCACTTTAGAGCAGGGATCAGCAAACTTTTCAGGGAAGGACCAGATAGTAAACACTTTAGGCTTTGTGAGGCATATAGTATTTCTCATACTCAATTCTGCTGTTTTCACAAAAACAGGTGGCACCTTGGATTTGGTCCATGGGCCACAGTTTGCCCTTTAAAGCACGAAATTAAGAGATAATGTCACCTTATTTGCTTCACTTCACCAGAGAGAAGTTGGCAAAAGCTACGCTGTTGGATAAAAGTCTTGCCTGGTTTTCTAGATGATGAAGTTAGAGATACTGGGTTTATTGATAGCAGATCCCTTGCTTGTACTCATAGTCCACACATGAAGTCATGATTCTCCATTTGTGATAACAGCTGTGCATGATGGAAAAAATTAGTGTTGTGAGTCCAATGTGACCACTTAAGTTTGGAGAACAGAAGCATTCTCAGGCTTATAAAGTTGATCCTGCTTTTTTTGATGGAGCTCTTTTAGGATTAAATTAGAAGGAATACTAAGCTAGTCACAAAACTAGACTTAGTTCATGGACATTTTTTGACCCATCTTTGGCCTTGGGTGAAGTCCTTCCTTAACCTAGAGAGAGGACAGATGCATGCATTCATGCATTTCAGACACCCCTACAGTAATGGTAGCATTTACTGTTTGTAAAGATAATTTAGAACACAAAATTGAGCACATTGAGGACAGGGACTTTGTTTCCCACCTGTAGTGTTTCGGCAGAGTCACGTCACTGTTCTGGGCTTCTGCTGGCTTCACTTGTTAGATCCCTAAGGATGCTGACAGATGAGGCTGGAGAGAGAGAGGCACAAAGGCTAAATCACGCCTTGGGTGGACAGCTACTTTACAATTGGTCATCATCTCAAGAGCAATGGAAACTTTGAAGTGTTCCATGCACGAGTGATATAAGCAGAATTATGTTTTAAGAAGACATCTCGAGTGTGGAGTCTGTTTAAGTAGCTGAAGTAGGAGATGGTAGTAGTTTGGATACATATGGTACTTTAGTTATGATGAATAAAAAGGAATGACTTTGTGAGAAGGTGAAAATATACAGATTTGATAAACAGATATTTGGAGAGAAAAGAAAGCATCAAAAATGATTCCTAGGGGGGTGCCTGGGTGGCACAGCGGTTAAGCGTCTGCCTTCGGCTCAGGGTGTGATCCCGGCATTATGGGATCGAGCCCCACATCAGGCTCTTCCGCTATGAGCCTGCTTCTTCCTCTCTCACTCCCCCTGCTTGTGTTCCCTCTCTCGCTGGCTGACTCTATCTCTGTCGAATAAATAAAATAAAATCTTTAAAAAAAAAAGATTCCTAGGTTTCTAGCCTATACTTATAGTAAACACAAAAAAAATGTAATGATTGAGAATGTGTACCGTCACCCTGCCTATGTTCAAATCTCAAGTCTTCCGCTTACTAATGGTGTGATCTTAAGATGACTCTCAACTACTCTTTCTCATCTTTGAGATGGAGATAATATAGTAGCCACATCACAGAGTTGTAATGAGGATTAAATGAGTTAGTATATTTAAACAACATCTGATCAACAAAACTACTTTAAAGGGTGATGGGCATTCCTTGGGAAGAGAAATACTAGAAAAGGGTTTGTTATAGGGCTAAAGAATCTGAGTGCAGTCTTAGGCATGTTGAGTCTGAGGTGCCTTTGAAGCTTCTTGGTGAACGGTATTGAGTAGGGGTTTCATATAAAACTGGAATTCAGTGACAAGGTCTGGACTACAGTCATAATTCAGGAGTCACCAGTGTGTAAGTGACAGTTGAAGTCATAGAATTAAACAAAATCACCATGAAAAGTCTTCAGAATGAGCTTCAAGGGCCTCTGATATTTAATGACCGGGGGAGGAGTCTGAGATTACAGACACACAAGGGAGCAATCAGAGAAGT
The DNA here is from genome assembly GCF_024610735.1 of Ursus americanus. Lineage (NCBI taxonomy): Eukaryota > Metazoa > Chordata > Mammalia > Carnivora > Ursidae > Ursus > Ursus americanus. The sequence continues at coordinate 53,602,205 of NC_142130.1, forward strand.
AGGAGAATATTTGAAGGAGTGTGGTCAATCGTGTCCAATGCTGCCAAAAGGTCAAGTAAGGTGCAGAGTAAGTGTCTGTGTAATCTAGTGATCTAAAAAATGCAGTCACTGCTGACCCTGTGGGGGCATTTTCATCTATGTAATTGACACATAAGCTACATTATATTGGGCTGAATGGTGAGGGAAGTAGAGTAAGTCAAGACTAAGTTGGGAAGTTTGGCTATGAAGGAGAGGGGAGGGAGCAGGAACTGAAAGAGAAAAAGAGGTCAGCTGAGGACAATGTTTTGTCGCCATTTTTTTATAAGACTTTTTAAAAAAGCAGTTCACAGCAAAACTGAGAGGAAAGTACAGAGATTCCCAAGTATCCCCTGCATCTACACATGACCAGCCTCCCCTGTTATCAGCATCCTCCACCAGAGTGGTACCTCTGTTACAATTGATGAGCTTGCATTGACACATCATAGTCACCCTAATTCCATAGTTCACATTACAGTTCACTCTTTGTGTTGTACAGGGGATGGGTTCAGACAAGTGTATAACGACATGTAGCTGTCATTATAGTATCATACAGAGCATTTTCACTGCTCCACAAATCCTCTGTGCTCTGCCTACTCACCCCTCCAGCTACCCAAACTCTGGTAACCGTTGAACTTTCTACTGTCTCCATAGGCTTTTTGGACTGGCTTCTTTCACTGAGTAATATGCATTTAGTTTGGCCCTATCTTTTCAGTGTTCGAGAGTTCATTTCTTATTAGCATTGACTATTATTCCTATTGTCTAGATAAATTATAATTTATCCATTCGCCTACTTAAACACATCCTGGTCACTTCCAAGTTGGCAATTATGAATAAAGCTGCTGTAAACATCCATGTACAGGTTTTTGTGTGGAAATAAGTTTTCAGCTCCTTTGGGTAAATGTCAAGGAGAGGGATTGCTGGATCAAATGATAAGAATATGATTAGTTTGTTAAGAAACTACCAAACTGTCTTCGAAGGTGGTTCTACCATTTTGCATTCCCACCAGCAATGTATGAGAGTACCTATTGTTTCACATGCTTGCCAGCATTTGGTGTCAGTGTTCCGGATTTTTGCCATTCTTATAGGTGTGTAGAGGTATTTCATTGTTGTTTTAATTTGCATTTTCCTGATAACTTACCATGTGGAGCATCTTTCACATGCTTATTTGCCACCTGTGTATCTTCTTACTGGGTTGCAAATATTTTCTCCCAGGCTGTGACTTGTCGTTTCACTCCTTTGACATTGTCGTACGTTGTTCTTATTTTAATAAAGTATAGCTTTTCAATTCTCTCTTTGATGGATTGTGCCTTTGGTTTTGTATCTAAAAAGTTATCCCCTTACCCAGTATCATCTAGGTTTTCTCCTATGTTATCTTCTAGGAGTTTCATAGTTTTGTGTTTTACATTTAGATCTGTGATTCATTTTGAGTTAATTTTTGTGAAGGGTGTAATGTTTACATTTGCTGAAAAGACCATCCTTGCTCCATTGTATTGCTTTTGCTTCTTTGCCAAAGATAAGTTGACATTATGTATGTGGATCTATTTCTGGGTTCTCTGTTCTGTTAGGTTGATCTATTTGTCTCCTCTTTTGTTGTATTGATTACTGTAGCTTCACTGTAAGTCTTAAAGTCAGGTAGCATCAGTCCTGCAACCTTGTTCTTCTTGTTCAATCTTTTGTTGACAATTCTGGGTCATTAGTGTTTCCGTGTAACTTTACAACAAATTTGTTCATATCCACAAAATAACTTTCTGGGATTTTGAATGGGATTGTATTGAATCTATAGATCAAGTTGAGAAGAACTGACATCTTGACAATATTGACTACTCCTATGCATGTGTGTGGAATATCTCTCCATTTATTTAGCTCTTTGATTTTTTTCATCAGATTTGTGTAGTTTTCCTCAAATACATCTTATACATATTTTATTAAAATTACACCTAAATATTTCATTTTCGTGGGGTGCTAATGGTTTTGTGTTTTTAACTTCAAATTTCACTTATTCATTGCTGGTATGTAAGAAAGTAATTGATATTTGTGTATTAAACTTGTATCCTTCAACCATGCTATAATTGCTTATTAGTTCTAGGAGTTTCTTTGTTCATTCTTTTGGATTCATATCATCTGTGAACAAAGACAGCTATATCCCCTCCTCCCAATCTGAACACCTTTTATTTCCTTTTCTTGTTACTGCATTAGCTTGGGACTTCCGGTATGATATTGAATAGGAGTGGTAAGGGGGGCATTCTTGCCTTAAACCTGGTCTTAATGGAAAAGACTCAAGTTTTTCACCGTTAAATATGATGTGAGCTGTAGGTTTTTTCGTAGATAATCTTTATGAAGTTGAGGAAGTTCACTGCATTCCAGGTTTATTGAGGATTTTTGGTTTTTTGTTTTGTTTTGTTTTGTTTTTATCATGAATGGGTGTTGGATTTTGTCAAATTCTTTTTCTGTATCTGTTGGTGTGGTCATATGATTTTTCTTTTTCAGTCTGTTGATATGATGAATTATATTAACTGATTTTCAAATATTGAGCTAGCCTTGCACACTTGGAATACATTCCACTTTGTCATGGTGTATGATTTTTTTAAACATTGTAGATTTGATTTGCTAATATTTTATTGAGGATTTTTGCATCTATGCTCATGAAAGATAATGGTCTGACACCTTCTTTTCTTGTTTGCCATTTCTTGTTTTGGTATTAGGATCATACTGGCCTCATAGAGTAAATCAGAAAATATTTCCTCTGCTTTATTTTCCAAAAGAGATTGTAGAGAATTAGTATAATTTCTTCCTTAAATGTTTGGTAAAATTCACCAGTGAGCCCATTTAGGCCTGTTGCTTTCCATTTTGAATGGTTGTTACTGATTTAATGTCTTTAATAGACATATGACTATTCAGATTACTTCTTTTTGTGTGATTTCTGGCAAATTATGTCTTTCAGAGAGTTGGCCTAATTTGTCTAGCTTATGAAATTTGTGGGTGTAGAGTTGTTCACAGTATTCCTTGATTATCCTATTAATGTCCATAAGATCTGTAGTGATGTCCCCTCTTTCATTTCTGGTATTATTTGTGACCTTTCTCTTTTTTCTTAATTAACCTGGCTACCAGTTTATCAACTTTATTGATCTTTTAAAAAACCAAGTTTTAGTTTTATTGATTTTCACTATTGATTTCCTCCTCTCAATTTCATTGGTATCTGCTATAATTCTTATTATTTCTTTTTTCTTTTTATTTTAACTTTAGTGATTTAATTTTCTCTTCTCTTTCTAGTTTACTAAAGCAAAAATTTAGAGTATTGATTTCAGATCTTTCTTCTCTTCTAATATAAATTTTTATATAAGCACCACATTTGCTGCATACCACAAGTTTTGATAAATTATGTTTTCATTTCCATTTAGTTAAAAATATTTTTCAATTTCTCATGAGATTTCTTCTTTGACTCATATGTTATTTAAAAGTGTATGGTTTAATCTCCATATATTTTGGGACTTTTGATTAATCTTTCTGTTACTGGTATCAAGTTCAGTTCCACTGTGGTCTGAAAGAAGACATTGTATATTTCTATTCCTTTAAATTTGTTAAGGTGTTTTTATAATCTAGAATGTGGTCTATCTTGTTGAATGTTCAATGTAAATTTGAGAATAATGTATATGGACTAGTATATATATGTCAATTATATCCAGTTGATTCATGGAATTGTTAAGTTCAACTATTGTCCTCACTGATCTTCCGCCTGTTGGATCTGTTCATTTCTGGTAAAGGGATGTTGAAGTCTCTAACTATGTTGGATTCACCTGTTTCTGCATACTTTCATACTCTGTGGTTAGGCACATTTATAGTAAGGATTGTTATGTCTTCCTGGAGAACTGACAACTTTATCATTATAATGCCCTTATTTATTACTGATACGTTTCCTTTCTTTCATGTCTGCTCTAGTCTGAAATTAGTATATCCACTCTGCTTTCTTTTGATTATTGTTAGCATGGTATAGCTTTCTCTATTTACTTTTAATCTATATGTGCCTTTATATTTTTTGTAGACAACAGATAGTTGGGTCTGGTTTTTTGATCCACTGTGACAATATATCTTTTAATTGGTTCATTTAGACTACTGACATTCAAAGTGGCTATTGATATAGTTGGATTTTTTCTACTGTATGTGTTACTTTTTTCTACTTGTTGCTCTTGCTGTGTTACTATTTTTGTCTTCTACTCTTTCTCTGCCTTTTGTCACTTTAATTGAGCATTTTATATAATTCTACTTTCTCTCCTTTCTTAGAATATTTATATCTTTATTTTAGTGGTTGCCATACCAATCATCCCTTGTATCATTTCTGTCATTCATTTCACTTTTATAAATATATATATGTGATATAGACATAAGCATATGTGATATATACATGATTAAATACATTGTTGCTATTATTTTGAACAAAATATCATTAGATCAGTTAAAAATAAGAAAAATAAAAATTTTTATTTTACTTTCACTTATTTCTTCTTTAATGTCCTTCCTTTCTTTATGTAGATCCAAGTTTCTGACATGTATTATTATTATTTTTTCTCTAAAGGACTTCTTTTAACATTTCTTCCAAGTCAGGTCTATGGGCAACAAATTCCCTCAATTCTTTTTATCTGAGAAAGTCTTTATTTCCCCTTACTTTTGAAAAATAATTATGTAGGCCATAGAATTCTAGGTTGGTGGGTTGTCTTTTTTTTTTTTTTTCTCTCAACACTGTAAATATTGTATGTACTCTTCTCTTGGTGGCATGGTTTCTAAGAAGTCAGATGTGATTCTTCTCTCTGTTCTTCTATAGGTAAGACGTTTTATCCTTTGGGATATTTTTTTCAGGAGTTTTTCTTTACCTTTGATTTTCTTTAATTTGAAGCAATATGCTTAAATATAGGTTTGTTTGTTGACATTTATCCTGCTTGGTATTCTCTGAGCTTTCTGGATCTGTGGTTGGTTGTCTGACGTCAATTTGAGGGAAATTCTAAGTCATTGTTTCAAATATTTCTTCTGTTTCTTTTTCTCTTTCTTCCCATTATATGTATGTTACACATTTTGTAATTGTCCCATAGTCCTTGGATATTCTGTTTTGTTAATTTTTTTCAGTCTACTCTTTTGGCTTTCAGTTTGGGTGGTTTCTATTAGCACATTCTCTAGCTCAGAGACTCTTTCTTCAGCTATGGCCAGTCTATTAATAAACCCACTAGTATGTCAGAATTATTCTTCATTTTTGTTATCTTTTAAAAAATCCGTTAGTGTTTTCTTATCACTTGCATTTCTTTATGGTTCTCCCTCAGGATTTCCAAGTCTCTGCATTGCCCGTCTGTTCTTGCATCCGTCTACCTCATGCATTAGATCTGTTGGCATATGAATTATAGTTGTTTTAAATTCCCATTCTGATAATTTCAACATCCTTACCCTGTCTGGTTCTGATGCTTGTCTGTCTCTTCTAATTTTGTGGGATTTTTTTGTTCCTTTTAGTATTCCATGTAATTTTTTCTTGATAGAATATGAAACACCAGATGAAACTGCTGTAAACAGGCCTGCAGTAATGTGGTGAAGTGTGGAGGGAGAAGAAGCATTTTATAGTCTCATGATTAGGACTATAGTCTTGTAGTGAGGCTATGGCTCTAGACTGTGAGCTTCAAAAGTGGTTCTCAATATTTTTCTCTCCCCTCAGGAGTGTCAGGATGGCTAGTGTGGGCTGGAGTTGGGTATTTGCCTTCTCCAGGTTGGTTAGGCTCTGGTAATACCTCCCGCTTGTTAGGTTCTACCTAACTAGTTTCCCCTGTGGGCAGGCCTTATTAAGAAGAACAGAATGCTCTGCTGTATTTCAAAAGGGTTCTTTTTCCCCTCCTTTTGCTTGAAGGAGGGAGGGGATTTTTCTCTGACATTTCCAATTAGAACCTAGTTCGTTGAGCTTCTGGAGGTTAATCTCATAAAATTTTTGGTGGTGGGTGGACTACGACTGGGTTCCCCAGGACTTTTTTAACTCTCAGAGTTGTCTACACGGAACCTTCAGCAATTTGTCAATTACAACATTGGTTACTGCAGCAGTTCTGGATCATGAGACTCTGCGAGGCAAGCCATGAATTTCTGTTTTCATTTGTCTGTCTCTCCAATCTTGGGGTTAGCTGTTTGCCTTGTCTTCCCCTCTCTTACATATCCAAGAAGAGCTGTTGATTTTTCAGTCTGACCAGATTGTTACTTACTGTTAGAATAAGTGCTGAGCTCCTTACATAGAGAATAGGAAACCATAACTTGCTTTTTAAAAACAAAAAACATACAAAACCCCCCACAAAACAGTGCTCATCACGACATGTGCCCACCTTAATACCCATCACCCGGTTGCCCCATCCTCCCAGCCCCCTTCCTTTATATCAGTTTGTTTCCCGGAGTCCAGAGTCTCTCATGGTTTGTCTCCCTCTCTGATTTCTTCCCATTCAGTTTTTCCTCCCTTCCCATATGGTCCTCTGTGCTATTCCTTATGTTCCACATATGAGTGAAACCATATTGATGGTAATTTTAAGGCTGATTTGAGAATAAAGCTCTGAGTTTGTAAACACCTAAATTTTTGCAAAAGGAGAGTTTGACCTTTTGCATTTTAATAGGGGCAATGATATTTGGATCTTGCCAAATGTGATCATGGCACATTTTATGATTACCCTGGTAATTAGGTCTACTGTTGCATCCAAACATTCCTCTCATGCTAACATTTCTCTTCTCCTCTCTATCCCTTTAAAAAGTGCTTGTTGATGTGAACCTCAGCCCATCCTTTAGTAAACTATCACTTCATAACACGTGTGACTTATAGCTGAACCCTGGGATGGATCGTGCCTTCTTCATCTTCTATTTGTTAGTAGCACAAGTATCTTCTATTTCTAAGATTGACTCTGTGATTCAAAACTGGATATTCAAGTGTGATGTTGGGCAGCTGGCACGAGGTATATTTTACTGGATAGAGCCTTTCAGTGTTTGAAACTGGGCCCCCGTGATTACTTCTTTGCTTTCTTATTGCATTGAATGGTTCACACTAGGGCTGCCTTTGTCGGTCCTTGCTGTTTATGACGACTGTTTTTGAGTGGACTGATTCAAAGGCACTGTATTTGTTTTCTGTTGCCGCCATAATAAGTTACCACAAACTCAGCAGCTTAAAATAACACAAATTTATTACCTTATAGTTCTGTAGGTCAGAAGTTTGGGAGCCATGGCTGGTCTTATGAGACATAAAGGCATTGGCCAGTGTGGGCTGTTACCTGGAGGTTCTGGGAAAGAATCCGCTTCCAGGCTTATTCAGGTTTTTGGTGGAACTGAGTTCCATGTGGTTATAGGTCTGAGACTCATTTCCTTGCTGGATGTTGGCCGAGAGTCTTCCTCCACATCTAGAGGCCACTCATATTCCTTGTCCTATGGCTCCCTTCCTTCATCTTCAAAGCCAGCAACTGTGGGTTGAGTCCTTTGCATGCTTTGAATCCATCCGATTTCTCTTTCTGCCTCTTAAGTCCTGCTCCCAGCCAGAGAAAGTTCTCTGTTTTTAACGAGTCATGTGATTAGATTAGGCCCACCCAGATAATACATGAGAATGTCCCTATTTTAAGGTCCACCACCTCAATTACATCTGCAGATTTCCTTTACCATTTACTATATCTTTGCTCTTATGTATATAATGTGTCTTTTTGCCCTGGTTGCTTTCTGGTTTTGTCTTCAGTTTTCAGCAGTTTGAAAATGATATGTCTAGCTACTATTGTTGTTTGTATTTATTCTGTTTGGTAGTTTCTGAGCGTTAAAAGTTGAGCTGGGCTTATATTTTTTTGGTTGCCATGGTTATTCCAGTGTACTACAGGCTTCATATGTCTCTAGCTGCCCTTGTAAAGTCAGAACTGATGTATGAGAGGGTATTTCTTAATGTCTTCCCTTTGAGCCTGCACCTCAGGGAAGGTTTCTCCCCAAGTTCTTGATGTTTTCTTAGCATTAAAATGCTGTTATTTGTTATTCAACTCTTGTTAGCCTGCTGCTAGGGGGCTTGAAAGGGTTCCCTCTGTTCTGATCCAGACTCAGTCTTAGAAAGCATCCTTCCCTTGGTCTTAGGAGGGGCGTCTTCTTAGTGGTCCTGCCTCCTCCCCAGTGGAAGTCTTTAACGTTCTGGACCTAGGAGGTATTTTTCTCCTTCCTCCAGGGATAAAACATGTTTTCCTGTTCCCTTCTCCCAGCTGCAGTGGCTCTTCGCCTATGCTCTAGGGCATCAAGGTTGTCACGTCCCCCGTGGGGTTAGGCTTGTGTTCCATAGGAAAGATAAGAGAGAAGGATGTGGGGGGAGCTTTATGACTTTCTTACAGTGGCTGCTGTTTCTCTGGTACTTGCTCCACAAAGTAGGTTTTCTCAGGAACCTCTTGCCACTTCCAGTCTTTCTTGTAAGTAACAAGGAGATTCCTGAGGAAGAGCCAGCAAGTGGGTGCAAATTCTCCTTGTGTCTGTGGCTCCAGGAGTTTTATATTCTCATGATAGTCCACACTAGGCCTTTAGGAATTATTTAAATTTTCAATCAGGGGCACCTGGGTGGCTCAGTTGGTTAAGCATCTGACTCTTGATTTCAGCTCAAGTCATGATCTCGGGGTCATGAGATCAAGCCCTGTGTCAGGCTCTGCACTCAGTGAGGAGTTTGCTTGAGATTCTCTCTCTCCCTATCCCTCTGCCCCTCCCCCCTCAAATAAAAAAATAAAAATTAAAAAAAAATTTTCAATCAAATTCTTCTTATTAGTTTCAGTGACATCCAGTGGCATCTCTCTTTGGCTGTGTTTGTTTTTTCTTAGATTTCGGACTTCCCTGGAACCTCAAGGTTTTGATTAGTTTAAGAAAACCTGAAAATTTTAAGATTATTTTGGGTTCTTTTTTGGTTATCATAGAGTAGGAATGATGTTTTTCTATTATGCTATATCCTAAATGGAAATCAGAAGTTCAGTATGCTAGGGGCACCCAGGTGGCTCAGTCAGTTAAGTGTCCAACTCTTGGTTTCAGCTCAGGTCATGATCTCAGGGCTGTGAGATCAAGGCCAGTGTCGGGCTTCATGCAGGGTATGGAGCCTGCTTAAGATTCTCTCTCTCCCTGTTCCTCTGCTCCCTGGCTCCCTCTCCCTCTAAAAAAAAAAATCACTTTGGGGCACCCCACTCAGTGGGGAGTCTGCTTGAGATTCTTTCCCTCTGCCCCTTCCCCTGCTAGAACTCTCTCTCTCTTTCATTCTCTCTCTTTCTCAAAATAAATAAATAAATCTTAGAAAAAACATTCAGTGTGTTAGAGAAATTTTGTAACACTTTTATGCTTTTATACTATATTCCTGTTTTAAAACTACAGGTATGTATGCTCCTTTCATTAGTTCTCCAATATAGTACATTAGAGGATATTCATCATATGACCGAATTATCCTGGATAAAAACACTGTATTGCTTGTCCTTCTGGTAAAGTTTATCCTCAAGTTACATTCTCTCTAATGGAGTGAGGCTGCAAAGAAAATGCTTATTCCAACTTGCTTTGTCTCTTTCTCACTCGTATAACCTCCTCTTTGTTTTCTGTTTCATTTCTTAGGCAATTTATTGTTTGTAGCACCAATCACATGTTTTCCCATTTGGACTATTTTTTGCAAGATATTCCACAAAAAAAATAATATGCAGTTATGATGAGTTCTAGCACAGTCTCCCTGCACCATGTGCTGAGCTGTGAACAGTGGGGCCCAGGATCACAGTGAAGGCTTGATTCTCCTTTGGCAAGTAACTTAACAGTTTTTGGGTTTAGTGTCCTCTTATGTCTGGTTTTCCTCTTTTCTCACTGGCTGCTCTGCAGTCTCCTTGGCCGATTCCTCCTCATCTCACCAATTTCTTAAATTGGAGTGTCTCAGGAGTGAGTCCTTGGATAACTTCGCTCTTCTATCTTCTCCCTTGGTGATCTCATAGTCTAATGTCTTTAAATACCATCTATATACTAACAAGTTGAAAATTTTTATCTCCAGCCCTGACCACACCCCTCAACTTCAGACCCATTTATTTAAGTCCCCACTCAGTAAATCTGCTTGACTTTCTGATAGACACCTAGGTTTTAGCCTGTCCAAAACTAAGCTCCTGAGTGCCTTCTGTCCCAAACTTGCTTCTCCTAAAGTCTTTCTCAACTCTGTTAAAGACAACTCCATGTTTTCACTCAGGCCAAAAAACTGGAGACATTTGTAACTCCTTTTTTTTTTCTCATTAATCTCCTATTTGGTTCATCAGCAAATATTTTCAGCTCTACATTTAAAATTTATGAAGAATTTTTATGTCCCTATTTTTCCCTCTCACATTTTCTCTCATCCAGATTTAGCTGCCTTCGGGTCTCTCATTCACATTGTTGCTATAGTGCCCTAACTGCTCTCTCTGCTTTCACCTCTTAGAATATTCTCAACAAAACACTCAGAGCCATCCTTTTAAAATAGAAATCAAGTCTTGTCATTCCTCTGCTCAAAAACCTCCAAAAGCTTACTGTCTCAGAGTAAGCACCCAAATTCTTACTAAAAGGCGCTATTGATCTGTTTCACTTATCTCTGGCTTCACCTTTTACTGTTTCCTGTCTTTCATCTTCCTACAGCCACAGTAGCCACACATGTCCCTTTCTCTGGGCCTTAACACTTAGAGTTCCTTAAACTAGTCATGTTCTTCCCCCAGATATCTGAATGACTTACCACCTCCCTTTCTTCAGGTATTTATCCTCAAGAAAAAGCTTCTCTGTCCTCTATCTAAGATTGTACCCCTTCCCCACCTAGAAACTTCCTAAGTGCTTTCCTGCTTTACTATCTTCCACAGCATTTATCACCATTTGTTTTAGTCAGCATAGGCTAGATTATGCCTCAACAACAAACATCCCCAAATCTCAAGGGCTTTAAAATGACAAAAACATACCTTTTGGTACATATCTACTGATTATGGCCAGGGGCCTCTGTTCTTTGTAGTCTTCGAGGACCCAGGCTCCCTCTGGTTATTTATTTCCCTGTCGTAGGGGAAGAACAGACTTGGAAGCTATTGCACCAAACGTTTAATATGTGGGCCTGAAAGTGGCATATATCTATGTTGCTCACAATCTCCTGGTGAGAATTAATTACGTGATTATGACTAATTTCAGTGAGATGGAAACATACACTCCTTTCATGTGCCCAGAATAGGAAGGGAATCGGATCACCAAGAAACAGCAGTAGTATTTGCCCCATCATCTGACATACCATAAATCTTATTTATGATTTGCTTATCTCTTCTCACTAGAATGTAAGCTCAATGAAAACATAGCGTTTTGTTTTGTTCATGGCCATATTTTTTTAGCTCATAGAGCTTGGCATATTCTAGATGCTTAATACATTGTTAAATAAATAAATAAATAAACAAATAAATAAATAAATAAATGAGTTTATGTAATGTTAAAAAAATCTACCACCCCTATAGATGTGTCAATAGATGCAAAAGATTCCATGAGTGAGGTATTGTCCATATTATTACTTATTATTGTTGTATGATTTAATTAGAAGACATTAGTGAATAAGAAACTATTGAAAAATTATGAATATAATGGAGGACTCAAGCAGAAAACAGTCTAACTTAAAATTTTATGAAGAAGAGAAATACATAGGCCAAGCATCTGACCAATATGGCCCAATAAGTTGGTAAATGTAATGTAAATCTAATATTATTTATAGGAAGGGCGTAGGTGAGGTCAGACAGTGACCATGTTACAAAGGGGAACTGGATCAGCACAGTCATTCATGATAGTAAAGTTCATCTTCATTTTCAAAAAGTCCACTCATCATCTTCAAGGAAGGAGAGTCTCTAGGGCTAGTTCCGTGCCCCACCCTGCTCAGATGATGCCATTGTGACCCTCGTCTGACATGCAATGAGTGTACTGCCCGGCCTTTTTTCAGGGCTGGAACCCTGTTTCTTTCTCGGGCTGAATCTGTTGTTTTCCTGGGTAGACAGCAAGCTCTTTGAGCTAGAATTGTGCAGCAGGGATTCTCCACATCGAAACTGCCACTGCTGTCTGCTGATCACACTCATGTTTATTGCTCTGTGTGCTTATGGAGAACCTTTACTGAGTTTATAAGAGAGACGTGTCCTGATTTCCCTGCCCAGTCACTTGCCAGACAAGCTGTACAATTCTGTAAAAAATCAAAGTTTTTAAAAAATGGAAGGAATGACAAACACATTTTACTTTTGCCCTGGGCTTGGTGGAAATGTGCCATTTCTGATATCATTGAGAGCTGCTGATAGGCATCTCCATGTGTGCTGTTCTGCCTTGCGGATTTCTATGACAAGTTATCTGGCACTTTAATTGGGGCCCAGAAGTGTGGAAGAAGAGAGTTCACTGTGCCTTGAGCAGTCATGCAGACGAACTAATATATTTTGCTCCCCAAACAGATTAAAAGTTTCATGCTAAGATTATCCAGTGCAGGGCACCTGGTGGCTCAGTCCGTTAGGCAGCAGCCTTCACCTCAGGTCATGATCCCGGGGTCCTAAGCCCACATCAGCCTCCCTGCTCAGCAGGGAATCTGCTTCTCCAGCTCCTTCTGTTTCCCTCGCTTGTGATGTCTGTCTCTCTCTTTCCATCAAATAAATAAATAAAATCTTAAAAAAAAAAAAAAAGATTATCCAGTGCAGATTATTTGCTAAGACTACGTGTAATGTAAAGGCCTGTGGAACTGTGGATTTTGTGTTGTCTCATACCTCCTTGAAGGAAGACTTTACTTCTATCGTAAAGTACCTGTAATTCCTTACCATAGCCAGCTTATTGCTACTTCATTAATTTTGTTGCATAATTCGTATTTAAATTATAACAGTGAGGGGCGCCTGGGTGTCTCAGCCCTTAAGCAGTTGCCTTCGGCTCAGGTCATGATCCCAGGGTCCTGGGATCGAGCCCCGCATCAGGCTCCCTGCTCAGCGGGAAGCCTGCTTCTCCCTCTCACACTCCCCTTGCTTGTGTTCCCTCTCTCACTGTCTCTCTCTGTCAAATAAATAAATAAATGAATCTTTAAAAAAAATAAATTATAACAGTGAAAGACAGAGGAGAGGCAAAAGAAATGAAGACAGGTTCCCGTGGAATGTCCATTCTAAAAATAAATGTAATGGAGGGAATTTAGGAAGAGCATGTAAGTGAAAATGATCCTTAAATTGATTAGAAGTGATTCCGTGACTAACAGCTAGCCAGTGAAATTCTATCCAAAGGGTAATTCCAACATTTCATGAGTCCCAGCTCTCTTCAGCCTTTTTAAAATTTTGCCAAAAAATCAGAGTTGTTGCTTTTTTGGCCTGAAGTTAATGCTTCCTGTTTGTATTGCTGATTCCAAAGTTTGGTTAAATATGTCACAATAGAAAATAACAATAAGTCTTTGAAATGACCACTGCATCATTTCTAAAAGGCAAATATCGCTTGCATATCTTAATACTGTGTTTGAGAGGAAAACATTCTGATGAAAACCAGAAATGCAGTGCCTTGGCTCACTGTTTCTGGGCCTTTACTAGATGAACTAGTGTTTAGGAGGGAGAAAGATTCTCAGTTCATCCTAAGAGCTAATCCACAGTCTGGCTCCCCTGTATCTGTCTAGTGTCACTGGGAGTGAGAGAACTGACACAGTTGCTCTTAAGCCCCTTCCAGCTCCAAGATTCCAAGTAACTGTGAACCTCATCCTTCTCTTTCAACCAAAGCGGCCTATTTGCTTTTTGTAACTATAGGCAAGGTTCGTAGTTTAGCACGGGTTTCTGTTTCTAGCATTTTCCGCCTGAAATGCTCTTCCAAATCCTGCTTTTCGTTTGACTCTTAATTTTTGAGGCTCAGTTGAAGTCCCACCTTCCTCACAGACCTTTCCCTGGAGAGGAATCTCTACTTCCTGTAAATTCAGTATGTGGCAGACCTTGCGTTGTACAGCAATAGTCTCTCCGACTGTCCGGTAAGCTCCTCAAGGGAAAATAGTACTACTTTCTCTAAGATGTGCTCCTAAAAGTGTCCTTCATGCCTCAGAAAACTCCTTTCTTCCTCAGCAAATGTAACACTCCGGGCATAGCTTGTATCATGCTTTAGAGTTATAGCACTTGGAGATCAGTATCCCTCATTACCGAGACTCCCTCCTTTCTGAAGTGCAAGGTGGGAAATGTCTTACTCATCTTTGCATACACACTATTCAACTTGTGCCTGGGATGTTATTTTGTGAAAGTCTGTCTTCTTTCCCATTTATGATGCTAGTCTTTATGCTGTGAGCATTCAGGAGTCATCTACTGTTTTGGTGCTAGTGGTAGAAAGGGGGTAGGGGTAGTATAACAAAACAGAATCGTATGATTATTAACCTGGATGTATTAGGGAGGATAGATGGGAGAGGTGGTGAGTTAGGTGATGACAAAAATGGGTAAGATTGCATGGTGTTTTCAGGCTAACTCTGTGGATATTACGATAAGGCCATCCTACATGGGAGTTTGGGAGAACTGTATTTGAAGAGTGAGGAAAAAGGTGATGCAGATGCCTGAGACTACAGCAGAATAAGGGGAGTAGGGAAGGCAGAGAAGTAAATTGGTTTTCGAAGATTGTGGTGGTTGGGTTTTGGTGTCACGTATCAGTAGTTCAGGAAATCTGGAGGACTAGAGGTGAGTGAGTATCCAGAAACAGAATTGCAGATTGCAGAGAAAGCTAAATCACACAGTAGTTAGCGGCTGTTCTTGTTGAAGACTTGGGTGTAAAGGAGTTCTCTGAAGGAGCAAAAGATTAAATCTTAATGAATTGCCAAGTTATGAGGGCTAGAAGAGGAAGAAAATAAGAGAGAGAGATAGAGAAGCATCTTAGAGAAATTAGATCGAGGATACCCTTGTGTCACAGAGTGAAACCAAGGTGGCTGTGGATGGCTGGGTGTGTGTATGCGTGGATGCAAATGTGAAAGCACGTGCACTGAGGTGGTCAAAGGTGCTAAGCGTCACAGAGAAATTATGGAGAATGGAAACTTGAATGTCTGAAACGTGGAATTCTCCAATCTATACTAGACTTTTCTCAGACATTTCAAGGATCGTTGAGACCATTGAAATTGTTCTAATGCTACTGTGGGAAATAACAGATTTTTAGCTGCTCTTCCATGAACAGTTGTTATCACAGATAAATGTGAAGAGTTAGTCCATTATTGCTCATGAGAGAGAATCGAGCTGCATCTCTTCATCCTCGGTGGGTAGAATTTAGCATGCTCGGTTTAGCGTCCTGGCCCCTGGCCACACTATCTCAGCTTCATGAAACTGGGTACCACATTACCCTGAATGACTAGGATGAGACGCCTGGAATGGGATGGACACCACAAAAATTAAGTGAATATATTTTTTGATGTTTGGAACCCTTACAAATAACTCCCCACCAGAAGAAAGATTTCCACGTAGAAATGATAGGAAATGGCGTCAGATGTTTAGGACCTTATATTAATTTAAATTGGAGAATGGATAGAAAGACTGTTTTGACAAGACGGTTCGGTAGCACATGCCCTACGCAATGTCTTGTGGAACAGATTATCACAGACATCAGCATACAAACACACCTCTTTACTTTTTCTCAGTCTGACATTCTCTTCCTCCTGTTTTCCGGACAAGTCCTTCTTGACATTCAAGACCTGGCTCAGATGTCACTTCTTCTATGATGCTATTCCTGACCCATCCCGTTCTAATTAGTCAGCATTCCTCCGAATTACCTCAGCTTGAGGCTTATTCCTCTATGTAGAATTTATTGAGTATACTGAGTAATAACTCTTACAGTTTATATCCTCCAGTATAATACGTTTTCTTTGAGGAGACTCATTTGTGTATTAGCAATGATTCCTGTCAAGCACAGTATTACTCATTTGAGAAAATATCGTATGTATTTGTTCATTCAAAAAATATTTATTAAGTACTCTCGGTGCCAGTGACTGTGTTCTTGTGTAGTTTACAATCACATGTCAGATGTGTCTGTATTTACACAATGAATATTTGGTTGAAATGCAAAGAACTTTAAAAATTCAAAGTACAGCCAAATTGAAAGGAAAACACAAGTAAGGTCACATTAGTAACAACTATCATTGAGTTGTACAGTTGTACTGCTTTTCCTAAAGTATTTCACCTCATCTTACCAGCAACTCTGAGACGGTAGCTATGTAGGATTAATTCTACTTTATAGGGAAGAATGTGGCCATTCAGCCATTAAGTTAACTATTTAAATAACTAGGACCGGGGCGCCTGGGTGGCGCAGTCTTTAAGAGTCTGCCTTAGGCTCAGGGTGTGATCCCAGCGTTCTGGTATCGAGCCCCACATCAGGCTCCTCCGCTGGGAGCCTGCTTCTTCCTCTCCCACTCCCCCTGCCTATGTTCCCTCTCTCACTGGCTGTCTCTCTCTGTCAAATAAATAAAATCTTAAAAATAAATAAATAAATAAATAAATAAATAAATAAATAGGGCAATTGTGGGTTTAACTTGGGATTTGAACACAGGTTTTCTGGCTCCAAACCCCATGTCTTCCCATTATACAGTCCTCTCTCCCTAAAATACCACTCCTTGTGGGAGCAGGCAGAGAATCTCAGGGACACAGAAATATCGTCACCCCCACAGCCCGAAAATGTTAGCAATAATCTCACGACCAATATAATGAGTTTATCCAATTGTCAATGGATTAAATATGACAGATCTCAAATGTCATTAAAAAAAACTAGGCTCAAACTAATTATACAAATTTTATAAGATCAAGTCCTCATCTCTAAAATGAATACCAAATTTTGCCAAAATAAAGTCAATTGTGAAATTATTGAAATGATAAACTCGACCAACTCACAGAGTGAAATGGCATGTTAATCTATTATCAAAGGAAGACTCCTCTGAATAATTAAAAGATAGTTGTGGTCAGTAAAAATGAATATACAGAAGTATATTTATGTTAAGGAAAGTGCAGGTTATAAAACATCACTTAAACTATAATCCTATCTTTGTAAGCTGTCGTATTTATCATACCCAGGAAAAAAAATACCTGGAAGGAGATATTAAAGTCATCACCATGTATTAGATAATGGATAATTTTTAAAACAAATCCTATCTCTTTTGCAACTCTTTAATTTTGTTCATTAGAATAAAAGTGTATTATTTGTATAATTTTTAAGTTAAAAAGTCCACGCAGGGATTATTATAGGGGTAGGTGGGAAGGAGATGAAAATACGCCAGGCAGCAGAATAGGAAATGTGCTACCAGCCTGGGATGGAGTGCAATGAAGAAAAATTTGGGAAACAGAATTACAGTAAGTTGTAAGCAGCATACTTCTCAGGCTGTTCCTGCCAATAGAGTCAATTAGAGCCAATTGGTTTGTTTTCATTTAGCTTTTGGCTAAAGAATAGAATTAATAACAATTGCCTTTTTGTTTGCTTTTTTAAGAGAAGTAAGCTTTTATTTCCTTGTCTCGTAAATAAATCTGGATGAGTTGGTTGCAATACCAATTGATTTTAATAACGTATCTGATGTTTGCAGGAGGGATCTGTATTAATTGCACTCCATTTAAACTATAATCTATGTGTAAAATATCTTTGATTTCTTTTATTAGAAAATAGCATATTTCTTCCTACTTAAAACAAATTTTGCTCTGAGCATTTTACTTGAGTTGCTTGTTGCTAAGGGCATGGGAGACGAGATTTCTCCCATGTGGATATATTTTAGAACTCTCGAAGATTTAAATTTTGTATTGTTCATTTCTCAGACTGTGTGTAGGTTTGTGTGTGTGTAGCTTAGTGGAGGAAAATACTTTAGATTTGCTTTTTAAACAATGACAGATCTCCCAACGTGGCCTGCAGGGACCCCTTTTGTCCTTTGAAGCATCACTGTGTGCCACTTGCCCCATTACACCCCCGCTGCACTGACCTTCTGTAGCGTCTCTAAAGGCACCAGTTACTGTTTGTGTCCTCTGTCCTCACCTCAGATGTACACAGACACTTTGACTAATTCCTGCCCACCTTTTATATCTGTCACTTCCTCGGGTCATAGGAGCTGTGGATCTCTGGAAGGGCTGGCCACCTCTGCAGGGCAGCACTGGATTTTTAGTCTCGTAACCCTTTAGTCTATTTCTTGGTACCGATAAACGGCCTTGGCAGGTATTTTTTTCTTTTTTCTCTGCTTCAGAGCCGCTGTTA
Organism: Ursus americanus; assembly: GCF_024610735.1. Lineage (NCBI taxonomy): Eukaryota > Metazoa > Chordata > Mammalia > Carnivora > Ursidae > Ursus > Ursus americanus. Next base: position 53,620,391 of record NC_142130.1, read on the forward strand.
CCTCACAGTTTACCATCTCAACTTCAACTTACTTTGGTCCTTGATTCTGTCTCCTGGCCTCTTTTCTTCTACTTACAACCAAATGGATTCATCCCACGCTAGGAAATGGGGTGACCAGTGGGAATTGACTTATTCCCATTTTCAGTTTCTAAGGGACAATCTCCGGTGCATAGTACTTGGAATACTCAAAGGACAATCTCACTTCTTCATCTCCCAGTTTAGAATTTGGAATGGAGTGGGAGCAATTCATCAGAGTTCTGAAGTTCTAAATGCAAGAAAAAGAAAAAAAAAAAAGTCACATAAAAAAGAATTATGAGGAAGCCTTTTTTTTATTTCTACAATTTTAAGTCGAGAAGATTCTACCCAAAATAGTTCATTCAGTTAGATTTTGTTAACATTTGATAAATATTACAAAATTCTATTTTAAGTGCCTAGACTTAAGCTTGAGTCCCATCCACCGTGCAGGCTGGGATATTTTAATGTCAGACTGGAAGGCAATGATTTCAAGCCATGTTGCCTTGCTTTTTCTCACCTAGAAAATGCTACATGAATCACAAACTACCAGAAGAGTTAACAATAAGGCATATTTTATTAATACTGAAAAACATTTTAGAACTTCAAAATGTTTTAGTTCTGTTTGAATTTTAATTCATTGGAAAAGAAGCAATGACAAATATTATCAAAATAATAACACATCCCAAGTTACTATAGTTTGTCTGGTTCTTCTGACTATGTAGATAAATAGCTAAGTCATTTGGGTCACAAAGCCAGAGTTTATATCTGATTTCACTTTAATTTTAGGAAAAATAATAATAATGTCATTCTCTCCAGAGCTGGTTAAATTCTCTGGTGGACAAATATGTGCAAAATTGGTATAGGCTAAAAAATTCTTAAAACGGAAATGACTAGAGACAGAAGACAACTCGGTCATTTATCCTGAATGTCAGTAACCATCTTACCATTTTGCAAAAAGCTCATTTCTTGCATTTGGAATAAATTGGAATTGCTGTATTTTTAATACTTACTGTAACAAGGTAAGTGGTCTTGTTTCATTAATGACTAAAGATAGAAATCTCAGTTTAAAATGACTGATTTTAGGGGCACCTGGGTGGCTCAGTCATTAAGCGTCTGCCTTCGGCTCAGGGCGTGATCCCAGAGTTCGAACCCCACGTCGGACTCCTCTGCTGGGAGCCTGCTTCTTCCACTCCCACCCCCCTGCCTGTGTTCTCTCTCTCGCTGGCTGTCTCTCTCTCTCTCTGTCAAATAGATAAATAAAAACTTTAAAAAAAAATAAAATGACTGATTTTATTATATAACATATTTAGTGAGAATGAAAAACAATATAGCTCATTTTCTGGATGTTTACCTCAAGCAAGAGTAATATTTATAATCTTGAAAATTAATATAAAAGTGAAAAGTTTGTCAGTTTATTAAAAATTTAAACATAAAGTTACCATACCACCCAGCTATTTTACACCTAGGTATTTATCCAAGAAAAATGAAAACATATGTCCACACAAATACCTGTAGCATTATTCATAATAACAGCATTATTCATAATAACCCAAAACTGGAAGTAAGCCAACTATTCATCAGCTGAGGAAATGGATAAACAAAATGTGATCCGCAAAATGAAATGCTATCAAGCAATCAAAAGAAATGAACCAATGATACACCATGGATGAATGAATCCCATAAACACTACACCACGTGAAAGAAGCCAGACACAAAGACTACATGTTGTATGAATCCATTTATATTAAATTACCAGAAAAGCAGAAAGCAGACCAGTGGTTGCTTGGAGCTGAGGGGGGGAACTAAGGGTATGCCCACCGACTACAAATGGATACAGGGGAATATTTTAGAGGGATGGAAATGTTCTCAAACTGGATTTTGGTAGATTTAGTAAATTCTAAAAGTTCGCCAAAAATTACCAAATTTTTAAAAATTATTTACAATAGGTGAATTTTATGGTGTGTGATTATAGATACCTCACAAAAGCTGTTAAAAAATATTTGTGACAGTCACACACATTCTTTCCATACACCTATGAACGTATTAGTTCTCTTTTTCATATCTGAGGTAAATTTTGGGAGTTGTGTAAAAAAATAAATATTATCTGGAAATTATTAGGATTGTGTATCTATAAACAAATTCATTTTCTGATTTGTTTTCCTTTTTTTTTTATTTCTTACTTTTTAAAAATTTTATTTATTTGACAGAGAGAGCACAAACAGTGGGAGCAGCAGAGGGAGAGGGAGAAGCAGTCTCCCTGCCAAGCAGGGAGCCTGATACAGGACTCGATCCCAGGACCCTGAGATCATGACCTGAACTGAAGGCAGATGCTTAACTATCTAAGCCACCCAGGCACTCCTATTTTCCTTCATTTTTATAGGAAGATAGTATTTTGTCTGGAAGAAGTCTTAGAGATATCCTTGAATATGAGATAGAAAATGGATTGGGATTCTCTAATTCCTTCTACGGAGGAGAAAAGTGAGCCTCAAAGAGGACAGGTGACCCAGGTCAAATGCAGTGAAAGGCAAAGTTAATGTCAGAACCTCCCCTTTGTTTCTTCTACAACGTATTAAAATGGGATGACTTACTATGGGGTCGTTAGCAAGTGGCTCTTCTTAGAGCCGCGTAAGTCTCATGACCTATTCTGTCTTGTTCATGAGGCCACCTGAGCAAACTGTCAGATGGTTTAGACATTTTCTTCTAGCTTATGGAAGGCTTTTGATGCTGTGAAATCTCAAAATAAGCAGCTGAATATCATCAGCATTGGGTATTTATTACCCGAACAAACTAAAATTCATGAAGATTTCAAACGTCTAAACAGTGATGGCAAATGAAACCATTTGTTCTAGCTACATCTCTTGTTTTTGTTTGCGAGACTGCAAAAATAAATAAGTAAAAGCCAGATTTATTAAAGAAAGTTTTGTTAGTGCTTGACAATTTTTTACAAGATGGCAAAATTTTCGTTTTTATCAAGAGTATTTCTGATTTACTCCCTGGGACAATGTTTTCACAATGGAAATATGTATAGTACTACTTTGATTAAACTTGATTTCTACTTGTTTAGTGGAATTTAATGTATGGTAGAATTGGAGTTACTGAGAGTAGGGGAAAAAAAAGGAGTATTGGTCCTTTTGGAAAATTGACCAGTAGAGTGGTAATAATCCGAATGACAGTTTATCTGTTTTTTGGTACCAGATCATTTTGAGATTGCTAGGACAAGCAATTTTTTAAATGGCACACGTTTGAACTTAACTACTTTGGTATCAGTGATAATCATTCTTAGACATAGGAAAGTCAATATTACACTTTGTTGTCAAAAGAGGCTTGTGCCTGGTATTCCATTAACTGAGAGTGAGAGGGAAAGATATCCTAGATCTTGAGTATCAGTGACTAGTATGCAGCATTCTCGTGAAAATGAAATCATTATATAGTTTTGTCTGCATTTACTATTGATTTTTTTTAAGTCTTAAAAATTAAGTGTCTGTTGTAAATAACAGAGTATATAGTTTTATTTTTCTGGCAAATAGTATAAGGTAAGTAACTGGAAAGAAAAAAGATGTATATATAATTTTCCCTTGTTCTCAGAGAAAATGTTATTAAAATATAATCAATATTTTAAAATACAGTAAATCAAGAGAGGTTCATACCCTGAAGATGCAAGAATATGTAAAAATGTTGATTTTAATAATTACCTGAATAGTGCTCAGTGAAAATAGCAGCAAAACTACTACTGATGTGTACAATAAAACAGGTAAATTTCTATAACATTATGGTGAGTGCAAGAAGCCTTACATAAGAGTGCATATCATATGATTCAATTCCACTGAAGACTAGAACGGTAAAATTAATCCATGTCTTAGTAAAAATCAGAACAAAACTTGTTTCTGGGAGGATGGGGGCGGAAATGGACTGAGAAGAGACATGAGGAGACTTTCTCGGTGAAGGTAATGTTCTAAATCTTGCCTAGGTTTGGATTACACAGATATATAGCATTTGAAAAACTCAGACATGTAGTGTTAAGATTTATGTATTTTCTTATATATAAATTTTATCTCAAAAGAAAAATACACCGAATTCTAGTTAATGATATACCTACTGAGGTGTTGAGGAGTGAAGAAGACTGAAATATGATTTCTTTGAAATCCACTTAAAAATAAGACGGATTGATGGACAGATAGAGAGGCAGATAAATATGATGAAAGCATCATTGCCTCTGGGTGGTGGGTCTATGGATGTGCACTGTGCAATTCTTGCCACATTTCTCTGTTTAAAATTTTTTATAATAAAATTTTACCTCATAGTACTTCTTTTTTTTTTTTTTAAAGATTTTATTTATTTATTCGACAGAGATAGAGACAGCCAGCGAGAGAGGGAACACAAGCAGGGGGAGTGGGAGAGGAAGAAGCAGGCTCCTAGCAGAGGAGCCTGATGTGGGGCCCGATCCCAGATCGCCGGGATGACGCCCTGAGCTGAAGTCAGACGCTTAACCGCTGTGCCACCCAGGCGCCCCTACCTCATAGTACTTCTAAGTCTTTAAATAGATTGGTTAAAGACTTATAAAGACCTATAACAGATGCTAGAAGTCAGAGACATTTTCCAAATATTATTAAATATTTTACCTTACGAGTATCCAGGATTTATAATTCTAGAAAACTCTAATTCACAGTTTGTTCACAGATCGAAATATATGTAAAATTCTCATGATAGGAAATTTAATAGATTGGTGGCTGAAGTCTTTTTTTCTCCAATACTGTGTATCTGTAAATCTCTTCCAAAGAAATTGGGCCCATGAATTTTATTTTTGGTGCACTGAATTTTCAAAGAGTAATGGTTCTCAAACCTGAGTACGCATTGGAATTACCCCGTTTGCTAAAGTACAGATTGCTGTGTTGATCCCAAAGTTTCTGATTCAAGAGGTCTGGAGTGGGGCCTGAGAAATTGTACTTCTAACAAGTTCCCAGGTGATGCTGATGCTCTAAGGGGGGGGGGATTCCTTGGAGAATCCTGGCCTGGAGCCTCTCCTGCCTTCCATCAGGAGCACCAATTGCCATCACTCCTTACTTTACATAGCAAGAGAATGTAGGTAGATCAACTCCAGGGTTTTCATGAAAAATCAGACAAAGAACAAAAAGAAGAGAAATGAGTTTTGTTAAGTCTCTTAGCCTGTGTGATTTCTTCTTTTTATTTTCTATATATTAAAAGTAATAAGAATATACCAATAATCTAAAGTGGTAAGAGAAGTATTACAAAGTAGACTTTGAGATCTATTTCTCTACTTGCATTTGGCATATTTTCATGTAATAAAAACAATTTTTGTGACTAGCTTAACAAAGCTAAGGGGATACCTTCTTGTACACCCTTTAACCCCCTTCCATCACATTTAGAGTTCCTCTGTTGTAGCCACACGTACTAATTGTAGGAATGATGCAGCACTGAAGTCGTTGACTTACCCACCTGCCTAATTTACTAGACTGCTTAATCTGTGTGATGTGACAGATCATATTTGAGTTGGTATCCCTAATGCCTACTATCTAGTAGTGAATGAATAAAGTGAAAAGCGGATGAACGGATACATACATTTCCCAAGGCAAATGCAGAATTTATTTAGATTTTGTTGTTTGACGTTAACCATGTTGCTGCCCCCATTCCCTTATAGCAAGTATGTGGTTATTGGTTGCATGTGGTTGTCCCCCACCCTCAACGTGCTCCAGACTTTAAAGAGTAATTTTAGGAGAATTAGATTGAGGGTGTGTATGCAAGTGGCAACTGTGTATGTCTCAGGATGAGATTTTCCCCTAAGGATGAAATGCTGTTGACTTAGAAGGTAGTCTATGAAAAGTAATTTTCCCACTTGGCTGTTGGTTGGGTTACAAGGTAGGTAATGAAATTATTGCTCCTTTGGTAAAACTATTAGTCCTGCCAAGTGGTGCTGAAATGTCAACATTGGCAGGTTGAGTCTGTCTCGCTCAGTCATCCAAAGTCACCAGACGGTGAAGTATTGGCCTGAGGAATCAGGGCACGGGGAATTCTGACCAAGGTGGAAACTGGGGTGGTTTTAGCTGAAATGGAACTCACTTATGCAAACAGCTGGGCAAACAGAAATAAAGTGCTCCATTAGGAAGAAAACATTTTCCCTCTCAGATTTCTAGCAAAATGTCATTCCTTTCTAAATTCAATAGCAAACATTCTCCAGGTACTTGGTGCCCATAATATCCTAATAAAAAGTTAACTAGTTGACCCCTGGGAGTTATGGCTCAATGGCAGTTGTTTGGGTGTGGCCTTATAAAGGGAGCTCTTCAGGTGAACCAGGACTTTTTATTTGCTGAGCTCTGAAGGCACGTGTTGCATGCAGGCTCATGGCATGCATGAGGCAGGAGACAGAACGTGCTGCTCTGCTTGCACGAGAGCAGAGAGCACAACATGCTGTAGGCTGAGCTTCCTGCTCGCGTTGACCGTGTATGTGTAAAGTCAAGTTCCGAGTTTCTTTAACGGCCCCCGTCCCCACACTCTGGCAGTTATTCATGTGGCTTCTGGGACTTTTACCCAACTTTTTCTGTGCTTTTTAAAAAATGACTTTTTTTTCTGTGGATTTGTAAAAGCCTCTATTTATATCTAAACTATTTTCATCAGGATGTTTTTAGATTTGAGTTAATAAAACACAAGTAGGGATGCCTTCTATCATCTCTAACGCGGGGTGCTATTAATTCACCATCTCCTGAATGCCCCAAATCTCTTTTAACCTGGTGTTCTTATTTAGATTTTTCACCTGAATTGTGTATATCAAGCGAAGCAATTTCATTTGTACATTAGAAAGCACAATGTCCAAAATGTCTGTGGCTGTGCTCCTCTCCTCTTTACATAAGGCATCCTGCCACCCAAACCCCTATTACCAGTGTCAGCATCAGAAGGCAGGGAAGATAGAAATCAAAGCCATGAAGGAAGAAGAGTGGGCAGGAGCAGCTTGAGGCTTATGGGAAGAGTTTAGAGAATACAAGTTAGTTACCCTCATCAAATCACCCATTTTTGTAAGTGGCGACTATTTCTGCGGGTCTTTGTGAGTGTGGTTAATGTATAGGGCCATAAATAAGAGATGATTTGAAAGATGCCATTTAGAGTTTTGCAATGCACAATTCAAACAACTGTCAGTGGCATCCCTGTTTCTGGAAGATGTGTTGAAGAGCTGCTACATGTTTACTGCACACCAGCTTTTTGCAAGCTCCCATCAATTCTGCACTGGGCCGTGGTAGAACTTCATTCCCAAAGAGTTGGGAAGAGAGTGAAAGAGAATCAGTGGATTTTGAGAAGGAATTCCATTCTGGAAACCAGAGAGCCAGGATACCATGAGATACATGGGATTGATGATAGATGGGATACAATAAATTGAAATTTAAAAAGGATTTTTCTAAGAATTACTTTGTGAGTGCTTTTAATTATAATTCTGCATATACACCACCACGACCAAGGAATTTAATTCCCTCTGCCTATCTTGTCTGGCATGCCATCATGTCGCTGCAGAATGGGCCATGTCTTTCTTGATCTTCATAACCACTTTGCACAGACTCTCTTCTAATGGAATGTTGTACAAGCATCTTGCTCTTACAGCACTGGTGGAAGTAGTTTTTATAATGTCTAATTATAATGTCTTTTTATAATGTCTATTTATAATGTCTATTTAATTGATGGAAACATTTCATCTTTATTCTTAAAATATTTAACTAAAATTGTCATGCTTTTTCTGCTATGGAAAGTTTCCACTCCTATCACTGGCTTTCAGTTTGTTGCTGTTTTTGGTAAGAAAAGCCATGCTATAGACTACAGACAACACATTTTTCTTTAAGGATGAGAAACAACTGAAGATTCTTGTATAACTGACTTTGGCCACTTCCTTCATACTGTGGCTGCCACAGGAAAATGAATGAAACTCCATGTGGTTATTTTTCCCCTTCTAACACATTTCCTTGGATCATGGTACCAGAACAGGGAGTCCTTTGAGTACCACGCCTGTCATATGATCTCTTTTTGGCTCTCTAAGAATTAAAACATATGTTAAATTATTGCCAAGCCCTATGTTAAAATTATGGTTTATAAAACTTAACATTATAGTTCAATTAAATATAATTTGTGCCATCAAATATGGTTTTTGGAAGCTTTTGAATGTGTTGTCAGACAGTAACTGCCCTGCTTAATATGTAAACTGAAGATGTGACCATAAAGGCATCAGAATGTTTTCCACCCACTATCCATTGTGTAAGAAGAATATAGAATACATCTGAAACTTTGAACTGTCGGTTCTGGGAATATAATAATGCCTAAAAAAGACCTGCTGGATTTTATATATGTACCATTTGTTGAATGTGAATAATAATATTAGGCACTATTAAAACTAGTTTCACCAGTTGCTGTAATGGCAAGCTGATGGAATGACCTTCCATCAGAGGAAAGTCTTTCATCTCTGAGAAAGGCATACTACTCAGTGATGAGGAAGGTCCTGCCCATGCTACGGTGGCATGACCTCACGCCAGACAAGAGGTTCAACCATGCTAAATTACATAAGTAATTTTTTGTTTTGTTGCTGAGTCCTAGCCCATTGTGTGGGTAAGCCATGTGTTCATCCCTTTAACTATTGATGGACATTTGGGCTGTTTCCAGTCTGGTGCTGCTTTGAATATCTACATACAAGTCTTAGCATAGCATTATTTTTCAATTTTTCTCAAAAAATACCTACGAATGAAACTGACAGATTATTTGGTAGCTGTCCCACAGTTTTTACAAGTAGTTACACCACTTAACATTCACATAAAAATGCACGAGGGCTCCAATTATTTCAAATCCTGCCCAACACTTGTTGTTGAGTCTTTTAATTTTATCCATTCTTGGGTGTGTGGTATCTTACTGTGATTTTAACTTGCATTTCCCTGAAGACTAATGATGTTGACCAGGAGTTGGTAAACGATGACCTGGTGGACAAATCCAGCCAACTGCCAATTTTTACAAGCACAGTTAACCCTTGAGCAATATGAGTGTGAACTGCCCTGGTCCACTTATACACAGATTTTTTTTTTTTTTTTTTTATAAATCAGTACTGTAAATGTATTTTCTCTTCCTTATGATTTTCTTAACATTTTCTTTTCTCTCACTAACTTTATTGTAAGAATACAAAGACAGAATACATATCACAGACAAAATGTGTGTTAATTGACTGTTTATGTTCTCAGTAAAGCTTCCAGTCAGTAGTAAGCTATTAGTAGTTAAGTTTTGGGGAGTCAAAAGTTATATGCAGATTTTTGTCTATGTGGTGGGTCAATGCCCCTAACCCCCATATTTTTCAAGGGTCAACTATATAGTTTTATTGAAACACAGACATGTGATTTATTGCTACAGGGCATGTATTTACCTTTAAAAATTTGAAGAGGATTAATTCTAAGGAGGGCACATATTGCATGGTGTACTGGGTATTATACGCAAGTAATGAATCATGGAACTTTACATCAAAAACTTGGGATGTACTGTATGGTGACTAACATAACATAATAAGAAATTATTAGGAAAAAATAAAGAGGATTCATTCTAATTTGATTTTGAAAGAATTTTTTTTCCTTTTAGTATTTCACAACACCCTTTTGAACTATTTAGAGATACCCTAGGATGTTGCAAAAAGAGGATTAGAAACAACTGTCCTAGATCCAAGGTTCTCCTTTACCAATGTGCAATCTTTTTCTCAGCCATAATGGTGGTGTTTTCCTGGAATGTTCACATTCTTTATTTTGTCTCACTCTTGATTGGCCTAGGTTTTATTTCTCACAAGACACAGTAAAATGTTTTTCTTATTACTCTGTACTCCTGGGCTTTTCTGGGGAACATATCTGCCATTTTACTTATAAATGTTTTCCTAGTTAAGCCCGTATCATGTAATATTATTTTTCTATTAACTCTACCTTATGTCATTCACCAGAGGTGTTCATACTAACATTGAAAGATAACTGTCATCACATGACTAGTGCTCCAAACCATTAAACTAGAATTAGAATGAAGAATAACTTATCAAAGATTAAAAATTATTATAGGATGCATGGAGATATACCCTAAAATATCAGGAAATTGTCCAGTAGTATAAAATTGAATATTAGTTGAAACATTCATTTGAAGGAATGCTTGACAAACTTAATCAGATTGAAAGGGCAAAAATTGCTTAAACTTTTTGCTGAGCACTGAGAAGACCAATGGCTTAATAACTGAGTGGGTGAAGGGATGTAGAGAAGACAAACAGAAGATAGAAGGAATCCATATTGGGTGACAGTGTGAGCATAGGTGGAAGTGCATTGCAGAATGTGAGAAGATTATACTGGCCAAAAAGAAATAAGATACATTGAGAAATAATAAAGGAAGAAATAATATGTGCCAGGATAATGAAGAGACTTGAATTTCTAACTTCAAATAAGCAACTGGGCTGATAGTCTCAAAATACTAAGTTTGTGATGCTGCTTTGAGGTAAGATCTGTCTCTGTGCATCTCTCTCTCTTTTTCAGGCCTTTTAAAAGTTTAGCTCCAGAGAGGAGTATGAATTAGAATTTTGGAAAAGTAGGTCTGCTAAATGCCAATTCATTCAAAAAGTTACATGATGTTGATGTATTTGCTGACATAAATCATTAGTGAAAGGGAGAAAGACTGGAGTCATGAAAATTCCCATGTGGAGGAAATGAGAACACTTCCATTTTTGTTGGTCAGTAATTCTGTTTACAGCCTTCCTTTTCCTCACTTGGTGCCATTATCCTTTCCACTTTCCAAGTGGAAAAGTAATGTGGTACATCAGGCCAAAATCTATGAGCAAAGGTCTAATGCGATGATGCTGTGACTCTTGGCTCTTAGGCAAACATGAGTGCAGCCTAAGTACACTAAGATTCCTTATTCTCTGCTTCCCAACAAGGGGTTGGAAACAGGCCGGCTGTGTTTTAATTTACCGTGGGACCTAATAATCTTCTAAGGTGGTGGAGTGACTCTAGGGTTAATCTAAGCACATAACTGAGAAGGGGAAATTTGACTTGGACAAAATCTATGTTATAGCTGAAGTATAAATCCTCTCACCAAAATCTAATGAGGTTAGGACAAAACATTAGCAGTTAGCATTGATTTGAGCATTTTGGTCTGGGGGTTGGCCACTCCTTACTCTAGTGGGTAATGATGATGTTCTCAATAGAAACAGCAGGAAGTGCAGGTTGGTGGGAACTGAGACCCAGTTTTGACCTTGCACTTAACTTGCAGAGTGACAGAGAACTGGCTGACTAGGTTTGTTGTTTGTGCTATGAGAGAGCTGCACTGGGTGAGCCGGACTAGACGAGTCTTCCTTGGACTTGGGTAAGCCACCCAATATCTCTGAGTTTTAATTACACCAGAAATGTAGGAATAACAATTTGAGAATCTAGAAGTTTATGGAAATTTCATCAAATTCTTGGAAGTTTAAAGAACTATGTACATACCTAGAAACAGTAGTACTGGTTGCTGAGAAATAGTAGTACTGGGTCCCACAACTGGGTATCCAAGAAGGGCCTATCTGTATTTTTTTTAAAGGCTTATTGGAATCCTTTATGTAACTATATTACAGGCTAATTTTGACTGGAATAGTATAAATTTAGTGTGATGACTTTGGGAAGCCATGCTGTTCAGAGGTGCTGACTGGCATTAATGCAATATAAATCTTTGAATCATGACAAATCAAATGTGGATTACTAATTAATAAATGCAATCTTTCCAATGGGTAAATTATTCTAAAAATATTAAATCTCTGTAGAATAAAGAAAGAAAATAATTGAGATCTACAATCTTGTATCTAAAACTCTTGGGGCCAGACATGTTTTAGAACTCAGAAAATCTTTGGATTTTAGAAATATACTAGGTGGTCTACACCAGATATTAAGGTACCTCTTCAGTGGGCATTTGGCCAGCACCCCTTAATTAAACATGTTAATATTCCTACAGTTAAGCATGTGAATAGTTACACAGACTATTCAGTGAGATTTGAGAAAGACTTAGTGGCCTCATATGGTTCAGACTTCATTTTGTTACCAAATTAGTTTAATATGAATTTACAGAAAATCTTACAAAGCTGGTTTGGATTTCTGTCTTGTGTTAAAAGGTTATGGATGGCCTTCATTAAGTAACCAATTATTGAGCAATTACTATGTACCAGCTTTAAGATAGTGCCATTTGCACTAATCTTTGTAAACAACCCATGAAAGTGGACATCGTTCTCCAGTATTCATAATTTACAAATCAAGAAATTCAGGGTCAAGTATGTTCAGTGAGTAGCCAGAGGCCCCAGTGATAATTAAGTTGCAGAGCTGGCATTTGAACATCGCTCCTTCTGGTCCCAAAGACAAAAGGCAATGTTGTTTACTCACTGCTTGGTTAAGACTTCTGGTTAGTGTGATAATCTGCCCCTGTTGCCTACATAGTGTAAAAAAAAAAAGCCTTGAACATTTAATTAAATTTTCTCTCCTCATTGTGCACAGTCTCTCTGGGAAGGTTCATCCGATGATTATCTAGAAAGTGCCGACATCCTCATGGACCTGTGTTCCATTCCTGAGCATCGCACTCGGTTATTCAGCCTCCTGGAGGTCATCGCCATGTAGTTGTCTCGGTGACCCTGCAGGCCCCAAATAGACCTAAAGGGCTCTCTCCTCCATTTATCGCCTCTCTCAGAACTCCCTATTTTCCCTAAGCTGACCCCCCACCTGTGTCCCTTTGTTTCTAACTCTATATCTAAATCACTGTCTTGTGGGGATACAGCTGGAGAGCAGCACACTGGGGGTTTTCAAAACGCAGTAGTGAAATTTACTGATAAGAAATTTCAGATGCTTCAAACATTGCCGGACATATGTATCCAGTGAAGGTTTTGACTATCGTGGATAACCAAAGTAGCCTCAATCCCATCTACCTGCTCAATCATAAATTACCAAATTCTAAGCCCTAAGATTCTACTTTGTGTTCTAGCCTGCTTTCTACGCTATTTAGTTTGGGGTTTTGGATCTCAGAATGACCCGTGCTTTAGCAGTTTGGGTGGATGTGCTGGAATATCGAGTAGCTACGTAGATAGCATGCTTTCTAGTAACAAGGCCTCTAGCACCTCACCTTTGCTCCAGATTTGCTCTGGGATGCTAACTGGTAAAATAACAGCCCTGTATTTTGTGTTCCCATCTTTAGGTAAAAGGCCAAGCCTGAAAGTCCACATCAATACCACGAGTGACTCCATCCTCTTGAAGTTCCTCCGTCCAAATCCAAATGTAAAACTAGAAGGTTTTCTCCTGGGATATGGCAGCAACTTGTCCCCAAACCAGTACTTCCCTCTTCCAGCAGAAGGGAAATTCACGGAGGCTGTGGTCGGTAAGATGTTTGGGTTTCAGGCATGGGAAGAAGAGAGGTAACAGGTAACTGGTACCACGTGAACTATAAATCTTGAAGGCAAGTACCCTTTCTTCTACATCTCAGCCAAACCAAATGCCAACGTTACAAATCATCTACGTAATTGTCGTAACCTAGATAGTACAGTGCTTTACGCGAAAAAATACGGAATGTGAACCCTGCGTGTGCCGCAGAGACAATCACCTTCGTTGCCCTTACACCTACAATCCCTGACCAGAGAACTTAAATTGCATAAGGAAAAGTAAGCTAAAATGCCCGGTTTAGTTCGCTGTAACATAGCCTCTTTAGCTGGATTACTTTTACCCCCTGTTTTGTCTTTACATTCTTCTGGTGGAAAATAACAACTACAGCTTTCTGGGCATCCCTTCATGAGAAGCTACGTTTAAAGAAGAAGAGAAAATATATTACATTTCTTGAAATTTAAAAAGATTAAAAAATTAAAAGCTTTTACAAGTATGATACAATTTTACATTTCTTCGGAAATAGTTTTAATGTCATTAACAATGTAATTTGTGTTTGTAACCATCTTTAAGCCTTATTCAGAAAAATGATTTGCAAACATGAAAACTTTTTTTTAAAGGAGAACATTTTTGAAAAGGGGATCATCTGTTATAAATGCCTTCAAAGGCCTTCTGAACAGTCTCACACGAGATTTGGGTTTTGCTCCACTGCTAGGATTATTGCTAAAGAGCCTTGCCCTGAAGTTCGCATGTGTAACCCTGTCACTTGCACTGGCATAGATCAGTCAGGTCTGGCACTCATGCGTCTACGCAGGGAGCACTGAAGAGAAATATGTTCTGTCCTGCAGCCCCTTGTTCCCCATAGAGAAGTCTGTTGTACTCTAAAATCAGACAGGAGAGTAACATTAATTAAACGTCTAGACTAGATTTTACCGAAGATAATTGTTTTAAAACAAAGTTTGTTGCCAAAAAAAAAAAAATTGAGAATTATGCACTTTCAACCAGTGTTACGACACTAACCCTGACCATGTAAACTGTAAAGAATTTGAAATTTTGCAAGTATTCCCCCACCACATTCACGCTTTACTACAAAAAGTGCCTGGACGCTATATACGCACCCCACGCGCGAACGGAAGCGGGTCTACTGCTCCTGTATTTCTTGGGCATCGGAGGTAATAGTTTATTTATGATAGTTTTTACCCTTGGTTATTTCGATTGAGAATTTGGTGAATAGTAAACTTCCTTTCCATCAGAGTTGAAAAGTGTTCAATCTTAAAGGGATAGAAGTCAGATTGCTAGTGAAAAATATGTGCAAAAAAAGTAAAGAAAATTTCTGGTATAGATCTACCAAGCTTTCAGTAGTGCTGTGATGAGGGATAATCAAATGGACCCGGCACACTTTTATTTACTTACTGTTGTTGTCTTTAAAATTTTTTTATTATGGAAAGTTCAAGCATCTAAGGAGAGAAAATATTATAACGACCCTCATGTTGCATCATACAACTTGAATATAGATCACTGTTTCACTGGTCCTGTTCTAGGTATTCCTCATTCGCACAATTTTTTATTGGAGGATTTTAAAGCATAACTGGATACTGTATTTTTAAATCTGTGACCCCTTTTGTATGCATCTCTAACAGATGAGGAATATTTTGAGTAATGCCATGCCTTTATCACGTTGTAACAATAATCCTATAATATCATTTGATATCTAGTCCATATTTAAATTTCTCTGCTGATCTTAAAAATGCCTTCTTTGAGTTGTTTCTTTTTTGCATCAGGATCCAACAAGGTCTACATGTTACATTTGGTTGTTATGTCTCTTACGTGTCTTTTGTCCTATAACGAGCCTCTCTCTCCTCCCCTCTTAAATGTCACTGGTTTGCTGGAGTACTGGCTCATACATCCTGGTCCATGTTCTGCATTTAACTGGTTGCTTCCATTCTGTAATCTTTAACTGGTTCCTCTATGTCCTATATTACCCTTGGAAAAGTATGTAGATTTGGAAGCTGTGTTAAATTGAAAAGAGACACATAAATGGCTGGTGTCATACTCAGTGATGTTAAGACTGTTCGGTGTGTTAGGTGGTCTCAGTCGGATCCCTCCACAACAAAATTCACCATCAAATTATCACTTAATAGTTTCCACATGTATTGCTGATGATTGCCCAGATCCATTATTTTATACAGGGCTTCTAAAATGGTAATTTTTATATTCTATATACGTTCTAGATACAGTCTAGATATAATCTAATTCTATCATTCTGCCTCTCTTAGCTGAAATTCTATAATAAAGAGTTCATTTTTAAAATTTTCCTTATATAGAAATTTAGGAAGGTTGGGATAAGTTCTCATTGTAATGGTGCTCTGATAGTCTCCAGTGGTGACCTATAATATTGTTTCATGATCAGTATAAGACTGGATTTTTCTATATCTAATGATTTTTATATATCTAATGAGCTTTAATCAATATATCACGCATTCAATCCTAATGATTCTTGTCATTGTCTAGCCTGCATAGGGTTGACTGTTTACCTTGGTTCACTATTAAACCGTGAGTTTCTTGAAGTCAGAGTTTATGTTATTCTTTGGTTATTCATAGCAGAATGGTTTACATTGAGTAGACAGGCAGTAAATAATTGTGGTGCTGAATTGAATGGACTCAGGTCTGTGTAGAATATTTAGGCCAGAGGAGGCCAGGAGAGATTGTCTCGTCTGGCCCCTTGTCATCAGGCAAGTATATATCTAAGCCATCCAGGGTAGATAAAATACATCGCTGTGTATCTTAAAGATCTCTAGGGACAAAGATTCCAAAACTTCTCCTGGAAGGCTATTCCAAGTAGCCTTTTAAAAACTCTTACCTCATCCTTTAGATAAATGTGTTCTTTTTTATAATTTCCTTTCTCTTCTAGTATTCCAGTGGAAGGGAAAAAAAATTCCTCTCACGTCTTTCCTTTTCCATCTTTCTCTATGCCAAAGAATCTGTGTGTTTCTACTTTTATTACTTCAAAATGGACTTGCATTTCCAAGTTATATGTTATTCTTTGGTTGCTTGAGTTTATTATTTATAGTCTTTCTTAATGACTATTTTGTATTAATTGCTCCTAATTGATTAAGCAACTATGTTTGATTGTTGCTATAACAAATAACGAATTTGGTGGCTTAAAACATCACAAATTTACAGGCTTACAGTTCTGTACGTCAGAGGCCCAGCCTGGCTCTCTCTGGGCTAACACCAAGGTGCGGGCAGGGCTGCATACTCTCCTCGAGGCTCTGAGGGAAAATCTGTTTCCTTGCTTTTTGCAGCTTGTAGAGGCTGCCACGTTCCCCTTCCACCTTCAAGCCAACAACGGTGAATCAAGTGTTTCTCATTCCGCATGGCTCTGAATTCATCTTCTGCCTCCCTCTTCCACTTTAAAAGAGCCTTGTGACTATGCTGAGCCCAGCAGGACAATCCAGGATGCTCTCCCTATTTTAAGATCAGCTGATTAGTGACCTTGTTTATATCTGTAACCTTAATTCTCCTTTGTCATGGTACCAAACATATTTACAGGGTCTGGGGATTAGGATTTGGCCATCTTTGAGGAACCATTCTTCTGACTGCCACAACCTGGTCACTTGAAATTTGTGTCTCAATTCTCTCTGGCACAAGTTGACTGTGTGATCATTCTCAATTCTCTTCATCTGTAAAATAGCAGTAAAGTCTATTTTTCACAGATGTGCTGTGGGTGCGTCGGTGAATTCATGATTTTCAAGTGATGAGTTGAAATCCCTTGAGTGCAAGCTGCTCTACAAAGCAAAGAATTATTCCTTTGTGAAAATAGCATCGCTTAAAGCCTCTCCTCCCTTCTGTGATAAGATAGTCGTTGTTCACTTGCGCTGAACTAGACCCAGACGGAGTAACTCATTTTCATTTTCCAAACAATATTAAGTGCCACATTGTGACACATTTCACTTGTGTGATATGTTTAAAAGATTCCACCATTGAAGTGAGAAGCTATTGATCGTTCAGAAATATTCAAGTTAGCATTTAGTGACTGGTGGACTAAAACTCTCTTCCTGTATAATCACTTATAAGTATTTCTGTGTTTATTTTAATAAACGTCTATCTATTGAAAGAGGCATTTTCAAAAGTTACATACTGGTCTTACATATACAACTGAAAAACAAAATATTCCCTCAAAATATGATTCATATAGAACTGCAAAAAAAATTTATTTCAGCAAAATCTTCTGAGATTCTAATAGATTAATTGGAGAAGAAAAGTACTATTATCCCAGGTGATGATGAATAACTATTAATGGCCGTGAGAGTCTTGCAATGATGTGATAAAACCTGATTCATATTTAGTAGATCTAGGCTTCTATACCCTTTTTTAAACCCATACCGTGACTGTTCTCGTTTCTGTTTTATACATCCAGGCATCGCTTTGTGACTTTTAGGTTCAGCTGTTGGTAATTTTGCAAATGTCCAATAAAGTAAAACATGAGACTTTTTTGACACTGAATCTTTATAGACTCACACTTTATGTTGTTCACTTGACATCAAAATGACTTTAATCAGTATCACCTGGGCAGGAAAGCGTTCTATTCCATCAATTATGTAGTGCAAGTTAAGGAGTTATTTTAGTATCTTTACTGTAAGAAAGCTTGAATTGAAAATAAATCATATAGTTATCACTACCACAAATTCTGACTAAAGAATTAGTCTTCCACCCAGGTGTCAGGACTCAAAGGGATTTAAGAGGGAATTTCTTGTCCTGTTCTCACAGCTGCTAACTCTCACACTCACTGCTCTAATAGGGCGAGCTCCTCGCCCACAACCAGGGGTCTCTCAGCCGCTCTCCCTAGTCGCCATCTTGCTGCTTGTTCCTTAGAGTGATTTCTGAGCTAGCTAAGAGGAGGACGCAGTACTAACTGCTCTGTAGATGGTCTGCACTGGAAGGAGCCTGGACCAGAATGCTAACAGTATGCGTTCTAGGAAAGATCCACCTCTACCCAGGGAAGCAGCATGATGTGGGGGAAGAGTATGTACTTTTGAGCAAGACAGACCTGGGTTCAAATTCGATACAACTAATGGCTAAATAGTTTTGGGTAAGTCCTGTAACTTCTCTCAGTTTCATTTCTTTCATATAAAATACAGAATAATCTTTCAGGAGTGTTGTAAAGATTATGAATAAGTTATATAAGGCAGCTACGATAAGCCCTAGTACAGAGTAATAGGTTTTATAAATTTTGTCAGTTGCTTTTATAACCTGCTGAGTGGTCTTGGATAATTTAAACTTTCCAAGCTTTGTTTCAGTTGTTAGTAACAAATGGGCTCAGGCACCACTAAAGTTCTGGTCTGCTCTAAGATTTAGCGCTAGGTTGAAAACCTTGGTCTAAGTGGTGGTCCTGTGGTTGGTTTTCTGTTTTGTTTTATTTGGTGCGGGGGCAGTCAGGAAAACTGTAGAGATATATTGTTTTAGCAAAGCTGTCAGTAACTAAAAAGTAACCAAACTCCTCTCTTTATCGTACCTAATAAATGTTTCCTTAGAAGGGACAACTCCCAACATAGATTAAGAAACTAAAGAAGCAGCAAAATTTTAAGACTATGACACAGTACCCTCGATATACACACTTCTGTTCCATAGTCATGATCATCTTTTAGTCATTAAGGGGCATTTCTCGTTTTGCGTCCTTTGTGGAATCGAGTCTTAAGGTGACTCTTAGAATTCCATAGCTGTGGCCTCTTAAAGGAGAATGAGATGAATCCTGAAAAGATACAGCTGAAAGCATTTGTCATCACTAAATTTCACTTTTCCACTGTCTTAGTCTAATGAAGCAATTTTTAGCAAGAGCGTGGTAAGAATTTTGACCTATTCTAATAAAAACAAAAGCATGACACTGTTTCAGTTACTAAACTGATGGTAGTTTTATCTTAGCAAGTTTAGGTCAAAATTTAATCATCAGTTTCTTCTGAAATTTCTCACTGTCTTTTATTTCACGGGGAAAATTGATTCTAAAAATTTGAATGAAGTTATTTATAATGATCCAGAACAATATATATTGTATGTTTAAAATGCAGTTTATATTCCTGTAGATTACAAATACACCCTACAAGATTGTGGTTTTTTTTTTTTAACTTAGATATAATTGACATATTAGTTTCAGGTGTAAAACAATGATTTAGTATTATATATACTGAGAAATTATCACAAGTCTAGTTAACATCTGTCCAGAGAGCTTACTGCCTATATTTACTTCTAGAAGTTTTATCGTTTCAGGGCTTATGTTCAAGTCTTTAATCCGTTTGAGTTAATTTTTGTGAAATAGTGGTCAAGTTTCGCTCTTTTTCACATGTGGTTGTCCAGTTTTCTCAACACCACTTATTGAAGAGACTATCCCTTCCCCATTGTGTATTCTTGACTCCTTTGTCATAAATTAGTTGTGTATGTGTGGGTTTATTTTGGGGCTGTGATTCTGTTCCACTGATTTATATGTCTGTGTGTTTATGCCAAAACCATATCATTGTGCTTACTACAGCTTTGTAATGTAGTTTGAAAGAAGGGTGCATGATACTCTAGCTTTGTCCTTCTTTCTCAGGATTGTTTTAGCTATTTGGGGTCTTTTGTGGTTCCACACAAATTTTACAATTGTTCTATCCCCCTACACGTTTTACCCTTAGTTTTTACATTTGTATAGAAAGTGAGAAGAAATGTACATTTTTTTTCTTTCAGCATTGTAAACTAGAATTTCCATGGTTTTTTTTTTTTTTTTTTTTTTTGGTAGCTTTTTCATAAAAATGTCTAGGCCTGCTCACTCATTTTTTTCTGGAAGTGGGATGAAATGTGAGTAATAGAGATTGGCATTTATTACACTGAAGAGTGAATACATCACCTTAATGACAAAAAGAAATGAATTTTTAAGTGTCACAAGGAAGGTGGTGGTGGATTCGTTGAAGAAAAATAGCTGGATGCGGAAGTTGAAAATAACTGAAGAATTATAGAGGGAATGAAGTTGACAAATCGTGAAAGAGGAGCAGGATAAACGAGTGGCGGGAAAAGATGAAGTGCCAGCCGTGGCAACCACCTCAACCAGGATGCTGTCCCTTAGCAGTATATTTAAGGATTAATGATCTTCAACAAGGGTGTGTGAGGGGAGACAGCAGCCAGCAATGAATACGAGGCAGTCCCCAAGTGCACACGGGGGGTACTAATTAGACAGGGGTAGTTAGTCTTATTCACTTTTACACATAAGGAAATGGATCTCCAAGAGTTTTAAGTCAACTTTCTGAAGTTCCTTACTCAACTAGTAAGTGGCAGGTCCAAGTTTTCAACCCAAGGAGTCTGGCTCTAGAAACTGAGCTCTGAAACACTCTACTGCCTCTAAAACTTTGGGAGCTTTATCTGTTCCTCTACAATAGACAGTCCATAAGCCCCTGATATGTTGCTTCTATGTCTTTCAAACAAATGGAGAAAAAAGGCCATATGTTCTGGAAGGAGCCATCGGCTACCTAACAAATTAAGTAAGTTAAATGAGTTAAAATTCCTGAAGCACCTTCTGTGTCCTTAAAACTTATTCTCACCCACCCATTCCATCACCATCTCTATTTGTTACGAGCTCGCCGTCTCTTAAGCCCTACCTCCTCTGCTCTCCGCTAGGCTATACCTGGCCAAGGCAGTCAATGTTTATGTCCCTCTCTATGTATGTCCTAGAGGCTGAGCATTTTCTTTTACCATCATTCTTAATAAATGGCTATTTTTATTTTTGTGGGCCTTGTGTGCTCCCATACTCCATCCAGATAGAAAACCTCGAGGAGCTAAGGACCCCAGAGGCTTTCTGTTTTGACCTCCAGTGTTGTCACAGTGAATGAAGCAATGAATGGCAGAGGGGCAAGGGAGACCCAGGAAGTCTAAAACAGCGGTAGGTCACATTTAAGATGGGTTTTCCTCTTTTGTTTCGAACTATTTTCAGAATATCTTAATTCCTACTTTGTTCTTTCTCTGGAAATCGTTTTCCCACTTGGGAAGTATTTGGCTTTGAATCTTCAAGATTAATCCAAAATTTTCATTAAAAACATAGGAATCTCACAATCACTTGATTTTCTTCCGAAGTGCAAAATTAAGCAGAGCTTAAGTAAGCTTCAAAAGAGATTTTTAAAGAAATTGGCCTAGTGGGTATCAATTTCTTAATAAATATTATGCCATTATTTAAACAGTTCACCATGAGTTGACACCAGAAAGGCCTGGTTTCATAATAGATGACCACCATGTTTTGATACAGATAACATCTTTTCTAAGTTCTATTTTTCTGTTGGATTCAACTATGTTTCATGGTCTTCCTGACCTCACCAAATAATAGATAAACTGTCTCCAAGTTTATCTTTTCTTGGAAATAAATTTACAATATCTCAATATAAAGCATGACATTTTTCTTTCAAATGTATTGCACAACCCTCTGAGACCAAAATCTAACTTAAAAAAAAAAAAATCATTCCCAATTATATCTAAAAGTGTTCCCCAACATAGCTTATGGCCCTTTGGTCATGGACCAAAACAAAAGTATACCTATCCCAGATTTCTTGTAAGAGGCCTGCCTTTAAGATGTCTTAAATGGAAAGACAGCTGCTAGTAGAAGGATAAATTGGAGGGTTATGTGGGAATAGATACACAAGATCATACGTAGATTTCAAAATTTCCTTTACTTTCAGGAATACATCTCACAAATAAGGAATACAATCAAATCCCAGTCTCCTAATGGCCCACTTATTTCCTTACAAGTTTTCCTTTCCCTGGGCATTTAATGCCTGGCACTTAAGGATCCTACCTGAAGTGTTATGTCATGAAGTCCAGCGTTTGGTTATATTCTGTTTTGGATTGTTCCCTGTTTTTGTTTTGTTCTGTGTTCATTTGTGTCCTGTCTGACCAACTAAATAGTGAATTCCTTGGGGCCAGAGCTGAGTCTTACCTTCCCTCATGTACTCCACAATCAGGGTCAATAGATCTCTGGGTAAAGGAGTTGACTACTCAGAGTTTGACCGGATGTTTGCTGGAGAGTCTTCCAGTCAACAAAATAAAACATCTCTCTTTGTCCAGAGTGGTAACCTCTGGGAGGGGGGAAAAAAAGTATCCAACTGGGTTAATGCATTGGCCCTACCTTATTTCTCAGGCATAGTTAGAGTTTACACCTGTTCTGACACAATTAATACTCGTCCCCTTTCTCTCAAGTGTCCTAGTTTAGTTAAAAATTATATGCTTAATATATACTTGAGAGAAAGCCTTGAATACATAGCATGGGCCCCAGGTCTTCCACCATCTGATTCCAAGCTGGTAGCTTCACCTTTTCTCCTGCAACTGGGGACAGTCCTCAATGACAAAAGAGGAACAAAATCAAGAAGAGGTTTACTACAAGTTCGGCCCTGATGAATTCCACTCAGAAGGCTGGGCATGTAGGGGTTGGTCACACAATGCTGGAGTAGACTTTCTCACTGACCTTTTTACTGATGATTTAATGTTGTCGAGCACCTGTAATGTGCTGGGCCAAGGGCTCCACAGAAGTTAAATCCATATAGCTACCCTGGGAAGCACAAGGTATTATAATCCTCCTCTTCCCAGTGAAGACAGTAAATCCCAGAGAAGTTGAGAAATCTCTAAGTGGCAGGTTGGCTCCAGAGCCTGTCCCTTTACCTGACCACCATACCATCATACTTTCCCCATGGCACGTGAGTATTGTTTCCTTTGAACCCGACGTAAAAACTCCTCTCGTGGGGATAATTCTTGACCCCCTCCCTCTACATGGTAATGTTGACTAAAGGATTTAAAAAGAAAGAAAAACCCTGCTGACTTGAAGGCTTTGACTTTTTTACCTGATAGCTAATGGGACCTAGCTTTTATTATTTGAAAGAAAACTATCCAAAAGAAGTCCTGTGTTGTTTTTTTTTTTTATAGTACTTCCTGTAGAGATAATAACGGAGTGATAAACTCACTGGAAAATGTGTGTGTGCGTGTTACAGGCTCCCCTTCAAAAGCAAGCCCTTGCCAAACCGTAGACCAGTTCACAGACAACACCCGACATGAAATTTCTCTGTGGGGCGCACATACAAAACACAGGCAAGGAAAAAACCAGAGGCAATAAAGTCAACAATTTTAATGTCTAACAGGTCTGCTAAACTAGAAAAGGATGTGGACTGGCTGTGGGGGCAAGTGGGTAAGAGAAACAGTTTATTAAATATTTGTTTCCAGTGTCCGGGAGAGAATTTGTCAGAGCTGGAGAGTAAGGCAAGGTTATCTTGGGACAGTGGCTGAATGAGACGCTCCAGACTGTATGCCAGGACTGCGGGAAATTAAGAGCGACCTGGTACATGACAGTTGTGGACTGGGGGTGGAAGGGTCAGGTCAAGGCTGACTTCGTGGGCATGTGACCAGTGCACTCAGAAGGGCCCTGCATTACAAGTTGAATGCTTTGCTGTTGCTGCCTTCTCAGTGAAGTCAGATGGGACGGTGGCATTTGTATTGAGGGCTTGGTGCCTGGGCTCCTGTGCGCTGATGTCCCAGCCCCTCCTCTGGTTTGGTTCGAAGCCTGATCCCCTCCTGCTCCTGCTGCTAGGCCCTCCTCTTCCCACCCGGAGTGACTACTGCCGCCGTTTGCCTTCAGGAGGGACTTGGGGGTGAGTGCAGGGAGGTTTTGGTGTGCACACCCCCTTGGTGATGTCTGGCAGGACCTGGCTGCAGCAGTCCTTGCACGAGCTGGCACTGCCTCATGCACTCGTGGGGTTCTTCGGCAGGTGCAAGCCCCTCTCCTACCCCCTCGACATACACAGTCTGTCTCAGTCCAGAGATTGCAATCCTGTGGAGTCTGTGGGTTGGGATGCCCTTCCATCCACCCCTTCCTTCCCCACATCCTCTCTTCCAACCACAGCTGCATTCTCCTTTCCCATCACACTCTATGTACTACTCACTGGAGGGGGGCGGGGGGGCGGGAGTAGGTACAGTGCTGCTTTTCCTCACTGCCATCAATTTCAGACAAGTCTGAACAACACCTCCTGTAGCAAACACCCCTATGGAAGCTGTCAGCTCCCTTCAGAGCAAATCTTTGAACATTTGGAATCCCACCAGTGGAGGCTGTTCCTAGTCATTTTTGCATTAGCAGTTGTGCTGTGGTTTCATTCGGCCTTTACATCGTCCCGGCCCGCTTGGGGGGGCCTGTGGGCCACCTCTCAAAGGCTGAGAGTAGTCAGACCTCTGAGCCCCGGGGGCACAGCAGAACGTCCTGTCAAAGTGGGGATTGGTTCAGTATTCAGCTGATTTCGTGATAGAAATAATTACTGAACAGTGTAGAATTTGCTTTAAAATTTGCTTTAAATTTTTCAGGTGAAGGAGGGGTAATTCTTACATACAAACCACATATTAATTATAAGCAAAAACTTCAAGTAGTTCTACAGATAGGCTTAAAGAGTAAATTCAGCAATTACAGTTTATTGGCTTTAAAAAAAAGAAAAAAGATGATTTGCTTTTGCTGTATCCCAAACCTCTAATTAGTTTTTCGTTTCTTCTTGAAAAGCCTCAGTCCCTCCATCTTTACTCTTGCCCCAGGCTATAAAGGCATGGCGGAACAGATTCATGATTCTTTCAGAAAATAGTTGTTGTGTAATTCCTGTTTCCAGGTTTCAAAGTACAGAAATGAACAAAATATGAACGGAGTCTGGGCCAGATTCGATGCCATGCTCAGGCTACCACATCATCCTACAGGGGCTTAGAAATACTCTAAAAGTCAGAGGACTTTTATTAATTTGTGATGGTTCATAATTCTACAGACTCATTTTTTGTGCAACAAAGGGCAAAGTGCTAGGAATCCAAGTGATTTACTAAAAATTATTAAACTTTTATATTCATAGTTAAATTAGTACATTTCATGCACTTCTGACATGACTTAAAACTCTCTGTCCTCTATTTGGACTTCTGGCTTCCATGAAGCTTTGTAAAACTACGAGTTTGCACGTACCTAAGCAAACATTGCTCTTTCCCCAATTTTCTAGAAAAATGCCCCATCAGTGTTTTTCCAGAAGGGACACCAAACTTTCTGAAAGGATATCAGTGATGTTCCTGAATCGGTCGAGTCTATCAGCTGCTGCTGTTCTAGCTTTTTAATGTCACACTTAATGGTATTTTGTGGTGAGTTTTTGTGTTGATACTACCCCCTGGAGGGATGCATCAACAATACTTGAGCTTCTCCTTTTCTAGTAACTTGGCCTCAGGGTGGATGTGGACTGCAGGTCAAATACGAATCCTTTATACCTCATTGCTGGAATGCATTCGGTGGAGTGGTGTCCACGTGTTGTTATTATTTATCACTGGAAGGTGAGAATGGGTGGAGCAGGTGGGGAGTAAGGTTGGTTACCCCAGTGAAATTTAGAAGGAACGAGGAGTGGCCTTTCAAGAAATGAGTAGACACGTAGCATTTACTGTCTTTCTGTATTCCAGCTCCCTGCCAGGTTGCACACCTCTCTTTCTCAGTGAGGTTCCCCTTCATGGACCAGCAGGCCAGGGACAGTGTCTGCAGGTTTAGGCAAAGGCAGCTGAGGTAGGACTGCAGAGCTAGGGGCCCGGCTGGAGCTCTGTTGGCTTCTCCCCACCACGGCCACACTCCGGAGATTCTTTTTTTTCAGAACCGAGTAGTGGGTAAGTGGAGCTCTCTGCCTGGGCTTCAAACACAAGGAGGCTTTTCAAGGGGATTTTTCAAACAGACATGACTCAGTGTTAGTGTTGGTGAAATAAGGCGCAGGAGCTGTCTGCCAAATGCTAAAAGCTAAAGGGAATTCTTAATTTGGAGTGTGCCCATTCAGGACCGATGACAGCCAGCTGTGGCATGTGGCCCCTTGTAGATGTAAAGGAGGATTGATAATACTTATGCATGGATACGTCCCTGGCCATAGTTTGGTGGTGGTGGTGGTGTTTTTAAAGGTTTTATTTATTTATTTGACAGAGAGAGAATGAGCACAAGCAGGGGGAG
This sequence comes from Ursus americanus, assembly GCF_024610735.1. Lineage (NCBI taxonomy): Eukaryota > Metazoa > Chordata > Mammalia > Carnivora > Ursidae > Ursus > Ursus americanus. The sequence continues at coordinate 53,646,770 of NC_142130.1, forward strand.
CAGCAGGGAGAGGGAGAGGGAGAAGCAGTCTCCCTGCAGAGCCGGGAGCCTGATGAGGGGCTGGATCCCAGGACCCCGGGATCATGACCTGAGCTGAAGGCAGATGCTTAAGGACTGAGTCACCCAAGCACCCCTGTTTTGTTTGTTTTAGGTTTTGACAGGGATTTTATTCTTAAGTTCTTAGTAGTCCTATGATGTGCCATGTTGACATCTCATAAAATAGTTACCTTACTTTATCAAATTCTAAAACACCTTTAACTGTAAATCACACCACTCTTTCATATACAACTAAAAAACAATAAAGCTGTTGATTAATGACACTGCTCTTGCACCCCTAGGGCTTTTCTTTAATACTTTATTGAAACAACTTCCTTTGCCTCGTTGATAATAATGATACATAATGTGAACATATTATCTATTTTTTATAAAGAGATGTGATTTTATTTTTTAAATAAAGTCTTTGTTAGAATAGCTTTAGATTTACAGAAAAATTGCTCATATAGTACAGACAGTTCCTAAATACTTTACATTCAAGTTCTCCTATTCTTTTTTTTTTTTTTAAAAGCTTTTATTTATTAATTTGACAGAGACAGCCAGCGAGAGAGGGAACACAGCAGGGGAGTGGGAGAGGAAGAAGCAGGCTCCTAGCGGAGGAGCCTGATGTGGGGCTCAATCCCAGAACGCCGGGATCACGCCCTGAGCCGAAGGCAGACGCTTAATGACTGCACCACCCAGGCGCCCCTCAAGTTCTCCTATTCTAAACATGTTATGTTATATTGTGCATTTGTCACAACCAACAAACCAATATCCATACGTTATTAACTGAAGGCTGTACTTTATTTGATTTCCTTGGTTTTTACTGAAGATCCTTTTTCTCATCCTGGATTCCACGCAGGATGCCACATTATAATCTGTCACGTTTCCTCTGGCTCTGGTGGACAGGGTCTGTTTTCTCGACTTTCCTTATTTTTAGTGAAAGAATCTGGTTAGATGCTTTGTAGAATGCCCTTGGATTTAGTTTTATCTGATATTTTTCTCATGGTTAGACTGGGGCTGAGAGCTTGAGCAAGGAAAATATTACTTAAAAAAGTTTTAAAAGTAAAATAAACAACCAAAAAGAAAAAGGTTCAACAACCGCTAAATATTCTTCACCTTTAGAGTCTGAACCTTGTTTCACCTTTGACTCTGAGTTCTCAATAGCCTTGTTTTCCCACACCACAGCGTTCACTGGACCAGCAAGAATGCTAGTGACGCAGCAGCTTTGAAACCCTTCTCTACTGGGTTTTCTCCCAAATCACTGACCCTCTTCAGCCAGTTTTGAAACTGTCAATTTCTTGACTTTATTAGGAAAGGTTTCAGGTAATGACAGCAAGGTCAAAACTGCCCCTGAATGATGTAAGATACCATCGATCATAGGACGTATTTGAGAAATCTTAAAAGCTGGCGGATGGTATGTCTTAGAGCCATTTAAATAGGGTACTCTGAATTTTTAATATACCATTTCTTCTAAAACAGCTTTATTTTCAATATTGTTTAATTATCATTTGGGATTCAGATAAGACTATGTTGCTTTTATGTCTCCAAATCAAATTAAAACTAGTAAACTCTCACCTGCTAGATGAGGAGGAAATCAGATTTCTTCTCTTTAGGACTGTTTTCTCCCCAGTCTTGCAAAGCCTGAAGAGCTGGTGGAGTTCATTTGGAAGCCCATCCAACTTCTGCACAAAGTGGAAGAGCCTGGGGCTCCATTCCATTCACAGCCCCTCCCCCGTCTGCCCCTAGACCCTGGTTTTCTCTTCCTCCATCCTCTGATCAGGTGCCGACTGGCCAAAATCCCAGAGAGGGCCAGCACAGCTGCTCAGAGGAGGCCCCTCGTGTGAACAGGGCGCTAGCTTGGTGCCCACTGTTCTCCTTGCTGGGTTTCTAGGGCCCACGTTCTGCATCCCAGAGGTCTTTCTACAGCCCCAGTTACTTCAAGAAAGCAAGAGATTTCAGCCTCTTCCACTGGGGACCCAGAGGCAGCTGTCTCTCCCCCTCTCTGAGGGTGAACCAAAGATTAAGCATTACTGTTCTTTTCAAATCTCCAAATCACAAGAGGGATAATTCTACCTATTCAACTTTTTCTTTCTTTCTTTCTTTTTTTTTAACATCAAAAATCTAGTTACTGACAAAAGGTGTTTATGGGCTGTCTTTAACAGACTCAGAGTCACCTCTGAATTCATTTTCATCTTAAATCCCTTCTCTGAACCTTGGAGGATGTCTGAGATGATGTTCACCTTCTCTGACCCAACTCTTTAAAGCACCATCATATGAACCGTTGGGTGCTTGGCCCCCCTCCTGCCAGAGTAAAGCCAGCACGGTGCCCCGTATGATTTAGTAGAGGATGTATGCTTTGCTTTATGTAGTTGAAATAGAATGAGACATGATCAGAGGCACTGTATTCACATGAACTCACTCACAGTAACTTGCAAATGGCTGCTTCTGTGATTCTGTCTGAGAACAAGTGAAAATAAGCTTGAAGAGGACAGCCATACTGAGTAAAGCAAGGAGGCACCTCAAAAAGGGAATGGACATAGAAACTTAAATCTGGGTCCTGGTGAGCAAGTTTGTTCTAACTTAACAATTCTGGTAAGCTGATCTTTTGTGTAAATATTCCAGTAATGCTTTGAACCCACTGCCTCATTTTAGTCCCCCAAAGAACACATAGTATCATTGGTGATATTACTCGTTTGTTTTCCTAATCTGTGGTCTCAGATACTCGATAGAAAAGCTGAAGCAGTTTCCAAAATAGAATCCTAGGATAACATTTAAAAAAATAAAGTAATAAAAGGAAAAGAAAAATGGGAGTTGAAAGTTCTGATAAAGCCAGGAAGAGCTACTCAACAGGAACGTAGGTAGTTTCCTCTACATTACAGAAAGTTGGGTCAGATGTCTTAAGATCTATTTTACCACTTAAGATCTATTTTAAGGAAAGAGTCCATGGAATCCTTATTTATCAATTAAAAATTAGTGTTGAATTTTATCAAATGACTTTTAGTACCTGTTGAAATAGGCTTATTTTTTTTTCTTTTTATGACACATTTCTGGAATAAACTACACTTGGCCATAATATATTATTGTATTATGTGCTGGCAGATTCTGCATACCAATAAATTTTCTAGGATTTTTTGCATTGATGGGAGTATGACGAAGGAAAATTTATTCAGTGGCATCTGTTAAAGACGGTTGGAAAGACTTTATTTAAGGGCGGGGACTATTGCAATCAGCGTAGGGACTGCTACGATGGCATCTTGCAGTGTGGCAGAGAGATCGAGCTTCACTCCGAATGCAAGGAAAAGTGGGAGTTTACAGCCCCGGAGCAGGACAGGAATGCGTGGATGGAAAATGAGAAGAAACATGAGGGTAAGGACGGGGGAACCTGGCTAAACTAACCTGCGGACTCTTGCTGAAGGCAGGCCGGGGCGGTCAGGGGATGGTGGAGGAGGGGAGCCTCACGTGTGCTGAGGTATGTGATCAGGTATGGACGGCAGGGCGTTCTGGCCAAACTGTTTTAGCAAAACACGTGGTAACATTGGACGACACAGAGATGAACACAAATGAAGCCCAAAAGTCAGGGCCTTGTTAAAAAGAGCTCATAAGAGCCTACTTAGAGTCTGGTCAGGACAGAGGGTCTTTGTATGGTGTGTAATTTTATTTTATTTTTTAATTTTATTTATTTATTTTTAAAGATTTTATTTATTTGAGAGAGACAGCCAGCGAGAGAGGGAACACAAGCAGGTGGAGTGGGAGAGGAAGAAGCAGACTTCCACCGGAGCAGGGAGCCCGATGCGGGACTCGATCCTAGAACCCTGGGCTCACGCCCTGGGCCAAAGGCAGATGCTTAACGACTGAGCCACCCAGGCGCCCCTGTAATTTTATTTTTGTGAAATTTTTGCATTTTGGAGCCTGTGGCGATTGCTTTAAAAAAAAAAAAAAGCTTTCAACATTTTCCTTCCTTTTTATAAGTCCTCAGGGTCTCTTAAGACACAAATTTCTGCTTTCAGGAAGTCCTCATCTTTATTGTTATATGAGCTACCACTAAATTAGCACTTTGTGTGATAGGTACTGTGAAAGCTTAATCATCACTAAGATCCCTGTGCGGCTAGGAACTATGATTTTTTTCCCATTTTGCAGGAGAGGAAACAGATGCACATACATTAAGCACTCACCTTATATAAGCAACTAGCGAGCAGAGATCTGATTCCAGGCTCTAGAGGACATGCTTTTGTGTCTAGAAATTTCGTTTGATATGAAATCAAATTGTGAAAAAGATGGCAGGGGTAAATTATTATTTTTGTTCAAGCCTCTTATATAATTTCCTGAGGATCATCCTGGCTTATTAAATGTTATTTCATGGAAATTTGCACTGCAGAAATAAACCTCACTATGACTTCATTCTAAAGCAGTGTGGCTTGCAAGGTGGCTGTCTTCCAATAAAAATGTGAGAATTGGGATTTATCAAACAGAGTGATTATGGAAGAATGATTTGCATTACCGAAAAATCTAGCACTTTATAAAGGATTTCAATAATAAATTTCCTTAAACAGGAAGCTGTCCCAATCCTTCACCTCAGGGCATTTGAAATAGTAAGCAAGTTAGATGTAATTAGTCTACAACATGGTATAAGCTTAATGATTAGGAATGGAAAGTTGGTTAAAGTAACTGCATTCTACACAAATTTGCTTAAATTGACATTTTAATTACATACATTTTCTAAAGAAAATGCCAAAACACATTGGCGTGTGTTACCAGAATTGCTGATCGAGACAAGTGTATATATTTCCAGGCTGCTACAAATTCACAAAGAATTTCAGAGCGCAGAACTGAAATAGAAATTTTGGTTTTTTAGTTGTTTTATTTTTCCATGTTTGTGTTCCAAATCGAGTGCAAAGACTGCTGAAATACATGAATGTTGGAAGTTTCTAATGAGTAGTGAGAGGCTGCATATCTGCACCCAGTTCCCGACATCTGCTCCAATTTGTAATTGGCTGTCACAGCCTCGGTTTTATGCAAAATGACTGATCATAACAAAAATTACTCTTAAATTGCTCATATAACCATATGTCTTGGATCATGGCACTATCTTTGGCTTCTGCGTATGTTATTTTTCTAGTATTTCAGGCCTTTTTTTTTTTTTTAAACCACTGAGGCAGAATTGAATTAATGTGCATCAAGGAAGGAAATAGACTCTGCCACAGTGAGTGTTACTTAAGAAAAATAGAGATTTAGCTTTGTTTTCTAGAAGTAAATTCAAGGTAACATATAGTTTGCATGGCCAAGTTAAAAATAAATACAAGGCCCTTGTTTCAAAAAGCAGGAGAAAATTGTCATTAAAGATACTAAAATATTTCCTTTCTTCCACAGCTTCTCAACTTATGATGATGTTATTTTATTTGCTATTTCATGTCATTAGTAAATTAAAATTTTAAATTATTTACGTGAATTTTGCCATTTATCTTTACGTTGTGCAATGCTAGTTTAAAATGAAAATATAGGCCTTCAACTAAGCAGAATCACAGATCACACAATTTGTGCTTTGTCCCTGATACAGGCATGTGTATTTCATTCTTGCCAGAAGAGTGGAAATACACAAAACTAGCTGCTCTTTTTCCTTCACTTCTTGACACGTGTACATTCTATAACTTTGCCTTTGGCTTACTTACAAGTGAGGAAGAAGGGAGAAGCACGGGAACTGGGGGTTGCTCCAGCTTCCCCTTTCCTTCTAGGTGCTCCTTCTCAGCATAAGTGGTAGGCAAATACAGAGAACTAACATGAGGAGGAGAGGATACTACAGGATTGCTTGGTCGTTTGTGTTACAATGCCATTGCCTTCTGCGTGGAAGCAAGTTTTGGTTTGCTTGAACAGTGTGTCCTCACAGGTCCCCTCCATGCCCTCTTCCTCAGCCAGAGATGCAGTAAGCTTGCCTTGTTTGGCCTTAGAGTCTTGCTGAACCCCCATCTGTCCTGGGTCCCTGGGAACGCTATGCTGAGAGGGCAACTCAACCACTGTATGGGTGTGGAAGAGACTGTAGGCCTGCCTGTTGTTCCTGTCTCCTCTGCTCGCACACAGGCTTTATGGTCCCTTCAGACTGCCCTTAAAAACCCAGAGGCAAAGATAAAACTATTAAGAATTTCAAGATGCTGACAGCAGGGCATTAATTCAAGCACGAGACCCTTCTGAGCATGGGGCCCTGTGTGACGGTGCATGTTGCCTGCCCATGAAGCTGACCCTGCCTCTGTGACCTCCTCTACAAATTGTGGTGATAATAGTGTGTGTCAAATAGGATTGCTGTGAGGAGTAAATAAGTCACAAATGTAAAGTGTTTAATAAGCACCCTACACATATATGTGGTACTTTCTTAATACTTATATTGCTTTATATCCCAAATAAAATCAGGAAATGTATTATGTTCCTATTAGGGACCTTGATTTAGGTTAAGCATTCCTGTATAAGCTCCACTAAGCAAGATATGCCTTCAAACATGAGACTCTGAAACATAACGAATCTTCTTTTATCTGTGTTGTGGTCATGAGGCAATTACCAGTAAGTGGGCAAAGCTCTGAGGTCGGTTCGAGAGGTTACCTGGTTTCCTTTATGTGGTATAATTACTGTAGCAGGTTACAGCAAATAAGGCTGTGTGGGGTGTCCAGAAAAAGACAAAGGCTCAAGTCATTCGAAGTGGCTGAATGGCCAGGTTGTCTGTAGCTGAGAATGAGGTCAGCCCTGTAAAGCCTTGGGCAGAGAAGGCATCTGTTCCAAACTCAGAGGGGACACCCTTAAACCCAGAATGAAAACAGACGTGAGCTCTGAGTGAGCAGGGGTGAACTCTTGTTGACTGCAGCATCCAGACAAAACTGGGTGTAGAATGAATTTCAGGAGCCAAGGTCACCGCAGAGCTACTGTAGATAATAGTCATCAGTCAGTTCAGTAGACATGCGTATGAAATGCTATTTAGTACACCCAATGTATATTTCACTTATTTATGTATATTTAAATCAACCATCTTGGAAACAGCAATTCAAAAAAAAGAAAGATTTGATAAATTATTAGCTCCCGATTTACTGTGTACTGATTGTTTAAACATTTTATTTAAAACCTAAATTTTTTTTTAAAGATTTTACTAATTTATTTTTACAGAGAGAGAGAGAGCGAGCACACAAGCAGGAGGGGCAGGGAGAGGGAGAGGGAGAGAGAGTATCAGGCCAACTCTGTGCTGAGGGCAGAGCTGCAGGGCTCGATCTCACCATCCTGAGATCACGACCTGAGCCAAAACCAGGAGTTGGACGCTTAACCAACGGCACCACCCAGGCTCCCCTAAAGCCTAAATATTTTTAAAAGAGATTCTCTTTTTATTTATTTTCCATTGTAGATGAAAAGTATACCAACCTGAAATTGTGACCTTGTTTAAACATTGCTCACAAAAATGATTGGTTGAATATGCTAACAGGCTGAGAAATTATGCAAATAGGATAAAAATAAATAGAACATTATGAATATTCATATTACTACAGAAGTGAGCCGTTTCAGATCATACAGCAGGTGAGATCCTGTTGTGTCTCATGTGTCTTATGCAACTATGATTTTCCTTCTTGGATTCTGAAGTATCAGGCTGAGTCCTGTGAAGAGTAGGATAACGAAGTGGATATGATTGGATTTTTAAAAAATCCCTTTGGGAAGGATTGATGAAAATGTGGCACAAAATCTGTGCCTAGCAAGATTGGTTTTGAAAATCTGGATTTAATTTTCATTTTAAGAACTTAATGGACTGAACCGTCTCAGGAAGTATTAACTTTCCACATTCCTGGGTCGTCTCCTCCGCTGGTGCTGTGGTTACAATGACTAAGGCCCGGGGAACACTGAGTCAGGACGTGCGTTTGCGGTCGGTCGCGGATGTCGCTCCCTCGCAGAGAATTTGATAAATACTGTGATCTTTTCCAGATGCAGAGCCTAAATACCTGATTGTTGTGCGGCCTGCCCCTCCTCCCAGTCAAAAGAAGTCATGCTCAGGTATATTCTGCTCATTTTTCAGGTTCTGTTCACTGTAAACCATGCTTTTTCATGTCTGCCTGTGGAGACCAAGTGCGTTGGGGAGGCCTTTGGAATGCGGACTAGAATATGTGAGACAGCAGCCCCATGGCAGCAGATACCCTGCTCCCTGCTTGCGGGTGTTACAGTCAGTCGGGATCTGATCCCAGCACCGCAGACAAAGCTATAGGGAATTTAGGCAAATCACTGACCTTCTTGGTGCCTCCTTTCACCTGCATTCCAGAGTCCTTGTGGGGCTTACGTGAGTTCATGGTGTGGCCTTGTAGGACAGGGCCTGGCCCACAGCAAGTGCTGGCTTCGAGTTAGCTCCTGTTAGCCTGAATCTACTTTGCAGTGTGTCAACTCAGGCCCGCTCTGGAGCTTTCCAGACTTCAAGGGCAAAATCTGATGTCTAACCTTTGTTGAAGGAGACTGTTTACATTTCAAAAGCATCGCTCCTTCGCGTGCATGGTAAATGGGTTGGAACTTGGGTTCTACTTTACTCCTCCTGTCTCCCTTTGGGACCCTCTTCTATTGAGTCCAACATGAGAGCAAGGACTGCTTTCCCCGAAGAGCAACACAACGCCGAGACTCCTGGGGAGAGGGAGACTGGAAACAGGAAAGTAAATAACCTATGAACGTATGAGTAGAAACATTTTCCACAGGCTAAAGAAAGATGAAAACCGTACATTGTCCCAATTTCACTACTAAAATTTCTTCTCAGATCAAAAAAGCAGGCCACTGCTCTCAGAACCTAAAAGAGCTGGGAATATGCCTTTACCGTCCGATGTCACATCTCCCTAACTGTACATAGTTGATAAAAATGCTTTTCTTTTCTTTCTTTTTTTTTTTTTAAGATTTTATTTATTTATTTGACAGAGAGAGACAGCCAGAGAGAGAGGGAACACAGGCAGGGGGAGTGGGAGAGGAAGAAGAAGGCTCTCAGCGGAGGAGCCTGATGTGGGGCTCGATCCCATAACACTGGGATCACGCCCTGAGCCGAAGGCAGACGCTTAACTGCTGTGCCACCCAGGCGCCCCTTATTTTCTTTTTCATCTAATGTGAACTGCTTTTAATATTTCCTAATCATGTTTATCTTTTATAGTACACTAGATGTCAAGCAAAAAGGATCTCTTTTGTTTGTTCTATGTTTCTAGAGGGATGAAATGGGCTGGGGGAGCGTACAGATCCTCACACCGGCCCTTTGCAGCTGTGTATGTCCTATCTTCCGGCTGCGTCAGCCACGCCTGTTACCAGAAATTTGTTGCCACAGTCCCCTCCCCTCCTTCTGTTGGTTTTCACTTCTTTTTAAAGAAGCAGTAAACAGTCAAACATTTTGAAAAATACAAATTCCTTTTCCTGGACTCCTAAATTCTCCCAAAGCATGAGGGAAATTTCAGTGACTCCTTATAACTTATAATGATAGTTGTCATTTCAAGACTTTATTTCAAAATATTTAAAAAAGTCAAGAAGTATTAGTATGGATCCATGGGATTCTGGCTTCATGTTCATCAAAGTATTTCTCAATACAAACATACAAAAATGTGTAAGGAGTGTCAAAAGAGTGATTACACCTTAGTCACACTTTATAACTTAGTCACACTTTATAACTTCATTTGGGAACTTGTAGGACACTGGTCTGGAAATTATTTTTCCCTTTGTGGCGACCAGCTCAGGAAATTGTTTCATCTTGCTCAGGATATAATACCCCACCTTTCCTTTCAGGCAACGGATGTAATTTTTTTGTAGTCTGCATTTGAGAATGATACAATGACTAATGCATTAACTTCGATTCATTTTATATTTGCATCTGCCACATAAATTTTAATCATTTTTATATCCAAACTTAGTGAAATAATTATTTTATGGTCATGTAGGCCTTAGGTTCCCCTGGAGAAAGGAAAAGTTATCTTTTGTGTCTGAATGGCATAATCTTCATACAGTGTGAGCTATGCCAATGATGTAGTGTAGAAAACAAAAAAACCCCCAAGAACTAGATTACATTCAGAAGACGGAAATTTGAATCTTGATCTTGCTCTTGGTGTGACCTTGGATACCCTTGAAACTTCTCTGGGCCTTATTTTTCATTTGTAAAATGAGATAGTTGTATTACATTAGTGAAAACCAACTCAGGGGTGGCAGGAGGAATATCAGAATCCCTTCAAGCCTTTTTCAAACTACATAAACCCCTTACCCTCACTAGGTTCTAATCTACCCTCTTTGGGAGTCAGACTTGGGCTCTGGGAATCACAATCACACAAGGCAGTATTACAGGTGGAGGTGGAAAACTTTATGGAGAAGGAAAAAAGCATGTTTGCAAACAAATAAACAGCTATCCTTGACAATTATTTCAAATATCTTTTAAAAAATTCAGCTATGTTACCATGAAACAATCGGCCACCACTAGGCTATATATGTTCTGGACTGAGAAGTTTTTTCACCAGAATAACAACTCACGGAACTTAAATCTAACAGAAGCAGTAAGGATGGGACAATTTTAAAGGGCATTTGGTTCAGATAACTTTAACTAAGCTTATATAAGAGGTACCTTCCTACCTATTAGTTCCTACTGCATTTGATCAAAATAAGGTAAGTTCTTCCAATAGCAAATATAACAGGCGTGGTCTCATAAAATTAAAGAGGGAATCCAATGGAAATAAAAAGAATGTTTTACGTTCTGCATAGTTTTATTAGCTATCTTATTGTATTTTTATGTTACTTACAGATCTTTTAATGAGCCATGGCAAAGGATCTTCATTGCTCTTTTTTATTGTCCCCCGTTCCTGAAGTTTCAAATATATTTGAAAATGCAAATACCTTCCCCCCCATATGCTGGAAAAGAATCTAAAGTGGTTTATCACCATCACTTGGCGTTGCCCAAATCCAATTCATCCCATCAGAACAACTGTACTCCTGTGTCATCCAAATTCTGCCAGCATTATTAAGAATGTGTAAAAAATGTGTATACATTTTCCATTTAGACAATCAGTATTTAAAAAAAAAGGCCTATTGTAATAGTATGACAAGGGATTTTATACTTCTAAATTGGTTTTAAAAAAGAATATAACCTACATTTCACACTAATTCATAGTCTTGGGAGAAGAGGGAAAAACCAACATGCTTTTATTGTATCTGTAAAAGAAATGAAGTGAGCGAAAGCAGTTGCATTATTTATTTCACTGCTAATAGCCACGACTTTCATATTCATCCGTAACCCATAAGAAAACAAAACCTAGGTATGATTGCATATAGTTTACATGCATATTACCCATATATGTATGCATATATACATATACACATAAATCTCAAAATGATATTTTGTTTGGTTTATGCTTAAATTCATGGGCAAAAAAAATTGGTAATATTTGTGCACTCCGTGAGAAGAAAAGGAGCTTGATGCTTTCATGCTCTTTATCATCTTCCCAAGTCATTTTCATGCATTCTACCGCAATCATAAAAATATACTGTGTTACCGGAATTAACCTGCACGTTACCTCCGTAGGTAAAGCACGCTCTCGCAAACCTCTCCAGCTGGTGGTTGGCACTCTGACACCAAGCTCTGTATTCCTGTCCTGGGGTTTCCTCATTAACCCGCACCATGACTGGACATTGCCGAGTCACTGTCCCAATGACAGGTAATTCATCCTTACAAAGGATTTTTTTTTGTTTTTACCTGAAAATTCACTCTTGCTTTTAGTAGTATCTGTGCATGCTCTGGAAGAATGAATAAATATCAGGGGCTTCAGCACATATCGATCACCCATTAGCTATACAGCCTGTTCTGGGTGTGAGAGGAAGGAAGACACTGAGGGTCCCTACCCTTGAGAGAATTATCATCTACCTGAGTAGAAAACACATGCAAGCATTTGTTTCTTCCCAAAGAATAAAGTACAAGGGAGCATGAGCCAAATAGCAAGTGGGGAGCTTCAGTGAGAACAGTAATAAAAGCTCAGAGGAAAAGGCCCAAGGCAGTTAGGAAAGATGGTTAAAAGTGGGAAATGCTGACCTTTGGTTGGAAAGGGATGGAACTTTGGTTTGACAGTTGAAGAAGTGCTAGAAGCAGTAGTTCTCAAAGGGTGGCCCCAAGCCAAGCAGCATCAAGATCAGCTGGGTTCACTTCTCAAGGCCCCCTCCAGATCTACCGAATCCGAAGCTCTGAAGGTGGGCCCAGGAATCTGTTTTAACAAGCCCTCTGGAAGATTCTGATGCCTACTTACGTTTGAGAATCACTGGTTTAGAAAACTGGAGAGTTAGACAGGGGGCGAGATGTAGACAGAGGAAAAGCACAGGTTTGGAGGTGAAGCTCCTATCTTCCTTAGCAGGACAAAATAAGAAAATCTAAGTATATTTTTAAAGCATGGCCATTCATCCACCCAGCACATATATTCGGCATGGTCTATGTGCTGGGCAGTGTACAACATGCTGAAGCTGGGAAATAAAATGGTTGTTTATCATAAATATTTACTATGTTCTCTTTAAAATTCAGAACTTTGCATCTGACATGCATTCTAAATTCTCGGGCTTCAACAAAGGCATTTCATTAATTTTTTTTAATTTTAAAAAGACTCAAGGTGATTTTTAAATTGTGGAAGTTTGATTTCCTTTCTAATAAAAAATGTGCTGTTGAGGTATAATTTAAGTCCAGGACAATGCACAGCTTGATCAGTTACGAAAATGCACGTGATCATGTATCCTCTGCTCCCTCGGGAAAGAGAACATTGTCATCCTTCCAGCCAGAAGCTTCCTCAAGAAGCAGCCACTGAGGGGATTTCCATCACTGTAGATTAGGTTGCCTAATTATGCCTCACCTATAATTACACATAAATTGAATCATATACTATGTTGTTCTTGTGTCTGTCTGTTTGCATTCAGCATATTTTGAGTTTCACTGAATGCATTGCAGGTATTAATAGTTCATTCCTTTTTTTTAATTCTTGAGTTGTATTCCGTTATGTGGCTATTCCAGCATTTATTATCTACTCTCTTGTTGGTAGACACCCAATTGTGTCTTGTTTTGGGTTATTATGAAATTAGACTTTACAAATTTTTTTGTAGAAGACTTTATGGAGTATCTTTTAATGTCTCTTAGATAAATACCTAGGAGTGGAATTGCTGGGTCACAGGGGAAATGTTTGTTTATTTATTTATTTATTTATTTATTTAGCCTGACTTTTCCACTTACACTCGCATAGGCGATATGAGAGTTCAAATTGTTCCACATCCTCAGCAGCATTTCATGCCACAAGCATTTTGCATTTTTGCCGTTCTGGCACAGCAGCGTCTTGTGAGAGTTTTAATACACACTTCTCTTGTCCTAACAATACGGAGCACTTTTTCATAGGCTTTTTGTCTTGATCTCTCTTGCGTGGTGTTTTGTTTTTATTTGTCGAAATTGAAAAGAAAGAAGGACCTTTAAAAATGTAAGTTCTCAAGAGTACCTTTCATATGACTTTGATTAGGAAATCTAGACTAAGAAAAATAATAGATTTTTCCTTCACATGTTCATAGTTCTGCAGGAAGAAATTATTGGAAAAAGCCATGTAGACGGTATTGCCAAAACCAATTTTTTTTTTTAAAAATAAGCTTGAGATGTTTCAAAGAATCTGAAATGTTCCTTTATCACTCATCACTAAGTCCATAACTCATTTTGTTTGGAAAATGGACTCTTAGAAGAACATGCTTTCTTGTGATAATTCCAGCTTTACTTAGTGCTAAGAAAATTAACACTTATGGATTGCTTTCTTACTCCTTTTCATTTTCTTTAGTCTTTAATTAAAAAAGACCAAAGGGGGGTGGGAAGGAAGAAAGGAAATCTGTTGCTCTTGTAGCAAAATGCAGCTGATCTTAATAGTTACTTAACTTGCTTGATAAATTCATGAAGTTTGGTGACCTGCAAATTCATAGAGAAAGCTTTGGATATGATTTCTTCCCCTGTCCTCAAACTTTTCCTTCAATTTCCCTTGGTCTTACCCCTTCATGAAAGCCTTTATCTGATGCTGATTCTAACTGATAGATGTTGCCATAGTTTGATAGCATAAGGAGGTAATAGGGAGGAGAGGAGCAGATGACCTGGTAAAGCTAGAACATTAACAAGGCAATTGAGGAGAAGACCCAAGCTACTCAAACCATGTGTGCGCCTCTCCCTCACCTCCTTGCTCACACACCCTGGCTTTGCTCTTCTCATCAAATAGATGGAGTCATGCCCATCAGATCACACTAGGCAAAATCAGTAATTCTACTTAGAACAAAGTTTTTTTAAAAGATTCAACAATAGCATATCGAGATGCTTGTAAACTTTCAAACCTGAATGAGTGGGACAAGCAAGGTATCCTTGACAGAAATAGGGGACTCTTAGGACATGACTAAAAGGGAAGAATTCAGTGGTGATGCCTGGAAAAAAGCACTTGGAGTTCTTGTGGATTTCATTTACACATGTCTCCTTTATTCCTAGTTAGTACTGTTAATAAAGAGCTGACATTTAAAGTCTTGGTGGAATCTGAGAAAAAGTAGTAGTCCTTGTTTAAAAGCTCTGGAACTACTGTGCACATTATAAACCCCCAAATAAATCCACCAGGATTCTAAATCAATGTAATTAGAAGCAGACTTGGAGAAATCTACCCCTACATGATGGTGGGTTGTTTTGTTTTGTTTAGAATTTCAACTAAGCCAGTAGGTTAGAATAAGGAGTAGTAGCTATAGGGAATGATTACTTCTTGAAGACTGGAAGATTAATATGCTGAATTTTTCCTTCAAGAGTACCTTCTTAAAAAATCGTTGGAATCTAATCCATCAAATTCTAATATTGGCACCCTGTGTAAAGTCTCTGATTCTTAAAAAAAAAAAAATCACTTCTTATTGATTTGTACAGCCCCATTTATCCTATGCAATGCAAAATAATTTGTTGGAAATTTTTTTCTTTATACTTTGATTTTGGACTTTCTGTATCCAAGTTCTGTGTAGTAAGTTTCCAGAGAGAAAACCCGTTTCATTTTGTTTTAAATTTGGAAGTATTAATGGAGTATCATTTTATTCTTCATGACACGTGGCGCTATTCCTGTTTGCACAGGGTCCATATGGGTATCCATGTTCTTAAATCCTTTTCTGAATTCACACTGGAAAATAGATGTGCTTAATTTACAGTTTTTATTCTTAATAGGCTTTGAATGGAAGAACATACACATTTGTCCTTAATACATCTAAGGTCCAAAGAAAACTTTCCAAATTGGCCCAAATGAAGAGTAAAACATGTTTTTAACCAAAATTTATTTCCTCATTAATAGCTTATTTTTTCCTTCCCATGTTTCCAGCTTTTTAAAGTGTTCAAGATTGCTTTAGTTCTCACTCCTTTGCCAACTTATTAAAGCTTTATGATTTGTTTAGAAATCATTTTCACATTTTCTAGCACTTTCACATTGTACTTATTTACTGTTAATGTAGAATGAGGCCCCCCCTTCTCAGCCAGTCCAGAACAGGCCCTTGCCTTTCTATTTCTTCCCCCCTAGTTTTTAAGAAGTGAATATTTTTGATGTCTGTGCATTTTCACTTGATTGAACCCAATGCCTTGTTTTCCATTTGTCTTTCCATGTAAATTTTAAGCTGTGTGAGGACAGGGACCATGTGTATTTTAACCAGTTTAATCTTCCCAGTCCCTGGGTCAGCATCTGGCACATAGTAGGCCTTCAGTAAATATTTACGTTGAATAAATAAAGAGTAAAACACCAGCATTTTCACAATGATGTCTCGCCATTACTTCAAACTTAGCGTGACAAAATCAAACACCTACTTTTCCTCTTGATAATCAGCTCCATTTCTTATACTTTCCAAAGTACCTTAATTCTTCCATTCATCCTAACTTGAAACTTGATTCATTTTTAATTTTTCTTCTCCTACAGCTAATGAGCCCCCAGGTTTTCTGGGTGCTGGCTTTGGGAAGAACTCACATCAATGTCTTCTATTTCTCCACATCCACGCCAATGATTCCAATTCAGACACTCTTCACCTTACCCTGATTCCTGGGAATAGCATCCGGGCTACTTTCCCTGGCTCCTTTCCTATCGCAGTCCGTCCTGGCTTCTGCAACGCCGAGGAAATTTAGATTATCTACCATCAGCTCACTCTTTCTTCACCCCAGATTTCTCTTTCTTCTCTTCTTTCCAAGGAATCCATTTCTGACTTCAGGCAGTGCTCGTCATCCTGTCCCATCCATGCTCTGTAAGCCTGCACTCTCACATTTCATGCTTACTGCCATTGGGGCCCTGCCTCCTGCTTCAAACATGTTCAAGATTTCCCTACTCCAGAACAACACCTTCTGTTGATCCTGTTCTCTCTTCCAAGTGATTTTTTCAATCTCTTAATTCCAGAACTTCTCAGAGTGGTCTGCTCTTATTCCCAGTTTCCATACCCCCTCCCCATAGTCTTTATGCCCTTTCAGTGGCTTCCCTTCCCTTTCTGCCATTCCACTGAAATATCTCTTTGTGGTCACCAATGATCAATTAATTGCTAAATCCAAAAGAATTTTCTCAGTTCTTACCCTTTTTAACCTCTCTGTGGAATTGGTGGGCCAGCTTCCTTTTTTGATATATATTTATATTTATTTATTTTATAAGTAGGCTCCATGCCCAGCGTGGAGCCTAGTGCGGGGCTCGAACTCATGACCCTGAGATTAAGACCTGAGCTGAAATCAAGAGTCAGATGCTTAATTGACTGAGCCAAACAGGTGCCCCTTTTTGACATTTTTATGTAGAGTTTTCTCTTTTTTTCTCCTCTCTTCTGCTAATTTGTTGTCGTACCTCCCCAAAATGGAATCGAGTTTTATCCTTGGATCTCTCATCTTTGTTTCCCCCTTATCTCATCTGTGTTGTCTTTAACCATCACTTCCAAGTAGAACAGTGGTTCTCAAACTCTGTGCACACAAATCACATAAAAGACCTTGTTACAATGCAGATTCTGGCTCCATAGGCCTGAGAAAGAGCCTGAGATTCTGTATTTCTAAGGGGTCACAAGAAGCGCTGATGTTGCTGTTGTCCCAAGAGCAGTGGGAGTGACAAGGATGTATATGACTTCCAGCGTTGACATCTGATCTTGACTCATTCCCAGAGTTTCTAAGACTGTGTTTTTAGTTGATGGAATCCTCTCCATTAGAGAGGCCAAACAATGGTGGTTAGTACATCGAACTCCAATAAAGCTAACATCTTCTATACCACCCAAAGAGCTCCTTTCCATTACTTTAATTTCCTTCAAGTCGTATCTCTTTTGTAGAGATATAATTTTGATCTATTTTCTTTTCATTTCTTCCATGATTCATTCCTTTGTTCTCTCATTTCTGGACTACAGCAATAATCGAGATTCCTCCCTCCAATTTCCCTCTAATTCTTCCACTGCTGGTAAGTCTAGCCTCCTTCATCACTGCTCAACTTTATTCACCAGCTGAAGAATCCCCACCAGGTCCTCACTGCCTGGTAAAAGAAATCTTAGAGTCTCTCATACAACCTGTCTCTAAGAATATATGAGTCATGCTCCTGCCATGAGTTTTAAATCTGGACTACTTTGTTTTCCTGGACTTACATAGGATGTCCTGCTTTAAATCCTACCCCTGAGATTTAAAATGTGGTCTGTCCATTTCAGCAGTTCAGGCTGCAGAGTGCTGTACCCAGCCACACTCAGGACCCCGTGCTTTTCATCCCAACTTCCTTAGTCCTATCCATTTGTATACCTACCCTGCCTCACTCTGCTGTGAGCTCATTTTTGAAGTTTTCATGATGCCCTGATCATCTTCCATTGCATGTGGATCTTAGCGTCATGCTTTATAATAGTAGGTCTCAACAAAGGTCCAAGGGAATAAGCAGATGGAATGTTGTTCAAAGCTAGCCTTCAGAATCATCTGGTCAGGGGCCCCTGGGTGGTGCAATCGGTTAAGAGACCGACTCCTGGTTTAGGCTCAGGTCATAATCTCAGGGTGATGGGATCAAGCCCTGTGGGGCTCGTGCTCAGCACAGTGTCTACTTAAGATTCTCTCTCCTCTCTCCCTCTGTCCCCCCCCCCCCCCAAATAAATAATCTTCAAAAAAAAAAATCATCTGGTCAGGCCATCTAGCTCTTGAATCTCTTCTGCAACCTCTCCCATCCAGATCCAGCAATGGTAACAGCATAGACATTGAGGATACAAATTCTGGTCAGATTGACCTAAGATCAAAATCCTGTTGGCGCCTGGGTGGCACAGTGGTTAAGTGTCTGCCTTCGGCTCAGGGCGTGATCCCAGCATTCTGGGATCGAGCCCCACATCAGGCTCCTCTGCTATGAGCCTGCTTCTTCCTCTCCCACTCCCCCTGCTTGTGTTCCCTCTCTTGCTGGCTGTCTCTGTCGAATAAATATAAATCCTGTTTTATAACTGCCATTTTAGGCAAGCTATTCTGTTTTAGATAGCACTAAAATCACTAGAAACTTATTCCTTCTGTTGATTTTAAGCCAGCCACCAGGAGGTGATAAAGAAGAGAGATTTTGGGAATTTTTTACCAGCTTGAAAATTATTTTGAGTCCAAAGATAATAAACACCTAAACTGGTCCCATAAGTGCTTAGAAATAGAGAAGAGACAAGTAAGAGGAATCATACAGTGAAACATAAGTGGGCTTGAGAACCGATTGGCCATGAGGGGAGAAGGCACCAGAAGTCAACAGGAATAGGAGCAGATCTGCAGAAGAATATGAGTAGATTTTAAGGTCGTTAGGAAATTCATGGAGGATTAAATCATTAGATTTGATCAAAAGGTTTTATCGACAGATCAGACACCAGATTACAAAGAGATTTAGGCATCACGAGTGATGAGAAAGTAGGATAAGGTAGATTACTTTGAAGAAATTTTGTGTTGGTGCCACCTGGGTGGCTCAGTCAGTAGAGCGTCTGCCTTCAGCCCAGGTCATGATCCCGGGGTTCTGGGCTCGAGCCCTGCATCGGGCTCCCTGCTCAGCCTGGAGCCTGCTTCTCCCTCTGCCGATCCATTGCTTGTGTACGTGCATGAGCGCTCTTTCTCATATAAATAAAACCTTTTTTAAAAAAAAGAATGTTTTATTTATTCATTTGAGACAGAGAGCAGGAGCAGTGGGGAGTGGCAGAGGAAGAGGGAGAAGCAGACACCCCGCTGAGCAGGGAGCTCAATCCCCAGGACCTGGAGATCACGACTTGAGCCGAAGGCAGATGCTTAACCATCTGAGCCACCGGGCACCCGTCAAATAAATAGAATCTTTAAAAAAAGTAATTTTGTGTTAAAAGATAGCAGGGATAAAAAGGGAATATTCATTTTATTTTTGCTAGAATGAAAAGCATTTAACAGTTATTCAACTCAGAGAGTGAGAGAATGGAATAAGGAAATGGTATAAAATTACCAAGATGCTTATGTGAACCCTGAAATCAGAGTGGGGGGCAGGGAGGGAGTGATAGGGAGAGATGCTTTGAGAAGAATGGAGTGAGGGCAGAATTTGTATCAGCAGTCACAGTCTCCACAAGGCAAGAAGCAAAAATATTGACAAAGGAGGTGTCAGGAAGTGTCCTTTGATATGAAGAGAGCAAAAAATATGCGGAATAGATGCTTTAGGAAATATAACAGTAGTTAATTACATAGAAACAAAAACATCACTGGAAAAAAAGCATAGAAAGCCCAAATGATAGCCAACCACGTGTATCAAGCCAGGCCAGTTTGTGAAAGGACTAAATTTATCTTGACATTACTCAATTTCTGCTCTTGGTAATTCACTGCCAGTTATTTCATAAATTTTGTTTATGGGGATTCTATCCTGTGTTCTGCCTCTGTGTTTTATTGGAATAAAATGTCTGATAGGCAGCTACAGTCATCTTTTACGAAGAGAAAGGATCTCAAAGATTGTCTAATCCACCCCTGTTCTCTTTTGAGGGAGAAAAATGAGGAGTAAGTGGGCAAAGACTCCCATGAAATCAGGCTTCTAGTTTGCAGCTGACACATACCCAAGCCAAGCCACTGCCTGCCTTCTCCACGACATTTCCAGGAGCTACGGATTTTGTTTAAGCTACAATAACCGTTACGGTCAATATTCGTACCATTAGGGAGATGTAAGCGGAGATCATTGTAATCGAACCAAACACTACCTTCAATGGTTCCTTACCACTTAGGACATGAACTTGTTCTCAAAGTCCCAAGTTGCTAGAGGCAGGCTTTCCAGAGGTCCGATCCGATGACCTTCCCTGAATGCTACCTGTATCTTTAATAGACTTGTGCTTATGTCCAAATTTAATCATCCTCAGAAAAGGGTGCAGTCAATGTTTGATCCTGAGTCTCCTCAGACAATAATGGGAAGTCTGTGACTCTATGTTATGGTAAATACACAATGAAATAACAAACCTTTCCTAATGTTAGACGGACTTAGGATTGTCCTCTTCCCTTCTGGGTCATTTTACCTGTCTTTTCTCATCTCCTTTGGCCAAGCCCCGCAGTAAAAAGACAGTCTAGTGCAGTACTAAAGATATTAGCTTAGGGGCCAGAAAAGAGCCATTTGCCTGGCTCTGTCACTGGTGATCAGAACTTAGACACTTGTCCCTTTTTCTTCTGTAATGATTCTTATTCTCTCTTCAGGGTTTATTGTATGAATAAACTGAAACACATTTTAAAATCTTAAGCCCTCTGCAAATGTTCGAGGTAGACATTTATTGTATTGTCCTTCAGTTTGCATTGATTCTGTGGGAATATTGAGTTTGGTAAGTGAAACCTTACACAATGACACATTGAAAAAGATCAGTTGTAAACTCGATTGTTTAGATTAGTGGTTTTTGGTGATGGAATTATTGGCCATGTAGAGTAATTATATTCTAATTTTAGAATGAGCCCATGAGCACTGAAGTATCCTTTCTATTCATTCCACAAATATTTATGGAGTACCTCCTCTGTGCTAGGTTTCAGCTTTGTTTATCATTGTAAGGCCTAAAGCTAGCTTTAAAATCAAGGAAATTTGATTACTTTATGCCAAATAGTCTTACTGACTCTTTTAACACTTAGAACTTGCCTATATGATAGAGTTATCAATGAAGCCACTGTTGACAAGGATAACCTCTCTGAAGCAGAAGAGAAAAGTTAGCTGCCTGCACATTTATTTTTCCTGACAAACTTGGTATCAGAGAGGGTATTTCAAATGCTTTGTGATCAAGATAAAAAAATTCGGAGGATGGATTTTTTTTTTTAACATGTGGGTAAGATCATAAAGCATTTTTATACCATTTCATTCCTAGAAAGATGATATAAAATCAAGCTTATTGGTAATCCTGGAATCTGGCCTTTGGTCATTATGTTAGCAGCCCCTCCCCCCCCCCATCATATGAGCAATTGAGGGATTGAGAGATGTGTCCAAAGTAGAGCTGCATAATTGTGGTCTCCCCTCCGGTCTGATTTTAGCTTCTCTGAACTCTGACATCTTGTCGTATCCAAGGCGGGGGAAAAAAACAGTAGAAATTCCATGCAGCATACTTGTCAATAAACGTTTCATGGATTTCTGTTGATGTTTCAACTTACAGGACACAGAGGATTAGTATTCCATACCGTTTGTTCCCAGTAGCAGTTAATATTTTGGCTGAACAGCCTCCTTCACTCATTCTGGCTTTTGCTTCTCTGACAGTAGTTTTACTAGAGAGAAGGAGGCTAATGAATGACTTCGGGCACTTCAGTAGCTTGTAACGAGTAGGAACGTAGGCTGAATACACAAATACATTCAAGATACAAATGTACAGAAACACGGACAATCCTCCCCTCTCTGTATTTGTTAAATAATAGCCCCCTGCTGACTAAAGGGACATTCAACGTGTGCATTTGCACGGGGTCGCCCACTTAGAAGGGCCCATGCTTGGTTTAATGCTCTCCTTTGTCTTGAAATTCTTAATCAATTTTGAACAAGGGGTCCCATGTTTTCATTTTGGAATGAGCCTCATAAATTGTGTAGCCAGCCCTGGCCGTTGTTTCCAGAGATTCTGGGTAATTGTGTTGGTGTAGCTTCGACAGCTTGCTCCCGGCACTTAGAGGTGGCACGGTCAACATTTTTAGCACGAGTATGAGTGACTGTGGAAGGCTTTAAAAGCAACTAGCCTAAATCTTGGCCCATTAGATTATGCTAGGGGTGGGGAATGGGGGAGAGGTACTAAATTTTTGAGAGAAAATTTAAAATAGAAGAACTTAAAATAGTACAAAAACACCTATGTTTCCATCATCATACTTGACAAGTATTATTTTATTTACTGAAAATGTTTATTTACAAATAAAAAGCAGATAAAATTTACCTTTTGGCCCCACCTCTAACCTTATTTAACTCACTGGGAACTAAAGCTCTACCATAAATATTAGAACCTTACAATATTTGTTGTCCCTCTACAATGCCAAAAATAATATACGGAAACACAGGCTTTTTTTGTGTGTGTGAGTGTTTCAATATTTATGTAAATCATATGAGACTGTGTATCATCTTGTAATTTGCTATTTTCATTCAATATTTTGTTTATAAAATCTGTTCATACTGATACACGTGACTCTAGCTCGTTCCTTCTTGTTACCGTACGCAGTACTGGTGAACTCCCCTGTCCTGACCTGTCCTGACCTACCGGCCCACTTTGTGAGGCCGTGCAGAGCAGGGTCAAGAGGAATCTTTGTATTCTGGTTCTGCCACTGGTTAAAGTCACTGGGTGGGTAACAATGGGCAAATTAAGTGATCTTTCTGAATCTCTATTTTCACATTTGTAAAATGGGATTAATAACTTCTACTTAAGATGACTTTAAGATATTTAAATGAGAGAATATATATAAAACCTCGCATGTGATAAAAGTGCAAAAAAAGTGGGGAGGATTAGCATTACTTTACCATATATATGGCTGAATATTACAAAGCCCTAAGCATATACGTAACCATGATCTTAAATTTGCATTGTTTCATTTTTTTTTTCATTGTACCCTTAGCTTGGCTGTGGTCTTGATTCTATTTTTATAATGAAAAGAAAATTTTACCCTTAAAACGCAGTCCTCGATGCATCTTAGAGCTTCAGGTTCCCCTTTTACAAAATTGAACGATGCTACCTTAATGGATGTTCCGTGGCATAAACCCATACAGTTCCAGGCTTAAACCCGTACAGCTGTAAAACTACAATATTACGCACTTACAAAATTATGCCTATGCTCTGCTCTATGCATAATTGGAAAAAAATGAACATCCAGCATTTTCCAACTTTCCTTTTGCAAAGTAGCAAATACTAGAACTGAGAGGTCTGAATTCTGTCAGTCAGTAACTGCACTGCTGCCCGCCCTCCAACTCGGAATTAGAAATTAAAAACAAATACACACTGAGCTATTTTTTTTCATGTTTTCTGCAATTTCTAAAAGAAAGAAAAACAGAAGCCAGTATTAAACACAGTCTTTGAGAAGTAGCTGGGCATCTGTGAGGTATTAAGAAACTTGAAATAGCGTTCTGAACCTCCCTGTGAATTTCAAGCGTCGTATTTTGGTTATTTAACAGATACTATACGATTCGCTATAGAGAAAAGGATAAGGAAAAGAAATGGGTTTTTCAGCTCTGTCCCGCCACTGAAACAATTGTGGAAAATCTAAAACCCAACACGGTTTATGAATTCGGAGTGAAAGACAATGGAGAAGGTGGAATTTGGAGTAAGATTTTCAATCACAAGACTGTCGTTGGCAGTAAGTACCTGGAACTGCTTCAGTGAGCTTTCTGTAATTCTTACCTTTTTTTCCTAAGGACCCAGTTTTTAATTATTTTATTCTTAAGTATGAGATGAGTTAATTTTTATCCTCTAGTACTTAAAGAAAATATGAAAGTGAACAGAATTTGAGTATCAGTATTTCAGAACCTTTTATATTCAGTGGTTTTTTAAACAAACAAAAAAAAGTGATAAGCTGATGTTTGATGCCTCCACTGATAACAGTTCTTTGGCCTTTGTAGTATTTTAAATCAACTCAGATCTATGAGCACCAACTGAGTGAAAACAGCAGTAATGTGTGCAGGTGTTCGGAATTGAAAGCGGGGCCAGTAGAAGTGAACATAAAAAGACTTCAGGGGGCCCTGGGCTTTCTTCCTGTCATCCTTTCATTCAGACTTCATTGGAATCAGTGTTTGAAATGATAGCAAACAAATAATAACGATTAACACGGCAGAGTTAGAACAAGGGTTACAGTTCTTCATAATGAGTAAGAAGAATTAGGAACACAAAGAATGAAAATAATGTTATTTTCCTCTTGTTTCTGTCAGGTAAAAACAAAGTTAATGGGAAAATCCAAAGCACCTATGACCAAGTCCACACAGTGGTAGGTACCAGGTTATTCTCAGGAATGTTTTTTAGCAATTGCGTCTGCATTATGTTTTTGTTGTTGTTGTTTTGTTTTTATAAGGAAATCGTTCTGTTAGGAAGTACTGATACGGGATTAACTGACTGGCTCTGGGGTTTTGTGTAAAGTACTTAATGTCTTAGGCATTTGCTGCTTTTTCAGAAGATTGGAGGTGGAAGTCTGAGACCAGATTATCTAATATGTTTAAAGCTCTAAAATATTGATATTCAATGTAGTTACTCAAGTATTTCCATATTCCAGGTATTTTGAGGTTAAGCTTATTATACTCTGTGCAGTGGATTGGTTTTTAGAGTAACACGTTTCCGGAGTGAATTTGGACATGTTCTGTTTACATGGGTATTATTCATTCCTGTCCTCGGTCCTCTTCCCTCTATCCCTTCACCTCCTACTTACAAAAGCCAACCTTTTCAAAACAACGAAGTTGCTTCGTTTTTACTGTGCCTAGCCTCTCCAGAGTGCATTAAATATCTGCACATCTTAGGTGCCTGGCAATCCCCCAGATCCAGACCCCCCACAGTTTTTACTGTGCCTAGCCTCTCCAGAGTGCATTAAATATCTGCACATCTTAGGTGCCTGGCAATCCCCCGGATCCAGACCCCCCACCGCCCCCACTACAGAAACTCAGTCCCTTGTTCTCTCTTTCCCTCCACTTGTCAAAACCTCCTCTCAGGAAGCACCATACCAGTCATGTGCTACCTGTTATAAATGTACGCCATTGTTATAACCATCACAGAGATGTTTGCGTTTTAAATCACATGCCCAATTATAAAGGCCATTATGTCCTGAGCAGGTAGAGGAGGCATTAACATTTTGAAAACTTCCTAAGATATATGATCAAATTTCTTTCTAGAAAGATTGTGCCACTTTACAATCTTGCTATCAATGTATCAGAGTTATCTTGCTATAGTGCCCTGATTATCAACATTCTATATTTCCATCACTACATTTTTAGCTAACGTAATAGTGCAAAATGGTTTTTTAAATCTTTATTTCTCTGATTTCTAAAATAGCAGTACTTTCTTCACTTGTTTATTAGCCATTTGATTTTCCATTTAATGACCTTTAGTTTTAGTTCTTAAATTTAGTTCTTTATTGGAATCTCATAGGTTTTATTGAATAGTTTAAAGACTATAGATTAAAGAACATCAACTCTGTGATATCATCTAGGAATATTCTCACATTTGTTACCAATTTTGTTTATGGGATTTTTGAAATAGGCAAGTCTTAACATTTGTTTAATCAAATTATTTGTCTTTTTCATTGTCATATTTTCAATTGGATTCTATTTTAGAAAGCCCTTCCCTTCCAGAGAGCAAATATTTCCCTATTCTGCTTTTGTGATAATTTTTTGTGATTTCCCTATTCTGATTTTGTGATAATTAAACTCTATATGAGTTTTATTTCGCTGTATTCAGGTAGTAAGGTTATATATTGATTAGGGTCTGCATTTTTTTTTCCCAAACAATCATTTGGCTTAGTACTAAGTATTGAGTTGTGCCATTCCTTATTAAGGTCGCTCTGGCTTTGTCTCTCTCAAATCCAATCACAGGCAATAGAGTCGCTCTTTGTTTCTCTTCTAGAACAATCCCTACTCGTGTTGTGAGTGGTTACCTAGGAGACATCTCTTATCTCCCACTCTCTTGGCTATCCTGCTTTGTCTTACATGTGACTCAATGATGTCATTTCTTTTATTCCTTTTGATCAGCAATCATATCCCAATAATGTCTTGTGGCAGAATATTTCATCTAGTGACAGTTACTCAGCAAAATTGGGAAGGGTGATTGATGTTTACTCCCAAGGAATTTAATTTCTTTTTCATATCATAAATAGCCATGATGAGAAGGTCCAGGAAGAAACTTCCTACATCTTTGACCCAGAGCCAGATATTTTATCACTTCAAGCTGTGGGGCGGAGTCCCCCCAACTCCAGCCAGCTGTGACAAGCTGTGGTCTGAAACTCTTGGCTATTTCCAAAGGAAAACCCAAATTAATTGAAAAGCTATTTTAAGGCTTCTCTGTGAGACTTTCTTCATTGTCACCTTCTGGAAAGCCATCTGTGCTCTTGGGTAGCTCTGGAACACAGGAAAGTTGAAAAGGAACCTCTTGGAATAGCCTTTGGGCATCTTACAAGGCCACTTAGAATCGATTATGAAAATAGATTTGATATTTTAGAGGTATATTTTAGGTCAAATAAAGTCAGTATCAATCCAGATATTAAGACAGACGTCTCTGAGACTGCTTTTAGAAGGCAATGTTTTAAGAGATATGAAATCAATTTACTTTTAGAGTTTTAAGCAAATGATACATTGGGAAATGCTTTCATTCACAGTGCCTGCTTACATCTAGAACTTACATGCAGCAAAAACTTAGTATCTTCTAAACAGAGATATTTGAAAAGGGATAAACAATGTGAACTTTAGGTTATCCATTTTTAGAAGATAAATATTTATATTAAAAACGCGAATGTTAAAGAAGCTGCATCTTAAGCATTCGTTTACATTATATACGTAATTCATGTTCTCTAAGGACGCGTTCTGCTGGCCCCAGTGCGTGTGCGCCAGGGACAGGGAGCAGTGGTCTCTTCTGATTGGTTGGTGCCTTTGTTCTGGCACTTGTTAAATACTTTCGGTATCACCCCTACCTACCTATACCTCTAGGAAAACAAGGAAAAGGTGCATAAACAAAACCATGATTCTTTCTATATAAATTGTATTACTTAAAATCCATGATCTTGAGAAAGAAAAAACACATCATAATTTTGCTGTTTCGTTCTTGTTGAGAATCTAGAACACTTTTTATGGAGGTGAAACCTAATGTTTACTATTAGGTTTTATTTTATATATATACACACACACATATATATACGTATATATATGCGTATATATATACATATGTGTGTGTGTATATATGCACATATATGTGTATATATACATATGTATATGTGTGTGTGTATATATATATGTGTGAATAATGATTCAATCAAGAACAATGGCTGAAAGGACCTAATTTTAATACATTATGTCTGTATTTTTAAAAAACTTAATTATCTTACTAGTTCACTAGCTAAACATTTTTTTTTTAAGATTTTATTTATTTATTTGAGAGCATGAGAGAGCACAAGCAGGGGGGGAGAAGCAGGCTCCCCACTGAGCAGGGAGCCCAATGTAGGGCTCAATCCCAGGACCCTGGGATCGTGACCTCAGCTGAAGGCAGATGCTTAACCAACTGAGCCACTCAGGTGCCCCTAAACAATCAAATTTTGAAGTACATGGCATTTAATGGAGATTTTAAAATATAAGTTTAACTGTTTAATTCCAATTTCCTTAGAATCAGCCTTCCTCTAATATATGACATCTGTTTTCACCCTTCCATTTTTTTTCCATCAGAGATCCACCCATCTTTTTAAAAGCATGTCTATTGTCAAAGAGAGAAGTAGTGCCAATTTTTAAAGTGTAACAGTTACCAGATGAGTGAGGTGAATAGGGAGGAATGCCATGTGGTCCCCACCCATACCTTAAGATTGTGTGCAATGAATATATCAGGTATCCTTCTGTTCTTAGCAATTGTTGTTAAGCAGAAACTTGAAAAATTTGTATCTAGGCCAATAATATTATCAAAGGTGTATGTCTGACTCCTCCTTAAACGACCAGAAATATGAAGACTTTTGCAAGTAGGACATTAGATTAAATCAATATATTTCGTAACTCTCATTAGAACATCCTAAAAATGAATTAAAACCACAGTGTAACAGGCCCAAGTTCTTCTCATGTGGTTTGGCTCTTAAACCATTGAAGTATGATTTTAAGCAACCCTTGCCACTCCCCAAATGGACAGTTTTTTTTTAATCTCAGGACCTGAAAATAAAGTTAAATCGATAGTGAATTTTCTGACACCACGAAAATACCAAATAGACAAACCAGTAAAGAAGAGCCTACAAAGAACAGCATTAGCACTACATGTATCAATTTTCAAAATAATATCAGGAGGAAGTTAGTATAATGCAGAGTGAATAGAAAGTCCCTCATCCTATATGATTACTACTATTCTGGTTATTTCTAGATAAGCATAGGCTTTCCCTAACCAGGACTAAAATCAGCTGAATTGGTTGTCAGTTCATTGCTGTTTACCACATCAGCATCCTCTCCCCATGTGATCTCCCCACTGGATACTGAGCCACAACGTCCCTTCAAAAATGGTAGAAATGAACTCCCTTAACTAGTCTCCTAGCTCAGGATATAGTACAACCTAGGTTCTTAAGGAACAGGATATCTTGAAAGTCAGGAAAATATAATACCACATTTCTTCTAGGGCAGAAGGGAAGTATGCTTACTTCTCGGCATACAGTAAACACATACAAAATACTTATTAAACGAAGGGAGGATGAGAGCTGTGGAAGGAAGTGGTGATGAAGGCTTGCAGCGGGAATGGGAGTCAACCAAAGCTCCACAGAAAAGAGCCAGCAAGGACATGGCTAAAGAGCAAAACTGGGGAGGCGAGGAAGGGTTACTGGTATCTTTTTTAAAAAACACTACATGGAACAGTTTGATTAAAATTGGGTTGCAATTGGTTAAACACTGTTAACTTCAAAGTTATCACAGTATTTCATTTCTCAGTGGATCCCAGTAACAGACATTTCCCTACACTTCTACAAGAAGACAGAGGGAAAGGACTCACGATGCCAGCTTCTTACTGGGAATTTGGAGCCTTCAGCATAGATAGTTGAGGCAGGACTATTTTCCTGTTGCTCCTAAAAACCCTCCTTCCAGAGAGTCAGCTACTCAAGAGTCCAGTCTTGATGCATGTTTGGACTGCAGATTCGGCACGAGCGTAATTGGAGGTCTAGAAAGCATTGGATTCTGCAGCTAAATTATTTCCTTGTTTTTTGGCAGCACATACTGTACATATAGTCTTGTCATCATCTTAATAGAACATTGGGAGACGCTCAAGGTAGAGTTCAAAGAGAAGCTTCGTGCCATTCATGTGAAGACTGGACTAGTTTCCATTTGTCCTTGTCAAAAATTGTTTAAAACAAATCATCACAGCAAAGGAACTAAAAATTGAAATAATGAAATTCCAAAGCAATCAACACAGCAACATGTAGGTGTTTCTGCTAAATTGTGATGTGTCTGAACAGCTTTGCATTCTGCAAAACGTGCGCTAAATGGCAGGACTCATAGGGCTGGAGAACAAGCCGTTCAAAAATCTTTGGAACTGTAGCTACAGCTTTAACAAAAATGGTTATTAGTGCCTGGAAAGATAATGTGGCTCCTCCAGTAAGTGGCTCCCATGTGGCTGGAGGTTGGCACAGCTGGCATTTAAAATTCTCAGATGATAAAGGCCATGTGCTGGCAACCCTTTCGCTAGAGCAGGACAGGTAGAAGTCAGGTAGGCACCTGAGGCAGAGCCTTTCTGGGAAAGGATCCTGTGTACAAGGGCTCCTATTTAATTTTCTTCTGATAAAACTGCAAGAGATCCTGCTTCCAGGGTGACCTCAAAGCTGAGAATTTTGTTTTTTTTTCACCTCCCACTGAAGGTTATACTTGTATTTCTACTGTTCCCTTCCCCTTTGCCTGGGAAAAATTCTGTATAAACCATACTTACGTCATTCTATTTACCAATAGCAAATAAGCTGTACAGTACGTAAGCATATGTAGTGACTGAACAGCCTGTTGATCAAAAAAAACTCAATTAAGATGAAATTCATGCTTGTAAGGAATTGGGAAATAGAGAAAAGTATAAAAATTAATCTGTTTATAAAAAACAACCACTGTTAAAAAAAACCCCTATGATCTATTTCTTTCTGATAATTTGTGTATACATACTTGTTATAAAATTAGGTTATAGTGTATATATAATTAATCTTTGTATTTCTATTATGCGTATTTCTCACTTCGTTAAATAGATGTCAAAAATTTGAAACCTAGTGTATTTAATAAAAGCTCTGCTTTTGGAAGATGTAGTTGTTTTGCCTAGTGGTAATAATTTATATATAAGGGTGTTTATCTTTGATTAATTCCCTAGTTTAGGATTAGATTAGATTGGGCTAGATTGTTATGGAGGAAATTACTGGGTGTGTTGGTCCATTAGGGCCGCTATAACAAGATATCACAGACTGGGTGGCTTAAAGAGCAAACATTTATTTGTCAGGGTTCTGGAGCTCAGGGAGTTCAAGAGCAGGTGCTGGCAGATTTGGTGTCCGGTGAGAGCTTGCTTCCTGGTTCACAGATAGCCCTCTTCTCGCTGTGTCCTCACAGGACAGAAAGGTGGGGGGACTTCTCTGGGGCCTCTTTTATAAGAGCACTAATCTCATTCAGAGGGTGGGCCTCTTAGGACTTAATCCTTCCTCAAAAGCCCTACCTGTAAATACCATCACACTTGGGAGTTAAGCTTTAACATATAAATTTTGAGGGGATGCAAGGATTCAGTCTATGGCTGTAAATAGTTTAAAAAACCTGGTAATGCAAAACTTCTGTTTTTTTTGTGGGTTTTTTTTTTTTTTTCGAAGATTTTATTTATTTATTTGACAGAGAGGCAGCAAGAGAGGAAACACAAGCAGGGGGAGAGGGAGAGGGAGAAGCAGGCTTCCTCTTGAGCAGGGAGCCAGATGAGGGGCTCAATCCCAGAACACTGGGATCATGACTTGAGCCGAAGGCAGACGCTTAACGACTAAGCCACCCAGGTGCCCCTGTTTTTTTTGTGGTTTTCAAGTATAAGGACCTTAATACAAGAAGAAAAATAGCCGACAGTAAGCTTGGTATTGTGGCCCCTCTTTTTATGGGCACATTAGTCACTAAAATGGCAGCATGTTAACAAGTCTCTGTTGCTCACAACTGTAAACACCTATATGGTAAGTATCTTACCCAGCACATCCTGGATTATTGATAGATCTAGTATATGAGGTCTCTTTATCATGTGTACAGGTTAAATCAAGCATCAACAAATCAATGGCATGTTCCCCTCTTTAAGTCAGTCTCATTCTTCCTTATATATTTGCTTCCCTTATTTTGTTCCTATGTCTCTCCCTTAGCTGTCTTGTCCTTGGCTCACAATTCTGTCCAGTGATGACACCACTTGAAAGTTAACAGTAAACCTGTCCCTAGTGCAAGCCACCCCATGACATCAAAACTTCCTGTGGGATGCCTGAGGCAATTAGGGAGAGGGGAGAATGCACCGTGCCCTGGGATGCCTTTCTATTTTGAGGTCCTTTGTGCATAAATATGTACAGAATGGCTTAGAGTATAGGATTTGGAGGTAGAAATGTCTGCATCTGAGTCCCAGCTCTGCCTTCTTGGGCAAGGAGATGCTTGGCCTCAGGAGTTCATGGTAGTCGGGTTATCTGTAGCAGCAGCAGCAGCTGGGTGCACTCAAACCGTGGATGTGGACCGTATTAAAAGATACTATGTAGCTTAGCATCTTTTTAAGTGGACATGTAAAGACAGAATTTGGTTGGGTCACATCTCAAATGAAGTGATAAATCAACTAGTAGACAATCCACGTGGTTTAGTTCCTTTCATTGCAGTTTCAAGATCAACTAAAATAATGGGGGTTCTGCAGAAACCGCTTCTTTCAAGCCTTTGGGCATTTATGGGGGAAACCAAATGAGTCCAATAAAACAGAGGTAGATATATGCACTAAAGATCTTTCCAGCAACTGTAGATAACACAGGGCTATTTCCAATTCTTTGCTGTTTAAAAAAAAAAAAAAAAAAAGTTAAAACTAAAAAGCTGACTCCTTCTCTTTTCAGCCAGCCTATGTCCCAAGGAAGCTAATCCCCATAACAGTCATCAAACAAGGTAATTTGTAGGAGTCTGCTCTGGATGTGTGTTTAGAACTATTTTTTAATTTTAATTCCAGTACAGTTTATAGTTTAGGACTATTTTTCATACACTTTTTCCACTGAGATAATTAAATATAGCACTTTCCCCCCAATTTTTCTGATTGTTTTAAAGCAAAAGTGTGAAGAAATCAGTATGGTCTAGCAAATTAGAAGTTAATAGATAATTTTGGCTCTTGTACCAATAGGCCAAGTCTTGGAAAGTCACATTGGTTGTGTTTTACCAAAGTAAAACTTCTGATACGAAGCAACCACAATAAGTATTACATTTTTAAAAGCCATCTGAATATGTGTGACTTTGTTAAGCTGGCATACATGAAGCAAATCATTAATAGGCTATTTGGATTAGTGAAATAAAAACTATGATTTAGTGTTCCTTTTAGGGAGAGTAAAGACATACAGTTTTCAAGAATTATAATGTCTTATTTCATTTCAGCATATACTTGTTTTTGTTTTGACTTTCAGTTTTTTTTAATTATTAAAGTGACTCCATTATTTCCAGAAAGTTTCTTGGTAGAAGAGATTAGACACTTAAAGTAATTATTCATTTAAAAAAAACACAGTGTCTCAAGTGTATTCTCCAAACAGTGTCAGTATTGAAATAGTCCAGATTCTTTGCTTTGAGAATATACATTTTCACTTTTTAAAATTTACTATATTAATTGCCGCATTTTGTGCTGCTTCTTTAACTTGGGAAGGCTGCGGGGAATGGAGATGAGGAAGGAAATTTTCAGCTCATTTGAATGGAACACTTTATGATAACTTTCCTTACTTAAAGTAAGGCATACGTGTGAAGGTGAGATGTGCCTTCCAGTCCCTTCATTGGCTGTGTACCAGCCCAAAGAGTTACTTTATGTTAATTAAAAAGATATATGAGGGCTTCCCCAGTGCAGATGTCTTCACATTACAGCTATTTACTGTTTCCTGACTGTTACCTTTTGTATTTCAACAGTGATTCAGAATGTTACTCACAGGGCTTCAACTAAATCCCCAGATAAGACACCCTTTGGAGGAACAATATTAGGTGAGTGTATCTTGGTATCTGTACCTACAGTAAGCACGTCAGGCTATTTTTTGATAATAGGGACTTGATGGAATTTTACACGGTTAGCAGGTCTATTAAATTGATGTTGGTTCACTTCCTTCTAGTACTGAGCATTCTGGCTCATGTCCATGCCAGGCTAGGAGCCAAGAGATGCTACCTCTATGAGTGTGTGTTAGAAAAACAACTCCTTCCCACGCCTGGTGGGAGTGATGGCACTCATCCTACTCGCTCCACAGTGTTGCAGATCAGAGGGAGTCCTTGTTGCGTTGAACCGCTCTTTTAAAAATTATTAATAATGGTATTTTGTTCACTATATATGTTAGACAGCAATTTTACTATTTTTGATTCTATAGATTAAAAGCCAGAGGATTTTGTAGTTCAGTTCTGAATACTTACAAAAAATCTGTTTAAAGTAGAGTCATATTTCTTTTTCCGACATTTTAGGTTTGAGTTAAAACTGATGAAGCCAAATAAGTACGAAATTTCATAGTGTCTATTATCTGATGCTCTGGGCTTTGTTTCATGTCATGATGCATTTCTTTCTCTTACCCTATTCTATTTCCTTGCAGTCCATCTTATTATTCCAGGCCTTAATGAAACCACTGTGAAACTTCCTGCATCCATAATGCTTGAGATTTCGGATGCAATCAAGACACAGCTAGGTAAGCAGCAGTGTTCCATATTTGAACTTTGTGGTGACTGAGTACTAGCACTGATAATGTTAGGGTACCCAAGGAATCTAGCAAATGAGCTGTTTGGGCATCTCAAAGTAAAAAGTAAGGGACAGGCATGTGCGCTGTTGATGGGAATGAAAATGGTATAGCTGCTGTGGAAAACAGTATGACCCTTCCTCAAAAAAATCAAGCATAGAATTACCCCATGATCCAGCAATTCTACTTCTGCATATATATCCAAAAGAACTGGAAAAAAGTTATCAAAGAGGTATTTGGACATCTATGTTCAAACTAGCATTATTCACAATAGCTAAAGCATGGAAGCAAGTCATGTGTCCATCAACAAAAGAATGGGTAGACACCCCGATGTTTATAGCAGCATTATCTACAATAACCAGATTATGGAAACAGCCCGAGTGTCCATCAACCGATGATGAATGGATAAAGATGTGATACACACACACACACACACACACACACACACACACACAGGAATAATATTACTTAGCCATAAAAAAGAATGAAATCTTGCCATTTGCAACAACATGGATGGAGCTAAGTGAATTAAATCAGAGAAAGACAATATGATTTCACTCATAGGTGGAATTTAAGAAACAACACACATGAGCAAAGGGGGAAAAGACAGAGAGCAGCAAACCAGGAAACAGACTCTTAACTATAGAGAACAAACCGATGGTTACCAGCGGTGGGTGTGGGGGATGGGGTACATGGGTGATAGGGACAAAGGAGTACACTTGGTGTGACTAGCACCGGGTGATGTATGGAGTGTTGGATCGCTATATTGTACATCTGAAACTAATATCATACTGTATGTTAACCAGAATTTAAGAACTTTTAAGAATTTTAAAAATTAAAATGAATGGGTAAGCAAAATGTGGGTGTATATGCAATGGAATATTATTCAGCCTTAAGAAGGAAGGAAATTCTGACACATGCTACGGGACTGATGAACCTCGAGGGCAGTATGCTAAGTGAAATAAGCCAGTCACAAAAATACAAATATGTATGATTCCATTTCCACAAGGTACCTAGAGCAGTCAAATTTATAGACAGACGGTATAATGGTGGTTGCTAGGGACTGGAGGGAGGAGGGTTTAATAATATAGTTTTGCTTTTGTAAGATGAGAAGAGTTTTGCAGATGGACAGGGGTGATGGTTGCACAACATTGTGAATGTATTTAATATTACTAAAGTGTACACTTAAAAATGTTAATTAAGATCATACATTTTATGTTGTGTATATTTTACCATGATAAAAAAAATTGGAAAAAACAGTGAGAGCTGAGAGATTGGAGTGTTGGAAATATTTATATAAATCATGTTCTATAGGTAAACAGTTATTATTATATCATAAAATATAAAATATATTTATTTTAAAAGTGAACATTTATCAAATTATCCAAAATCCATACGTTTATTTAGGTAAAATTTTCAAATAGAGTGATTGTTAGAAAATCGTTATACTATACTGTCAAGGGGCCACGAGATGTTTTCAATGAGAGCTGATGTAGAGATCAGGTGTGTTAGAATTATCATTTACTTAAGATTGATACTGCCTCCTACTTGTGGAAAGAACTTGATATAATTTCAGTGTCTTAAAAATACCAAACATGACAATTTGGGGGGAGACAAACCCAGCAAAACCCTGTAAAAGGAGCCCAGGGAATAATTGCAGTGCTCATTGGGGTAAATTAGTTGCCGCATTTGAGGATCAAATTAGTCAGGCCTCCCTGTATAGCACGGCATCTCAAACTTGATGGAACACGAGAAGTCCTGGTGGGCTTGTGAGCCCAGACTACTGGACCCACCCCAGAGTTCCTGATTCAGTAGATGGGGCGTGGGACCTGTGAATCTGCCCTTCTAACTAGCACCCAGGAGATACTGAAGCCGCTTGTCTGGGAACCATACTTTGAGTACCACCCTTCCACTGTCTCTGGGGATAGATCTGGAAGGAGATGGCATGATGCGGTAGCAAGTGAACAAAACCAAAAAATGCAGAATGTTTTCTCTGAATTAGGCTCTAGCGAAGAACTTTCACACTTAGATAAATGAATGTGCACCTTGTGCGGGTGCAGAAATGAGACCCCCGGGTCCCTGTTTGGCAGCATTCAGTTCACATACAATGACTACGTGTTCCTTTGTGGCAGAACTGCACGTTGCTGGCACTCTGCTGGTGAGTTACACGGGCACAGGACCTGCCCATACCGGGACTTCAGGCTTAATTTCTCCTGACGAGTTTGCTTGTTTGATGCTGGGCAATCAGATTGGAACAGTTTCAAAACGTGAACTCTGAAGTTCTCCTTAGCTGTTAATTTGAGAATTTACTGGAAGAAGGAGGAACAAACCTTAAGGGAGTAGAAGAGCTCTTCATTGATAGACTTAACAGTCCCACCAATTGTGGGAAAATTTTCAGAACTTACACATCATTTTGTTAAGATGTGCAAACATTTGCCAGTCTTTGTGCTTTTGTGATCCTGACATTTTTATTATGAAACAGTCATACCTATTAGTCCCAGAGTGAGTTACCTTCGAGAATGTAGACAAGGGACTTCAGACATCATTTCTTTAATTTGTACATCAGACTTGATCACCTCTTTGTTAGCTATAAAACTCTGTGACTAAACCCTGCAACATCCAAATGCTTGCTAAAACCCAGGAACCTTCCAAATTAACTTTCCTCACTGAACTAGTGTTTGGAATCCAGTGCTCAGTATTCCTGTGCTCACCTGTTCTCTGCCCGGAGCCTGGATGCCTTGCCCTGCCCCTGGGAAAGTCTTGTTTGGAAAGAGGGGGAAAAAAAAAAAGGAACTGGCCAGTCTCACTGATGTGATCACTAATCCATCCAGCAAAACTGCAAAATATAGAATTTGTGAAGGAGGTTGAAAATGAGCAGTTTTCCCCAGACCACTACTGTCAGTTTTGAACTGGAGGATGTTTTGTTCTTTAGTCTTGAGTGATATTTCCTAAACTTAACTGGTTTTGGCAAAGTTCCGCACACTACCTTAATACCCATTCAATCTTTCTGTTTTCTTTAGAGAGTAAAACAGTACATTTGTTTTATTTTGGTTTTGCTTTTATCTTTCTGATAGGATTTACTAAAAGCTTTTCAGGATTGAGTGTGATTTCAATAAAGAAAAATTTATGCAAGCAGTAAATATCTTTTTTGACTTGTTTTTCTATGGAAACACCATCTTAAATTTAACAGATGGCAAATTTCTTATGCATTGAAAAACTTGATAGCTAGTATCTTGAAAATGCCCAGCAAATCCATCAAATGTACTACCTTGACAGACTGTATTTAAAAATTACATTTTAAATTTACTGTTTTTAATGGAAAGCGATACTGCTTAAATAGTTCTTTATACTAGCAAGGGAGAAATAAACTTTCCTGAAGTTATTTAACACTGCAATTCAGAAAAGTACCATTTCTTTGAGGGGGTAAATCCTAAAAATAATATCCTCATTCCAGCAGGGCCCATCATGGGACATCAAGAAATTAATGGCTTTTGTTCTAAAAACACATGGTGTGAATAATGGGAGAAATAAACAAGAAAGCTAGTATTACACACACCCCTCCCTGGGGCATACAAGGAGTTTGTCAAAGCCAAGACCTTGCCTGCCAAAAATGAAAGGAAACAACTGTGTTGAATAAAGGTACAGAAGAATCAGAGAGGAAAGGGAATTTCCTAGGTTTTAGGCCATATTCTGGTGGCATTTTACTCTGCTCTTGGCCAAGACTGCAGTTGTCCAGAGATAGTGAGGTGAGCGCTCGCGGATTGGTAAGAGACACAAACACGCTCTCATACAAATATCTTCCCCGTCTACCAATTTTTCAGACATCTGAAATGCCATAGTTAGAAATACAGTATGCCCTTGTAAGGAGTTAGTGATGTGTAAAGAATACAAATGTCTCTTGGGAAGGTAGTTTACCTTCTCCCCCAGCCCCACATTAACAGCCTAATTTTAGGTTAATGTGATTGCCAGCTGAGGGCATGTTTTTAATATAAGGAGCTAAAGTGAAGTAATTCAGAGCATTGTTTGAAAGTATAGGATCTGTAGGTTAAAATAGTCTAGTCAGCGAAGGAAACCAGTGAGAATGTAGGATATTATACAGGAAGGAGAGGGTTAGCAAAGGTGTCTTGAGGGAGAAGAGGACCCTGAAAAAGAAAAGAGCACTAAAGGAAAACCTTATAATCTCACACTTAAAAAAGCTTCCCTTGGTACACCTTGAAAATAACGGGACCAAAGTTCATAAAAATCTGCAATCTGAATGTTTTTTTCCTATGCTAACAATCCCAGGGGTTCTAAACAAAAGCTGTGACTGCAACAGAAAAATGTTGATTAAATTAAGAAATTTTAAGAATGGAGATTTTAAAATTTTACTGGATCTGCTTTTTTTAGTTATTTCTGAGAGTCTCTTTATGCCCCGCTAAATTAATTTGAGCAATAGTATTTAACATTTCTGTTGTGCAAAAATGCTGGGCAACTTCACGTACACATGAATCCAAGAAACACGCACTTGACCGTTAGATACGGTGTGCATGGAAGCACTCGCGATGCCTGCGTCTAGCATCTTAAAACACTTCCTTAGTCCTGTGGAAAAATCTGTGTAGACTTCCATCATACAGATTGAAAACTGATTTGCTTCTATCATCATTGTGAAAGGGATGACTTTATGATTGTCTTCAAGTTCTTCAGAAGTAAATAAATATTTTGTAGCCCGTGTTAACTGATAAGAAAATGGTCTTTACAACAGTGATGTGAATTACAGCAGGAAGTTAGAAGATTTTCATCCTCAAAGAACTTTGAGAGGATCAGTTAGATCAATAGTTCTCAGTAGAGGGCAGCTCTGTCCCCCGGGGGATATGTGGCAGTATCTGGAGACATTGTTTGTCACAGTTGTGAAAGTGCTAATGGAATCCAGTGGGTAAAGACCAGAAATCCTGCTAACCGTCTTGTAGTACACAGGATAAAATAATTATCCAGCTCAAAATGTCACTCGTGCCAAAGTTGAGAAACCCAAGAAGTCCTGTATAGTTTTAGGACTCTAAAAAAATAATCCCATCTGATTATGATCATTTCAAGTTGACATGATCAGGGTATCGCAAGGATGAATGAATTCTTTCTTGCCCCTAGACTTTCAAAATAGTACAAGTAGGTCATTGATTCAGTGTGCTAACTAGCTGAATCAAGTTCATCCTGAGTGCATTTTTGAAATGGGAAATAATCATTGGGGATTTCTGGTATACGAATGTACTTTCTTTGAAAAAGAATACCTAAATTATAGAAGAAAGTTTCCTACATAGTTTTCTGAAGAGGTTAAAAACATGGGAAAAATTGATTTCATTCATTATGCCAAATTCGCACAGAGATCGAAAGAAAAGATCAGTGTTAATGTGTGGCTCAAATGAATAGCTGTTGGTATTTTTTTGGCCACAAATATTTTTAAATACCTTAGTTTCCTATGTGAGCTATTTGTTTTTCTAAAATTTCACTGTTATAACCTATTGTTTTTTTTAATACGTATAACAATGGAAAATCTCTATGCATTGGTTTTTTTTTTTCTTAAATTAGGAGTACTCAAATATAAAATTCTAGGGAGTATTTGCAATACAACCTGTGCTTTCCAGAAACTCTTATTTATGAATGAGAATGATTTGAGAGTTATCCAAGTATTGGGTTGTGATTATTTTTCTTCATTCCAATGCCAATTTAAATTTTAAAGAATTACTTAGAGTTCACGAGATGGAATTCTGAGGAATCCCTGGTGGAAATGCACAATAAATTTGTTGACTACCTGGTAGGAAGAATTAAGAGCAAAATCAATTTCTTGAAATAATCTGTTACTTGATGATGTTTTGAGTGAGCAATATTTGGGTACTATGTTATGAAGAAGTGAGGCGAATTGTTTGTTCTCTGACTTTTTAGCTAAGAATGAAACGTTGGCATTACCCGCTGAATCTAAAACACCAGAGGTAGAAAAAATCCCGGCAAAGCCCATTACAGGTAATGAGATCTGTATGTTGTTAATTTTGAAAGAATAAATATTTTTTGAAATGGTAAATGATTGATGAGCTTGTACTTTTTTCAGTGAAGGGCCATTAGGAGATTAATTTTCATCATTAGCACAAACAATAAGATCGTAGATCCTTAATTTAACATTTGGAAAAACAGCTGATGCAGAAGTAACCACGGAATCATATGACCCGATATGTAATATGGAAGCTGTATTTTTCACGCTAAGTGAAATTTGTCACCTCAACATTCTGAGATATTTTTATACTAAAATATAATACTATGGTTTATGTGCTTCCCTTTTCTATGAAGACATGAGCTCATTTTTAATTTCTTTCACAAGTGGTCATTTTAGCAAAATGCCATAATCCCTCCCAAATCCACAGCTTGATAACTATGGAAGTCCCCTAGAATTATTTAGAAAAATTAGAATTAATTTTCTATGGAAGATTTATAATCCTCGTATAAAGAAATATATAATAGTCTGTTGAAAATCCTTTAAAGAATAAATGCTAGATACATTTTCCCCATAGTTTATCAGCATTTACTAACAAACATTCAGCGTTTCTTCTCTGAATGAACTGCCTGCGTCCAGCCCACCGGGGACATGTTACTCTATGAACCACAGAGTTTTTGCCAGAGCGACACCCCCTCATCCAGAACCCAGTAAAACAAACATCTGGCAAGAATTTCCTCAAATCTGCAGTTAGCAAAATACCTCCACTCTAAAGTGAATTTTTTTAATCCATAAAATTACCATAAATTGAAATATCTGTGATATTTACCTCGCACTAAACTCTTGGATTCATAACTGGTCCAAAAGAGATCAAGATTGGCAGAGAAGTAAAATAACTTGATTCCAAGAAACCTATTGAAGTAGAAATATTTCTGACGGAGTAAGAAGTCTCTGCTCCCACCTACGTGGGAGAGGGACCTTCCATCCTCCACCTTCATGGGGTTGGTGCAAAGGTACAAACTAAGATGCTGGAAAACTCTATTCAAATTTAGTTCCTAGGTAATTTTTCTAATTTCAATATAATTTGTTGATACCACGAAAAGCATAGGCATGACCCAGTAGATGACTCCAAGTTCTTTTCTGCCCCAAAGATCCTACCCATTCTTCCCATTTATACTTTCCTCTCTTGGCACAGCAGCTGATGGGAGAGTCTACAGATTTCCTTGTTCTCTGCCAAAGCTTCTTCAGAATTTTCCTATTCAGAAGCACTTAGGCAAACACCATACCTTATTATTCAGTGTTGTTTATTTTGTGTCTTGCGGCTGAGTATTTGAGCCCTTACCATAATTACAATCCAGTCCCAAGCTTGGCATGTTGACTGCAGTTTGGAAGAGAGAAATCTTTAATGTAATAGTTCTAAATAAACCTTTTTGCCTTGGGTCATTCTTTTATCTGCCCATTTATTAATTCATTTAATATTTGTCATATGCTTGCTTACTATATCGCAGACATTGTGCTGAGCCCTGAAGATAAGAAAGAAAGAGGCAGGCAAGGAAAAAATTATGATTAATAAGTGCTTTCACCAAGATCAGCTCACTGTGCTTTTTGGAACACGTGGAAAGTGACCAAAGTCAGCGAGGAAGGGTTGGAAGAAGTGTCAGCTCAGGCATCTGGGGCAAGCCAGGGAGTCCTTAATTAACTTGAAAAGAATTGGTCAATTTGTCAGTTACTAATTCTAAAGGGCAACAAAAGCACCTTATAATCTTTGGTTGCTTCATTATTTTATCTGAATTTATAAAGTTGTCTCTTTTTTTTTTTTTTTTTACCTTCCAGTGACTCCTGAGTCAGTGCCACGGACCACGAAACCCACTGTGTCTAGCGCATTAGACTTTTCAGAAAAAACACTGGGTAATTCTAGGAATTTTTTTTCTTAACTCGCAACGCTCATAGAAACAAAAAGTAACCCCAAAGCCTTAGTTCCCCTCTTCCTTTTATTTCCCCCCTTTACTGGCAGTTGTTAACTCCTATTTCTTGGACCAATTCCATTACAGAGTTAACAACATGCCTTGATCTTGGTGACTGATACTCTAAGCAGCTCTGGATGCTAGATGCTGATGACATACACCTTTTACCAGTCTCTTGGGACGTATAGAAAAAACCCAGAATGCCAGCCTTTTAACCCTCAAATCTTGGAGGGGTGGGGGAAACCTGGAAGTCTTGACTATGTCTGTGCTTTGTTTCAATAGGCTTCCAAGTCTATGTGCACTAAACTTGGGGAGAATCCCCAAAAGTGTCCTGCTTTTTAATAAGAACTTCATGTCATGCAAGTTAGCTGCTTCTTGGCCCAGGAGAGTCTTGCTTTGTTGTCTTCTGCTGAAGAAAAGGAGCAGCTTGTTTTGTTGTGTACTTGTGATGTTGACCCTCCGTGTCACATCATGCCCTTGGAAACGGAACCTTCACGTTTTAACAGCGATGTGAAGCTTTTCCTGGGGG
Source organism: Ursus americanus (assembly GCF_024610735.1). Taxonomy (NCBI): domain Eukaryota; kingdom Metazoa; phylum Chordata; class Mammalia; order Carnivora; family Ursidae; genus Ursus; species Ursus americanus. The sequence continues at coordinate 53,689,228 of NC_142130.1, forward strand.
AGCCAGCTAGTTCCATGAAAGGCACCAACTGGCCTGTGCACACAGTGTTATGAGCGTGCTTCACATGATTAAGTGTGAGCCGCAGCGTCAAATCCTGACTCAGGGAGTTGCTGACCGAATTCTTCTTTATTGTAGTTCTCAGCGAAAGGACCCCGGAGGCACTGCAAACTGTTCTAATACCTAGGTTTGAATTGCCACTGAGCACTCTAGGTAAAGATTATTAAACATTGCAGCTGGTTATTACCTTGGAAATTTCATGCATGCTTTAAAAAAATCCTTAGGCTAATTGATTCAAATTTTTCTCTTCATAGGAAAGAAGAGACACACAGTTTACAGAACAATAAGCCCCCCAATACCAAGCCCTTAACTGTTATAAAATATTTTACAATTTAGTATCCTGAAGAGTCTTTACGACAAATCCTTTGGGGGTTTTTCTTTTTGGTGATCGTATTTGGATATTATATTTGATTCTTTTTATTCAAAATCATTGTGTCACTGAATAAACTCTTTTCTATACTTTTTCTAAATATATTTTAACTCAATTGTTTCTCCAGACGGAGAAGATACGTTTGTTATTTTGGCAGACTGTTTCTTAGAATTTGAGTGCAATATCAAAAACTGTCGCAGTGGGGGCTTAAATATAAAGCCGTGTAATTACTGAAATTCTATTTTCCATTAGATGGACATTTTTTAGTTCAGATGTGTTTGGTGCTTGATTTGAGTTAAAATGAAATACACGTAAAGGCGCATATCCACCTGACTAAAGAAGTTCGGAAAGTAGTAAGGGGTGAAAAGAACTCAAATTCCTCAAATGTAGTAGCTTGATTATAAAAAATAGAAAAAGAAGCTTTATTATAGTATCCAGCATCAAAACCACAAGCAATACTACTAACAAGACCTTACTTGACATGAGTAATTTGCCTTTTTGTGTTTGTTTTTTGTTTTTGCAAGCTTGAGATTGTGAAAAATCTTTTCTCTGTTACTTGTACCTCAGGTTATAACATTTGTTATGTGTTTCGTTGCAGCTCCGAAAAGGCTTCCAGAATTTCCTCAGGCAAACACACCCTTCCCCTTTGAGAAGCCTGAGGGCTCTCTGGGTAATAGCACCTTAAAGCTGGCCTTAAGATAAGGGTGGTGGTGGCTTAATTCTGTAGGACAAGCTTACTGGATCCTATCTTAGCAAACCGGAACTGATGAATTGCAGCAGCTCAGCCAAAGAAGGGGTTGATTTAAAAACAAACAGAAGAAAACCTGTTTGATTACATTTTCTACAAATTCAGTAACAATCGTCAGTATGTTAATTTTATACAGGTTTGGGAAATGTTGAAAGTATGACACTGAACTCTGGTCTCTTCTTCTTTAAAAGATTTATTTATTTCAGAGAGAGAGAGAGAGAGAGAATTGTGCACATGCATGTTGGGCAGGGTGGGCAGGGTGGGGGAGGGGCAGAGGAAGAGCGAGAGAGAAACTCAAGCAGACGGTGCTGAGTGGGAAAACCCGAGGAGGGGCTCAATCTCAGGACCCTGAGATCAGGCTGAGCCGAAACAAAGAGTTGGGTGCTTAACCAACTGCACCACCCAGGCGCCCCCAAAGTCTGGTCTCTTTCTGATCACTAACCAAATGCTTTCTGGATAGATGCATATTGATTCTTTGATATAAAATGACTTTAGATTGGATTAGTGTGTGCTTTTTATTGTAAGCTTCTGGTAGCCACCATACCAACAACCTATTTCTGTCCCTTTCGCTTCTCCAAAAAACAAAACAAAATGAAAAAACAAAAAATGAATTCCATTTCTTTTTGGTGTAGCTTCAAGTGAAAAGCCACGGATTGTGCCTACAAGAAAAACATCTGAAGATTCCACACTTCTCCCACCTCAAACTGGTAATTTCATTCTTTTTAAAAAATAGACTGGACCAACAGTATTGAATAACTTATTTTTATTTTTATAGGTTCTCTAGCTGATTATCAAAATACTTGTAGTAAATGGTAAAGCTATAAGCCATTCTTAATACTTAAAGGAATGTCATGTTTTTCTCAGTGCAAAAGCAAAATGGTTTTGTATTTGTTTAAAAAATTGGTGTTTTAATGTCTGGAGAGATAATTGGAAGTGTGGCTCGAAGATGAACTGCAAATTGGCTCATGGATTTTCTAGAGACATCTTTTATGACACTGAGAACAGAAACAAGAATAACATATCGTGGGTCTGACTTAGCAGTATCAGCTTAATGTTTCCCTTGTAGATAGATCTTTGCTTTTTTTTCCAACAAAAATATCCAGTGAACATTTGAGAGCTCATTATGAGTTATTGCTAAATCCTAAAATCTGTAAGCATATTGTCATATGGAGGAAAGACCACAGGTCTTGATTCTAGTTCTGGCTTTCCCATTAACAATATACTTGAGCTCTTCTCTACTGTCCTGGGTCTTAGTTTGTTATTTTGTAAACTGTGGCAGTGGGCTTTTTTCTCCTGAGAATTCTGTGTTCCACCACTAAAACTGATGACGGAGACAGCTTCTTCCTCTTAAACAGATTTCCTTACTTAAAAAGTGATCTCTTATACATCTTTTCTTTGCTGTCTAGCGGTTAACTAAAAAGAACGGTCAGCATGTGAGAATTATAAGAATACCTCAGAAACCACTTTGTGTGATTACTTCTGTGATTTTTGTTTTACTTGTTTGTATTTTAATTTTTGTGAACCTTCTAGTTGTGATGCTTTGAGTAAGTAGTATATAGTATAGAATGTAGTTGGAAGTCCATATAAGAAGTTAAGTACACTGCCATTCTGTGGTATTCTCCAGAAAGGATTCCAGCAGAGGACTGGTGAGAGAGAGTGAGAATGTGCTTTCAGAGGCATGGCATAGATTTTAGTCAAATCATTCTCTGTTACATGTGATGGGGTCAGACCTCAGCAAAAGATAAAAGGATGGCACCACATGAAGTAAGCATGTCCAGTAGTCTCCCCTTTCTAGTGGGGAAACACTTGACAGTTGGCTGTGGTTGTCAGCCAATCCAGAGAGGTCTCAAACTGGGTCTTTCTAAGGCTTCATTCCCCTAGTCACTGACCCTGAAACTCAAATGCAATTGCTTAATGTGGGTGCAGAAATATCTTTAACATTCCAGGTCACCTGAATCTAAAATCTGGGTTCTGAGTAGAGTTTCGTACCAAGCCATCCCACAGGCACAGCTGCACCGTGATTACGGAACAACAACTAGTCTGTGGGCCTGTGAGATGGTTTACCTGCTGCACTGTGGGTGTGCCTAGACTGACTCCCATATCATTCATGAAGATTGAGTTCTCAGTTCAAACTAGACTAGATGAACTCTTGGGTCCCTTTCATCTTTAGCTTTTGGGTTATTAACCTTGAGGGCATAGGGTCACCTAGGTTTCCCTTGAGCAGCCTACAGTTTTTTGGTGTCTATGGTTATTCAAGAGTGAAACTGACCAAAACCTTAAGGAAACGATTTATGAAATGCTAATGCCTAGGACATGAACTATATATAAACCTGAATTGAACCAGGCTTTGGGGAGTGAGGAGAATATGTTGGGAAGTGAGGTTTGTAGGGTTACAAAGAGACACAGATTGATGAGATTAAGGATCTTAATAAAGGAAAGTTGTTTCCTTTTGCCTTCAATTCCAGAAAAGGAATATTCTGGTCTTGCTCTGACAGAGTCTGAATAGTGCTAATACAGCAGGAAGCACTTGTATTGTTCTGTTATCTCACTAGTGCCAGAGCAATCTTCGGCCACCAGAGAACTTGCAACAATCAACTGCCAACCCCCTCTGGATGAAGTGTTGGGGCTTGTCATGGGCTCTAACAGTTCAATACGTAATGATTTCAGGCAAAAGCATTGGCCCTAGAAACTTCCTAGCCTTCCCTCACAACATTTAAATTTTATATTTCTCTGCTTAGTATGATCCTTAGACCAGAAGCATTGGCATCCCTGGGGAACTTGTTAAAAAGGCAGAATCTCGGACTCTACTCCAAATCTATTGAATCAGGATCTGCTTTTTAAACAAGATCTCCAGGTAATTGGTATGAACAGTAAAGTTTGAGAGGCCCTACCTTATCACTAGTCTATAATATTTCACATGGTGTAGGTAAGAATCATCAAATGTGGTCAATTATAGGATGAGAGGCCTCAAGTCAATATAAGATTAGTTTCTCAAAGTGGGTGATTAAGTATCTCTTATTTATACTAATGCACACAATGCTTCTATCTCTTATATAAGTGTTCTGTGGCATCTTCTTATGTGTTAAATTTCAAATTAAAATCCTATACACTGTGATTTGATATATTAATATATTCATGCCATCCTTTCATTCATATCAGCCTTTCCTGTTTCTCGTGATTGATTTTGTGTGAATTTATACATGTACTAAGTTTCTATTTCCTATTTAGTTTCAGTGTATATGATTATTTTACTTTCCACTTACTCATCATGGTTTCCTAATGCAACTGTTTTTAGAAATTAAGAGAGATAGAGATAGTACTAGAATGCTCGTGCATAAAACCATTGGTCCCATGTTTAGTTGTTGTATCCTTTGAAGAAATGATATATTTTAGCTGCTATGAATGCACAAAATGAACACATTTGGTTTTCTCTGTTGGGATACAGTGTACCTATACTTAACTATATCAATTCCCTTCAGCCAAAGACCACTAGAACCACAACTGTATTTGAAGGAAGTTAGATGTATTTACTCATTGCAACAGTAGAGAATGCAGAGCATGAGAAACTGTGGGATCTCTTGGTCAGAGGGTGCTGGAAAGGACTTACTGTAGGATGGGGCCTTGTTTTAGGTGATTCTGGGGAGGGTCCAAGGAAGTGATGCCTTGCTCTGGAATGGCTGCTGCCAGAAAGTGGGAGTAATTCTGTAACTGAATATCTTAATTCTTAACCAGAAGTGAAGAAGAGCAGAGTGAAGCAAAATTGTGATTGGTAAATTCATATTAGCCAGAACGCGGGGACAGTAATTTTTGTGTTCACGCATTTGTGTTCCACACAGTTACGGAGTGGTATTGTTCTTGTCTCGGTCCATCTTGGTCACCAAGTGGTCTTGTCTGATGTTGGTGTCCTTTCAAGTTGTGGATGCTCAGCAGGAGAACACCACAACCTAGCTGTGGGTGCCAGGCCAGCTCCAGGATGCCGGGACTGCTCTTCTCTTTACAACCATTAAGTGTGATTCATCAACACCTCTTATAAAACTCACTTTGCTTTGGCACTTGCTGGATTTGTTTTCCACATTTACTTCATATTTTGTATCAAATCATCAGAATGCATGCTCTTCAAAAGATGTCTGTTACTTTTGGATATAAAGCTGTATGGAAATTCTAACTTGCATGCCAATTATTGAAATCCCTAGGTCATTTCAATAGTTAATGAAAGAGTGGGGCAGGGTATTTGGAATTTGGAATATCCCAGAAGATGTGAGAAGTGTAATCTTCAAATATACTCTTCCCCGCTTTTAGCCTATTTGCCCTAATCTTTCATTAGTGCTGCATTTTGTGATCTCATTTTTTGGAATTGTATTTTGTATTAAGCCTTCTCTAAAATATGTTTAAATAGGATTGATTGATTTTTTTATTCCCTTGGCAAATCCAATTTTTCTTAAAGTTTAGAAGAATGATGATAAATATCTGCTCTATAATTATACACCAGAATATATACTTCTTTAAAGATTTTTAAAAAGATTTTGTTTATTAGAGAGTGAGAGAGAGAGAAATTGAGCATGAGTGGGGGGAGGAGCAGAAGAAGACGGATAAGTAGATTCTGTGCTGAGTGTGGATCCCACAACCCTGAGATCATGACCTGAGCCAAAATGAAGTGTCGGACTCTTAACAAACTGAGCCACCCAGGTGCCCCTGGAATATATACTTCTTATAATAAGTTCTGTATTAAAAGAAAGTTGGCCACATTTTAGAAATACTTAAGTGCTTGCAACAATCCTTCAGAAAAGTACATTTTTTGGTGATGTAACAGAATTGGTCTTAAGTTCTATTGGTAAGTGGCCAGTTGATGATTTCTGTGTCCCTACAGAGTGAGTTCTAGGAGAGCTCTCGGTACCTTCCACTCCCCCAAAGAAATATGCATTTGCACGCGTGTGCATGTACTGTTTGGATTATCTCTTCACTGGAATAATATAATTTTGTGTTTGGACAAATTTATGTTTGTTTTCTATTAAAAGATTCAAAGGGTTGTATATATACCATCATATTGACCCTCCAGAAGTCCCTGGAAGTAAAGAGAGCTATCATTTTCTTTTAAGGAGATAAGTGAGAGGCTTGCCCCTGAATGGGTAGAGGAGAAAAACTAGATCCTCATTCCTCTCTTTCCTAAGCTTCTCTCTAACAAAACATTCCAAGTTAGGAGTGAAACAGTGCCATGCATCTTGCTTTGAAATTTTTTGTTAACAGCTTCCCAACAGAGTTAATTAAATGTTATTAGGTGTCTTCTAGATTTTTAAAGAAACATTAAGTGGTCTGTGAGAAAGGCTGGGCCAGTTTCTGAAGTTCATTCTTATTGTGAATGTGATCACTAACCTGTGAACTATAGAGTGAGACAAAGCTGGGTTAATAACCCACCATTTAGCAGTTATGTGACTGTAAACAAGTGATTTAGCTTCTTAGAGCCTCAATTTCCCCATCTATAAAATGGAAATAATATATAAATTTTTTCATTGGGTTATGTCTTAGAACTAATGTGTGAAAAGAAAGGAATGTGTAAGTCACTAAATCTAATTCACAGAATCACAGTACGTCAGAGGTGCCCTGTGATCCTTTCCTTAATACAATGGACTCTGTGCTGAATGCATCCTCTTCCCCCCACAGTGCCCATCCCAAACTTCCTGAATTGCTGCAGACACTCAATAGTAATAATAATACAATAGCAACAAATTACTAAAAGAAAGGAAGAAGAAGGAGGAGAGAAAATAAAAAGACTCTAAACTCGCATATATATGAGCATACCAAATGATTCTTGGGTCTTCATTTCACTTGTTTAACCATTTTTATGAAGAGGAAAGGGTATGTGCATTGTTATTTAAAGAGACCCTGCCCCTCATGGAATGGTCTGAGGTCCTATTCACCCATGGCAAGCATGGCTGTTGAATTAGAGTGGCAGCCTGAATCATTCTGTAAACTCTGAGACCCTTTCTAGGCTCAGGGAGTAAAATGATGCGTGACCAACTAGCTGTGTTTTTCCATGGGCATCAGAGATGGGACAAGCAGCATTTATGCTGCGTATGTATCATCCCTCAGCTGGGGCCCACACTTGATACTACTGCCCTTTATATCCTTGGAGGGGGAAGATGGAAATCAGCTTTTTGTTTCTGGCTTCATAATGTCATCAGTGTTAAGCCTCTTTCACTTCTTTGATCATCCCCTTAAAAAGACCATCACTTAGTACCAGGAAAGATTTAAAACCTAATTAAAACAAAGAAAACGGTTTCTTTTTATAACCCAAGATGATTTCGGCATGTTTACTTTCATCCTTAGAAAACTCTGCTGCCTGTTCTTTCCCCAGTGTGTCCAGACTAACCGATTTTTCCCTCCATATGTACTGTGACTTGTTACTAAGATGACTCCTTCTTCTGACATAATTCCTTCCCCTTGAACAATAAACAGTTCTCTTTAGAGGCTTTTCCTTGACCAGAGAGTCAGAACTAAGAGTGGTCAGCTTCAGGGGCGCCTGGGTGGCACAGCGGTTAAGCGTCTGCTTTTGGCTCAGGGCGTGATCCCGGCATTCTGGGATCGAGCCCCACGTCAGGCTCCTCCGCTATGAGTCTGCTTCTTCCTCTCCCACTCCCCCTGCTTGTGTTCCCGCTCTCGCTGGCTGTCTCTATCTCTGTCAAATAAATAAATAAAATCTTAAAAAAAAAAAAAAAAAAAGAGTGGTCAGCTTCAATCTCTTCATTAGAATACACTTAGGGAATCCACTAATCATTTTCAGTACTTCGTAGACCTTCAGTAAATTACAATGTGCCCTTCAGCTCTCGAAATCATTGAGAGACCTGAGAGCCGAATGACCAGCACGGCCGAGGAGTGGGACACTGCTTGGAAGGTTGTGGCCGCAGGTGGTTTGCTCCGAGTGGTTGAAAAGAGATTGAACTCTATCTACATTTGACCTTACTGCCTCCCTGTGAGGTGTTGATGAGTGCAGCTCTGGCCCACCCAACTGGATGAAGCCCTAGAGAGGAGAAGAAGTGGGGATGAGTGGTGGTGTTGATGCTTTGAGAGTCGGAAAATAGGATTCAAACACAGCAGATGGTTTACAGATTCACTTCGAGATTTACAGCCTCAGCCTCTGGCTTTTGCTTCAGGAGCATTTTCTTGTAGGCACTATTTTCACAAATTTCAAGGCCAACCAGAAATGTATTTTATTTTTCCATGAACTGAGGAGAGCATTATTTATTTATTTCAATGGTACTGAGAACACTGTGGTGTTCATAAATGCTTCCCTTGTCCAGCTATTTATTGACAGTCCTGTTGTATTTTCCCATTTTTCCTTCATATATGTTTTTAAGATTCTATTTCCATGGCAGGGGATGGCCACATAAGCATATGGCAGGTAATTAATTGTGCAGAAGAGGAAGAGATCTGTGTGTACAAGTATGTGTATCATAAAATAATTAAAGGGGCCTATTCATTTCTTTTCATTTGTCCTCACCAAGAGCATAAACTACCCAGCTGTCAAACCCACTGTTACTCGTTCACTGTAATGGTCATCTCGCAGATTAACTCTGTTAATTCTATTAATTAATAGAATGATTTCTATTAATTTTATTGAGTCTACCATGTACCAGACTCTGGGGTAAAGTAAACTTGGAGTGCCTAATGAGCATGACTGATGCAATTTCTGTCCTAATGAGATCTTTCATCTAAGAATTTGTTTAAAAAGGAAAGTCTTTCCCATAGTTACCAATATTCATGGAATTTGAACAAAATAAATTGATGAATTCTTGGTAATTGGAAATGCCTTATCTGGGTGCCATCATATGTTTCCAGAGCAATACCAGAGCATTTTTATGATAGAATTTGCATCTAATCAGTTTTTAAGAACTAAAAAATGTATAGCCAACAAAACATAATTTAACAATGGGGTTTTAGGAAGTTGTGAGCAAATGAGCAAATGGTAGTGTGCCTTATTTCATACTAATATTTTTTCTGAAAAATACAAAAATAAAATTTGGTTATGACAAGTCATTACTGTTTTTTGAAAGAAAGTTAGTAATTGCTTTTCCTAACCTTTGAATTGATCTACCTATTTTACTTGCATTAGTTTGTTTCTGCAACTTTTGGTCCCATTTATGTCCTGCGCATGCAAGAGTAGTGTGCTTAATGTCCCATGGGAGCATCTCATCCACTGAAGTAAACATTGGTGATAGCAGATGTTTGCCTCTAAACAATCATGCATCGTAGCGTGTAGAGTGTCTAACAAATAGAAGGCTTTGCTTTGAACTCTTAGCTATCACTTTCATACTGGAGTAGCTGTTGAAAAAGCCAGCGATGTCTAACCATTTCACACATTTTGCTCTGGTATAGAAATACTCCAGAATTTGGTAAAGAAATCAAGAGCTGTTGATTTTTAGGGAACTTCATTTTTGACACTGTTCTCTCCTCTGACATCTATTACTTCAAAGTCAAGAAAGCATGTTTAACCCATGAGTCAAGAGAGGTGGTGGTGTGTCTCTCAAAGCTGCCCAAACAACATAAAACTGCTAGCAAGTGGTGTTTGTGAGTTGTTCGCCCTCTTGTTCTTAACTTCCTCAACTCTCTCAGAAACTCCAGAAGTAGAAATAGCAGAGACCAAGCCTCCTAGCAGATGTGTTATTTTAATCTTAAGTATATTTGAGAAAATGTTTGGAAGTTAGAGGTCCCTGACATTTGGGAACTTCCCAACATGAGCCACCGTAGCCATTGGATAGTGGATGCAGGGCTTCTTTCTCCAGGATATGCCTTCTAGGAATAACATGAGGGAAGATGGCAGCTGGTCTTGGAACCTCCAGGATAAAAGTAGGAAGAAGGTAAATAAATATCTCTTGGGACAACAAGTACAGAATCTAGGAAAGCTGGTTCAGTGTTACCAGATAGAAGGGAAATGTGGGACGGTAACAGATAGCTGTGGCATTTTTCAAAAGCAAGCAGCAATATAAATAAAAGCCAAACTATTTATTCATAATTTCTGGTATGAGAAGTTTAAGTTGGTAAAGTTTTCCTAAGTTGTTTAGAATCAGAGCTGACTTTGCTAGATCCATGACTTGAAATAGGCTTAAAGCAAGCCTCGGATCAGCAACTGCCAACATTTTTGTACTTTAAAAGGTCAATCATTCTTGGGGCGCCTGGGCAACTCAGTCAGCTAAGTGTCTGCCTTGGGCTCAGGTCATGATCCTGGGGTCCTGGAGAGCCTGCTTCTCCCTCTCCTTCTGTACTTCCCCCCCCGCCCCCCGTTCATGCACGCGCGCGCTCTCTCGCTCTCTCTCTCCCTCAAATAAATAAAGAAAATCGTTTTTAAAAAGGTTAGTCATTCTTATCTGACCCTTTAAAATTGTAGCTAGGCTCAAGACAACTTTGCATTACAATGTAATGGATCTTCTCTTAGAACATTTGCATGGCTCATAACGTTCTGTTTTTGAAGATTTTGCAAAGCAGTAGATTGCCCTTCACAAATTGAAATCTATATCCTGCTGCTTTCCTGTGTGGTGCGGTATAGACTGCCTCTCTGTGTCCCAGAATGTGTCCCACGGTGCGATATTACCTTTCTTAGATCTTCAACTAGCACTGGTTCAAAGTTGCTACAGTGTCACTGAATACAAGTAACTGCTGAGGAAATTTTCCTGTGAATTCCTGCCTTTTTAGTTTGTACAGCCATTTTGAATGGGTGAGGAAAGTAACATCTACCTCATAACAATTAATGCTTTCTCTACACCTCTCATTACCCTAGGGACAGCTCTTTGTGCCAAAAAGAGAACATTTTTATTTTGATGCTGTTCTTGCTTGCAGATTCAACTCTTATGTGGACATGTAATTTATCCCTGTGTTAAAAGCAATCGTTATTTTTAAGGTCACCCTGCTTTGTTTATTTTATGTAGTATATGAAATTGATCCTAAAACCCACCTAGACTGTAGAAGGGCCACAAGGAATATAGAGAGAAAGCTGCTTCCAGGTAAAGAGGCAGGAGGTGTGGTACAAGAGGAGGGCACTGGTCTTAAGTCAGCTCTTCCTGTTAATGGGATGGAAAATATGCTACACTTGACGATCCCAGGGTGGGACCACTGGCAAACGTCTTCCCCGCTGTGAATCTCAACTTCATTGTCTAGAAAATGGAGATATCATCCCATTATCTGGGAAATGGGGCTGATGTCTACCTCACTTGTTTCTCGGGGATGTTGAGAGGGCTAAATAAGCCAATAGATGAGAAAGTGTTGCGCAAACTGAAAAGTGCAGATTGCATGATGGTAACTTTTACTAGGTACGAAGACTAAGCAGTAGACCCGGTGCACAGAGCTTCAATGTGACTGCTCTTCCTTCTTTGGAAATCTCTCCTCACATTGCTTCTGACTCATATATGTTTATACTCTTCGAAGCTCTTTGATTTAGAGCTGGCACCACTTCATCGTAAATATATAGCGCTGCGTGCACATCCGCCTCCAAGCCAGTGTCGCGGCTCGCTATAGGAAAGCCTGTAGTTCAGGGCAAGAAAGACCAGAGGCAAGTCTGAGTGATGGCTTGCACGTTACTGACAAGACCAGTAGCCCGGAGTCAACGCTCTCTAGCACCTACATAAGACTCTCTTGTAACCAGCATTAGATTATGTCATGAAATCTTTTAACATTAGTCAAAATTAACATCTTCTCTTTTGTTTTACCTTTTCTTTTTAAAAGCAACTTACGATGTTTTCTCAAGTCCTGCGACATCAGATGAGCCTGAAATGTCAGAACCCCACACAGGTATATCCAGCTTCTCAAGGCTTTCTTTGGATGCCCGATAATTCTGACAGCACTGCAGCTAGTTCTCGCGTTAATTTTTGCAGAGTGAGAAAGTGCACTCGTTAGAGCTCTGCAGGAGAGAAACGCTGGTGTGTGTCAGGGACGCGAATGCTCCCCAATTCCCTGTTGAGCGATTATTTGTCTATATCGCTCAATAATAAGCTCTGCCACACGTGGGAGATGCAGATAGTTGTGGTTGCCACTGAGCCAAAGTGCTGTAACGGCCTAGTGCTCTCTTATCAATACCATTCTAAGAAGGTTTTAGAGTCTCAGATTTCTGTAGAGCAGTAGTTCTCCAGTGGGGATGACTTTTCTCTAGGCATTGGGCAGTGGCTAGAGACATTTTTGATTGTCACAGCTGGGGAAGGTGGTACTGACACCTAGTGGGTAGAGACCAGGGATACTACCAAACCCCTGCAAATATACAGGACAGTCCCCCTCCCCCCAACAAGGAATTATCTGGCTCGAAATGGCAATGGTGCTGAGGTGAGAAATCCTGCTCTAGAGCCATCGTGTCACTCACTTGTCTAGAAATTCAGTTGGGTCTAAACTGTAACAGTCACTTACAGATCCTTCTACAAAAGACGTTGACTCAATCTAATAGTTCCTTTTCGCAAGTGTTTTTAAAGCATCTGCTAAACTAGGTACCGAGAGACTCGGAGTAAATATGACTGGTCTCTGCTAGACATGGATATATATCTGATATTTTTTGTATATTTAGCTTTATCTCAGCATTATTTGTGCCATGATAAAGGCAAATAATTTTAAATAGAAAATAAGGGGAAAAAATGAAATAGAACGCTGAGTGGGTTCAGCTACTAGTTAAGAAAGGCGAGGAACCAGAAAAACCACTTGAAAACAAGTTGAATATGTGCAACATTGTTTTTGTCATGGTTTTTAATGTTTAAAGTACGTATGTTTTTAAAAGTGCATACGTCTTCAGCTCTTAATGAACCACTAGTTTAAAAATGTTGGTCAGTTCTCTTTCAAGTTTCCTTGATACTTTTCCCCATATGAGGCATAATTTATTACTCATGAATTTGTATTTTATTCTTGGGGCCTTCTGCTTTTATAAATGTTGACATTTATTCCAACAGCAACAAGTGATCCATTTCTGGATTCTGTCCCACCTAAAACTTCTAGAACTCTTGAACAGCCAAGGGCAACACTGGGTAATGTTTTTAACAGAAAAATCCTACTTTGTTTTCCATCAAAAGAAAATCCATGTGAATGCCATTCTTCCAAATGACCATTTCATTCCATCACATCTAATCATTTATTTCGTTCTTACTTCTGAATGTATATATTTTTTTCCTGTAATGCAGGCATCTTATGGTCCATTTTGGGCGTTCTCTCTCTCTCTCCCTCTCCCTCTCTCTCTCTTTTTGAGCTGTAATAGATGATCATTTTTTCAATCCTTAAAGGAATGAAAAGCTTTGAAAACTGCATGGACCTCTTCACCATCCATATCACCCCATCTCATTCACATGTTTGTGGCTTGTATGCCTCTCCTCCATGCATTGAGCCTGCCCGGAGGCAGCCACTGAACAATTATCATTCTGACCTTTTCTCTTCTTTACATCATGATTTCATCCACCAGCTTCAAGACTACATGCATTTTTCATTCTTAATCACATACGTGTAGCATGTGCTCTGTAATACCATCTAAAAGCATGTTAAAACTCTTAAAATACCTCATTTTAATTGGAATTACTTGGTGGGTGGGGTGTTTGTGTTTTCAGCTCCAAGTGAAACACCATTTGTTCCTCCAAAACTGGAAATCCTTACCAGTCCTGAAATGCCACCTACAACACCTGGTAACTAATGACATTTTTATAATTGTGTACTTTGAAAGAACAGATAAAGTGACAAGAAAAGACTCAGTTTTGTTGGAGAGCCAGAACATTTTCAATAGCAAATATTTCCCTTCATTCTCTACCATGAAATTCTTCCAAGAACTGGGTTATCTGTCATACTTTGCCTTGTGATAATTCTCAAAGAATTTCCATAATCTTGGTGTCCATATATTTAAAGAATTATTTTCTTTCTGTAATCCTTTCAACTTTTCTTACCAGAGAATTGCAGTGGAATTACAGATGATAATTATTTTGGAATATATTCCTTTCTATGTAGCACAATTAGATACCACCTGGTCAGAGTATTTTTCTCAAAGTAGTCTAAATGTGAAGAGCACCAAGTTGGTTCTGCAATGAGGAAAGATGGGTAAGAGAAGAGACACAGCCTAGATTCTGTAATACAAAATTACTTGAATAATGAAGTTCATTAACTCCTGCAGAGGCTGGTCATGAGCTACAGAGTTACAGTGGTTCTGAACTTCCATTCTCTAAATCCCAAATATTTGTACTTTCCCCTGTTGTTTGGTAAATTTTCTTTTGAGTTCTTAACTCTACCTTGTGTTCTTAAATCCCTCAAGAGTGCCCACTTCTCTGTATATTTATCTCAACAATGTACCTTCGGTTTTTAGATAGATACTTAATTCATTTTGGCCCAAACACATTTATTGAGCACTTGCTATGTATAAAGCACAGTGCTGGGCATTCCGGGGATACAAAGAAATGAAAAGTAGTTCTTGTGTTCAGGAAGTTTACAAATTAACAGTTATAACCTGATTGGCCCCTACAGCATATTAGTTATCAAAGCTATCTGAAATCTTCTTTCAGCTGCCCAGCAAACTACATCTATCCCTTCTACACCTAAACGACGCATCAGGCCCAAAACACCAAGGACCAAACCTGGTAAATAACTGCCTCTTTAACCTCTCAGGATATTTAATTCCAAATAGAGAATGTCCATCTCCCTATCATAAAAAGAGGTAATATTATTCTATAGATCAAAGTTTCTTTATAAAATATGGAATTAACTGAAGATGAATAATTCAAAATAACAGAAATAAGACTTTATTGAAAATTATGTCAGTGATGTTCTTGCATGTGAATTTTGGTATAAACCCAGAAATGGGTCCTCATGTCACACAGTGTTAGTAAGATATGTAGTGAAATTCATTTCCTTGGTGTGAATGTCTATTGAGGTGTTTATTAGGCTGACTGTTCTTGTTTTGGGTGCCTGCTGTGTTTTCAGCTCTGAACAGGGGCAGTGGCTCACGGGAGAGACCATGACTCCCTCTGTCCAATTGCTTATAATCTTAGAAAGGTCATACGGCATAAAGAATAGATCAACATAAAACTATACAATCTGCTTACGAGACTATAACACTTGTGGGGAAGCTCAGGAAAAAGAAGGAGTTGAGGATGTCAGTTTCAAAATATGTGTAGGGTTCAGACAAATTGGAAGGAGGAGGGAACGACAGAAACATACATGATGGCACAGAATTCGCATGGTACAGCTAGCTTCTTTGGAGGTAATATTTTTCATTGTCAAATAATACGCTCAGAATCGTGCTCCACAAATCAAGTTTTGCTTATCCCATGGTAGAATAAATACAATTTTTCATAGCCTTAACTACTATGACTGAACTTACAAATTATTTTCTAAAACTTGTACTCACTGCATTTGTAAACACTGACAGCTGCATATGGCAGGATTCCAAAAGGGTCATTCCGTTCTTCTTGGGACGATATCTTTTTATTGTCTCTAGGATATCTTACCTTTTTTTTTTTTTTCCTTTCCATCACCAGAAAGAACCACAAGTCCTGGAACAATTACACCTAAAATTCCTAAAAGCCCTGAACCTACACGGACAACACTGGGTAATGATATGTCCTTGGGAGATGTGTTACTTCATTTGACCATGAAAATCCTTAGCTTTGTAATGTCTCAGTCTCTGTTCTCATTGGATCGTTTTAGCAATACTGAGAATCTCTGAGTTTGGCAGCTCGGTAGCTTCCGTGGTTTTTGATAGTTGGCCGCACAGTCAGTGCATCTGAACTCAGCATTCAGGTATCATCCTGTACCTTGCACGCTGGCAACCCACTGCTGCCTCCACGTCTTGCTTCAGTCAGTGTGTGTGCAGTGGAGTCTCAAACACAGTCCTCCATTTTTTTCTGAGGGAGGCCCACAAATTCAACTTCAGGCTTCCTTTGGGAGAACAGTATTCTATTATGATATTAGAATTTCTTCATACTGTAGATGATGGCATTATACCTCTCAGTGACTCTTCATGTTAAGAGCTGCCTTTTTCTAGTGCTTAAAGATGTGGGTGTGGCTGAGAAATGTGAAGTGAGGGCAAAATGATTATTCTGATTTTTAAAAAAATAATGGATTAGAATAATTTTCTTTGTGTAGCTATTGTGGCTATTTGTAGCAATGCTATTTCTGTTAGTTCAAATACACTCTTGAAATGTTTTTCCAAACCAGATGAAAATTTATCACCATATTTCCATTAAATGCTGGTCTGTGAAATAGTCTTTCAATGGAATATTTCCAAAAACCTTCCAAGATGATGGGTTCATTCCACTTAGAGTATAGGTTTTCCTTTTGTGGTTTTAGACACTGAAATGCTTAAATGTTGATTTGTTGATTATTTTCTTTACTTTTCCAGCTCCCAGCAAAACACAATTTATTTCTTTGAAACCTAAAATTCCTCTCACCCCAGAAGGGACACCCACCAAACCTGGTAATTACCCTGAACTTTTTTTTTTTTTTTAATTCCAAAAGTAGGGTTGAAAAATTATTTCATGCCACTCTTTGGAGCAAGGACTTCTGATTTGTATTTTGTTATTTGATACAATTTTTCCATGTAAAGTGCAAAAATGCAATGAAATGTTCTCATTATAAACAGCCCCTCTGATGCTATCACAGCGTTGCTCTGAGCCGTTGGGTGGATCATTCTGTTCGTGACCATCACAGAGAAAATACAGACACGGAGGGATGGGAATGATTGAGGACTCCCTTGTCTAGGACTACGAAATAGTTTCCAATACCAAAATGGACTGGAATTCTGATCACACTGAACAACAGCTTTTCAGCCTGAAAAGGGGAAGTGTTTCCATCCCCTAAAAACTCTGCCCTTGTTTTAGGGCTTCTCAGTTCTCCAGCGGCAAGATTAGAAAGGGTCGGATTTTCCTAATGCTCCATGACTTCTTTCTGAAATGAAGCTGATTTCTGAACACTGACTTTTGTTTACTTCTCAGGAGATAATAACGATGTTTTGCTGAAGAAAAGAAGGCTCTTTTGCAGGGAGAGGTTATTTCATTTATGTAATTAAAAACAGAGACAATCCCCTGCATAAGGTGGCAGGGCATATTGAATGACCAAAATTTCATTTTTTTCTATCTATCCAGAATCTATACAGCAGTTTAAATGTTGACTTCTAAGTATCCCCTTATATACAGGAACTCTGTCAGTACAAATCATTTTCATCCAAATTTTAAACCCTTATCTCCAGGGTTTTTCTCACTATCATGTCCTCTGGATTTTTCATTAATGGGTGTTTACAAAGTAGGATCATTAAAACAAAAGATTTTCTACTTAAATGGGCATGATTTTTTTTTTTTTTTGCAGTGAAACGGGTAAGGAAGAAAAATGTAACTGTTCAGAAAAAGAATTCTCAGGACTCCCTTTAAAGAGGTCGTGAGATTTCCAGGTGTAAGTGTCAGACTGGAGGAAATGAGGGATTAGGCAAAGGGAGTGTAGTGGATGCTGTGGCCACGGGTGAGGTCTCCAAGTCAGAGAAATGGAATGAAGTGCTCTTACTCAGAGGGGTTATTTGGAGAAAGAAGCATAACTAATGAAACTCAAGAGCCCTAACAGTTTAAATCAAAGAACTTGACAGCTATATGAGAGAAGGGTTTAAGGTACACTTATTTAAAACTCATGCTTAGAGGGCTTTGGAATAAGGTAATAACTATTATGCTTATGCTGTACTTTGAAGAGAGGGCTATTACCAAGCAGGTTGCGAAATATTACCGTATGTTTAGACCATCAAATTTCAATAAATGTCCCTCCAATCTAAGTATTTCTGTTATTACAAGATAAAATTTGAAAGTAGAAAAAAAAAGTCTTCAGATATTCTGAACAGTTTAAACATGATTAGTTACATTAGGAATTTCTTTGGTTTCTAAAGAGAGGTTTAGAAGAAATTCATTCATACGAATAAGGGGAGAGGATGTATTCTTATTCTAAGCTGTTCGAGCAAAGAAACTTCTAATTTGATCTTTTCTTTTAACATGTGGCAACTTATTTGGAAGCTAGTAAATTTATATTCCTCTGATTTCTACCTTCTGATCACCTAAGAATAGCCACGCTTTTCCCCCTCGCATCAGGTATTAGGACTTGACTTCAGAATCTGTGCCCGAATTACACCAACTCATGTTGCCCTCCTGTGGTCTGAGGCAACACAGAGTAACAGATCTCTGCAGACCAGTGCTTGGAGTCTAGATTTTTAAAATGTATTTATTTTTACTTTAAGGCAGGCCACCATTATAGCTCTGCGGAAGATTTCTGTTGCTAGCCAAGGTTCAGGAGAGCAAATAAATGACCAAGAGCTTTTTCTTATTTGAGTGCTTCACTGCTTTCCCCAGCCCTCTCCTCACACGCTGCTGCTATTTTTCCATCTCGTTTTCCATGCAGATTGCTTTTCCTTTGGTTTTCCTTTGTGGTTAAACTAACGAGTAAAAACCCACATTGGGTTTGGCTTGTTTTATAAGCATAATCCACTGCTTTCTTGAAAATCCCACCATCTACCACGTCCCAATTTGTCTGCCTCATCCAATGAGAATTGCTTCATTCATAGTTCATCTTTAAGGTGGTAGTGACATTCAGCTCTTCAGGCTTTTAACAGACTAGGAAAAAAAAAAAAGAGACCTCCAATTATAGGTGTTTTTTTTACACAGTTCTCTGACTCAGTGGATAGAATTGTAAATTGTTCTCGTTGCTAGTCACAGATCTGTGAGCCAGGTGTATTTTTCTTTCGTGCTGAGGTGAGTGGGGTAGTTATTTGCATGCCGCTTAGTATTTTTATTCCTTTATCCATAATACCTTAAAATTATAAAATAGAGGAAATCTTGTCAGAAAATGTATTTGCTTTTAATAAACCCTGACTTTAGTATTTCTCTGTGCAGGTGAATTGGAAGCTTAACTGCTGGATGAGGCTCCATGCCTATTTGGTCTCCGTTTCAGTCAGGAACTCAAAAATGCAGATTTTTCTTTATAAAATTCCTAAGACCACATTCTTTAATCTTTGTAAATTCTAAAAGATGTTACAGGTAGCACATTTTACTTTTTCACAGTTTTAGAAGGAAACTTGGTAGAAATTAAGACATAAATTACAGCCTCAAAATTTCAAAAAGAATTTTTCTTTGCTGTTTTCAGATACGGACTTTTTTGATAGTTATTATATTTAATGTATTGACCCTATGTCCTGTGGAATCTGAGACACCCAGGCTCCTCCTACCCTCTCTCTCTCTTTCTCTTTCTCTCTTACACACACACACACACACACACACACACACGATTTTTGCCTTGGTATGTGTACTTCAATCTGATATATCACTTTGGCTTTGCCATTTATCTGTTTTAATCTATTTCTGGATAAATTCTTGAGAAATTAAAAAAAATCTTCTGGCCACAGACATGCTAATGAACAATGCCACCTTTCAGTGACACCTTGTACCTGTTACACATTGCTTCCAGAATAAATGAAAATTCTCTACCTGCAATATTTGTTGGTATATTTTCTATTTTTTAGATACTAAAGAGTCTCAACTTACTTCCCCAAATCTTTCCACAGCCCCTAGTCCAGAAACATCATCCTGGTAAATGTAGTATAAAAACTATGTGACAAAATGATTAAGTTGTTTTAAGCTGATTGGTGGGTGCCGTTTTAATTAACTTCTTTCTGTAAGAAAAAAACAGCAAAAAATCTTCACTTTTTCTTCTGTTTCAAAAATTGGGTCCCTTTTTTATTTTCTTCTTGAAAGAAAAGACTTCTTTTTGTTCTGTAGAATAAGAAATCTATTAGATGGTCTTTTTAAAAGCCCAAACAGATATTATAACCTAACTGTTTTCAGCACGAAGTATCATTTACTTACTGCCAATTTGAAAAACATTGGAAGGATTGTTATCTTTCAGAATATTTAGTAATAATATTTAAATAATATTGTTATTTAATTTGTTCAGTGTTTGATGAGATCTGAGATTACTGTTTAACTTCTTTGATTTGCTAACCAGAATGAACTAAATTTCATATGTTAACCAATTTGTTCACCAGCAATAAATGCTAGTAAGTATGAGGAATACCAGATGAACACTTGAGGCCCTTTTTACCTTTTTAGACCATATATTCGATTCCTCTGTGTGTGTGTGTGTGTGTGTGTGTGTGTGTGTGTGTGTGTGTGAGTGAAAGAGTACTGGCTGAAAATCATCCAAAGCTAACACATCTCAGACCTGGTTATAGATCCGATGGGTCTGTTGCCTCTTCCCACTTCCTTGGATGAACCTGACTATCCTACATGAAAACAAGATGGCAGGTGATGGGAGGCTCTGGCCAACCTTGGAGAGGCTACCCTGACCTCCCCTTAAATCAGTATTTCCTCAGGCACTAGGAGGAATCTTCAGAATATTGGGTAGTGGAGAAAATAGCTAAAAATCAACAAAAAATGGAATTCTCAATTCTTACTTTTGTTGTGGTTTGTGGAAAGGATGTGGGGTGATTGATCTTTAGTGTAATAAGCCATAGAACCTGATTGTTCACCAGTGAGAGAACAGCTTTTAGAGTAAAGGACGTTTACTTTCTGTCTTAACTGGTGATCTTCAGCATGGCCTTTGATAATTGTTTTATTGCAGCCCCAGAACCTCAGACTCTACCATCATCACAGTCAGCTCTAGGTAATGAAGTTTCCTTTAATAAGTGAGAAGGAAACTTCTTCCCTTAGCACCCTTTATGTTCAATTTTGTCCTTAGCTTGAGCTTTCTTTAAAACTTTCTTAATTGTCCTTCAGAACTTTATTTCAGCCATTGTGGTCAGAAGATACACTCTTGCCTTGTGCTGAACTAAGCGGAGGCTCTGAAAGCCCTACTGATTTCGATCGGACACATTTCTGTGTCGCCCTCCTTGCCTTTGAGCACTGAGTCCTGAGCTTGATTTAACCTAGTTGTTTCCAGTGCAGGACCTTGGCTTCCCTCTTTTTGTAGACTTTTTTGTATTTTCACATTCAGAGGTGTTTATCTTACTTTCAGAACTCTAACATTTGCAGATTTTCTTGAAAAGTAGTAGGATCTTTTCAGATCTAGATATCCTGATGTGTCACTAGGCAATTCATTAAGAGAAATAGAAAACTAACCCCAATATTTATAGCTTCTTTTTCTTCAACAGAGCAAAGAATGTGCTCTGCTGCTGCATCTCAGCCAGTTACCCGTATTTTCCTTCGTAACACAAACTGTTGGCCACTGTATTGCATTCATGTCTTCCAAATGAGAATCATGCCTTGTTTGTTTTTTCCATTTCTCCTTCCAAACTTAATGGACAGGACTACATTTTTGTTCATTTCGTCTAAAAACACAGGAATCTATTTAAATTAAAAAGGGCTATCTCACATGGATAAAAGCTTCACCATTTATATATAATTGCTCAACTTTGTAATTAGAAATCAAGGAGTTTTCATATCTAAATAGGTTTTATCACTTCTCCTTTGATTTTGACTCCTTCCTGATGGTTTTCATGCACTCTTAGGACCTGGAACTCTGGAAACCAAACCTTCGACAACATTAGGTAATGCAGGTATTGAGTGAGTGAGCTTGCTTTCTTCTTTTCCTGACTGTTGGTATCTTTCATAACAGGCTCACATTAGTGGATTCATCCATTGATATTCGTGTGTGTGTGTGTGTGTGTGTGTGTGCTTCTTACTTGCAGAGAAATTTAAATTCTTTAGTTTTATAAACTGTATCTAATTTTTAAAAAGTTGTCTTGCCTGAAATAATTTCTGAATTTAAAGACTTTTTTTTTTAAGACTTTATTTATTTATTCGACAGAGATAGAGACAGCCAGCGAGAGAGGGAACACAAGCAGGGGGAGTGGGAGAGGAAGAAGCAGGCTCCCAGCGGAGGAGCCTGATGTGGGGCTCGATCCCACAACGCCGGGATCACGCCCTGAGCCGAAGGCAGACGCTTAACCGCTGTGCCACTCAGGCGCCCCTGAATTCAAAGACTTTTTATACATGCTGTTAAACTGTAAACTTTTAAATGCTAAATGAAAAACTCCTTTTGAATCTTAGGACAAATAAATTTTAATTTGTACACTTAGTGGCTCCTTAAAGGTGACTTTCTCATGTTCCTGTTAAACATACACCTTCAAAGCTGTCAGGAGACTGTCTTCTCTAAGCTCTACAAAGTTTTGAGTTTTCCATCTCAAAAAGGAAGAATCATTTAACTGGGTAAATGATGATAGAAAGTTGCAAAACAGAAGGATATATACCCACAATAAGCCAAAGGACTTCAATGTGCTTCTAAGGTATATGTATGATTGTTGTCAGTTTTTAGAGCTACTGCTCTCGTATTAACTAGCTAATTTTCTTTCTTCAGCTCCACCAAAGACCAAACGACCAGGTCGTCGCCCCCGCCCTAAAACCACACCTAGTCCAGATGTGCCCAAGTCCAAACCTGGTAAATGTGATGTTCAGGGTTCCAATTAGCATAGAAAATGGAATATGGTAGCTTCTGATATGGTAGCTTCCTACTACCTAAATAGCTGGGCTTTAAGAACCGGTATAGTTGATTTTTATACTTAAGTATCTATCCTTCCTATGTTTATGATATATTGTTATTTTTTAATTTGTAACTGTTAGGTACACATAGCAATAGGCTGGCCCGCCAAGTGGATTATTAAAGTAGGCACCCTAAAAGTTTCACATAAGATGCATATTATGGCTGGTGGGGTGTGGAAAAGCAAGAGGAAGAGGGGTAAATGGGAAAAGTAGAAGGGAAAATAACATTCAGAAAAAGTAGGGCTTAAGAATGAGGAATACTGTTTCCTTCCTCAAGATGCTGCTTCTTGATATAATTAGTGTTCTTGCTTTTTGCTTCCATAGCTCTGGAACCTGCTACGGTACCTCCGGAGCTCTTGGTGCCCACAACTGGTAATTCTGCTCCCCTCCACTTGCTTTCACGGAATGTCACTTTTGCTTTTCCTACTCTCCACCCAGGCATGACTGCAGTTCCACCACACCATCACAATTTCATTCCATGCTTTTCCTCACGTTTCCTATCTGGGTCTGAAGAGCCTGAAGATAGGAGATTTCTAGAAGAATCCTACCTGTGTGCTTCTTTAAGGAAGGTCTGTGGTCTTGGACGTAACTTCCTGGTTCCCCACAAAACCCTTTGTCCTTCCGTGTCCTTCTGTTGAGGAAGCCTTCTACTCTTTCTCAGACAGGGTCATCTGTGCTCATCCTGGACTTGGCAAATGGCGAAATTTTCTTCCAGTGCCATGATTATCATTTCATTGCTTTACTCATTCAACTTGTAAGATCTTTTCCCTCTTAAAAAGCTGCATGAAATAATGGCTTCTTCAGCTTTCTGTTTCTTTGAAGAATGTTTTTGAGTACATTTTGATAACTAGAGGAATAAAGACCATTCTTGTTCTAGGGTCCAATATGAAAACAGTGTGGTGTTTGTAACTTGAGAACATTAGAAGTCCCAAGCTTGTTTTATTGTTTTGGGTACTAATGCTATTTGATTATTACTATTTCCTTATAATTTCTCGTTTTCACAATAAATCTGCTTTACTTTGGAAAATTCCAGACATCTGTAGCCATGTGAACTTCTGTATAAAGAGTTTATGAATTATTTTTCATGTCTCCTACTAAGCAAGTTTCAAATTTCTACTTTACTATTTTTATGCTGAAAAACCTTACAATTAAGAAATAAGTCTTGTGCTTGTCATCTCTGAAATTACTTACACAGAAAAAAGTCTTATTATAGTTCTCATTACTTTGCTCAAAGGCACATTTTGAGCATTTCCAAAAGAAATGAAAAATCAGGAGAGATGGACACATTTCCCTTCCTTCCCATACCCCATGAATTAATTTTGTTGTTTATCCAGTGAATTTATATAGGATCTTGCTCAAGCGTATGTGTCTTTAATTATGACAGTTACAGCCATGATCATTATGCTAATTTTTAATACCTTTCTCTTTAGTGTCAAAACCATCCAAAAGACCTAAAACCACACATAGACCAGATGCACCTCAAATCCAGCCTGGTAATCACTACTTTCATTGCCTTGATCTATAACTAGAAAAATGGTGTGTAAGTAACACTAATCTTGACCTCCACAGCTCTACTCTGATGCTAATTACAGGAACTTTTTCCCTTCAGATTCCAAACAACCAAAGCAATTACTTCCTAAACCCCAAGCCCCAGCACAACCAGATACGCCACCAACTAAACCTGGTAAAACATAATTTCCAATGCTTTAGTTTAAGAAGCTTTTTCTTGGGGAATGTTGTTGAAAATGTTTACAATTTGCCATACCGTATAAAGCATAGAAACCCAAATATGATTTTGTTCATTATCTTTTCAAAGTAACCACACCAGCTGTTAAATGAACAAACCAACGTGTATGAAGTTGGTGAATTTCACATCTGATAGTCTGACAGGTTCCATTTTCTTAACATTTTTAGACTTTGTTTTCTAAATTTGAGTATGTAATGAATAGAAGCCTGATTTTTCTGTATCTGCAACACATTTGAAAGTGATTTTAGCATTCACCAGTAGGTAAGGTTGGGAAGGCTGACACTGTGTTCATGCTTTATAAGTACGTAATCAGAGATTGACTTCCTCTAAAATACCTTAATGGTGTTTCAAACAGCAGCTATTACCTAAGTGGTTTCCTATGAAATAAGAAGATATTTATATAATAGTTCTAAAAATTCAACTGTTTTGCAATTGAAATTTTCTCCTAAGGTTCCAATTAGTACAAAATTCTGATTTAGTAAGAGAGTATCTCTCATAATAAATAAGCTTATGAAGAAGGCAATTTGTATCAACCTAGAATAAACCAGGGTCTGTATCCTATGAATTAAGTATCAGTGAACACCTGAAAGTTTAGACTTCTTTACTTTTCTTACTTGTATCTGTTTATTTTTTATGATGCAGTCTTTGAGCCTGTTACATTTGAGACGGAGGCTCCCTCCCCAACCATAGGTAATGATGTCTTCTTTCTCGGTTGATGTTTCTCTGAGCTCGCCCCTCTCATCTCTGTCATTAATTGTATTCTCTTATGTATACGATGGTCATTCATCATCTTTTTCATTCATTTCCAAAAATTGTTTATTATTTTCAACAGGGAACTTTTCAACATCCAAAGGCATTCTTACTTCTGCTGCTCAGGGTATAACCCCTGAATGTCATTCTTCCTTTGATCACCTTCAGAAGCAGTCAGATTGCTCAGCACTTGACACTGTCAAGAGTCACTGGGGCTGAGAGTGCATCCATCCTGCAATCCAGGAAATCTCTGAGATTTCTGCTTTTATGTGTCTATAATTTATGGTTATGGGAGAGGAACAGTTGAAAAGCTGGTTGGGGCTTGTGGCAATACCAAATTGTCCCTTTCTCACAGAAGTCCTTTCCTCTTTGATTCCGTACTATTCAAATCTGGACATTTCTGTCGATGAATTCATCTTGTGACACCAATTTCCACGCAAAACGGGGATTCCCTTTTTTGTTGAAGGCAATCAGTTTTGGATGTTGTATCTGTTGTGCTCACTTTCTCCATTTCTTCTGGAGGCCATGTTTCCATTAGGTCAGAAGATGTTGTCAGATGTGGCCTAAACCACCTCTGCTCTGAAGTCTTAGTGAAAGGCAATCTCCATACAAATGATCACAGTGTTTTCACGATAAGATATTTAATGTTACATTTAGTCCTCTGGACTTAATGAAAAATAGAGACGCCAGTTTAAATCCAAGGAGTTACAAATCACAATCAATTTCATATCTATGCATAATTCAATCATTTCAGAATATTATGGAATTGTAGGAATCCTGTTCATATAGACAAAAAGTTGAATTATTACTCTTCAGACTTTTTTCTTAATCATCTCTATTGCCCGCTTGAATTATCTCCAAATTATTCATTTCAAATGAATAAAAACGGAGAAATAGAGTATCCCATTGCGCAAGTTTATCTTTTGCATAACTGTCACACATCTCCAATAAACAGGCTAATTGAGAACATTTTTAAAGATTCTCACCACCACTGCAGTTCCTCAGAACAAGTAACAATGGTGGTAAAAGCCTTCCAAATACTAATAGAAGCTTTTGCAGTTTTTCAGAGTAATTTAAAACACATATTAGACCACTGAGATTTTTTTTTTAAGATTTTATTTATTTATTTGACAGAGAGACAGCCAGAGAGAGAGGGAACACAAGCAGGGGGAGTGGGAGAGGGAGAAGCAGGCTCACAACAGAGGAGCCTGATGTGGGGCTCAATCCCATAACGCCGGGAGCACGCCCTGAGCCGAAGGCAGATGCTTAACTGCTGTGCCACCCAGGCGCCCCAAGACCACTGAGATGTTTTTGAAACCAGGTTTCCAATGTAGTTGGAATCATATAATTAAGTACAGAAAAAAAGCTTTTCATTGGCCTCATAGGGATGCAAAATACAAAAGGTATGCCTATTTTGTGAGATAAATGGATTTCAGAACACAGCCAGTTATTAGAGACAAAGTACTATTCTTACCGTGTTCAGAAATGCTTTTTAAACATTACAGGGTAAAGAAGATTCATTTTAAAGATAATTTTCCTTCTTTTTATATATTTCTTAAATTTCCATTGTTTATTGCTTTTGGTCAGTTCCTGCCTCAGACCTTGAACCTGTCACTCTGAGAACTGAGACTCCCACGACAACTTTGGGTAATGACTTTTTACGTCTTTAAGCAAGTGCATTTTCTGCCCATTGTCTAGTCTATTTTGTTAGTATCTTGGTCAAGGGGTATTCTTTTTCCAAGATTTTCTCATTGCCCTCTCTTGTCACTCAACTCTAGTCTTCATTTTGAATATTGAAGGTGTTTAAAATAACTTGGTTAAGTCTGTATGCAGCTAGTACAAAGCATCTATCTTCCATGTTACCCAGCTTTGTTGGGGCTTTACAGAGCCTGTGATTCTGCTCCATGTTCTGTGCTAAAGCTAAATTTCAGATACAGTTGGGAGTGGCTGCTCCATAAATGACAATTTTATCTGTGGACATTGACAGAAGGTTGTGTTAAGATAGGGCATTTTTATTTTCTATCAGTGATTTTAGGAAATGTGCTTATTCTAATGTTTAATGGGAGGTATGTCTCAGCCAAATAATTTCTAAGTACGATCTCCCAAAAGCAGGTGAGTCTAGGTTCCTCTCTGATGTGGACATACTTTATTTCTGAGGTCAGGATCCTTTTTTGAAAATCTGACACCAATAATAATAAGCTTTTTGAATTATTAGAATAACATTATATATTCTTTCTCAAAAGAACTGTCAGTGGACCCCCCCTAAAAAAAATTTTCTTGTGTGTAGATGACGAAATTCCAAAACCAAAGAGACAAATTTATTAAGACTTAGAAAATCTAGCTGAATTTTAGAAACCCTAGACCCGTGTATCATCCTTTCTTGAATTTCTGGAGTTATAAGACAACATTAACCAGTTTCCTTTCTTCAGCTCCAAAAACATCACAACGACCAAGAACACACCGTCCACGTCCCAAACATAAAACCACACCGAGCCCAGCTGCATCTGAGAGCAAACTAGGTAAATATGTGGTTCCTGGTATGTGTGGAACCCTGTGGGATGTGATTCTTGCGTTTCAGTTTAACTTGCCACCTAATAGTTCTTGGGACCCTTCAGTGTGAAGTCCTAAGTAATAAGAGCTCTGGTCAAATAGCTATGATTTCCTTGTGCTGCTTGGTATCTTCTTGGTACCTTTGTATTTTATTTGCTTTCTCTGAAAAGTTATTTTTTTCTCTTTGATTCTCGTTTATCAAAAACTTACCTAGTTAAGGACCTGACTTGCATATTTAGTTCACTTGGTCACAAATTTTATTAAGTGCTACATTAGCATCTGTGAAAAAATAGTTTAGAAATAACAAATGACTTCACTTGGTTGAGGAAAGAAATTTCTTATATAGAAACTGTTCATAAATAGATATAAAGGAATATGGACAGAAGCAACATATTTATTGAGTTTGACCAACTCTCAGACCCACAGTTATTTCTTAGAGAAGTAAAAGAGTCACAAGCCAGTAAATGTAATATGGACCTCGAAATTTCTAGAGCTTTTAGATGGGTTGCGGGGATAGGCAGGAATAGCAGAAACAGAGGCACGGAGGACCATATGTGTGGGTGACAGCAGAAGGATAGGAATTAGAAGGGCAAGCTGATTGGGACAAAGGGGAAAGACAATGTTCACTTAGCTGATGCTCAGAAATTTTGGTCGGTGATGCCACTTTTAGGTGGGTCCATGAGGAGGACTTTGAACGCCTGATTTCAATGATAGGATTTAAGCCAATTGGCTACAGCATACTCTCCGATCCTCCTGGAGTCAGGCCTTTTCTGTCCTGATAACAGAGAAATGCCCTGACAAGTTTTGCAGACTGAATGAACTTTTGTATCTTTTTCTTTTATATGACTTTGTTTGGACAGAAGTCTTGGTCTTCTTCCAAACTGGACTCTCCACAAAAAAAAAAAATAAAAATAAATAAAATCATCTGTTTTGGTTATTTATTACAGTATATCCTTTAAAATATCAACTATTTCACCCAAAATGACCTAGGGCCTTGTTTTCCAATAAATTATACTTTCACATTCTTTTCTCATAATTTTTAATTATAATGTTACTTAGATGCCTAACAATTTTTCTAAGCAGGTTTTTTTAAATTGTTTTTGTGTTATCAGATAATATAAAAACAAGCAAAACGTGGAGCAGTGTGGCGATACTAAGGATGTATCTGTTTCATAAGAACAAATATCTTTGTACCCTCACCTCAGAACTTTAAAATTTTTGCTTTTTGGCTGTAGAACCAGTGAAGGCCATTTTCAAGAGAGTTTGAGGAATTTTCTCATGTGTTGAACATTTCTTTTTTTCAATTACTTTTGATTGTTGCTTGCTTCAGGCTCTGCACCTGTTACTCCTGGGACATATTTAGGTAATGATCCTTTATGTCCTTTGGCAAGTGCTTTTTCTTATTCATTGTCAGAGTTCTCTGTGGTGCTATATAGATGATGATGTCATAATTTGTTATCATCTTATTGCAGTTTTCAGCTTACAGTATAAAAGGCTTCCTAACAGAAATGTGTATGAACTTAAAGACCACTATCTGCCCCGCATCCCAGTTTCAGACGGCATCATGTCAATCTGAGTCTCTGTTTAAACAATACTGGTGGTTAGAGCGAAGGTCTGAATATGATTCTCCATATATCCCCTCCTTAGACCACCAACACAGTATCGATTATGATACCATGAATTTTCTTTAGGCATCTTGCTTTCTGTATTTGAAGTTCTCCCTAACTTTTTTTTCATTTCACAGATGTTTCAACAAATTTTTGTATGCTTAATCTAATAAGTTACCAAGTGCAAAAATTTGCCCAAGCCTAGTCATTTTAAATCATACTTAGAAGTGAATAGTCTAGGGTAGTTTGAACTTCTTCCACATCATCATGTTTTAGGAGCAATTTGTAACCAGTTCTGGATGAGGGACAACTTTCAAAGAAATGATAGTTCCTCATCTTACACGTAATTGTAATTTTTAATCTTTGGCAAACTCTCAATTTTGAAAGGAAACCTATTAATAGACTAAAGGAGAAAATATCAAACCAAAGTAACAAAGTTTTCTCCACTCAAACTGACCAATTTTAGAAAGCTTAGCTATATCTTCTTATTCAGAGTTTATGAAGCCATCAACACTATATTAATCCTAAATTTTCTTCCCTCAGCTACAACAACAAAGAGACCTCGTCGTCCACGCCCCAAACCTAAAACCACACCCCATCCAGAAGTACCTCAGACCAAACTGGGTAAATATGTGGTTTCCAGTTTAAGAAATTCAAGCAATCTACTCCAGTTGGGACCCCAAATTCTGAGGATACCTAGTCTGATATAGTATCACAAACGGAGGTTCTTCCTTACCTTTCTATATCAAACGGCATTCTTTTCACTAAGGACTTAGTCTCTCAGCAAGTGTAGTATCCGCTTCGTTTTGGCTATCTATAGTATGTGTGGTAAACAGACCCTAGGGGGACCCCTACTCCGCACCCCTTCTTCCTCCCACTCCCACAGTTCCTGCCTCTTGGTATTAAACATAGTGTAAGCCATCTTTTCCTGCTCTTTCCCCCTTAGAAGACTTAGAAGCATTATTTTTACTGGTAAAATGGATTTCCTGACATTTCTTGCATTCACAAAAATCTCTTTGGTTTCTCTCATTGATTTTGGGCAGTTCCTACCACCGTCTTTGAACCAGTTATACTTAGAACCGAGGCTCCCGTGACCACACTAGGTAATGACTCATTATGTCCATCAGCATCTGCTTTTCCTGCTCATTTGAAACCCATTTCATCACCTTCATAACCATAGCTGCTTCTTCACAGGACTCACATGTCATCTTCTATTGTCATTCAGTTACTTCTTAGTATATTGATGACTATTAAAACCACTCATTCGTTTTAAAAAAGTTTTCAAACTTTTAAAAAATAGTACGAACTTAGTCTAGTATATATGTCTGCAATGTAATGCATTTGAATTTATGGCATCTCACCTGTTAATCACATTTTTTGTGTCTGAGTTTCAAACATGGGGGTTGGGGTGAGGGTATCTATCCTTGATTTAAGCCGAGTATTGTCACAGCTGTTACAGTGTGACATAATTCTTGTGCAGATCTAAATTCCTATATTTTAATTTTGTGCATGATTTTGTTTTTGTTTTGCCATTTTAGATAATGATGTGGTCTTCTTTCAGTAAAGAGTGACATAGGAAATGCACTCAACGCTAATAAATGTAAAGGCCATCATTAGTTTAAATTTACTCTACACCTTCTCCACCACCATAATTCAGTAAAGTTTTGGAACTTTTTTCATTTAGAGATCCCTTTGAGACTATCTTTGATGTATAAACTCATGCTTCTGTGTGACTTTTGTCTTTCAGAGTAGTGTAAATGACATAAAGAGGCAGTTATTGAAATGGAGACAAATTGTATACTCCTATCCCCAGCTTCTAGCACTGAGAACACTCTGTTAACCTGAGGTTTTCTTCCTTCAGCTCCCAAAGTGCCTCAACAAACTCGTCATCCACAGCCCAAACCTGAAACCACAGGGAGTCCTGAAGCACTTCAGACCGACCTGGGTAAATGGGTAGCTCCTGGTTAAGCCCATCCAGTGGGGTCCAGAGAAAGCGAAGGAGCAAGTCAGGGTTAGCAGCTGCTTCTACTCCAGAGTGGCCAGTGAGAACATGGTCGGAGGGCTTTGGGTGGTAGCTGAATTTGTTACGCTTGTGAAGTAGAATCTTCTCTCTAAATGTTTGATTTCTCATTCAATTCTATCCATCCTTTAACTATTGAACATATGTGGGAGAATGAAATACCTACAGAACGAATGTATGTTTGGGTTAATAGGAAAGGTTTGTTGTTATGTGGCAGGCACTATTGTTAGTACCTCATTTTTTTCCCATTTTTTTCCATTTAAAAAAAATTTGAATTCAATTAATGAACGTGTATTATTGGTTTCAGACGTAGAGATTATGTCTTGTTAACTACAAAGTTAAGCCATAATGGAGGTCTAGGGCAGGAGTTGGCAAACATTTTCTATAAAGGTCTAGATAGTCAATATTTGGGACTTTGTGAGCATATTTTGCATATTTTTCTTTTTTTCTTTTATAACCACTTAAAAATTGGGGAAAAAATCATTCTTGGCTCTCATGGGCTGTATGAAAATAAGCCATAGGTGAGATTTGGCCTATGGGCTATAATTTGTCAACCCTTGGTTTAAAGAAACAATAACCAGGGTTGGCCAGTAGTTAGGAAGGGTTGAGTGTTGAAATCACTGTAGATTTGGATGACTGGAGAGAAGGAGGATGGAGAAGTACAGAAAAGAAGGACATGTGTGGAGGGCCAGTGAAGGGAGGCAGAGGCTTTTCTGAGTAGTTGAGTCTGTCAGGCTTCTAAGTATTGATCAGAACATTTCATTGAGGCTGCTACAGCTAAATGGGCCCAAAGGACCAGTTGAAAAGGTGTTTTGAATGTTGGACTTAGGAGTTTGAATTTCACGTAAGAATCATCGGCATCTGTATATGGTCATGCTTTCCCTGTTTACCCTGCTATAGCTCAGACTGGGTGCCTGTCCCTTATCCTGCTCTCTTAAGGGCCCCATCCTAATCCTAAAAGCCTAATCCTGTTACGCAAAGTTTGTTGTCTCTTTCCAAAGAAGAGTTTTCAGCAAGATTGGAATGGTCTATTTTGGTACATTACTTCCGTTAGGATCATGAAAGAGTGAGACACTTCAGGGGCACTTCACAGGGACAACTGTCTACTACAAAGATAACCCCTACTAAGTGATAAATTGGTACCCAAGTGCAGAGAGACTCCATATCCCTCAGCTCAGAAAGTTAATAGTTTTTCCTTTGTACTCTAGATGCATTACTACTTAGGTACAATTATTTCTGCAGTTCCGAGACTGTATAAAAGTTTTAACATTTCATTTTTTTATTTTTATTTTTTATTTTTGGTCAGTTCCTGCTGTAGTCCTTGAACCGGTCACTCCTATGAAAGAGGCTCCAGGGACTGCATTTGGTAATGCCACTTTCTGACCTCCAGCAAGAGCTTTTTCTGCTCATTGTCGAACAGAGTCCACTCGTTGCCATTCACTTTCCTTCTTTATATTTTGAGTTGAACATGCATAAAACAAATTAGTGCTTGTTCTTAGGAGATTCATGCCTGAATCTAGTTTGGGATAGCTTCCTGCCCAGGAACTTACTTAAAAATTTTTTCATGCCGCCTTCTATTTTCAGATTAATCTGAATTACCTGTTAAGGCAAATTTCATTTATTCATGTGAGCACCTGATCCTGATCTATGCTAACCAAGCTGTGACAGGGAAGTTTCTTAATATATCCGTTGTACATAGACCTTTTTTATCTGCCTGTGTTTTTGTTAACTTTTGAGTAATATGTTCTTAGTAAATTGTCTGACAGATAATGTGGCCAAGGATAACAAGTTTAAATAGTAAGCCCCATCCTTAGGGTGAATCTGACCACCCCTTACTCTCCACCATAGTTTAGAAATGATTCTTAACCTTTATAATGCAGTCCGGGGACCCTAGGAGAATATAATAAAGGGGTGCCTGCCTGGCTCAGTCAGTGGCGTGTGTGACTCTTGATCTTGGGGTCACAGGTTTGAGCCCCACATTAGGTGTAGAGAATACTTTAAAAAATAAAATCTTAAAAAAATATGATAAAAAATACCCATCTTGACTCTCTGAATTAATAACTTTGTTTTTATGTCAATTTTGCCCCCAGTGTATCAATAACAGAAGAAGATACAGTAGCATAGTAGGGGCAAATTTTTCACACTAGAAACCTATATTTTATGAAACTCAAAAAAATATGTCAAGCTGTAGAAAACAAAGAATTTTTTTAAAGCTCATAATTTGCAGAACCATAAACTTTAACTAAATGTTATCTTTTTCCACTTCCAAAAACATCCCAATGGACACTTCATTCACAAACCAAACTTGAGACCAATCCAAGCCCAGATGAACCTGGGACTATACCAGATGAAAGCTCAGTCCTTGGTTTCAGGAGACTGAGAGCCTATTACGGATTGAAAGTTTAAACCCACATACCCTCTAGTGAGGGAATCATGAAGAGTCCTTCCCCCTTCAGGGTTGGCAAGAAGTACATGTTTGGAAGGTACATAATTTTTCCTCTAGTTCAGGGTAGGAGGACACACATTTTACCTTATCTTCAGGCTGGTTGAACACAGAACCGTTTTCTGCATAAAAAGCCCACAGAAGGAAAATAAGGCAGGGTGTTTTTGCAAATTGAAGATTTTGGGGGGTATTTCAACATTAACTGTTAGACTCATCATATAAAGTCTTAAAGAACTGAAGCATCATTTTGGACTTCAGTATATCAGGGAAGGAGTTTAAGTCTTGACATCACATCAGAATTTGTATAAGTGGACAGGTGAGAACAAAGATGACAAAAAATAGGATATGTATAGAGGGAACCAGAGGAACAAAGGTTCTGCTTCTTTGAAGTGTCAGTCAAAACCTCTTATTGGTGATTCTTCATTTGGATAATGCCACAAGAAATTGAAGGAGGGCTTGAGTATTCCACTCAGGAGTCCAATGTTGTTCTCACAAGCATCATAAATCCTTTCTTTACTGGATGCCACAGAGTGGGTGCCCCTTACCCAGTCCTCTTGAGTACCTTTCTTTGGACACAAGTCACAAGATCTTTCCAAAGCTGAGTTCTCAGCAAGGTCATCATAGCCATTTTTGGTTACTTATGTAATGGTCGCAACCATAATTTGATAAACATAGTAGATGTTTTCTTTATTCAGCACCCACTAGAGCGCAAGTTAGTCATTTATATGCTTTTCAAGATGGTTAGGAAAGTATTTAAGTAAAAGCCTAAAAATGTTCTAGAGTCTACCACATTAGATGCAAATAATCAAGCACTAACCAGTAGAACTGTTTCCCTCTTGTGGTGCTGAATAGAGACCACAAGTAATGACTATCTCATGAGATGATGTCCTGAACTATAGTTTAGCCACATCTGGACAAAACAATTGGTTTCCCTTCGTATTAGCTTGCTAAGGCTGCCATAACGACATGGACTGGGTGGCTTAAACAATAGAAATTGATTTCTCACAGCTCTGGAGGCTGGAAATTAAAGATGATGGTATCAGCAGTTTCAATGTCTCCTGTGGCCTTTCTCCTTGGCTTGTAGATGGCCTCGTTGGCTCTGTCCTCACATGGCCTTTCCCCTGTGTGTGAGCATCCCTTGCGTGTGTCTCTATTCTTATAAGGTCATCAGTCATACTGGATTAGGGACCTACTCTTGCAACCCCATTTAACCTTAATTCCCTCTTCAAAACCCCTATCTCCAAATACAGTCACATTTGGGAGTTAAGGCTTCAACATAGGAATTTGGGGGAGACACGGTTCACTCCGCAGTCCACTTCATCTAGAATAAAGTAATAATTCTGGATGAAATGTTACACTGGCAAAATATATTTTGAAGTGAATTTCATAGCTCCTTATACATTTTTTAAAAACCTCTTTTGCTTATTTTATTACTTCAGTTCCTGTTACAGACCTTGAACCTGTTACTCTTAGAACTGAGACATCTGGGACAACATTAGGTAATGGTTCTGTGCAATTCGCCAAATGGTTTTGCTGCTCATTGTCCATTCCACTCAGTCTCCATCGCCTGGCTTTTCCTCTTTCATGAGACAGACATCATCCTCTGTTGCCATTCAGTCACTTCATCTGAAGAATCTTGAAGCCTCTTAAAAACAAGTTTCCTGTTGTTTTTATGAGAGCAGACATTAGCTTAATTCAAAACATTGCTGCCATTTGGTACGTTTGACATTGTCATCTTATCTCGTGCTTCCTTGAACAGCATTCTGTGTTAAAGCCAAGTTTAAAAACAAATTGGGATCTGTTTCTTATCTAGGCTGATCAGCTTATTCTTATGCTCATTTGCATGTCTAGGTTGCTAAGTTTTTAAAAAAAACTATTTGCATGGTATTCTTTGTTGGTGTTTTAAGCAATGACATGTTTTATTACTAACTTGACAAATAAGAAATTACCTATATCCAAAATTTTAAATTATAAGCCTTTTCCTCAGTGTGACCCTAACTACCACTCCCTTGCACCAGCGTTGAGCCCTCCTTCTCATTTTTTCCCCAATGAGGAAATTCTGCAAGTGTTTAATTTTAAGTGCTAATCTTCATGCCTTGAATGAACAACTCACTGTATACATGAGTTTGCCCCCAAAGTACCATCAATGAAAAAAGAAGACACATTGGCATAAAAGGATTTAAAATATTAAATTACAAGAAATTTCCTGTAACTTTTGAAAATCTAACAACTCTTGGAAAAACCTCTCTTCAGAATCCAGAGCCTTAGGACCTAGAGTAACACAAAGCTTTTCTTTCTTCAGCTACTACACCACAAAGACCCCGTCGTCCACGTCCCAGACCTAAAACCACACCAAGCCCTCAAGTACCTCAGACCAAATCCGGTAAATGTGTGATTCCTTGGTTTAAGGGTGAGCCCAAGTAGTCTATCCTAGTGGAAACCCAAAACAGTGCCAAGCTCTTAGTGGCTCTAGGTGTGAGGTCATGAGGCATGGTCAGGAATGTCTACTTTGCCCAGGTGCTGGAGAATGTGACCGGCTGTGATATATTTGGTGCCAGAATATCTTAATCTATGTCGTCTTTGATATGCACTTAGTATATTTCTTGCTATCAACTTCCATTCAAATTTTAATGATAAAGGTTCTTTAGCAGAGCCAATATATTCAGTTCAAGTAAACAAAAAATTCAATTCCTTGAATATTTCTGGTCCAATATGGGCAATTGTGGGGTGATATGCCAGCTGTGGGAGACTTTCTAAAAAAGTAGAGTTGGGTATCTGTTTGCATGATACGTTAAATATTGACCTTGCAAAGGAAAAGATCAAGGTCGCCTAGACTTGGACCTTGGGCCTACTACAGGATTTCAATGAATGGAGGGAAAAGTGAACCAAGGCAGAACGGCTAGACATGTAAGGTGGTAGGGAGTTAGCCACAATGGCAGTCCAGTGTGCCTAAAACAGACTGTCCTACTTCCCGATGGCCAAAACAAGGTTATTGCTGATGCTGCATTTGGAATAACCCAGACGGCCAACTGAAAGAGAATTTTGAGGACCTAATTCAGGAGCTTAGATTTGACACAGAGACATCAACTGTCTTTAATTTCTCTATCTGGGCTTCAGCCAGACAGATGATCTACTGAGTATTACAGACCGAGTGACCATCTTTATTCAGCTCTTTTATGTGCCATGGTTTGGATAGAGTTCTCAGACTCTTTCCATAGATGAATTCTCAGAATGAGCAACGTAGTCCACTTCAATGATTAACTTTTATATCTGTTTCAAACTTATTAACTGTTTATTATATCCATGTTTACTTAAACATAGTAAGTGCACATTTTCAGCTTCTGTAGAAATACAGATTGATCAGATTTTTTAAAAGACATTTTCTAAGTGTAAAAGGTAAAAGAATAGGTAATTCTAAGTGTAATAGGTAAAAGAATAAGAATATTTTCTAGTGCAGAGTTTTCCATTTCAGAATCCATTGGCTAAAACCTAGGAGAATTTCATGTTGACTCCTTTAAGACGATAGTTCAAAGGCTAAGCCTAAGACCATGACTATACTTTGGCCAAATCTTCAAAGATCAATCATCTAGTCATTCCTTCAGTTAGGAGGTTGATTTTTTTTCTTTGTTTTTGTAGAAGGATTGATACACAAGTAGATTTGTTTAGATATAAATGTTCTGATTTTTCATGTGTTTTAAAATTTCTTTGGTTTACTGTATTTTGGGGGCAGTTCCTGCTACAGTTCTTGAACCTGTCACTCTTAGACCTGAGACCCCAGGAACAACATTAGGTAATAATATATTATCTTTTCAACAAGGCTTACTCTGCTTTTGTCAAACCCAGAGTTTCACCTTGCTTTATGTGACCATGTGTCATTCTTTTTGGACATTCATTTACATTCTTAAAATTATGAAAACTCTTAAAACTGTCTGCCATTTTTAAGAGAACCAGTCATACATGAACGTACTTCAGGACATTTATTTGCCATGTAACCTATTTGAAAAATTTCACATTATTTTGTGTTTTATTTAAGTAGTATTGGTGGTTAAAAAAACAAACTGGTTTTCAGACACTATGGGTTTCTGCCACTTCTCTAGGCAGATAAAGCCAAATAATAGCTATCATGGGGCCAAGAGGATCCATTTATCCCACATCTATGTGTCTACCTTTTTTTTTTTTTCTCTATTTGTGTGATATTGTTTTGTTTCTACTTAGGTAATGATGTGTTCTTGTTTTAGTAGTTACATAGAAAGTGTGGAAAGATGGAAAAATTGATTATAAATCTCAGATTTAATATGACCATCCTTCATAATACATTAAAATTTGACAGTGGTTCTTAACCTGTCTGTTGCCTAGTCAACCTGCTGTATGACACTTTGATTGTACTTACTAATCTTTATTTCTTGAATTAAAAAGTGATTTTTTTTTCTTCAAAGAATCTTCTATGGTAAAAGAAATTATATAAGAAGTATACATGACAAAAATCTCAAACAGAAAGGCACATGTCTAATGAGTTGTAGAAAATCTAGAATCAATATTTTCACCTCTCATTGCTTCCAGAACAGAGGTAATGTAGTTGTGTAGTAACTCTAGAACTTCTTCCTTCAGCCTCCAAAACATCACAAAAGACACGTCGTCCACGTCCCAGACCAAAAACCACACCAAGTCTTGAAGCATCTGAGTCCAAACCAGGTAAACAAGTGTTCCTGGTTTAGAGTTTCAGCAGCCTAACCCAGCAGGGTCTCAAAAGTAATTCCAATGTTTGGAAGTAACGAATAGGCTCCATAAAAGTAAAGGTATAACTTGTGTTAAACAGCAGTTCCCACTGTAGAGGGGGCAAGAGGAGCACAGTAGGGGGAAATCTGTGGGGAAACTGAATGCCTCATGCTTCCTGAGTGAAATCTTCTCTGTCACTGTGCATATTATTAATTTCCATCTATGTCTTGAAAATTAAACTTCTTTAGAAAAATTAGACGTATTCAGTTCAAATTAACAATGGTATCTTCAGTATCCCCGGGTCATATTAGCACTTTTGTGGGTATAAATTTGGTGTGGGAGACATGTTTTCGTCCTCAAACCTGCAAGAAAGCTGAGAACAAAAGCCTTTGTAAATAAGATAGGAGATGGCATTAGCATGTATGCAAAGACAAGATCAAGATTGATTTCTGGATGGTATCAACAGAATGTGCTAGGTACATAAATATGTAGATCTGGAAAAGATGATAAAGTGGAGCCTTGAAACCACCATAGTACAGGATAAGTAGAAAAGTAGGAATAAAATCAGAAAGAGTAGATAGGAGTGAGACCAACCAAAGGAGGCAGTCTAACTGTAGTACTAATATAAAAGGTGTCTGACTAGACAGTAATAGTTAAATCGTTCTGAATCGTGATTGGTCCATGGATTCTCATGGTGGAGATTCTTAGGCATCTGATGGAGCAGTTCAGATTTGATCAAGTGGACATGAGTAAGCTCTTTGTTGCACATGAAGGCATGTTCCTTCTTTGCACAGAATGAAGGGATAACCTGCTGAGTTCATCATGCTGCAGCCTCACTTTCTTTCCAAAGTTGTTAGTAATATCCACACATCGCACTTTGCCTTATTAGTTGGAATCAGACCATCAAAGGAGGAATAAGGAAAGAGTTACTTCACTGAGGTATGGCCAAATTTTAGGAAATTAGTGGTCTAATTTTTTAGTTGAAAAGTTTTTAGAAGTTGCTACATAGTTCTAGAAAGTATATGAGTAAGATTCATTTTGAAGTAAATGTTTTAAGGGTTTTTAAAATTTTAAGCAATCATTTTGTTTCTTTTTAATACTTTTGGTCAGTTCCTACTGCAGACCTTGAAACTGTTGTGTTCAGAACTGAGACATGGGTAACAACACAAGGTAATAACACATGCTCCTCAGTACCTTCCCTTCTGATTGTCAGACTCATTCCATCAACATCGTAACTCCAGGTTCTTTTACTTCATAAGGGCTACATCATCCTCTGTTGTCACTCCATGAAATTCTTCATCCTAAAAGTTTTGAGGACTCTGACTCTTAAGACAAGTTATTCCTTGTTTTTAAGAGAGCCAAGCATAAACCTAACTCAGGTCATCTGTGGTACAAATAACCATCCGAAATTGTTCTCTCACCTCATGTGCTTTTTAACCATGTTTTGTTAAAGCTGGGTTTAAAAAGCAGTTCTTTTGATGCTAATGACTGTTATGGTATCAGGAAGTTTCTTTTTGCATCTGAAGTTCTACTTTTTTTTTTTTGACTCTCTAATATCTGTCCTTTGATAAACATTTGGTTAATTATATGACCTTATCTTAGTAAACTGTCACAGAGTTTGTATCTGACTATGGCTGCTCCATAATATTTCCTCAGTCCCCTTTTGTTCAATAGAAGAGAAATATGAACACTGTTTCACTTCTTGAATTAATAACTTAATTCTGTATGACTCATTCTCAATGAGCTTGCATTTATAAAAGAATATATACTATTAAGGGCAAAAGTTTCAAATTAAAAGGTTGATAAGGCAAATACACTAATGTAAGTTTAGAAAACCTGGAGTCATTTGTCATGCTATCTTTAACTTCTAAACTATGCAACTCTGTAGTAACCAAAGGTTTCCTTTCTTCAGCTCCTAAAACATCAAAACGGACCCGTCGTCCACATCCCAAACATAAAACTACACCGACTTCTGAAGCACCTCAAACAAAACTGGGTAATTGTGGGTTTCTGGTTAAAGGAGTGAGTCTTAGCAGCTATTGGGAGTCTGGGTTTGATGCCAGTGGTAGAGGTGATAGCCCATGTGAGCCCAGTATTGGTGAAGGCACAAGATGATCTACGCTGATCCGACCATTGACTTAGTGAAGGAAAACATTGTTTGGGGAGACATCTGTGGCAACTGGATTCCTTGTGCTTTGTGCATAAAGATCTTCTATTTTAATATGTATTTATTTACTCTTATTTCATTCCATACTTCTCTAGAAGACAAAATGTCTTAAATAGAATCAATCATTTTTATTTCAAGAAATATTAAGTCCCTTTCATTTCCCCCCAAGAGCTACATCAACAGCTGTGAGGATATCACAGATGTAGGTGGCTTTTTTTTACTTCTCAGTCTGTAGTATAGTCAAAGGTTTTGACTTTGACCATGGCAATGTGTCTGTGCCAATCAAGATTTTTTTTTTTTTTTTGCATCAATGAGCTTAGGGAGAAAGAAATTTGTGAAGGACAGGAATGAGGGGTTAGGAAGAAGGTGGGAAATCTTAGAATTGAGCAGAGGCAAAAAGAAAACAGGTATTGAGGCCTACCAGGGAGCACAGGCCTCCTGGAACAAGGGAAGTACTGCTTCTAAGTGGTAATGATAGTGCTGAGTTTGGAAGGGTCCATAAGAACAGTTGAAGAAAGTTCTTGAAGTTCTCAGAAGTTTGGATCTGAACCTAGAAGCAGTAGTGGTCTTTCCTGCAACCTCTTCCACATATATAGGGTACCACATTTTTGTGTGTAGAGCAGATAGCTGCTCTCCTGGGCACCACACACAGAGTGGTTGTCGCTTATCCTAATTAGTTCAATGCCTTTGTATCATGTGAGGTCTCGGCCTATTTCTACTTACAAGTTTTCAGCAAGATGAACATGGTTCACTTCGCTTTGTTCTTTTCTGTGCCTCCTTTCAAACGAGAATATTGTGTTGACTTTGAGATGCTTACCAGATTGTGTAGGCTATCACTGACTATTTCCTAAAAGAATGTTTACCTGGTTATAGGGTGACCAAATCTTTAAGTATTTAATTTCAGAAAAAAATTTAATTGCTATACATGTATTGAAGCAATGTTATACTGGTTAGATTTAATTTGCTGACCACAAGTATTTATTTCATTGCTTTTCATTAGTTCCTACTACAGATCTTGAACCTGGCCCTCTTAGAACTAAAGCTCCAGAAATCGTGGGTAATGACAATGTGTGTCCTTCAAATAGTGCTTTTCCTGCTCATTGTCATACCATTGTAGCCACAGTTGCTACCGCATCTTAAAACCATTTTAACAACTTCTCTTGTCTTCCATTGCAGTCTTCATCTTGAAATTATGCTAAGCTCTACCTCAAGTCATCTGTTAAACTTAAGAAAACCGTGACTATGCTAATTTCAGGACATCAAATTGCCATGTAACTTGTTCATTGTTGTCTCACGTGATCGTGTGTATGTGCCGAAACAGCATTGACTACTTGAAGCTTTGTCTCAAACATAAATTTCCATCTAACCCTTATTTGCAATGCTTAT
Organism: Ursus americanus; assembly: GCF_024610735.1. Taxonomy (NCBI): domain Eukaryota; kingdom Metazoa; phylum Chordata; class Mammalia; order Carnivora; family Ursidae; genus Ursus; species Ursus americanus. The sequence goes on from NC_142130.1 coordinate 53,731,283, forward strand.
CCTTCATCAATTGCAGAAATACCATGTTCTTTCATCATATTACTTTTTATCGTATTAGGATCTGTGTGACTATATTGATGGATCTATTGTTTAAAAAAAACGGTGTTTTAGTTAATGGTCAAAATTTTAAATCTGCCTAAGTCTTGAAAGTTTAAATGATAGGCTTTCATGATAGAGTAGGATGATTCTTTCTTCTTTGCTAAGAGGGTTTAAGTGTTTCTTAACTTTTCTTGAGTCAAGGACTACTTTGAAACATTGATGAGCACACTGCTTTATGTATTGATCCTCATGCTTTCAAATAACTAAGCTCATTATACCCATGATTATTTAAATAATAGGCAATTGTCTCAACTCGCGCAGAAGTGCGAGTAGATTGATAAATGCTTTTTCCAGTAGAGTTAGAAAAGTATAAATATATACAAATGTGTACAGAAGTTTGTCGAGCAGAATTTTGCATGTTACAATAATCAGATAAACATCCAGTAGAACTTCTTGTTGATCAGTGATATTTCACAAAGTACAACGCTGTGTCTGTCTTAGGAGATGAACGGGTATTTGCCACAGTGTGGTCAAGTCTTCAGAGTAAATCTTTTTTTTTCTGTCAGTCCTAAAGTTTAAAAATTGACTTTTGCAGTTAGTCTTCAAGTGAATTTTTAATATCTCTTTGGTTTATTTTATTGTTTTGACCAGTTCTTCCTACAGTCCTTGAACCCGTCACTCTTAGAACGGAAGCTCCAGAAACAACATTAGGTAATGATATTCTGCGTTCCTCAACAATTTTTTCCTGCACATCATCAACCCATTCTATCGTGGTAATCACTCTGTCACCAGCTTTATAAAACTTGTCATCTTCTGCTGTCCTTCAACTGTAATTTTTTCCCTCTTAAGGGCATTGAAAACTCTTAAAAGGAGTTATCTATTGTTTTTAAAAGCTATGCATGAACCTGGGAATATCTGTCAACCATGTAATCTTGAACTTGTATCATGTACTTTTGTCTAAACAGGGTTCAAATTTAAAGCTGAGTTTCAAAGTCAGTAATGTCTGTCTTCTCTTGACCAACCAAATCATAACAATTCTGATGATATCATCGATTCTTTGGAAAAGTTCTATTTCTTGGTGTGAACCTACAACCTACCTAGAGCATGGCTAGAGTCCTTACTTGTTTTGTTTTTTTATAATTTTTATTTTGTTATATTAGTCACTATACAGTACAACCCCAATTTTTGATGCAATGTTCCATGATTCATTATTTGCATATAACAATCAGTGCACCATGCAATACATGCCCTCCTTACTACCCATCACCAGCCTATCCCAATCCCCCACCCCCTCCCCTCTGAAGCCCTCAGTTTGTTTCCCAGAGTCCACAGTCTCTCATGGTTCATTCCCCCTTCTGTTTACCCCCCTTCATTCTTCCCTTCCTTCTCCTACCGATCTTCTTGCTATTTCTTATGTTCCATAAATGAGTAAAACCATATGATAATTGTCTTTCTTTGCCTGTTTTTGAAGCTAGAGATTTATGAGATTGCTCACTCCTTGACTTCTTTTGTGTGTGAGTTTTATCTCTCAAGAATCTTCAGTGATTAAAAAAATAGTTAACAAAATAGAAAATATTTCAATCTTGAAATACATATGCCTTGAACTTCAAGGCAATATGATGTATTTTAAAAAATCTAGAGCCTTATTTCCAAAACCGCCTTCACTGGAGTAATCCGAAGTTTCACCCTTTTAGCTCCTAAAACAGCACAACGAACCCGTCGTCCACGTCCCAGACCTAAAACCACATCAAGCCCTGAGGCACCTCAGACTAAAGAGGGTAAATATGTTATTCTATGGTTTGGTGGGTGAACCCCAGCAGTCTGTCCCCATGGGTCTCAAGGAAATGCCTCTGATGGGAAGTAAGAGTCTTCATGTTCCCTAAAAGTCAAAGCATGAGGTATGGTTAGCAACTAATTCTTGAGGGAAATTTTTGGTCTGTTTAAAAATGTGTTTATAGCAAGATTGTCATAGTCACTCATAGTTATTTATTGCTGTATCTGCATTTAGACACATCTATTTATTATGGTCATGATTACATAAGTATAGATATTTCTTTCAGCTTTCAAAAACTACAAGTTACTTTCATACGTATTTTCCTATATATTGCCTAAACAGAATTTCCAAAACAAGCTTTCATCTTGGCTAGACTTAGAAAATCAAACGCCCAGAAAAACCTCATGTTGACCACACTAACCGACATAGCAGAATTTAAAGGTTGTGACTACCTTCTACAATGAATGGTTCCTAGCTAGTGTGACCAAATCCTCAAAAAGAAACGCTTCCTGTCAGTTCAAAAGTTTAAAAAAAATGTTTTTCATTTGAAACTAATATTTTGAAAAAGAAAAATTAAGATTTTCTATGTGTTTAAACTTTCTCATGTTCATGTTGTTGCTTTTGGTTAGTTCCTGCTATGAACTTTGAACCTGTTATTCATAGTTCTGAGGCTCCAGAAACAACATTAGGTAATGATTTTTGTGACCTCATTATATGCTTTTTTATTCATTAAAAATCTACTCCATCATTGTCATGGCCAGAGTTGCTCCTGCTTCCTTAGACTGCTGATGTTCTGTTTCATACTTCATCTCAAGGGTAGTCAAGATTCTTAATTCAAGTGCTACCTATTGTTTTTAACAGATGTCCCTGAACTCAGGTGAGGAAATCTATCTGCCATGAAACCCCCTTTAAAATTTCATTATCTGGTCCAAGGAACTGTCTGAAGCCCAAATTACAACCCATCTCTTTGGTATTTAGAGCTATAAAATGATGATAATTAAGTACCATGAAATTTTTCTGAGCAACTTACTTTCTATAGGATTTTTGAGACACTCTCATTCTCTTCCTATTTTAAAAGATGATTTCTCCCTGTTAAATTTTCCAAAAAAATTGCTTCATTGGAAGTGCCAAAAAATTGCTTCATTAGAAGTGCCAATCCTAGTAAATTTAAGTTACGGCTTTCCTCACCATGGATGAATTTGGTTATTCTTTACCTTCTAGTTTAGTATTGGTTCCTAATCTTCACTAAGTAGGAATCTCTGAGTATCTAATTATATTAATATCTATTCCTATTCCTTTAATTAATTGTTATTTGGTTTTCAAAACACCCTCAGTAATGCTAAAAGCAAATTAGATTAGTAAAGTGAAAATTTTCATGCTTAAGTAATAAACGCAAGAAAATCTAATGTTTTAGAAAACATAGGTCTATGTACAGTGCTTTTGAGGTTTCTAGACCTACAAACACAATAGCAACCGAAGATTTTCTTCCTTTAGTTTCTAAAACATGGGGGAAAAGATCCATTCTCCTCCCAAACTTTAAACTTTCCAAAGTTTTACAGTTGAAACCAAGAAAGTCAATGATTTCTAGTTTGAGTCTTTCTAGCTTTTTGCAGTTGAATCTCAGTAGTGACAATGATGTGGCTTGTTAACTTTCACTTCCCACCTCTATGCTATCTAAGAGAGAGCAGACACAAGTAGTGGTCAGCATCTTCACAACTGAATGTTGACCAGAAGGTTCATGGTTGGGGGAGATCTAGGGTAGCCAAAATCATCATGTACCCTGCATAAGGATTGTCTCCAACAAAAGATGCATCTTATTCAATTCTCTTACCATTCCATTCCACTTATCTTTTTAAAAATTAGCAATACTTCTTTGGCTTAGTAAACAAAAATTTCCTTGCCTTCCATGTTCCCAGCACCATATTAACAGTTGAGTAGAGTCGGGTGAGGTGAGGAACAGAAGTAGAGATCAAAAGTAAGAACACGTTTTACTTCTTGAAAAGACTACGAAATACTTGTGAGGAAACCCTGTTTTCAAGGGGTTTTTGTTGTTGTTTTAGATATAAGGCAATTTGCTTGCTTGTTTAATTGAATGGTAAAAATATAGAGAGAAAATATTTAAACAAGTCAAAGATCTATGTAGACTCACAGATAACAGTTGGGCTTTGAAATAACTTCAGTTTTTGTATTAGTAGTGGAAGGGTAGGAATAGCAAACATAAAATGAAAACTCAATACCTGTTGAGGTTACTGAAGTGGGAGGTCAAACTAGAACACAGAACAAAGCACTCCTAGATGGTACTAAACATTTCGGTAATGATAATATCATAAAGTCAGCCGTAGGAAGCTCTTAAAAAGCCCTTGTGGGAATTCAGATTCAGGTACAATAGTCAGTGAGAACCTGTTTTTTTGTTTGTTTGTTTTTGTTTTTTCCAAATTTTTCCTGTAAGGATGTCAGATGGTAAATATTTTATACTTTGTAGGCCATTCAGTCTCTGTCACAACTACTTGATTCGAATGTAGTATCTCAGTGGAAGGAAACCAAAGCCTATACATAAATGATTGATATGTAAATATGCTTTGAATCATCTTAGTTTGTGGGTGTGGTTGTGTTCCAATAAAGCATTAATTAGATTTTATACCATTTCACATGTCATAAAATATTACTCTTAATTTTTTTTTCCATCATTGAAAAATACAAAAGCCATTCTTAGCTCACAAGTCAGGCAAAGGGCTGGATTGGGAGGACCATAGTTTGCCAATCGCTGCTTTAAATAATGTATACTCTGCATGGCTCTCCATAACCCTGTAATTTTGAAGATCTATGCATTTCAGTTCATTGCTGCCTTTATCTAAAATCTGTGAAATATCCATAATTACTTTGACAACTTAGATGCTCTTCTTTCAGCTCCCACAGAACTGCTTATTTTGAAACCAGTGACATCACCAAGCCTAGAAATGACACAGAGTCAACCTGGTAACTGGACTCTTTTATCTGTCTGGGTACACTGTGAGCTTCAGGGGACGTGTTCCAAGTGTTGATTTCCAAATATAAAAAAGCTAATAATACACATTTAATAACTTAATATAGTGTACATGCTCTTTCCATGATTGCATATTGGTGTTAACTTAGTAATTTATTCATAGTAATTGCTATTCAACTGATAAACATACTTCTCTTCATTTCATTGTGTTTATTCTGTATCACATAGAGAATAACCAAGTATGTGATTAAGTAGTTAATAAAACCACTTAGAAGAACTGATTTTATTCTTCCTATTTTTCACTAAAGATTACAAATTTTCTTTTTAGTAATAAGTTAAATTTGTGCTCTGCTATGTGAAAAGAATGCTAGTTCAGTTGCGATCATCAAGGAAAGAGAAAGTGTGCACTTCAGTAAAGATAACAAAATCACCCTATACAGTATTGCCCTTCAAAATTGAAAACAAATATTTTAAGTTAGCAATGTGGTTGCTACCCCGGACATATATTTTGAAACGTAAGATCTTACTTTTTTTCTAGCATAGGATTATAATTTCTTTTCATCTCCTTTGCGTATCTTGTAATTAGTGAAATGGCATTTTGGTGCTCACGATGGTACCAGGTATGACTGTTAATAGTTACCTACAACACTTAGAAAACTGTGACTTCAATTCAGTTATTGGAGCTTCCCTTGGTGTTGTTAATAACGTTGTTATTATCATAACAGCCAACATTGAGCATCTATAGGTGCAAGACACTTTTCTAAATACTTAGTTTGTATGCATTCATTCAATGCTGGCAACAGCCCATCCTTGATCAATTGTATCATTTTGTGTCCTTTGCCAGTTTCTGAAGTCCTGGAATCTGTTACATTAAGCACTGAGTCATCAAAGGAAGCTCTAGGTAAAAATGTTTTCCAATGAGAAGTCAGATATATGTGCTTTTCCATCTCATTGCAGAAGTTGTCTTTGGATGTCCTCACGCTTTGTGACATTTCATAGCTCCTCACATCTTGTCTGTGCTCATCCAGTGAATCTTAAGAGTCAAATGTTTCACACAGCACATTGTGCTGATGCCTGTTGTAATGCTATGCAAGTTTCACAATTTCCTTAGCTCCCTTTCACTCTGAATTTAAGATTTACTTTTCTAATATTCTGATCATTCTTTAAATATGAATTTGCACATCCTATTTTTCATGTTTATATTGTTTTTAGGATTCATCCCTATGCTTTTCAAGGACTCACTCTTTGTCTTTTTCTTACTAGAATCCTTAACCAAAATCTGTAAGGAAGTGACATTACCTGCTTTGCTCCCTGTAGAAATTGCTGAAGACACTGCCAGTTGTGGTGTGTGTGCACGTGCCCACACTGAACACTGCCTTGATTGTCTGCCTTCATCTCCGCCCTCTTAAACTGTAACCATCTTCCTAATCTACCTAAATGTTATGAATTCTCATGTATGTATCCACTTAAGATAACTAACCTCTGTTTTCAAATTAAATACCATGTTCTATGACCACGTGTTACGCTCTACCCACCACTAACCGGCCATTCCCTGTTTATTCCATAGCACCAACTGTAACAGATTATCTGTATCCTTCTGCCAAAGCACCACCCAGTCCAGAGGAACCAAAGACTGAAGGTGGTAAAGGTTTTCATGCTTTGATTCATTTATTCAACAAATTTTTAATTAGCGTCTGTCATGTCCATGGAACATGAAAGTTCAAGCTGTGGTACTTGTTCTGTAACTGAATTCATTTGAAGAGGAGTAGCTTCCAAAATCCTCGGAGTCTTCCAACTACAGTGATAATTGATCTCTGAATACAGAAATTCTGGTTTCTCTATGGTATCAAAATATTGAGACATAATAGCATTTGACTGCCAGTTAATGACAATTAAAACATTAATATTAGTTGGAGAATTAGTATGACAGAATAGGATTTCCCCCTCGGTTCTCTCTCTTTTCTTCTCTCAATCCATTGTCCTGTCTGTAAAAATATGATGCACATTCCTGAGAGAATGAGGTGTGTTGATATTCAAGAAGGAAATAACTTGACTATAGCTTAGCGTCTTAAAGTTTTCTAAAATTGTTCTCCTTTGTTTTGATACAGTTGTGGAATCTATTACAAATGTGTCTGAACCACCCGAGACCACGCTAGGTAATGACACACCTCAGCAGCTTTTGTCCTCATCGCCACCATCACCTGAGAACCTCAGGTTCTCTTTCATTGTGAATTCATGTCGCAACATCATTCTTCATCGCAGCAGTTAATTTTCTTTCTAGGGCTTCTATTCATAACCATTGTCCAAAAAGTCTCTTCTGTTTTGTATCTAGATGTTGGTCTCCTTCTCTACTTAAGTCAGTGAAACTGTCAAACCTAAAGCATCTTTTTCCTAACATTGAACATTCTCCCAGCTTGCATTGTGTTGAATATTTCAGTTTTCTTTTTGTATGGTGATCCATTTTATACTTTCTGCCCTAGCCACGTACTTTCCATTTACACTCGTTCCATCACATTCATTTACATGTTTGATTTTTTTTTTTTTTGCTCTAATTTTAAGTGAAATCCAATGCTTCTTCACTGGCTCATGCTTTAACATTTTTTATTACTTTGGTTTTCCCTTTAAGGTTACTACTAAATATATCTTTCTAGGATTGTTGAGGAAGTATTAGTTTGAAGTGAGGATTTGAAAAGTAAGGATATCGCTTAATTTGAAAGTATTTTGGAACCTGGCATCTCAGCATTTTTTAAACTAAATGCATTATGAAGAAGTAGGAATACTATTTTGCTGCAGAGTTGCAATTTTCTTTTCTTTTTTTTTTTGTTTGTTTGTTTGTTACCATCCTTTCTGTCATCTATCTGTACTCAAAGTTTGTGAAGCGCTATCGTAACCCCAGGTACTTTCCTTCAATTACCATAGAGACATCTCCTCTGCCTTCCCAAACTATAGTCCTACCCAGCCCAGATGAGCCTTCGACCGAGCCGGGTAAATATTATTTTGTATTTCATGTAGAAGGTGAGTGTTTGCAGAATTTGTAAGAATGGAAAGACAGTATGCGCACCATAGACATCAGAATGCCTAAGTTAGCCACTCTGCTCACATTCTTTGATGGGCGATCCTACTTTTCTGATGCCCATTTCTCCTATCCATAAGCTGACAGTGTTGTGAATATTCTTCGGGATATGACGGAGAAACTGTTCTCAGCTACTCTGCAAGTGTCTCAAACGGGACGTAGTAATGTTTCTGGGGAAGAACATTTATATTCCATTTTTAAATATAAATGCATATCCTAATTTTAAATACTTTATCATCTTGACTAGAACTTTTACAAATTCTATGGTCATGTACAAAATATTTTAAGGTAACTAATTTGTGTTTGAGATTAACAGAAACCTCCAGAAACAGATTACACTATGAAAAACACATAAAGGGGTATAACTGGCCAATCACCTTATCATTACTCAGGTCCTTTACTTCTTTCTACTCCTCTTCCTGCAGCAGTTTGTCCATTTCACAGCATGTAAATAAGAGCAACTGAGTCAAACCAGCTAGTTGGCAAGTCGTAAAGGCTCACTTGATGGTGCAATTTGAAATATAGGAAGACAGATCACCAACATGAATAACTAAACGTGCTGCTTCTTACAAGGAAAAATCCTCTCAATATTTATAGGCTTTCTTGGACTGATAGTTTATCGAAAATAAGCCCAAACTTGTGTTTTGATTATCGTTAAACTATTTCACATGGGTCTATTTCCAAAGAAGATATGAATATTAATTTTATACATTGTCCTCTAAAATACGTTATTAAGTTTTGCCTATTAAACAGTTTAATTTTTACTGAAATTTCACACTAACTGCATTAACCGAATCTGTGCCAGTTATCTCTTACTTTTCCAAAGTTTCTTAAATAGCTGTATTACTGGATATCACTGAAATGTTTAATTGGGAGTACTCTTGGTGATACCTACCTCATACCCTGGGAGAAGTAAATAGCCTGTCAGGAACCTCAGCAAGCAAGGAAGTTGAGAGTGAGAAAAATCACAAGATTGAAAGAAACTCTACAGTCAGAATTTCAGGATTAGAAGGGCCCATAAGAGTCCTGTTACTTTTGATGCAACACATGAGGCTATAGATTGAGTGATTAGCAAAGGGAGCTCTGAATCTTCCAGCTCCTAAACCGTACAGTCTCCTGCATATCTTGGTGTTCATTTCTCTACAGGCAATTCCACTAAAGATTCCACTGAAGCCACTGTATGCAGACTCTTTAGAAACGTCTAGTTATCTCAAAACTCTAATTTTCAGCAAGCTTTCCTTAAGGTGCCAGAAACTTGGTGACCTTGAAAACCATTTTGTTTCTCCTAAGCTGTATATACCAAACACACTTGAGACAGTGCAAATGAGTTGTTTCCACAAGCTGCAACCTCACATTTAATTGTTCCTTTCCTCCAGCAGGATATACTTCGAATTTTCTTGGTAAAGATACAATTGATTTTTTACAGTGAATGTCCTAGAACTGCTTTAGGAGTTGCCCAAGAAAGGAATAACTTTCTGAGGAATGAGAAATTTCTTTCAATTTCTGTTCAGTTTTTCTTCCCCAGTATGACCAATGAAAACTGTGTTTTGTTTCATAAGATTTTTCCATTAGCACTGCTATTAAAACGTGTTTATTTTCTAGGTATATTCAGAATGTAACATGCTAACTTTGTTTTTAGAAGAAATTGTATTTATCTGCACTTAAAATATTATACTGGGATATTCTGGTAAAATGGTGTAAACTTGTAATAAGGATGAATTCTTGTTATTATGAAATTTATTTTCAACACTTTTAAAAGGTATTTGAAGTAGATATTTCAGAAATTCCAACAGTTTCATTTGCCAGCTGAATATCTTGGACATGATTTAATGTACTTTCTGTTTTTGTTTTCCGTTATAATAATAGAAGAAATTTATATTCCTATATTTTGTGGTTCTGTGGGAGCTTTACTTGCATTAATTGCTGTGTATTTAGGCCTTCATCTTTGAGATCCTGGAAGCTTAGATACTGTGATTCTTGAAGCGCTCAAGAGCTCCAAACCCTCCAAACCTATATTCTTTCTTTTAGCTCCCAAGCAGACACCGCGTGCTCCTCCCAAACCAAAAACATCTCCACGTCCAAGAATTCCACAAACACAGCCAGGTAAATACATATTTTATATTCTGGCCTGAAGAGTTTGATATTAGTGGAATTATTCTATTAAATCATAGCGAGTTGGGTTTTTAACTCTGGTAAAGCGAGTCTTCCTTTGAAACCTAAAAAGTCTTTACATTTACTTTTGAACTTCAGTAAGAAGTATGTTATTGGAATAACACTCCAGAAAGCTTCCCTATGGTTACACATTTGAAGAGGGAGCTGGAGAAGAATGGAATTTCTTTAGAGTAGGCTGCCTACCCCCATTGCCTCTCTGAGCTTGGGCACACCTGTCCCTTCCGGTCCTTAAATGTGCCTCCTCCTACCAATCACCTACTTTTCTTTTAACTTCAGTAGATTTTATTTAATAGTATGTCATGAAGATTTGTTTTATATGTACGTATATTCTCTCCCATAACATAATGTTATATAATATTGCTTTGGTGGTTTTGCTGTAAAATTTTGGTAAGGACCCAAACAAGAGTCATTATAAACTATTTTGCATTCTTTTCAAGAGGCTTTTCTTATTGGAATGACTAAATCAAACCCTAACTTCTCAACCAAGATCTTGTCCAATTTCTCCAACTGCCTCGGAGGATTTCTGTTGGGGGCTACCATAAACTTGATACGCCTCAAAGAAACTTCATCATCTTTTCCTCCTTTCAATTTCTCATTTGCATCGCTGGCAGGTTCTTAGTATTTTACATCTACTTTTTGCTCTTTTTCCTCATCCAGCCTCTGCAGTCCATCCGTTAATAAGTATGATGCATTCGGTTCTTCCGAACATTTCTAGCATTGGTGCCTATGCCAAGCATGTACTTGGTTGTGCCTTCTCTGTTGTCATTAATCTCTTATCTCTTTTCTTTAATTTCAAATTATATCACCCCTCAATGCTTAAGCAATTAACTAATTCGTTTCATCAGGTAGTCACTCAACAAATATTTATTGCATGCTGACTATGTGCCAGACATTGGGGATGTGAGACAAAATTGTATCTTTCCATGGTCAAGGAATTTACAGCCTAGGCCTATCACATAAATTTAAATATAGCATTTATACCTGGTATGCTTCCAAAAAGTATGAGGGTACACCTCCCCAATTTGCTAAAAAAGGAAACTTCACTACCACTTGGAGTCTAGGGAAAGGAAAATGTTAGCAGCATCAAAATTATGCTCGATCAATAGTCAGTAGTCGTTCTGAATTCCTACCACTAATACTTTAATCATATCTCGGTATTCCTACCAAAGAAAAAACTATAGATTTGGGCATAGTCTTTAATATCTGATTCTGAGAGAAACTTTGCTTATTGTTTTTTTCTTTAAAGGAAAATTCCTTAAAAGACGGTTCTATGTTCCACATCTAGCTAATGATTTTAAATTTGCTTTAATGTATTTTTAAATGTGTTTTATTTAATTACTAAAGCTTTGCTATGAAAATAATATGGGTATGATACATAGTGTATAAAGACACCAAGGCAAAAATCCCCGGAAAGAATAAGAAAGTTAAAATAACAATAAATACACATGAAACATTAATCCATAAAAAATACATTAAAAACAATGATTAGAGAATAAGTGGTGATTAATGAATAGAACAGGAATAAAAAAGCAAAGCAGGTGGATTAAATTGATAGAAAATTAAAATCTGATTTTAAAAACTCAACAGATAAAATCACATGAGAAGAAGCTCTCTGTTTTTTATTTGAATATAAGCCATAGGACAAAAGTAACAGAGAAGGAGAAATTGAGAGAAGTAAGAAAGCATGAAAACTTGATGAATGTTGGAAGATAAGAAATGAAAAGTAAGAAGTGGTGAGAATTAAGACATTGGGTGTATAAACTCCTGGTTAGTAAAAATTTTTAAAGTAAAGGAGATATGAGGTAACAAGACATTCATCATTTTCTTTTTCAGCTATATATTCTGTACTTATAAAAATATTTATTGTCAATTAGGAGTTACACTAATTTCCCATTATTATAGTATATTCTAAATTTCAAATTTGTTTAATTTTGATTTATACCATTAGTTAACCTTGCTTCACAACTTATGTAACTTCAGAATGGATAGATTCATGTGCTCAAGGCATTCCACTCTCTAACCCTGAACTTTTGGAGTGTCTGCCAGCCTCTAACAAGAGAGTCTCGTGATTCTGTCCCAACTGAGGCACCTCTCAGCCCCTTAGCATCTCCCGTGGGAAGTAGCTGCAACCCAGATACTTTTGGCTTCGTCAGTGCTATTTAATGCAAGAGAAAGATTTAGAAAATTGATCATGAAAAAGAAAATGCATTCTAATTATTCCTCTTAAAAGTGTGTGAAATTCCCTTGCCCAAGGGAATGATCTTACTGAATAGATCCTAGCAGTATAGGAGGTTTTTACAGTTCTTTAAGGATGTTTTGTACATGAACTAAATCTTTCAAAGATAAATATTCAAATCCTGCCTAGTACTCTCTCCCTTACCTTGGTTAGCTCTTGTAAATTTCAGAAGGCCATTTGGGTGGGAGAATGTCCCGTGCGTACATACGATACCAAATGCAAATTATTATTGTTAGACGTTAGGGGGGTCCCTGACAGTCGTGTGTACACCCTCAAGTGAACACAGCGTGTCCATCCACTACTTTTTTCAGAATGAAATTGTAATTGGGCATACCACCTTTCTTCCTATTTATGCTTAGATGGCAAGATTTGAATCTATATTTGGCATTTAAGGGCAAAGTGGAATAAAAAGTTTAGAATAAATCATCAAGAATATTTTGTCATTGAATAAAGACTTGATTGTTAGATTCCTGTGTTCATAGGTAATAGTCAACAACCCATTAATTTTATACCCAGAAATCTTATAACCACCAAAACTGTGTGTGCTTTTGGCTTATGTGGGGTCAAACATGAGAATCAGAATATACTCCGATGTCAAATTTGTAAAATTTGTAAAAATCAATGTCAAATTTATAAAAATTATCTAGAAGTGGAAAAATTTTATTACAGTCATATAAGTTTCACAACATTTTGACATTGCACATTTAATTCTCACAAACACCCTTTGGGTTAGGACAGGTTTATTATTTCCACCTAAAAAATAAGAAACAAGTTAAAATGTGACCTCAGTGCTGGCATCTAGAAAGCCCGTTTTGGACCTAGCGCTCCTGTCTGGACCTCAGCGTTCAGTTCAAGTCTCATCTCTGGTAGTTAATTACTGTGTAACCTCAGGCAGACAGTCACTAACCCAAGCCATTAAAGTGAAGCTCATAATTCCTTCCTTCCATCGTTATGGGAAGAATCAAAGAGCATAATCCTTTTAAAACCACTTCGGGAATTGTAAAATGAGCTATAAATAATTTAGACCTTTTTTTCTGGTATCTGTTACATTAACAACATATTACTCCAAAGGAATAGTTGTGGAAAGACCATTTTAGTTTGTGAACATGCTCATTTATGGATTTATGTGGGACCTAAGAATTGCAGGGGGTCTAGAATAAGAGCCTACCCACTCCAGTCCCTCCTGCTTCCCTTTCTGCTGTTGCCTGAGCTAACTTGAAGCTTGTCCTATCCATGCTTCATTGCCTTCTACTCTGAATTCACTAAATTCATCTTCACAGAAAGACATGAGGCTGGGTTTGAGGATTTAAGCACACATCCAGAAAGGAAGAATACTTCTCCATTAATTTAATTGTTATCTCTTCTGAAAAGAAGATTTCGAAAAAATTACCCATCCTACCCTTACGCTTAGTCATATTTTGTGGTTTCTCAGACATCATTTTTCTAAAAGTATCTGGAATTCTAACTGATAAATGTTTAGAGCTTAAGGTTTATTTTTCTATCTAATTCCCATTTCAGTACTTTTTTTTTTCTAACCCATGGTCAGACTTACACTTTGTCGTATCTTCCGTGTTTAGCAGGACTGGGAGATGCTGGAAGAAAATGACTCACCATCTGAGTTCTCTCTTTCAGCTCGCAAGGTGTCCCAGCATGTTACTTCAAAGCCAAAAGCATCACCAACTCCAGAAGTATCATATACTCTGCCTGGTAAATGATTCATTTCATGTTTAAGCCAAATGCATTCTCCTATCACACTCTCCTGCAATGACACCTGAGAGCTGATAGATGTGAGGGCGATATTTCACTCATGTTCCGACACCATGTTGAATCATCCATGTTCTGATCATCTCAGAGGTTTTGTAGGTTATCTAGTTGCTCATATAGTAAGCTATCGATTCAATCAAAAGGTAGCGAATTATGCCAAGGGTAGACCTTTCCTTTAGAACTAAAAAATCTCATATTTTCTGACTTATAAAAAAAATAAACCTACCATTGCTAACTATACTATATTCAAATGGTTCACCAAGAAAGATAAAATCAAGAATCTGAGGGTTATTTTCCCACAAAAAAAGAAGAAATGTTTTACAAATAGAGAAAATGATGTTTATCCATTATCCTTGGTTCAGTAATGTTATACTACCCAGCATTGAGGGTGTTTCTCTGTCAAATCCTACTTTACAAAGCAGTTCATGGAACAACAGCTTAGGCTTAGAAATAAGAAATTTTACATACACAAAGGATTTCTTTAGCTACAAATCTGTCTCTTGCCTATCATCTGAGAAGGCCTTTTGTCCGTTTATGGGGGGAATAATTTTATATTTGTGGGAGCAGTTGGTGTGGGAACCGCAAGGACCCAGACATTTCCTGAGTCTTGCCACCAATGCTCTAGATGCTCACGTGACCTTAGGAAACCACTGTAAGAGGAACAAACAAAGCTAATTTTTAACTAGAGTATCTGGAAAATGCTATAATTTTTTCTTTCTTTTAAATGTTCCAATTATTATAGATTTCTAGATGCTCCTAGAAGCCTATGGAACATTCCCGGAACCAAAGGATTTCTAAGCTATAGCGTGAAATGATGACATTTTGGAAGCAAGCCTGAATTCCCTTGCCATAAATGTTTTCCAGATTTGTAAGCGAGGGGTATTACTGCTGCTGTGGGATAATCTGGTTGTTGCAGGTGGCAGTAGGCCAGAGAGGCTCCTTAGCTCTGAAGTCTAGAATGTCAATTTGCTCACTAAACACAACACCCAGTATTATAAACACCAACAAGAAAGGAAGTTGATCTTCCCACTTGCAAAAAATTTCTCATTTTCAGTTTCAGGAAAAAAATGTCCCAGAAATTGAGTCATTAATGATAACAACAGTAGGTTTGAGTGATTTTGTGTGCTTTTCCTTTTTGTTAGAGAAAGTAATACCGTTGGTCCTAATGTGACTTAATCTCCTTACACCACATCTAATACTAAAACTATAACTAATAGTTAAATATTCCTCCTTTTTAAATATCTAATATTTGCCTTAATTCCACCTTATTTTTTGACAGGAACTCGAACCTTAAGTTTGAGCACTGAAACAACAGCACAAACTACCCCCTGCAGCCTCCGTGGGGCTTATTCCGTTGGCTCTCCAGTTGCACACGTTCAGTTAGAATTGCGTCTCTGAACCTGGTGCTGATCCCACCATTTATTCATCAGGCGCTCCCCTGTTGCCACAGGGATGTGGTGCCTACGGGAATAATCTTCAGTTTTCTCACCAGTGTTCGAACAGAGTAGGTTCTCTAGTGTTCAGTTTCCGGGTCATATCTAGGCACAGGTTTGCATCCTAATGAACCTAAGACCTGGTTTACCAGATCCTATAGGTTGTATCTCAGAAAGCAGAGGGGGATTTACACATATGTTTAATATGCTCTGGTATCCTAGAGAAATAGACGCTCTGCAAAAGTCTAAAAATGTGTTGAAATCAAGACAGAGTTATGTTTCATCACAAGGTTTATCTCAACATTTATTCTGAGAGAGAACAACAGTAACAAACTTGAATCTTTCGATCTACATCAAGTCAGTCAGTCTGAGACTGACCACACAGCTCTTCCGTTCCATAGATTCCTAGATATAGCACATATCTAATCCACTTAGGCTTTAAAAAAATTATCTTCCAGCCACTCAGTTAAATTCTCTCTCTACCCTTTAGTGAGGAATCTAGACAAATTGAGCCCACACGCCATGTCCAGAACCGACACAGAACCGGCTTTTCTTCAGATCTGCCTCAGAGGAATGATGCCAGATTCAGAGCAAAGGACTTGCCCTGGTACCTGGCTCAACAGAGCCGTGCTTTCTTTGTAGATGTATTTCTAAACAAAGATCCATCTTGGCTTTGTGGTGACTCTTCTAGCCTATAGGTATCTGGATAGACCTCAGTCATTGGAAGTGAACCAGAAAGAAAATCTAGATTTTGGCAAGTTATGCAATCCTCGCAAATGTTCTGTGTGACTACTGTCTTTGGTAAATTCCAATTGGAAGGCACACGTAAGCATTTTTGCAGTTAGGAAATGAGGGAAGAATGCTGAAATGCCTTTGGAAATAGAATCACTAGGATGTAGGCAATGACTGTTGCTATGGAGAGGAGGATGACACTGTTGCTTCTAGCTTAGGCAAGTGGTAGATGATAATGCCACTAACTAAGGCAGGGAACACAGAGGGGGGCATAAGCACTTGTGTTTGTGCATGCTGAGTTTGGAGTGCCAGTAGGACTTCCAAGTGGGAATGTCTAACAGGTGGTCAAAATGTATTTCAGGATTTCTAAACCGAAAATATGGGATATAGATTTGGAAGTCACCTGTCTACATCTAGCAGGTTATTAAATCTTGTGTGTGAATGACAACATCCAAAAGAAAGTATAGACTGAGAAAAATGAAAGGTTAGAGATCAAAGACTTAGGGGACACAGTTACATTTAGGAAATGGATAGGTGATGAGGAGCCAGCAGAAGTTGCTCCCAGAAATGTGGGAGAGTACCAGGAAGGAGGGCCTCTGGAGGTAAGGCGGGGAAATGTGGTCAACAATGACAGGTAGAGAGGGATCAGAGGAGCTGCTGAACTTGACAGTGAAGATCCAGAGACCCATATCCAAAACCCGTGGGCCCATGCTTCAAAATCCAGCAGTTTTACAAATTTTAGAAAGGTAAAACAGAACATATACCAAATATATTAATATGCCTACAGTAAGAAGTATAAATAGTTGTACCACACCAGATGAATAATATCTGTAATTAGCCTTAGGTCAGGTCCAGTCAGGTTTTGCTGCCTAATTAGTGAAGAAAAAACCAAGTATTCTGAGTATTTGGACTTGAGAGCTATGGATAAAGCATTGCAGACCCACCGTTGCAGGAGGTCAGTGAAGAGGAAGCCAGACCACAGCGGATAAAGATACAATTGAGAGACCAGAAGCAAAGACAGATAAAGTTTTTTGATTATAAGAATGAGAGCAAGGGAAGGATGGTTTGAAAGCAAAGCCATATTGAGGAAATGATTATTATTTTTAGGATGTTGGAGCATTTGAACTGTATTATAGGTGAAGAGGGAGGAAATCACGGATAAATGGAAATACGGACTAATGGAGAAACATAAGATAATAGAAATAATGAAAGTAAAAGGCTCCAGAAGAGAGAGTGGCCGAATGGCACAGGTAAAGCTTGGAAAGTGGCCTACAAACAGGTGGGAGACATGCTTCCTCCTAGACTGGACCTAAAGGTACAAGGTTAGAATAAAGGAAAAGAGAACTCAGAGATGGAAATGGTGTATAGTCCGTGTGTATTATTTTTCCAAGATAATCAGTCTCTTTGTAGCTTATTGAGGGAGTAAACCTCATTGAAAACTTCATATTCCACCATCTTTATCAGAAAATAACAGATTAAGTTCTCTCATATACTCTAGCAAAACATTCATGTTCATTCATTTACATTTGTCCATTTTAGCCATTTCCACTCATAATTGTCTTAGTTGAATTTTTCTTTGGATTGGTGCACTTTATTCAAAAAGACAGTAATATAATTGGTTAATATAAATCACAAGTTGGCTAATATAATTGAGTCTAAAATTATAATACTGGTATTGTATATTAACTACATATATTTATTATAAAAATATTCTTATAAGGAAATCAAAACTGCCTTCTCATATAAATTGTCATTATTAATACACGAAGTTTCTCCCCACATGGAAGATTTAGATTTTAGGAATCATGCTTTTGTTCAGTTTAATATATGGAGGAATGCCACACAGGGAAAAAGAAAAAAAAAAGTTTCATTTCTTGGAGCTGCCGTTGAGCAAGTAAGAGAATGATTCATATCCTTTTCCTGTGAATATTTCTATTCCTTTCCACTGATTTCACCTGCTTTAGAAAGTCTGCAGTGACAGTTTATTAAATCATCACTTCATGGTTAAAAAGTGCCAATTGCAGCAGCAGGAATCTGCATCACCCTGGCCTACATTCCACAGTAAACGAAAGCAGGCAGCGAGTAATGTATTTACAGTACGGTGGATTTATTGGTAGTACATTTTGTCTCCGCTCTCCTTAATGCCAGCTCCTGTCTGTGTAGTTGGGAACTGTAGCCTTTTAGGGTGTTTGGAAACTACAGGCCTCTTTGCATGGCATGATCTCCACACAGCCAGATGAAAGCCTTTCGCCCTCCACATAAACATTTAGTTTGATTTACAACTGGAAATTTCTCATATTTTACCCTTCGAATCCCCAAAAACACTATGTAGCAAAGGGCAAATGTTCACTATCGTGGTACATTTTCTCTAAATTTTGTGGACCACTGATCTTTTTTGAAGTTTTTTTTCCTTAAAAAAATTCAAATTTTCAAGTTCCTGGGGATGTTACCTTTTAGCTCATAAAAGTTCTAATTGAGCCAAGATCCTACTCACTGTATGAGTTTCCACAACTACATTGGGACTTAGAAGCCTAGACTAAGAGCACACGTGATATGCAACGTTAATTATGATCTCGAAAAGCAGTACAAAGAGAGTGTCAGTTCTGTGTAAACTCTACACTGTTAGGGGAAGTGGTGCTTGGTCACCTCATGGTGCAAAAGCTTTCCTTGTCTTTTTCTGAGGTAGAATTCTAGCCTGAATCCTAATTTTTTCCCCAGCATCATTTAAGGTGCAAGAAAATTACAATGTCTACCAAAGGGATTACCAGGTCTTCTTTGTGGTAGGAAAACCTTTCAGCAAGACAGTAGGACTTAGAAGGACCTTGCTCTTGGAAGGAGACTTTGTCACAGAATCTGGTGCTCATAATAAGCCAATTACCTTGGTGTTTTCCTCAGTGAAAAATAAGGTGTCAGATTCACAGCCTACTGTTTTATTTTGCCAGAATAAACTCTAAAAATGTACTGGGTATCAGGGACTGACTATAAGTAGGTCTCTTTTAGCTGACATTTTTGTCCCTAGTTGTCATACTCTCATCTGTCAGGAGACCCTGAAACCTTATATACCGGAAGCCACATCACTAAGAATGACAAAATGGCAGCATTTATCTAGCATTTATGAGTAATAAGCACTCATAAATTTTACATGGGGATAGTTTCTAATGATGGGTAGATTCCTCTTGCTCCATTTTCTCCCCAGAAGAACTACGAGTGCCTTTTAGACTAAAACTTTGTTCTCCTCTTAGATATTCAAGAATTTGACTTTCTTGTTGTCTCCCTTAATTTATAGGCCATTTATGCCTACATTGTCTGGGATAACATATTTTCTGTTGCTCTCAATGGACTTTTAGCATGAATATCAAATGGCAGCTATAACCACCTCAGGCAAAAACTTTCTGGTTTTCCTTTTTTTTTTTAAGATTTTATTTTTAAGTAACCTCTACACCCAATATGGGGCTTGAACCTATAACCCTGAGATCAAGAGTTGCATGCTCTACTGACTTGAGTCACCTTCTTGTGTTTAATGACATTAGTTATTTCCTCCTTTTCCCCCCTCAAGGGAGGCTTCATAAAGAACTGTGACCAATTTTGTTTAACTGCCACCAGAGCCTTCCTTACACAGTGACTTTTTCCATTTTGAAGAAAGCAGTCATCTTCTTGGCTTTACTCTTAAGCCATTGTGAAAATACCTTTGCTTTATTCATGTTTTTCAGGATATTTTATCTGTGGGTTAGGTTTCACTCCAAATGTGGCATTTAGAGTACAGTGTTTTATAATCTTTTTTCTTTCAGTTCCAAGAGATGTGCTCCTTCCCCCTAAACCAGACCCTGAAATCTCTCAGAGCGAACCTGGTAAATAAATAATTTTATTTTCCCAGCTAGGAAGTGTGTTTTTCAAAAAATGTTCTTGAGATAAATACATTTTTTTAATCATTGTGGTATAGAAGTTTGGAGAAAATTATGGATATAGAATGTGTATTTCCGTTTTGTGAAGATTTAATCTTATAATCTGCTTGAATTTTTTTCTCTGGTTAAAATGAAGGAATAGTATATAATTAGTTTTCCCTGGAAGTGTGTCCATCAAAAAGGAGATCATGCTAAAATTATAAGACATGCTTATTAACTGAGCCAACCATTTTTACCTTTTTTCAAAATGTAAATAGAACTACATTCCAACTGTGGTTGTACTTTAAGTCAAAACTGTGCGTGCCTACTCAAAAATTTTCGTCAAAGTCACAGTGAATGAGATCTTTGGTTTTTGCTAAACTAAGTTTCCTAAGTGGCATCTAACATGTAGAATTTTCTCATTTTTATTATGATTCTTCGAGAATGTTAGAATGCTCAAATAGAAGCATATAGAAACACAGAAGTGATGTTTACTTCTCCAGGTAGTAATTTTCATAAATACATGTCCTTGATTTGCTTTTGGCCTAGTTCTGCAGCCTGTTACCTTTAGAACTGACCCAGCAGAGACAACAATAGGTAATGGTTTTGTCCTCCCTACCAGCTCGGATTGTTTTATTGCTACAGTCCGATTTCAGGTCTCTCTCAACTTTTCATATTGAAACATCATCTCTTCTCAATCCACCTCATCATCTCATTCTCATTACTCTTACTTTTTTCCAAACTAGAAAAGCAATGGCTCCACTGTTGTAAAGGCTTTGCTCTGAAGACCAACTTAAGACAACTCCTTACTGAGTTCATCTGCACCTACCTCATGTATCTCCGTGTTCGGAGTGACTCCACGTGCTCATGCCCATCTAGTTAACAGTCTCTGCATGTTTGGTGGTTCTCAGCTGTAGTGTTACAACACTAGCATGTGACAAGTTACGGAAGGTTCTGGCAAGTAATTATTATTGGTCAAGATACTGAACTTTGCCAATGGTTTATTTTTAAAATAAACTTGAGGAGACTCCAGATGACTACAATAATGAACATTTTCACTCACTTTCTAATCCTGTATGTTCTCTTGGATGGGGGAGAGAGAGAGACAGAGCTACAGCTGACAGAACTGTTTCTGACTCCCGTCGCATCTTAACCAGAGAGGGTCATGAAGTGCGTCAAGGCCTGAACGTAATTTCTTATCTGCCCTTGTGGGGGAAAAACAAAAGACAGTTGAGAACCATTATTCTTCTCTTCCACAGTCATTCTCCTAAAGGTTCTGTGGACAGCTAACTTTCTTCTTCATGAACCACATAATGCTTTCCCTTTTTTGTTTCAAATGAAGGAATCTCATGTAATATCATTCTGGTCTGATGGCAGGTTTTGCGTCTAAAGATTGACACTGCTGGTTCTTTTCTTTTGCAGCTCCTTTAGAGACACGAGGCAGCCCTTTTATACCCATGATTTCACCAAGTACTAGTGAAGAGGACCTGCAAACCACTCTGGGTAAATTTTGTTTTCGTATTTCAGTCCAATGAGGACCTACCTTTCGGGGATTGCCCTTGAAGTTGCCATGTGTACATTGTGCTTATGGGATGTTTCCAAACAATAGAGGGTCTCTTTTTACCATTATAAAAAAACTATTCATTCTCTTGATTCTTTTACATTAACTATATATTTGTCCTTCTAACATTAATGCTGGTTTTCAATAGAAAAAATATCTTAAAACATCTTGACAAAATTTTAACTGTTCTAAAAAGAGGAATGTTCCCAAAGTGTATCAGTGCTATACTTTTTGGTTGCTTTTTTTCCATATTTGAAACTGCCTTGGGGAAGAAAAATTTCGTCTCGAATTTATTGAGTATCTTATGGGTGCTAAGTGAAATGCTACGCAATGGGAGTTCCAAAAAAGAAACTGTTTCAAGGGTGAGTCCTTACTCTGGAGAGCTCAGCATCTAATATGAAGAAACAGGGTTAGTGATACTAGTGCTTCCTCAGTGCCACCCAGTGTGCTATGTGTGATGTTTTCATTTAAACCACACAACAATTGCAAGGTAGGTTCTGTTACCTGCCCCATTTGATAGATTATAAAATTGAGGCATAGAGAGATTTAAAAATCGGGCCAAGTCACACAACTAATGTCAAAGCTGGATTGGAACCCACGTACTCAGTCACCAGAGCTCCTAGGGTGCACCCCAGTGTTGTACAAATGAGTGGGATAGGGAAATGAGCAACATGCTAAACAAGCAAACTACTGGGTGCATCAGGGGAGGCTTCATGGAGGAGGTGACATTTCCCCTGGATTTTTGAGTTGGAGTGAGAGTTGAAGTTAAAGATGTGAAAGGTTCTTTCAGGTTAAAGACAGATGGGAGAGAGGCAATCCAGAGAACGGTGGTCAGGCTGAGCTGCTGAGCATGTGACTCACCTGGAAAAACGAGGATGTTTAGATGCATCAGGAAGGTTAGTGGGGATAAGTGGGCCACGCTTTCAAGGAGTTCAGTACCAACACATTCACAGCATGGGAAACCCCAGTTTGACCCTCGATTGAAAATGAATCAGAAAACAAGCGTTCCCGGCTTGTGTTTGTTGGTTCCTGTGCCATACATTCCACATGGCTGTGTGGCCTTATTTTCCTCCCTTCATCCCTTTTCAAATAAATCTTCCCTTTGTGTGTGTCTACTGAGATGCAGTTCCTGATAAGATTTCTAAATGAAATCCTTTTTAAAGGAAAAAATTTAAAACTGAGCTAATACACCGTAATTTCCAAATATTCACTATTCTAGCCACGGCCCGCAGAGTGAACATCACCCATGACAGCAAAGTCAAAAGTACTTTTCAAGAGCCACTACTTAGATATGCTAACTAACTAACTTGTACTCCCTATTTTTTTTTTAATTGTACCTTGGTCTATTGAAGCAAGAGCCATACCTGCCAACGGTCACAAGCATGTCTGTTATGAGCAGAATCCAGATTATAAAGCAGGGCAGGAAAAAAAGATGACAGTGTATTCTACGCCCCAAGTGTTTTCTTGGATACAGGGTGTGGTAAAGTGGCACAGTAATTAGCTATGTCTAGGTGATGCTCTGATGACTTCGAGATAATATGGGAGTAGTAGTGCCACACTTAGTTTTTTCATTTTACCAGAAGAAATGTGTCCGTGTCAATAAACTTTAACTCTCACATGACATAAATAGAATATTTATTCTTATACAGTGTAAATGTGCCTGATTTCATACGATGTATTTCTTTTCCAACTCAAATAATTTGTGGAGTTTATGGAATAGATTATATATAAAATATATATAAAATATATATAATAATATATAAAAACAGTTAAGAGGCATAATTTGAGAACAGCCATGTCCAGGATCATGAAACAGTTATCGTGAACTAAAAGCTTTTGGAAATCCTTAAAATAATATTAAAATAATAGAGCAAGAAGGTAGCAAATATAATAAATGAGTTATTAAAATGTACCTTTAACCTTGAAATTTTGTGATGACAAGGCATACTTATAAATGCAATTTCCCATGGGGCAGAAAAAAGTGTGGTTTTTGGGGTTTTTTTTAACATGTTCATGGTGATAATTACTGAAAGCCAGACATCTCACTGTGTTTTTCCCCAGCAGAGACAGAGCACTCCACCCAAGGATTCTTCACAACGAAGATTCCATTAACAACTGAATTTGCAAAGACAACCCAGGGTAATGCTCTTTCCCCACTAACGCGTGGTACCCATTTATTTTCATTTTTAATCAGGAAAGAAATTTTCTTTTCAGAATGTCAGTTTTCATCACAGTGAATTAGTTTTCTTCATTTTGTAGGTGCAGGACATCGGCCAAATAGGAATATTTATATGTACATCACTCAAATGTAGGGAAGACAGTGTTTTTTGTTTTTTGGTTTTTTTAAAGATTTTATTTATTTATTTGACAGAGAGAGAGGCAGCGAGAGAGGGAACACCGACAGGGGGAGTGGGAGAGGGAGAAGCTGGCTTCCCGCTGAGAAGGGAGCCCCATGCTGGGCTCGATCCCAGGGTCCCGGGATCATGACCTGAGCTGAAGACAGACGCGACTGAGCCACCCAGGCACCCCAAGGGAAGACAGTTTTTTTAGTTAGCGCTTTGTTTTTGAATGTAGGGTTGACCATGTGATGCTGAGAACTAAGAATGAAAGCCTCCCCCCACCATGCTTTTTTAGTTTGTTTAACCTTCATTTGCCTCATTTTCCACATTTGATAAATAAGAATCTGTATTAGCTTTTTTCACTTCCCCATTCTCCTCCCTCTCCCCCTCCTCCCTCTGTCCCATCTTCTCTACTCCATAGCACATTGATACTGTGGCCTGAGGAAGGAAACTAGTGAGGAGAAGAATCAATTTTTAAAGATGGCTTAATATGTAAACGTCGAGGGAGAGTTTGGGGGAGATTTCCTTTTATTTCTTCCTTCCTGCTTCTTGGGACATGAACTTGCCTACACAAAGCTCTATCACATCTTCATGTTCTCAGAAGTCTATCCTTTTTGTAGTTTTCTATACTACTTAAGTTATAACCAGTTGTGGATTTCTGGTATTTTTGTGGGGTTTTTTTTCTTTCTGTTCTAAATGATTCCTTTTGTTCATCTCTACATCTTTTATATGGTAGGAAGCCCAAAACACAAAAGTAAAGTTTTTTTAAGGAGTTGGAAGACACATTTATTTTACTTTTTGTCAGTTATAATTTGTGAAGAAAATTTGGTGTAAGAAATTTGAAATCATAAGAAAAATTATAAAAAATCTAATTTTAAAGTATTTCATAATTAGATCAGTACTTATTCTAAATAAACATGACTAGAACACTATGGCATAGGCTAGTTCTTGTAAATGTTCTAAATCTTATTATGTTTTAAATGTTTATTATTTACCTTATTACTTTTCTATTTATTCACTTTTTATTTATTTATAAATCCACACAGAAGGAACTAACATAATGACAGCCCTCCCCGGTCCTCACGACCAGCTTCAACCATTAACAACAGATGGTCAATCATGTTACATCCATAACACACCCTCATTTTTTTGTTTATTTTTTTATGTTTTTGCTTAATAGAAGCAATTAATGTCTTACTTAATAGAAGATAGTTAGATTTTCATAATGAAATACATTGTTTTTTGCAACAAAATATATAAACATTTATATTAAGCAGCATAAAAAAGACTATTCAGTTCAGGTTGTGTTGCCAGACGAAAAAAAGATTTCAGCTTTTAAAGCTTCATAAATTTCAGAATTGAGAATAAAATATTAGAGGCCTGTTTTTCCTTGCTTCACTCTTTCTTTAATGGGAATGTCAGTACTGTGTCACTGTTACTTGTGCATGTGGAATTTTTATCAAATTCTTTCTAGAACATGGTTCTACTAGATAGGAATTTCATGGTTGACGTGGTGTATATCCAGGATCTGATATCATTATATGAAATGTCTTAACATATTTTTACAATGTACTCTATCTTCCGACTATCGTTAGCTTGAGCCTGAACTGTGCTGCCCTAGCTTTCATACTTTTTTAGGCTTGGACCAAGGATCTTTAGAGTGAGCTCGCCAGGGATTCACTGGTATGAGGCAACAAAGAATACCCTAGGAAAGAACTCATCTTAAGGATGGGAGTCGCATTCACCATCTGGTCCAGCCCAATAGCCCTGCATTACCAACAGGGTCTACTTTCGCAAAGGCGCGCTATGCGTCACTAGGACCACCCTCACAAAGCCCTCATGAACGTGTGCCTGAGCTCCGTGGAAGAGGAAGTCTGTCAGCTGTTTTGTTATGTTGTGTTTTTAACATCAAGCATTAGAGGCATAAGACAGCACACAGCAATTTAGAGAGGTGCTGGGGGGTGAATTGATTCCTCTTGGTCTTTGGACTCTCCCCAGGCATGGCCCATGACCCGTGTAGCTTTTTGATCTCTAAACCCTCCACGATGGGACCCAAGCGCTCCAAAGAAACTCTGAGCCTCAAACCTACAGCATAGAGCCTGCTAGTAGAATTTCCAGCCCCTTTTCTCTGTGACACCCTTACTCCTTTGTCTACTGAGACAATTCCCTGCGGCACGCCATAACCGAAACCCTGAAATATTCAAGCTCTTCTTTGTCTTTCTCAAACTGTTACAGAAATCCACTTGACTAGAGATGCTTTGGGGACACTGTTTTTTTAATTTATTTACACTCCCTTATCCCTGCCCCACCCAGGGAAATGTACATCTTCCTTACCCTCTCCTTGTGCCAGGCAGCACAGGGGACCTTCAGGGGGTTCTCATATAATCCTGTTTGTTTCATTTTGATGTTATCTTCAGACAGTATTATAAAACTAGGTACAAAAGCATCTTTTAAAATTATTAGTCGTTAAAAACTATGTGGACATATGTTCACAAAGCTCCTTTTCTTTCTTTTCTTTCAGTTTAAAATTAAAGCCCTAGAGCAGTTTTCTCAAGGCCGTGTGTTATTCAGTGATGAACTGTATGAGTAACTTACAGGCTAAACTTAAGTTATACTCTAGCGCTTGTATGAAAAATTCTGTCCAGATTTAAGTAAAGGTTGTGGGGAAAAAATAAAGCAAAAATTCTGATCCTGTGGCTTTGAAATACTGAGTGTAGTCCTGACTATTTCTCTGCTCTGTTTTATATCCCTTTCCTATCTAAAGTTTTAAAATTCATGTTTGTCCTAGAAGGATACTAATAAGAACGATGATCCTTGTATTTCTTTAAGCTAAAACAATCTAACATTGAAGAAATTAAGATGAAAAACTGAAATAGATTCAATTCACAGGGAATCCTACCGCTATCAAAGAGAATTTGAAGAAAAATATTTGCGAATCATCATTACACCATTGAGGGTGTAATGAGAATTAATTTTTTATAACAACAGTGCCTCTGTTCACTCTCTAGCTGCTATACTTTGAAAGGCCCACACTAAACCTACAGAGAATTTCAGTATGTGTCTGCTGGTTTTGGCCTGAAGCATGGCAAAATTCTGCTCATCCGTCTTCACATTGGAAGCTTATAAATGAGCTACATTATAATCTGTTTCGCAGGTGTATTTTTTTTTAATTTGGTAGGCAAGGCATTGCTGATTTATGATTATATAAATGCCCACTCAAGATGTGAACAAAATCATCAAAACGATGTAATCTACTTACATAGTTTGCAAGAAAAATTTTTTCCAGTCTTAGCTAAAGCATTACCAGGCGAGTTGGTGTTAAGGAGGCAGTGTGGTATGTTGAAGGGGGGAGAGGAGGGAAGGGAAAGATGGAGGAATTCCAGGATGAAATCACACTCTAAAACCTTAGGAAGCAAAAGTATTTCAGCTTAGTTTCTCATGAATTTGCCTGCTTACAGTGGTCACTCATTTTTAAAATTTATTTAGCAAGTCTTCATTAGGAGTCCTCACCGTGCCAGGCCCTGAGTAAAGGAGCGGGAAATGACAAGGTGGTATGTTGCTCCCAGGGCTTGTCCCAGTTCTTGCTCCTTGCTTGCCCTCTCTTGATAGGCAGAGCAATAGAGGTCATTGTCTTCCTTTCCTAAAGCTTTAATGGACAGGACGAAGTGAGTATTAATTTCAGGGTTCATGAGCTAGGACAGTTTGATAGAGACCACATGTTCCTACTCTTTTAACCTACCTAAAAATATATACTTTCTTTTTTATCTTTGAGATTGCCTGTCTTCTTTGGCAAAATAATGTTCCACTATGACTTCCTAATTGAGAGAAGTGGATGGGTGGGTGGCTGGGTGGACGGACGGACAGACGGATGGATGGATGGATGGATGGATGGATGGATGGCTAGTTGGCTTATATGTTTACCATGTTAAACAACTGTTGGGTAAAATAAATGCCCTTGAGAAACATGGACTAAATGAAAACTAATCCTTAACACACATTACAAATAACTTACCTCTGTGTGCCTTTATTTCCAGTCATGAATACGTTTACTTGTTTTATTTTCCTTTAGCAGCAATGCTGTAATGCATAATTGCAGGTTTCAGAGCATCCTTTCTACTTCCGTGCAAAGTTATGAGTTGCTGGTCCCTAGGATGCTAAATCCCCATTTCATGGAATGTTGGTTGTTAAATACAAAGCCTTTCCTCTGTTTCAGCACCACACAGATTGTATACTACTCCTGTGAGGCCCAGAGTACCGGACAAAACACACATCAGACCCGGTAAGTCATTTCTCTTTCCAGTGAACTAAATAATCAGCACACTGAGTGGAGCGCCTGGGTGGCTCAGTCGTTACGCATCTGTCTTCGGCTCAGGTCGTGATCTCAGGGTCCTGGGATCGAGCCTCTCATCAGGCTCCCTGCTCAGCGGGAAGCCTGCTTGTCTGGCTCCCACTCCCCCTGCTGGTGTTCCCTCTCTCGCTGTGTCTCTCTCTGTCCAATAAATAAATAAAATCTTAAAAAAAAAAATAATCAGCGTGCCCGAGAAGGTATAAAATGTATTGAAACAGCAACAGACACCAAGGGAGGGATAGATATCTCTAAATGGCAACGAAGGATGTGCAGAAGTTCAGATCCTTGTGGATAAGTGGAGAGGTAATGATGAATTCATGGTAATAATAAGACGTGACTAAGGTTTTTAAGGATGATCAGATCTAAAGACTCCCATGGAACTTTATCGATAGAGAAGTATTTTAGAATAGCATTTGTGGGTAAATCTCCCACACACTCCTTGAGTTTTCCACAGCGATGGTGGGAATAGCAGCAGAGTTAGCGATTCAGATACTACCAGCTCTCAAACGTTGTTTGAGAAGAGATGGGCTCTTCTAGTAGAAAAGACCTTGGTTCTGGGAGAACATTTTTCTTTGATTCCTTCAGATAATAAAACACACACACATACATTTTATAGGTCATATACAGTAAAAATGATAAGCGTTGGAAATACTTTACATTTATTGCCTTCTCCAGAAGTTCTGGGCTCTCCCTCACTGGAGCTTGTTAAGGAAACGCTAACTTGGACCGGTGGATTCGGTTCATGCAAACTGCTCCTGTGCTTCAGCACCGGCCGGACCGAAGACCCCGACATTTTCTGCCCTTTTGTGGCTGCAATGCTAAGTCTTCTTGAAGTTCTAAATTATAAAGCTGGCTTATAAATTAATGTTCTTTGTGTACATCTCTCCAGGCATATGGGGAAAAGAAATAATTATTTTTTTCCTTTGGTTTATAGAGATTCCATGTGTGTGGTTTTTTGGGGGTTTTTGGCAGTAATTTTCCAATACCTAAAGGTAATTAGGCACAGACATCTTTTATAAACAAATATATCTCTGCATGCCCTCTGGACCATAATAGCTGTTAAGAGCTTAATGTGAGGCTAGTTATATTAAAGGTTTCTACAAAATAATGAAACCGTAACAACAATGGCTGACATTGAGGGCTTGCCATGTGTCTTGTGAGGTACAGTTGGGGAAGCCAAGGCGTGAGAAGAGGTAGGAAATAGATTAGAAGGCATGCAGTCTGGCTCCAGAGCTTGCTGTCTCAACCACAATATAATTTGTGCTTTTCCTTGAAGAGTCTTCCAGAGGATGAGACAGGTGACCTCTTAAAGTGTTGGTAATGCTCTGGCTCTCCATAGAGCAGGAGAGAAATGAAAATGGTTTCATCCTACTCTATGTTCATCAATGGACTTGTACCAGGTTAAAAGGAAACACCTGTACCTAGAGAACCCTTGCAAAAGACCCACCAACTTATGAGTTATGAATTAAGACCTTGGCACATAAAGATGCTTCAAGTTTTGGTTTTTCATTGGGGGTATACATAGTCCTGATCTCTCTTCAGTTCTGTTTTGGAATGTATCTAGCGCTTGGAAATTAAGTGAGCGATTTTCCATTTAGACATATAGAGTCCCTTGCCAGTTAATTCTTCAAGCCAGTGATCACCTCAGAGTGAAAACTCAGGTCTCTCTTCCCAAATTCAAGTCTATGATTTTTGTAAACCACAATTGTGGTTTCCATGTTCTAAACCATAGTTTTTGGTAAGCGATCATTTTTCTGTTGTCAAGTTAAATGACTTCCAATTCTCTGGGAATGTTTGTTTGCCTTGGCTGCAAGGTTTTAACAAGAATATTTCTAACCTATTTGTTTTGCACTTTATTGTAGTTCTGAATAAAACCACTACAAGAACTACTAGACTCAAACCCAGCAGGATGCCCAAAGGGGATGGAATGGGAGCAGGTAATGATCACAAATTCTAAACTGTAAATGTTTCATTCAAAATTTATACTTAGGTTGAATTCACACTTCAATTTCTTTTTTATCAGTTTTGGAAGTTCTGGATATAACTGGAATTGGAAATTGTAACTCATTCCAAAATCAAAATTTGTAGTGTCTCTGAAAACATTGAAAAAGAATTTTTCTTCTCTAAACTCAGTCTACTAAATCAGCTCCCTAACACAGTCTTGATTCTTGAAAAGATCCTGATTAAATATATATAATATGCATTATT
Source organism: Ursus americanus (assembly GCF_024610735.1). Classification (NCBI taxonomy): domain Eukaryota; kingdom Metazoa; phylum Chordata; class Mammalia; order Carnivora; family Ursidae; genus Ursus; species Ursus americanus. Next base: position 53,761,826 of record NC_142130.1, read on the forward strand.
GAATGAAAACATCAAAATAATTTCAGAAACACTTTCTATACATAGGCTCAATCTTTAAGACTATGATCACTTTGTTTTTAAGTTGGCAATTTCACGAGTACCATTACGATTTTTTTTATAAGACCCGTATTTGTTGGCAGTGTATTCTAGCGAGAGCAGCGAGGAGTTGATCATACTGGCTATAGGCATAGTAACATTTCCAAGTCATTCAGTTTAACTCAAGAATTAAATGACATTGCCCTAATGCAGCCAGATCTGTGGGATTAAGAGTCATACAGGTAACTAAGACAGTCATCTGATAAAAGTGCAAACACCTAACTCACTAAGTGGATAAATGGTCGTTCTTAATGTCCTAAAATGGGATTGCATCCTTTCCTTTCCTTTCCTTTCCTTTCCTTTCCTTTCCTTTCCTTTCCTTTCCTTTCCTTTCCTTCCCTTCCCTTCCCTTCCCTTCCCTTCCCTTCCCTTCCCTTCCCTTTCACTTCATTTTTTAAAATTTATTTATTTATTTATTTATTTATTTATTTATTTATTTGAGGGGGAGAAGAGGGGAGGGACAGAAGGAGAGAGAATCCTAAGCAGGCTCCATGCCCACTGTGGAGTCCCACGTGGGTCTCGATCTCACAACCCTGAGATCATGACTTGAGCCAAAATCAAGAGTTGGACACTTAACCAACTGAGACACCCAGGTACCCTGCAATATTTTTTTAAATAGTACAATTCATGTGCTTGCTTATGAAAAAAGTATGGGAATTAGAATTTCTTTAATGCATACATTTTTAATCCATGATGATTCCCTAATGAGAGTGAGGTATGAATAATACCTGAAGATATTTGGTCTAAAAATCATTTAGATTTGTTTTTAAATGTTTTTCTACTAGGTTATTACAGTGCATGAAGTTCTAGGAATCCACTTTTCTCCAAACCAATTAATGAGGCAATTACTATAAATCCCTGACTTATGAAAAGCAAGAAGGCATTCCAATATCCGTTTGCGCTCAGCTGTTCTTTTTATTATTCCCAACTGTGGGATTAGGCAATGCATAGTTTCTCAGATTGACATAAACAATCTGGCTGTGAACAGAACCACCTTGTTAATAGGCAAAGCATTTCCCTGGAGTTTGTCGAAGTAAAAATAGAAGAAAGCATTTGTGTCAACAAAGGAAATGAAAGAACAGGTAGCTATGATCAAACTTGGAAGTCATTAACCTTCAGTGTAACCAAGTACTGATTCTCACTAGGAACATGCTAATTGTATTGCAGAAGAAAAACAGCATTATTATAAGTTTATCTGCAATATAAACACATTTTTTTCCAGAGTCCCTTGTAACACAAACTGACGTCTATGACCCTTTAGTGTAGATGAAATCAACTTTGTAGTATTAACTCATCTATCTAAACTGTGGATGGACATCCTCTTAACAGAGTTTCCTCATTTTATTTAGTTGGTTGCTAGTAGAAACGGGCTGGTGAGCGCAGGTAGACAAAGCTGATCTCAGTTTCTGCTTCCCTTGTTCTCCTTCTATCCCCAACCAAAGGCACTGCACATGTTCTGTTGTCCGTTGGAATTTCCCTTCGGGAAATGCTGCCCGTCTGTGGGGAATGAAGTCAGCAGACAGCATCCTCTTTCAGCTCCTTCAGAATCAGCCTCAGCTGAGTGAGCTTTGGTTGGAGGTCAGGGTGATACATCTCCAGGTCTGCTACAGTATCACTTAACAATCCAATGATATTTGCCTCAGGAATGCAAAATTGGTTCAACATTCAAACAAATTTGTGTAATTCACCACATTAACAGAGAAAAGGATAAAAATCATACCATCACCTCAGTAAATACAAAAAACAAACATTCGACAAATTCAAAATCCATTCATGATGGAAATTCTCAGAAAACTAAGAATAGAAGGAACTCTCCTCACCCTGATAAAGGACATCTGTGAAAAACCCGCAACTAACATCATACTTAACCGTGACAGTCTGAATGTTTTTCTCCTCTTAGCACAGGATTCCTACTTTTACCACTTAGCTGAAAAGAGGAGTGGAGCATTCAGCCAATGCAATAAAGCAAAAAAGGAAGTAAATGGTATAAAAATTGGAAATCATAGATGACATGTAGGATATAATGAATGGAAAATTTAATAGCTCTCAGACTATTTGCTTATGGAATAAGGTTTTTAAAAATTCATGAGAAAAAGGATGGCTTAAAAATCTGTTCTCTCCAGATCACTGACTTACATGAGTCCACCTTACTTTGATTCTGCATTGTGTTGTTCTGGCTTATTTCCAGAAATGCAGGTATTTCCGTTGTTTATTTTCTCCTCTCACCCAGTCCCACTATCTCATCCACTCTCACTTCTAGCTTCTATCGAGTCTTAATGAGACTTAATTTCTATGTCAACTGATTCCTAATCAACTTTGACATCTTGCCCAGAATATTTATCTTTATTATTCATCCATCTCACATACATTTTCCTATAGTTCTTCTTGCTGAAATTTTCAGCCTGGGTATTTTACATTAAAAAGAAAAATCAGTTGATACAGGTAGTGTTTAGGATTTATAGGACATATTCTTCATGGTTTTCGGCCACTTGAGATTGTGCCCTGGGAAGACTCAAAAAGAGATTCTGAGGCCTCAAAACTATGTACCTTTGATTATTTAGGCTTCTGTAAAAATCTTGCAATGATTCCATAAACTCTGGGACTCTTTAAACCATCTTGAGCTAGGTTTCTTATTTCATAACATCATTACATTTACCCAGCTTTATATGCATTTCTTAGCTATATTTATAAATATGCCTCCACCTCAAAGTCCGAAAGTAGCCTACAAAGGTTGAGGTTATATGTAGGTCATTTTTCCAGCACTCTGCTTTTAGAGGTTTTCCAGAGATATGTTTCAGCTTCACTGGTGTGTTCTAAAAATTACAGCCAACTTCAGGTCTACACTGCAGAGATGCAACATGCATGCCCTGGACCAGATCACATAGACTATAGTCCCACAGGCCAAATCTGGCTCACTGCCTATTTTCATGAGTAAAGTTTTGTTGAAACGTAGCCTGCTTTCATAATAGAAGGGTAGAGTGGAACAGTTGTGATGGGGACGGTATGGTCCACAAAGCTGAAAATGTTTACTGTCTGTCCAGCACAGAGTGGGCTAACTTCTTTTATCAAGGCTCAGTCTCCCAACTTTCTCCCTGTAGAAGGAAGTTGCTGAGCTGTACAGGGACTCTTTCATCCAACCAACATTTATTGAAGGCCCATTATGTTTCAGGCAAAATGTAGTCTGGAAACCAACTTGACACATGTGGTTTAGCAGATATGTTAAATACTTGAACCTGAGACTCCTCTCTCTGCCTCCTAATGAGGAATCCACACTTGACTGCCCCCACAGAGTGTGCTTGACAACCAGAAACCTCCAGACTCCTCCGAGATGAGCAATGTGTTTTTCTGGGCCGTGGCTAAATCTTCCAGTCTGCTGGCTCATCACTCCTGGCTTTTTAGCAAGGTGCTAAGATTTGGAGACAAAGGCACAGAGACTGATCATGCATAAATACCACCCCTTTTTGGTCACAGAGAATAGTGTCTGATACATCTGGAAATGGATTTTCAGTTTACTGTGTTTGTGACATTTTTGTTACCGTGGTTAAAAATACTCAAATGATTACTTCATTTTTGACAATCATTGGTAAGGGGTAAATTATGTAAATCCAGAGATTTTTGGAGAACTCCCATATGGCAGTTGGGGGCTCATGCTAAAACTCCACTTGGTGCCTCCAGAGCCAACTCTGCCCTTTCTAAAATATGTTGATTAATCCTGCCTGAGGGAAAAAGAATTCAGGTCACAGCCTGGGCCAGACTGGCTGATTAAGTGCCAATTCCTGAGAATTCTTTCTCCATAGTATCTCTCTTCCTGGCTTCTTCCTTTGCCTTCCCGTTGCCTCTCTGCTACCTCTGGCCTTCACTTGCTCTCTGATTCAGAGCAAAAGAAGTTCACTGGTGTCTGGGCTCTGGTGCTCACGTTGCTGCCTGGCTGACATGCAAACCACAGCAAGGTGTAGGCATGGCCAGACCCGGAGTTCTTCCCCCTATCCCCAGTTCAGTGCCCTTTCCCTGAGCCCCATGGCTGCCATTGGCAGGGCTCTTACCAACATTTTTCTACCCTGCCAACTTTTATCTGTTTCGGAAGGCTGAAGACAGTCCAGGTTCGCCGCTGATTGATTTGGGTACTTACCTTGAAGGATCATAAGAGTAAGATGCTTCTTTCTCTACCTACACAGAAAGTGACACAAGAGCTGGTTTCTGTTGATTTTTTTCTGAATTAGAAATGAAGCCAGGGAAATTGTATCTTTGGTCTTACTCATAAAGTCGTCTTGCAGAATTTTGGATTCTCTCCTGTATCTCCAATTCACTAGCCCCTGTGGCTGGAGGATTTGTCCACTGTCAGGATCTGAATTCTCTGAGTCCCACACACTAGTGGCATGGTTGGATGACCTTTGCTTGCCAGCCAGGGCCATTCAGACCTCACACAGTGGTGATGCCTCAAATCACCCAAACGGCAGAAGATAGGACTCTAAAGCTAAAGTCACTTAGCGTCTTTGTGAGGAATAATGGAAGCAAGACGCTGACAAGAGGAAGACAGTACGCTGTGCTGCGCCACTTAGTGGCTAAGAGCTAGGCTTTAAGCTGGGCACATGTCGGTCGAGTCCCAACACTTCCTAGCTTTGAGTTGCCTAATCTTCTCTTGCCTTGGGTTTCCTCATCTCTGGGACCTGGATAGTGTCTCCCACACAGAAGGGTTGTACGGATCAAATAAGGCAATGAATGTGAAAGGTGCTTTGAGCCAAAATGCTTTGTTTCTGTTTTTCAGTTAGAAAGATTTGGGAAAATGCTGCGAAGAATCACTAAAGGCACACACAGTCTACTAGCCTTCTAGAATACACAGTACATTTTTTACTCTCAAAGAGTAGTGGTAAATCAGGCTCACCAAGCCAGGTTATCCCAGTGACACAAATGGAAGTACTTTCCATTCCTCTGTGCCATGAACAAATGAGTCCTTTTCCAACCAAAACACCCAAATGAGTCCTTTCTCTGACCACATTACACTGAGAGTGGGCACAGGAAGAAAACTAATGAGCCATTTGTTTTCACCATGCCTGTGGCATTAGCCACAAAATAGTCTTTGACCCCAAAAACACATTCTTCCTACTACAAATAAGCAACATTTAATTCATGGCTCCATACAAACATTCTCCATGATTTTATATATCCTCTCTTAACCAAGCAGCAGAGAATATGGGATTGCAATACTGGGGTTTCTATATGAATGTTAATTATAATTATTATAGTATTAATAATTATGTTAATAATTGTAATGCTATATGTTAATTAAAATGTTGATTTATAATAATTTAATTTCATCACTTAATGCACTAATATCTGATTTTTGGCAAGCAAAGCTTCTCCTGTATTTTAATCTATATTATTTTAATATATCTGCCTGCATATTAAATGAGATTGAGTGTGTAATGTCACTACATAGTCCCTAGAACACAGTGAATACTCAAAACAAGGTGTTGATTTTGGTTGTCATTGTTAATGTATAGACTAGTATATTAAATGTTCTTATTTTTTAAGTATGTGAATTATAGTCAGATCCTCAGTGAAGATTCTTGTCTGTATGGATAATGTCTGTTTCTGTTCTTCATGATGACTGTCAGACATTGGGGAAGATTATTTGATAATGTAAAAGCACAATCATTCAAAAAATAAGACAAAACCTAATTTGGCTCCCCCTCTCCTTAGGACAGATATTCAAGCTCCAAGCATGACTATTTAGGTGAATGAGTAATAACCACCAGATTATATTTGAGAGACTTAGGAGATAAAATATCATACAAAACAATTTTCAGATCAATTTCTTCCAAACAGCAATTTGGAGCTCTGTGCCCGCCCAGGACTAATTTACAAGTCTCAAAGGCACAGATGCGGTTTGTGGCCTAACCAGCGTGATAGCCAAGGCTTCTCCAGGAATATTTTTTTAAGTCAACTTACCAAGTGTAAATCCAAACACATTGGATTTTTAAGAGGTTTTAAGGGGGTATTGGAGGGTTGGAGGAAAACTTTTTTTAAACCACAGAATGTGCTCATGAATATTGGCAAAAAATGGCCAGTCACTGAATGTGAAGTCTGCCTGATGAGACCATACCACCCAGGAAGGCAGTACAGTGTGGGCATCATGGAAAATTAAAACCATGATCCATAATCAAATACTAACTCTTCAGAAAAACTATTACAGCTACTGAATACGGGGCTTTGAATATTTTCTATATGCAGATAATGTGCGGCACGAAAACACCAGTGCCACCGTTTCGCATTGAATGCACATTATCACTGATTACCAAGTTTCTGTGAAAAAACCATTCAGCACATTTTTGCTGTCTATTTACTCCCTTCCGTTATGTCTGCTCACAGGGGTCAAGCAAGCACCAAAGCCATCAGGTGCTGGTAAAAATGTGTCAGTGGATTCTACCCACTCCACAAAAAGACCAGGTAAGAACTAAGATACTGGCTCCCTTACTTTGCTCTACTGTGCTCCTTGGGGGTAACTGCAGTGTCACATGTTGTAGCCAAAACAGCGTCATCCTCACAGCTCTCAAAAAACCATGGCAACAGGGCATGGTGCTGCTAGAGAAACATCCTAAAATACTATCTTTGGGGCGCCTGGGTGGCTCAGTTGGTTAAGCATCCAATTCTTGATTTCAGCTCAGGTCGCAGTCTCAGGGTCGTGAGATGGGGCCCGCGTCCGGTGTCAGGTGTGGAGTCTACGGAAGAGTCTCTCTCCCTCCGCCCCTCCCTCACCCTGTGCATGCTCCCTCTCAATCTCTTCCCCCCTCCAAAAAAAATTTAAAAATAAGATATTATCTTTGGGGGAATGAATAGTGCTCTGTGCACACATGAAATATTTATAAGAACCAGTAATGGGTACTAATTCAAGAATCGCTTTGTACAATGTTCTGAGGGATCACAATGGACAAATGCTGAAGAGTCACTGTGGGTTCTAGTGTTCATGTTGCAATTCTGTTCTTGTGTAATTTACTATAATATCCTTTTGCCTGATAGGATTTATGTGCCTAGTTTAAGACTGTGCTCTATATAATAGGCCAAAATTACGAAGCTGGTGACTTGGAAAGGTTTGCGTTGAGCAAGAACCATTCAAAAGGTTGCTATGCAACCTACTCTGGTGTCTTAACGCCTGGGCTACAGACCCGTATTCTGCTACCACACTCCCCGCCCTGCACGTGTCCGAGTGCACACTCGCCAGCCTGCCAAGAAGTACTTGTCACAGGGCATTTTCCTAGGTTGTTGGCTTCTACTCGAAGATTTTTAACCAACATATTATGCAAAGAAAGAGGTGAATTTTTAAGCCATAACACAAGACTTAGAATTTGGGTTAAGGTGGATTGCTCTAGGCATCTCTAGCCTTGCCAGCCTTTGTGCAAAGTATGAGAAGATAATTTGTGCGTAGTGTATAAAGGTATCTCTTCCCTCTGCCCTTTAGGCAGACTCTTTAGTAAATTGTGCCCTTCCTCTAGGCTGGCAGGCTGGCACCAGGGCTCACAGATGGGTGAGCAGAGTGCGTGTTAAACTTCATTTCCCATTCACATAGCCCTCGCCAAGGGCCCTTGTGCAGTGCACAACTGTTCGTACTGACCCTGCTCTTCACAGGCACATCTGCTTCTGCCATCAAGGCTGCTTTGTTGTAATATTTTGAAAAGTTCTGAAAGCGTTTGTTCAGTTGCAATCGTATAATAGATTGAGGTGGTGGGGTAGAGCATCCACCAAAGGAGAAATTATATCCTTTAACAATTTAAAGCTAAAATGACATAAGAAATTGTAGTCTGAAAATGAAAGGCAATGGGGGACAATGAAACTCAGAAATACTGCTGAGCCTATATGAGAAACTAAAGATGTTAAAGTCTATGTACAGTTTCAAAAAGCAGATGGACCTATAATTAGAGGATATTTTCCCATATGTTAATGGGCTTCATTATTCGTGGGTATATTACCAACATTAATTTAGAGGAATATCAGAATGTATTACTCATAGACACTTTTCTACAGAATCTGTCCCCTGTCTTCCAATTGCTACTTATCAAATGTTATATTTTTTAAAACCTGACATGTTTACAGAATGAATCCTTATGGCAGCTTTATCTGTAATATAATCTCATAGGCGCAGTCCCAGGCACTCGCCGCCCACCCTTGCCTCCTAGACCTGTACCCCCACGAAGAAAACCTTTACCACCGAATAATGTCACTGGCAAGCCAGGAAGTGCAGGTATGTCGGCCATGTGCCTTCTCCCTCCGTGGTGTTCACTTGCCTAGACAACCACAAGCCCTTCTTGGTGTGCTAGCAGGTGATAGACAAGTCCTTGGCTCATGGGACGTGTGCCTGTGTTGGCCCCCAGAACTGGACACCGTGAGTCCACTGGACGCTGGGCTTCTATCCTGATTCCGGGGGGTGAGGTCCCAGAAGCCATCCCTGTGCATCTAGGCCAGTTCGCTTTTTAAATGTTGTGACACAGAAGCTCCCTCAGGCCTTTCGACAAGTGCCTTATTTTGGATAAGGCACTGTGCGTTGCCAGCCTGCCAGGGGTAATGGAAAATGTGATGTCCTGTTGTCTCTTTATCATGATGTCCTGAAATGAAATCCTGACATCTCATTGAGAGCTCCCCTGTTCACCAGCCGTCATGCTGGCCCCAGTATTGGGGTACTGCGGGAGAGCCTGAGGGCTAGAACATTAGCCGCTCCAGGCTGTGCGACAGGGCAGGAATATATTGTAGAAGTCAACAGAACAGATACTACATTAAGCATCTTTTTCCTTCTTCTCCAGCCATGATCCATGCCTGCCAGTTACTCTCCAGGTCAAGCCATTGCACCTCCTTGATAGCTTTCCTGTAAAACGCCTTCCATCTAATCCCGCCACTTCATACGTGGTTCACCGGCTCTGCCTTCGCCTGCTACCCCTGCTTTCGGCTCTTGACTTCCCTCTTGGCTACCAGGCTCGCACCCCGACCATTCATCCCCTTCTCATCTCGTCTTATGACTTCCTAGTGAAAATCTTTCAGTGAGTCCTTGTCACCTAAAAACAATGTCCAAATCGACAGTATGGAAGGCCCTTCATGATCAGGCCTTTCCTGTCCTTCCACAGTCAGCTTTCATGGCACCTCAAAGTACTCTTGGCTCTCACACGGTCAAGTTAAACGCACCAAGTAGTTTCATGCTTCCCTGGCTTGGTTCTTCCTACAACCTCTGCCCAGAATATGGCTGTCATACCTACCTGCTGATTATTTCACTTCTTTATTGGCACAACCTCTGTGAAGACGTTCCTACCCTCCCCTCACCCACCCTTCATCTTTCTCCATAGACATTACTACTCTTTCTTACTTTCTCTGTGACCTTATCCAGTTCTTTCACAATTTCTGTAATGCTTCAATATATTTGGCTCACACATCTATTTCGATCAAAGATACAGGTTTTGTTTTCTCTCCAAGCCTGGCATATAGTGTAAGTGCTGAATAAATATTTATGGAATAAATGAAAGGGGAACTTGGCAGAGCTCCTATAAAGCCTGACTACTTTGGCTCTACGTTACAGGAATCATTTCATCGGGCCGAGTAACTTCTCCACCCCCAAGGGCCACACTCAGGCCTACTGAAGCCCCTTCAGAGAGAACAGAGACCGATGAAAAGCATCCAACAGCTCCTGCCTCAGGAGAAGATCTTGGTTAGTATGTCAGTCACTTCACACTGCATGCTTAGCCATGAAGTACCAAAAGATTTCAAGTTAGGGGGGAAAGAGTATCAGTTCTGGATTATCTGTTTTATTCAATTTTAGGATTAATAGGAGTCTTTTTACATTTTGAAATTATACTCATATTTAAAGCTTTGAGATAGAATATGGTCCTTCCCTTCATAGACAGAGAAGAAAGTACCCAAGATTTTTAGAGAAGTCTTCCTGAAAAGATCTAGATTACTCAGTGCTTCTCACTAAATCAGATGTCATTATTAGTCATACATATCTTGGGGTGCCTGGCTGGAGAGCATGCCACTCTTGATCTCAGGGTCATGAGTTCAAACCCCCCGTTGGGTGTGGAACCTAATTAAAAAATAAGTCATACGTATATTAATTTATTAATGAGTACTGCCTGCTTTAATCTTTAAATCATTATTTAGTATACTCAGAACACCTGCAGCAGGACACAATTAAAGGCCTTTTATTGTGGCTAGTATGTATAATTATAATAACAGAATAAGCAACTGACCAGGAGGCATATCAAGTATTTATAGTTTTTAATACTTTTTCATTTTATTGAGAAGGTTTTTTATATTTTGCTAAAATAATTTATTATCTTCTATTCTCAGGTAATATAACTGACTTTAGCTCAATTCCAACAAGAGAAACTGATCCTCTTGGGAAGCCCAGATTCAAAGGTATGTATGATTGGCTCCAAATCTCAATTTTAGCAAGGCTGTCTTTGGTGGAAATACCAATTAATAACTGCAGTAATAACTGCGAAATCTAAGTAGCATAGTCTAATAAGGATTTATTTCTCATGTGTTTCCAAGTCACCTGAGGGTCAGCTGATCTAGGTTGTGCTTGACTGGGTGGTTCTGCTTCTGGCAGCAGGTACAGCTGGGCCTCCTGTGGCTTGGGCTCAGCTGCGCTCCATGGTTTTTCATTCTGGTGCTCAGGATGAAGGACCAACAGTGACTTAGGACGAGCCATTTTAATGACAATACAAAGTCAAGAGTGGGGAGTTCAAAAACACAACAAGCTCTTCCTTGTTTTGTACCTGCCAATATCCATTGGCCAAAGAAAGACATAGCTGACCTCAGATAAAGATAGGGGAAGTGTGCTCCTTCCATGGGTATAGAGAATATTTCTGAACAGTGTCAAATCCACGCAGTGAGAGAGCTATGATACAGAGCCCAGTATTTCCTTTTCGTAATATTTTTTTTTTCTAAAGTGTAGAATTTGATAAATCTTGACATATGTACACACCCATGAACCCATCACAATCACAATCACACATGAACCACATCACAATCACATCAGGATAATAAATACATACCCCACCTCCAAAAGTGTCATCGTGTACTTTTACAATCCCTCCATCCCACTCCTCCCACCAAATCTCTAGTTCCTAGATAACCACAGATCTGCTTTACTGTAAATATCTATGCATTTTGTGGATTTTTATGCACATGAAAAGATATAGTATGAACTTTTTTTGGTCTGGTTTCTTTCACTCAGCATAATTATCTTAAGACTCATTCATGTTACAACATGTATCAATAGTTCACTTCTTTTATTGCTGACTGGTATTCTAGTATATGGATATATAATTATTAAACCTATTTATGACATTTGGGTTTTTTCTAATTTTTTTTACATTACCAGTGAAGCTGCTATGACCATTCATGTACAAGTGTTTATATAGACATATGCCTTCATTCCTTTTGGACAAATCCCTTTGGACAAATACAAGAGCAGTGGCTAGATCATATGAGTGTATATTTAACATTTTAAGAAACTACAAACTGTTTTCCACAGTAGTTGTACTTTCAGTCAGCCTTTCAGTCAGCAGTGACTGAGAGTTCTAGTTCCTCCACATCTTTGCTGACACTTAGTATGGTCAGTATTTTCCGTTTTAATCGTTGTAATAGGTGTGTAGTAGAATCGGATTGTGATTTTTCTTTGCATATCTCTAATGACTAAGGATGCTGAGCATCTATTCGCATCCTTATCAGCCACCTGTTTTGGTGTGTCCAAATTTTTTGTCCATTTTTTTATGGTATTGCTTGTTTTCTTACTGTTGAGTTTGAGAATCCTTAAAGGTTGGTTGGTTGGGTGGTTGGTTGATTGATTTTAAAGAGAGAGACAGCGTGCACATGAGCAGGGGGAGGGGCAGAGGGAGAAGGAAAGAATCCTCAAGCAGACTCCCCACTGCATGCAGAGCCCCATGCAGGGCTTGATCCCTGGACCCCAAGATCATGACCTGAGTGGAAATCAAGACTAGGATGCTTAACTGACTGAGCCACCCAGGCTACCTGAGATTCTTTGTATTTTTTGGTAGAAGACCTTATTCAGGTATATGCTTTAATAAATATCTTCTCCCAGTGTGTGTCTTCTGTTTTTTAATTTTAATAAATCTCAGTTTATTAATTTGATTTTTTATATACACTATTTTGATATTGTATTTAAGAAATCATTGACCATTCAGAGGTCATAGAGACCTTTTCCATTTCCTTCTAGAAGTTTCTCTGCTGTTTCCTTCTAGAAGTTTTCTACTTTTATATTTAGGTCTATGATCTACATTGTGTCAAATTTTGTATATGATACAAAGTATGAAAAAAATCAGTTTCCCTATGGATGTAAAATTTTTCCAGCATCATTTGTTGAAAAAACTATTCTTTCCACTAAATTTCACCCTGTTACCCCATCCCTCCACCCTCCTCCCCTCCAGCAACCTTCAGTTTGTTTCCTAAGACCAGTGATGGGTAGTAAGGAGGGCACATATTGCATGGTGCACTGGGTGTTATACGCAACTAATGAATCATTGAACTTTACATTGGAAACCGGGGATGTACTGTATGGTGACTAACATAATAAAAAAAAAACATTAAAAAAAAAAGTCTTTTATGGTTTGTCTCCCTCTCTGGTTTCATCTTGTTTCATTTTTTCCTCTCTTCCCCTATGATCCTGTTTTGTTTCTTAAATTCCACATATGAGTGAGATCATATGATAATTGTCTTTCTTTGATTGACTTATTTCTTAGCCTAATATCCTCTGGTTCCATCCACGTCATTGCAAATGGCAAGATTTCTTTCTTTCTTTCTTTCTTTCTTTCTTTCTTTCTTTCTTTCTTTCTTTCTTTCTTTCTAAATATTCTATTCGTAAGAGGAATGTTGTGTTTGTTTGCTAGGGCTGCCATAACAAAATGCCATAAACGTGGTGGTTTAAACAACAGAAATTTATTTTCTCATGGTTCTGGAAGTCAGAAGTCTGAAATCAAGGTATCATCAGATTTCAGTTCTTTTGTGGCCTCTTTCCTTGGATTGCAGATGGCCACCTTCTCACTCTGTCCTCATATGGCCTTTCCTGCGGGTGCACACATCCTTGGTGTCTCTTCCTCTTATTAAGGACACCAGTCACCGTGGATTAGAATCCCACCCTTATGACCTCATTTAACCTCATTTACAACTATAAAGACCCTAACTCCAAATAAAGTCGCATTGGGAGTTAGGGCCTCAACACAAGAATTTTAGGGAAACAATTTACATAACAAGTGTTCTATAAATGTCAATTAGGTCAAATTGGTTGATTGTATTGTGCAATTCTTTTATATATTCAGTGATTTTTTTCTGTCTACCTGTTCTATCAATTAAAGACAGAAGAAATTGAAATCTCTGGCTATAATTGTGGATTTATTCCTACTTACATTTCTGTCAGCTTTTGCTATATGTATATTAAAGGTCTGTACTTAGATATAGACTTAAATTGCTTAGGATTCTAATAAACTGATGAATTGATCCTTTTTCATTATAAAATTATCTTTTCTGTTTATGGTCATACTATTTGCTCTGAAATCTAATTTGTTGATATTAGATATCCACTCAAGCTTTCTTTTGATAAGTGTTACCATGTATCTCTTCTTTTCATCCTTTTAGTTTTAATCTGTTAGTCTCTGTATATTTAAAGTGTATTTCTCATAGGCATCATATAGTTGGTTCTTGCTTTGTTATCCTATCTAATAATCTCTTCACTTTATTTTAGGTGTTTAGAACCTTATATTTAACATGACCAATGATATAATTAGGTTTAAATCTATCTCATCTTGCTATTTGTTTTCTATTTGTCCCCTCTATGCTTTGTTCCCTTTTCCCTCTTTTCCAGGCTGCCTTTAGATTTTTTTTTTTTCTAGTTGAAGTATAGTTGACACACAGTCTTACATTAGTTTCAGGTGTGCCAACATAGTGATTCAACTTTTCTATACATTATGTTGTGTTCACTACAAATGTAGTTACCATCTGTCACCATACAACATTATTACAATGCCATTGACTATATTCCCTATGCTGGACCTTTTATCCCCATGTTGTATTCATTCTGTAACAGGAGGCATGTATTTCCCACTCCCCTTCATCCATTTTGCCCATCCTCCCACCACCTCCCCTCTGACAACCATCAGTTTGTTTTCTGTATTTATGGATTTGTTTCTGCTTTTTGTTGGTTTGTTCATTTGTGTGGGGTTGTTTTGTTTTGTTTTTTTAGATTCTACATATAAGTGAAATCATACAGTACTTGTCTTTCTCAGTCTGACTTACTTCACTTAGCATAATACTCTCTAGGTCTATCTATGTTGTTGCAAATGGCAAGATCTCATTCTTTTTTATGGCTGAGGAATATTCCATTGTATATATGTACCATTTTTCTTTATCCATTCATTTATCAGTGGACACTTGGGTCGTCTCCATATCTTAGCTATTGTAAATAATGCAGCAATAAACATAGGGTTGCCTATATCTTTTCAAATTAGTGCTTTCATTTTCCTTGGATAAATACATAGTAGTGGAATTACTGGATCATACAGTATTTCTGTTTTTAATTTTTTGAGGAAACTCCATACTGTTTTCCACAGCAGCTCACAAATTTACATTCCTACCAGTAGGGCACAAGGGTTTTCTCCACATTCTCTACAACACTTATTTCTTGTTTTTTTGACTCTAGCTATTCTGACAGGTGTAAGGTGATAGCTAACTGTAGGTTAGATTTGCATTTCCCTGATGATTAGCGTTGCTGAGTATCTTTTCATGTTTCTGTTGGCCATTTCAATGACTTCCCTTGGAAAAATGTCCATTCAGGTCTTGTGTCCATTTTTTTTTTTAAGATTTTATTTTTTTATTGGACAGAGAGAGACACAGTGAGAGAGGGAACACCAGCAGGGGGAGTGGGAGAGGGAGAAGCAGGCTTCCCACCAGGCAGGGAGCCCAATGCGAGGCTCCATCCCAGGACCCTGGGATCATGACCTGAGCCAAAGGCAGACGCTTAATGACTGAGCGACCCAGGTGCCCCTCTTGTGTCCATTTTTTAATTGGAGTGTTTGTGGGTTTTGATGTCGAGTTGTATAAAGTCTTTATATATTTTGGATATTAAACCCTTATCAGATATACCATTTGCAAGTATCTTCTCCCATTCAGTAGGTTGCCTTTTTGTTTTGTTGATAATTTCTTTGTGCAAAAGGTTTTTACTTTGATGTAGTCCTGATTGTTTTTGTTTTTGTTTAACTTGTCTGAGGAGACATGTCTAGAAAAATGTTGCTAAGGCTGATGTCAAAGAAATTATTGCCTGTTTTCTTCTAGGAGTTTTATGGTTTCAGGTCTCACATTTAGGTCTTTAATCCACTTTGAGTTTATTTTTGTGTATGGTGTAAGCAAGTGGTCTAGTTTCATTCTTTTGCAAGTAGCTGTCTAGTTTGCCCAGCACCATTTATTGAAGAGACTGTCTTCCCTATTGTGTATTCTCGCCTCCTTTGTCATAGACTAATTGAAATGTAGGTGTGGATTTATTTCTGGAGACTGAGTAGTATTATGATTCTTTTTTCTCTCTTTAGTTGTCTTACTAACTGTAACTCTTTATTTTGTTATTCTAGTGGTTGCTTTGGGGTTTATAGTATGCATCTTTTACTTACCTACCTTATCTTAACTTTATCTACCTTCCAGTGATACTCTGCAACTTCACAAATAGTGCAAGAACCTTCTGTTCTTATGTTAGTTATGCTTATGTTAGTACAGCAAGTTTTCTCTTCTCCTGGCCTATCGTTGTTATACATTTTACTTTTACGTGTTAATACATCACACTAAATTGTTACTTTTTATGTTTAAATAGTAAATTATCTTTTAGAAGGAATTAATAATAAAATGCTGTGCATATTTACCTATATAGTTACTATTTTCAGCACTCTTTGTCCCTTTGTGTGGATCCATATTTCCATCTGACATCATTCTCCTTCCGCCTGAACGTCCTTTAATCGTTCTTGTAGTGTGGGTCTGCTAGTTCCGAATTCTGTCAGCTTTTGTATGTCTAAAAGGTATTTCACTTAAAAAATTTTTTTCACTAGTTATAAAATCCTAGATGATAAGGGTTTTGTTCCCCCAGGATTTAAAGATGTTGCTCCACTACCTTCTCACTCACATTCTTTACAATGAGAGATCTGCCATAGTCCTTACCTGTGCTGTTCTATATACGATGCGTCTTTCCTTTTCTGCCTCCTTTAAAAGGTTTTCTCCTTATCATTGGTTTTGAGAAACTTAATTATATTGGTGTAGTTTCCTCATGTTTATTTTGCTTAGGTTTCTTTGAGCTTTTTGTATCTGTGGGTTTAGAGATTTATCAGATTTTGAAATTTTTTTTAATTATTTTAACTTTTTTTATAATTTTTTTTATCATATTATGTTAGTCACCATACAGTACATCCCTGGTTTTTGATGTAAAGTTTGATGATTCCTTAGTTGCGTATAACACCCAGTGCACCATGCAATACGTGCCCTCCTTACTACCCATCACCGGTCTATCCCATTCCCCCACCCCCCTCCCCTCTGAAGCCCTCAGTTTGTTTCTCAGAGTCCATAGTCTCTCATGCTTCATTCCCCCTTCTGATTACCCCCCCTTTCTTTATCCCTTTCTTCCCCTACCGATCTTCCTAGTTCTTATTTTCCATAGATGATAGAAACCAGATTTGGAAATTTTTTGACTGTTATTTCTTCAAATATTTTTTCTGCCTCTTCTCTATTGAGATACTAAAATTATGTGTATATTATACTTCCTGAAGTTGTCCCACAACTCACTGATGCTCTTTTCATTATTTTTAATTCTTTTTTTCTCTCCAGTTATATTTTGGGTCATTTTTATTGCTATGTCTTCAAGTTCGCTATCTTTTTTTCCAATATCGTATCTGTACTACCAACATCCTGTGTGTTTTGCATCTTATGCATTTTATTTTTCACCTCTAGAAATTTTATTTGGGTCTTTTTTATATCTTTCAATTTTTTGACCATGTGGATTATAATGATAACTGTTTTACTGTCCTTGCCTGGTGACTAACATCCATGCAAGTTCTAGATTTGATTTCAAATGATTTGTTTTTCTCCTCATTATGGGTAATATTTTCCTGTTATCTCATCATGTTGCTGGATGTTTTTTATTATAAAATATTCTTGAATTTTGATGGCTGTAGTTAAATTACTTGAAATCACTTTACCCTTTTGAGTCTGGCTTTTAAGATTTGTTAGGTGAGACCAGAACTTGTTTAGTGTAGGGCTAATTATTCCCCACTACTAAGGCAACACCTTCTTGAGTACAGTGGAAATCTGCCCCATCAATTATGCAGTTTAAAACATGCTCAGGGGGACAAATTACTTTTGGATATTAGCATAAGTTAAACCTATTTAGAAAAGTAAACCATCTACAACATCCATATCAGGTATCCCAGAGACAGGAATTCTAGATTTTCACAAGTTTGAACAACCCACATCACTGCTTTCATCTATCTGCTTATAATGTGAGACCAAATGTCCTCAAACAGAGAAATATATATGAGTCTACCTCCACCTTCTCTACAAGCTCAAACAAGGCTAAATGTCAGTGTCCTCTCTCTCTTAGGTCCTCATGTGCGATACATCCAAAAACCTGACAACAGGCCCTGCTCCATCACTGATTCTGTCAAACGGTTCCCCAAAGAGGATGCCGCTGAGGGGAATGCCACCAGCCCACCGCAGAACCCACCCACCAACCTCACTGTGGTCACTGTGGAAGGGTGTCCCTCATTTGTCATCCTGGACTGGGATAAGCCACTAAATGATACTGTCACTGGTAAGATCATGGCATGAGGACTGGTAATCTGATGGGAATCATTGATATGTGAATGTGGTACCTGGGTCAAACTGTGTCCTATGAGGTATATCTTAAGGGTCGTAAGTCCTAGCAGAGTTGTATTGCCAAAAGTGTCATATGATGGGAAAACATCATCCGTGTCCTGGTGATGGGCTTCCTGTTAATTTAATAGATCTCTTTAGGTTGCATCCCTTCCATTTCCTCTCAGAACTCTTTTTCACAGTATAAAGGTAGATCTGATCTTTCCATTATCAAGAAAATTACAGATAACATAGGAGAAGCTGGCAGTGCTGATGATATTTAAACCAGTTTTCATTTCACCAACCCAATTTCTAGATTGATCTAGAGGTTTCCAGTGGGCTATAAGTTCTTCAATTATTTTAGGAGAATTTTTTTTTAGAATTCTAATCCTAGTCAATTTTCTGCTCACCTCAGGAAACTTTAATTCTCTATCACTCACCTAATCCCTCTAAAAATGACTGTGAAAAATAAAATTCACTCTTTGAATTTATTATATGGGAATTTATTCCTTCATAGTGAACAGGTTAGTCAAACTAGAGAGGAGGAAGAAAAGACTAAGAGGCTGAATCAGCTAGAGGAATACAGCAAATAGTGGGATTATACAAAGCCGCTGCTGTCCATGTCCTGCCATGCCTGGGATGAGTAGATGGGGTTTGGAGGGGTCCACTGAGAGGCTGTCAGGATGGACAGGGGTTACACAAGGGAAGTAGGGAGTGTGAGATTCAGCATCTGACAAAAAAAAAAAAAATTTTTTTCCTGTGAATAAAGGAGAAAGCAGCAGTTACTTCTCCTCAGACAAAACTGTTTGGTCTGGGCAACTTCTGCTATAAACAGCCTATTTTTGCTTGGCTGGCTTTTTTTTTTTAAGCCATATTTTGTGAATTGCATTTTTCATGCAGACCTTGCCTTTGTTTTAAGAAAGAACCAGTCATTGCTCATATTTCCTGGGGATTTGCCTAGTCCTGCTTCTTTACTTGGGACTATGCCAGTAGGTCCTACCATCCCAATATCTAAAATACAATCTCTAAGCATTGATTATCTACATCGATTAAAAGCCCAAAACTCCCAATTCATATAAACTGTGCTAATAAGGAGGAGTTCTCATGACGGGCTGAGGCTTAGTTATCATAAAACCCAATGATCTATAAACTTTCATTAGCCTTAAAGTTGAGGGACATCAAGTTGGAATTGGTTAATATATCTAATAATCTAATACGTATTCCCTTTGGTGTCTCAATATCTGATTTAACTTTTTAAAGGCAAAAGGATTTTCCTTTCCGGTTCATCATGTAACTTTTTTTAATTGTAGAAACTTGTAATCTCCAAAAATAACGAGTATAGTTTATCCATCTAACCAATTACATTTATAACATTGTTACAAAATGTTAATGGGCTGCTTAAGATCTTTGACAAGATACTGGACTTATGATAACAATTTTCATGGATAAGGACCATATCTCTTTAGCTACAATATTTTCTAGATAGAAATAAGTCCATATTTAATCATTACCTAGTCTGTATTTAAATGTTGGACCATAAATCCTATTGTTCTATTCTATTTTTTGCACTGTTGTTTATTTTTAGTGTTTTATTAAATACCACTTGATTTCAGATGTAATCTTTTAGAAACCAGCAGCTCAGATAATACAGAGGTTAGTTCTCAAATCACTGGAAATAGTTTTATAAGAAAGGATTAAGAAGGATAACAAAAAGAGAGTGAAACATATTCTTTACTCCCCAAGTTGGCTTCTGTCAGTAATCTGTCTTTTAATTGACAGGCACATATTACCTGTAATAAATACGCTGAAATTTGGTTGCTTCTATATGTCCCTTCTACACTAAAGTGAAATAGATACACCTAAGAAATTGGCCATAGCCTGGGTCCTTGAAGAACTTTAAGTTATGAGGTGCTGCTTTGTGATATGCCAAGAGCGTGCCAGCATAGATTTAAATCCCAGACTGGCTGCGTACTATATATGCAACTTAACCTCTTTGCTTTAGTTTCCTTATTTGTAATAATAATAATAATAACTCCCACTGCTATCAACTAAGGATAATTTTTCTTAGAGAGGGATGGGGGAAGGGCAGAAGGAGAGGGAGAAAGAATTTTTTTTTAAGATTTTATTTATTTATTTATTTGTTTGTTTGTTTATTTATTTATTTAATTTTAGAGCTTGAGCTGGGGGAAGAGGGAAGGAGGAGGGAGAAGGTGGGGGGAAAGAATCTCAGACAGACTCCCTGCTGAGCCTGAAGCCCAATGTGGGGGCTCCATCTCACAACCCTGAGATCATGACCTGAGCCAAAACCAAGAGTTGGATGCCTAACCGTCTGAGCCACCAGGCGCCCCTATGAGGATACAATTAAACAGAATTTAAATCGGCAGCATTAGTCAGAAGCTGTTAAATTAATGTTTGTCAGTAGTAGCGACGGTGGGACTGGTAGAAATAGTGTCACCGTTACTATTTTCATGCTCTGTTTTCATGACCAAACTCTAATTTTCCAATCATCATAATAAATAGGATTTTTTCTGTCAAGTAAATGTTCTCTTAATAGGGCAGTAATACCCTCTGAGGAGGAAAAATACCAGTTATTCAGTGTTAGTTCTTTATAAATTCCTTGTATCTTTACTGTTAAGGAATTTATAAAGCCCATATTTTAATTTTTTTCCATATTTTAAAATATGGTAAGAAATATGGACACATACTAAGTGTCTGTCTTTACCTTCAGAATATGTCTATAGATGTTCATTCCAAACATTAATATTCCATTTCTATGGTGTTGGTGGACTTATGAAAAAGCTATGATTGCTTTAAAACATTATAAATGAAGGATATATTTACAAAGCCCAAGAATATACATTCAAAAGCTAGAATTCTAAGAGAAATTCTATTTTTTTTTATTTATGAAAATAAATTCTATATTTTGAAAACTTGTTTGGGTCTTTCAGAATAAAAATAGTATTAAATGAGCACTTAAAAATGAGTCAAAAGAAAATTAGAGAAGATATGCAGTAAGAGTTTCTAGTACTAAGAGCCTGGGATAAGATTAAAAAGAATATTACATAGTCAATGAGAAGTATCCTATGCCAAAGATGTTTTTTGGAAGGTGGTTGCTTTCATGCATAGTCAACTGGACTGTGATATAATTTTTTCTTTCAGTGACTAAGAATCTTTCCAATTGGAATCTTTCAAGTTTTTGTGACCCTAGTTTCAAAATACAACTCAGGGATGATAAGGGATAATAAAAGCAACAGCAATAATAGGTACCACCTGTTGGAAAAAAATGCAAAATACTATTAAGCACTTTCTATATATTCCTAATTTATTCCCCAACAACAACACTATGAAGAGATATTATTGACATTTTACAGATGGGAAAACTGAGACTGAGATCAAGGCAAGTGGCTTGGTCTGTCTCTTTTCATTGAGCCATGCAGTTTCCTTTTTTTTTTTTTTTTTTTTTGGAGAGGACTAACTAGCCCCTACCATGCCCTTTAATAGAAAAGTCATGAGTGTTTTCAGTCCCTCATATCAGAAGCATATCTAACCCTGTATCCAACAAGCAGTTTCCATTTTTAAAAAATCAGTTTTACTTCCATTATGATTATTCCCATCTTTTTCTAGTAAATATTGCCTCACAGCTGAGAAAAAGATATAAAATGGGTATATTTGAATTCAGGGCCCTCCCCTTCCCTCCCTTCCCACCGTCTGTGAGGACAGAAAGCCAACTGGGAGATAGGTTGGGAATAGAAGAGTTTGAGGAAGGAAATACTAAATACCAGCCCTTAGTCCTTTGGTAGCTATACTAATGTGTCCAGATACAATGGCCAATGGCTTCTAGTTTAATTTTGGAATTTTGGAAGGGTGGTCATACAAAATTATTAAGAAAGAGCTATCCTCCTTTTTCGATTTTTAAATATACCATTAAAACTTCTTCCCAAATTGAAATTGGTGATTATATCTTCCTCAGTCTTTCATAGTTTCAGTTTTATTTCCAGTCTCCTTCTCCCACCTTTGGTCTCAGTGCTGATAGCAGAAATCCCCAGGAACTTGCCTTTGCAGCCTTCTCACTTTCCCTGGTGGCTACATTCGTGTATTTTGAGTGGGGTTTGTTGTTCTTTGTTGTTTTTTGAGTTTTTAATCCCTGCATGATCTTGTCACATACATTAAACTAAACTCCAATTGAGAGCAGGGAAAAGCAACTAACAAATTTATAAATTATGTTCTTAATCTGAAAGTCTTTCTCTTGGTTAGTCCTGCAAGTTCATAGAAACATTGCCTTTAAGTGACATTTATGGAGATCGCTATGCATACTTTAAGGTCATAGTTTTTTTAAAAAGGATAATTATCAGGAAGGCATATGTAAGCAATAGGTACAAAACTTTGTAACTTACATAAGCAATAGGTACAAAAATCCCATAATTCTATAGTTCAGAATAATGAACTCTCATTCATTATTTGGTTAACTATTATTTGCTACATGATTTTTAAACCCAATTTTTTTTTGTAGCAGCACCATGAATGCAGTGGCCTTTTCCCCAGCTATATAGTAAAGCTCCATAGAGAAAGAAACGTGGCTTCTACTCAAGTACCACTTCTCATACACTGCTTTCCCCATACTGAGCGTTCCAACGAGAGCAGACTGTCCGACTTGCCTAGCAAAATCATTGGTTACCAGTCCAAAGCTGTCATCAGTCTTCACAGTTACCAAGACTTCTGTATTCCAGTAAAGGGAAAGCAGAAATGGTCAATGAGCAACTCCCAAAATGCTTTGGGACCTTCGTCATCCACTCACCACCCCCATCTGGAAATTGCTAATGCGTAAGATCAGTAGGCCTCAAGAACTGCAGTCTAAATTGCTCACTTTTATGAGAATGACTTTATGATGCTGTTAGCCTTAAGAACAATGAAATCAGCTGGGATGTAAAGACAAGTATTTGTTGGCTTTTTCACTTTTCAGAATATGAAGTTATATCCAGAGAAAATGGGTCATTCAGCGGAAAGAACAAGTCCATTCAAATTACAAATCAAACCTTCTCCACAGTAGAAAATCTAAAACCAGATACAAGGTAAGCCACCTGTGCTGTTACAGGTGAATTCTGAGAGTGTGAAAGTTGTAACAAAGGAATGAGATGACATCGTCTGTCTTTGTCTTAAGGGACGGTTTAGTTTGCATTTCATTCTTTGGCTTACTGTGCACAGCAGTAGATACCTCTAGAGTCATGTTTTGCAAATACACAAGTTATTGGTGGGGACACAAGAGCCGACAAGGTGGTCTTGTAAGTTAGCATTCTAGGTGAGAACATTGAAACATAGAAGGTCATTAATACCAAATGTTGATGTTAAGTACCAAAATTTAGAGAAGGAAAGGTCTGTAGACCAGACACAACAGGAGTGTGTATGATGTAAACTCAATCTGAAAACAGAAGAATTTGGCTGACCTGCTGGCAAGAGGAGGGCAAGGAAATAAAAGCTATGTAACAGATGTAGATGAAAATTTGTGATCGTTAATGCTTCAAATAACTATAGACCATTCCCTGGCATAGCAGTCCTTTGCTGTTGGGGTCTTTTTATCACAAACAAATGAGAATCAATTTTTGAAAATAGAAATATATAGTATTAGCAATTCTCTACAATAAAAAAAGACTTTTCTTGGCACCTCTTATTACACATTGGTACCAGGTTTTTTATATTACTGTATGGTTTTGTCATTTCTTTTTAAATCTAAAATACCCAATATTTTATCAGCTCATTGTATTGCAAGAAAAATAAGGACCTTACACACTTCTAGCAATGTAATAGGGAAGGTTGTTTTGTTTTGTTTTACATGGCTAAATCATCAAGTTTATTACTCAAGGAGATTCTTGAATGGATACAGCCAAGCATTTCCTTAATAAAGCCAATGTACTAAATTCATTTTGGGACTAAATAGCACTCTCTGTGGAAAATCAATTTCTTTTCTCAAACTCCAGAACACTGTTTGATAAGCTGTCTGTGCTTTCAGTTAAAATGAAAACACCCTCACATCTTAAGTTCAAGTACAGCAAGCCACATAGATCCGTTTTCAGAGAGACACAATCAGGAATCTTTCCAGATTGAATATTTCATAGGTTGATAAAGTTTCTTGATATCTAAAAAGATCAGCAGAGGCAAAGACTGGAACTCCAGCATTAGAAATTTGTTCATACGTTTTATTTATATCTTTCATTGTCATCAGTTGATTGAATTGAACCAGATATTGAATACGACCCTCAAAAGAGCCTATTTTAGTTCTGATAACAAAGAACCTCTTTTAATCTTTTTAGGAAAAAAGAAAGCATCTAGTTCATTCTAGGTGGTTTGCTGTGTATAAACTGTAGTCCTATAGTGCAAATATAATACTTTCCACAAGCATTTTTTTCTTTAAAGTTCTCTATTTTGAGCTGTAATATGGAAAATTTTACAACTGCTATTTTTTTTAAAGGATTTAAGGTAGCCAAAATAAGCATGTATTTCAGTAAAAGCCTATTTGATGATCTTGGTTCTGTTTCCTTAGTGAGATTAACAGGGAGAGAGAGACTATTTTTAACCTAATTATTTTAAGGAAAGAGTAAAAAAGAAAGTTATTTAGTTTGGACTTTTTAAAAGGTGGATTTGGGCTTACAGATGTGGATGGTTTCCAATTTCTTGCTTTTTATTTCATTTAATACATTGAAAAGCATATTAAAAGTATCTAATTTCTAAATGTTCATTGTGTTCCTTTTCTGAATTAGGCGATCCTCAAATCTTCTCAGAGTTCACCTATTAGTCATGATCAGAAGTAGAAAATAATTATTTCAGTGACATTTTTAAGCCTGATTTGTTTATAAAAGATGTGTGTTTCCATTCAGCTAAGATTTGTTAAGTGTCAGCAGTGTGGTTGGTGTTGTGACTACACACATGAATAAATGTGGTGCCGGAGCTTGAGGTAGTGGGGTCGGCAGTCAGTAACCGATCATTCTATACAAAGTGGTGAGAGCTCTGGAAAAAATATGTACAAGTTGCAAGGGGAACGCAGAGTGGGTGGCACTTGACAAAGTCTGGGGAAGTTGGGAAGACTTCCTAGAGGAGGTGACAACTGGGCTCAGGCTTGAAGAATGTGTAGGAAGGAGCTAGCTACGTAACTGTGGTGGGGAAAGAAATACCAGAGACAATAGTCCACGTCAGTGCAGAGGCCCAAATGGCATGGTTGTGTACAGTGGAGAGTCCGCTGCTTTCCCCAGTGAAAGGGGTAAAAAGTGGACAGAGGCAGTGGAAGCAGCAAGAGGCTGTGGAGGGCATTCTGCGCCAGATCAGGGACCTTGGTCAACAGATGGGGAGACCCAGAAAGATGGTAACTGGGAGTGACTTGCTCCAACTTTTTTTTAAAGTATTGTTATGACTTTGATTTAGTTGGAGTAATCACTTTTGGTACTAGAGTCACTTACAATGAGGAACAGTTGGTAGAATAAATCGAACAAAAACTTTTTGTTAATGTCTTGCAAGAGTGCCATTTTGGCATCTTGCCTAATTGGCCAAATAGGTGCATAAGAGAAGAGGACCCCTGGGCTAAGTTGCATTTCATTCTGGAATCACAGGACTAATTAGTCATGGAGTTCATGTCTAGCTTCTGGCTGTAGTTGTCGTAGGACTTATGCTAATTGTTTCTGGAGTTTACCTCAATTATAGGACTTACACTAATTGTTTCTGGAGTTTATAGCCTTGTGCCTTTTATCCCGCCATGGCGTAGGTGTCTTTCCTGTCACTTCTGTCTTGTGAAGGCCTGATGGGCCTTCTGAACAGGGACCCCTACAACTACCCAAATCTCAAGATAAGCAAAGCCCAAAGGAGGCTCTTTCTGGATTTGTCTTTGGGAAAAAATAATATTAAGTTTAGGAATCCCTGAAATCAGAATCCCATGCCAGTTTTGCCAGTCGGCATAAGTTTTTGGGGTCATTAAGTGTATTTATTTGGCTTATTTTATTGGTATAATTGAATGAAATCCTTTCAGCTATAAGGACTGTTTAAAAAAAAGGATTGTTAATATTCATATCTATGATTTGACCAGGACTATACTGCGAGTCCCTAATGGGTCATGATTTTAAAGTTGCATTTCAGCAGTTTGAAAACATTTCCCCATTTGGGACAGATATGATACACATGAATATAAAGGTGCTCTGATGAAAATTGTTTAGTTTACAATTTGTGGAACTTTGTGGTGGTCAGGTAGTTCAGTCCCCATGAGTGGGAATGCAGTCTGTGCTCTCTTAAAGGTATGCTAGAGATTAATTTGTTCATTTAATAGACAAGAAAAAAAACGTTTTCAACTGAACTATTATGAGTTGAAACCCCTATTAATCAAAATAATGAGTTAAGAATAAAGTGAAGTTGAATTATTTCATTTAATTTGAGATTTCTGAAGCCAGAAGCACCTGGGAAAACAAAAGTAACACCCATGAAACAACTGGAAAGCATGGTAAAACAGCATAAAAGATCACGTAGGACCTACTGAAGTCTTGCAATTTAAAAGAGTCTCCTCTCAGAATACTTGATACTAGACCTTGATGGTAAAGGATATAATTGAATGGGACAGACTGGCAAGAAAAGAAAGAGCAGCAAAGGTATTGTTCCTCCCAGTCAAGGCCACGGGTATGACTTGGGCGAATTACAAGTCGTCCTCCGAGTTACTACTGACAGGGTTGGTCAGAATAATAAAATTACGAGTGCCAAATGTGGGTTTGTTAGCTTTTGGTTTTTTTATGCAAGCTTTTTCCATACTATCTTATGTTGTTAAAGCAAGATTTCTTTCCATTATATATTTTCTGCCCCAACCATGATCCAAGATTAATGCTAATAAAAGACACGCTGCAAAATAAAGAAGTATGTACAGGATGCAGCCACCAGGTGGTTTTTATTACCTATAAAGAATGACTTTAGTCACATTTCAGTGCTCAGGGAAAATTGTATTCCCAATAGGCAAACTTTGAATTATAGCTGTTAAAGTCCACCACCACCACCACCACCACCACCACCACCACCACCACCACCCCTCTGTGAGCTTCTGGAATTCCCTCTCTGAAGAGCTAGGAGATAATAACTTTTGAAAGAATTACTGTAGCTGTGTTCCAATTTCAGGAGACACATGTATATAATTTATTTTAGGAGCATTTTTCATCATTTGTCTTGACTGAAAAACATGAGATCTAAAAAAAGGTGATAATTACTGGCTGACCATTTGTTACACACCGGGACGGGAGGAGTAGAGCTTGACGATAGAACTTTTAACCCAAAAGAATCAATGCAGAGAAAATAGACCCCCAGAGCTTTTTAGGTTAAAAATTCCAAGGAGTCTAGAACCAAAAGTACAGTGGACTGTGTTACCTTTTTCCTCTCACCCTGTATGCCAACCTTCTCCTGGCCTGTTGTTACCACGTACCCAGGTTTTTATCTCCTTTGCAGAAGCTCAAAAAATGACCACAGGGAGGGACCAGCCAACAGCTGTCTTGCTGCAGGAGAGTTTGGCTACACACTGGTATGAGATGTTTCTATCTATAGAGTGGAGCCCCATGGCTGCTCTGGGGCACCTGGCTGCAGTTCCAAAGGTGACACAGTAGGGACTACCCCAGCCTTGCCAACAAATGCTTGCAACCTCGGTAGGCTTTGGTCGTGTCTTTGCATGGGGAGGAGGAGATGTGGTGTGGAATCATCAGGTGAAGCAGGAGAGATGAACTAACAGAGGCACACACTGTGCGGCAACTCCATCTCTTTCCAGGACCCCCTCTCTCACCGCCTACCCCTAAAATACAAAGAAAATATCAATATGTGGAATCAGTACCCAACTAGCCCACTCCCCAATATTTATTTTCCATTTATTTCCCCCATGAAACCTCAATGTGCGGCTCTTGTTGAGCCGAAAGAAAAAGAAAAGTACTAAGAGGAGCCTCTCCTATCTGCAGCCAACCACTTTGCGTGCAAAGACCACTATGGTTATTTTTAGTTCGGGGAACAGAAGAACTGATAAAGTAGGTGTCGGACATGAAGTCTCATACCGCTGCTTAAGGGACCAGGAAGTATGAAGTAACGAATTGATCTCCAAGTCTCTCCCACTTCTAAAATGAGACATTCTTATGCTATCCAAAGATATCACAGAATCAGTGGGAAACGGGCACTGAAAATAAACCCCAAATCTAGGTTAAGTATGACAGCAAGTAGAACGTCCTGATAAACCATTTTTCTTTGAATCTCTATCTGTGGTCCGCAGTTTGTTTTCAGACAGATTGTTTCTAGCACACATTTGGATACTCCATTGATAGGCTAGGTTCTTCCTGATGAACAGGCTGGACAACACAGATGGACACACACAGTCGCTACACGGAAAAGACGAAAAGCTCCATAATCTCTTCACATGGGCCCTTCTCTCCTAACTTGACTAAAAAACTGAAGAATCCGTTGTGTGTGCCTGATACACATGTGGCCTGGCAATTTCCTATGGAAAATGTAGTCTGTCTGGTAATTAAGATATAAATCAAGTTCACTTAATGTACTCATGTACCTCTGTAGCCTGGGAGGTTTCTGGAGAACAGTTCTTCCTCTAAAACTAAAGCACACTGAAGTTTCCTATCGCTGACAGCGAGGGCAGTTCGGGACTATCGTTGATGTTGTTTGATTTAATAAAATCTTGGCCCTAAAAGTAAATGGGAATAGAGGCAGCAACTTCTCATAAACTATAATTCTGGCCGCACAAAAGCAGCATGTGTAGTAGCCGTTATGCCCGTATTCATGGTGTTCTGTGAAATTCCGGTCTCTGCAGATTCTGTATTAACTGTTCAACATCTTTTCTCATGGGCTTTGTAGAAAGGAGTAAAATAAACGAGCAGAGCATTAGGCACTTGATTGATTTTCCTTGTAGGTGTGGGTAGCAGGACCATCGCTTCATCATTGAAGAAAGAAATTTAGGGGATTGCTCAGTTTTGCAACTTTTCTTCTGGCAAAAGTATAGCTAAGAGCATGGAACTCCAGTAGTCTATAAAGAGAGCAATTATTCTTTCACATGAATATATTCTTTTCATTACTTTTCACTTAGAATTCCTTAGTCGGGGGAGGGGGGCAGAAATGCATAGCAACACTGTAGACTTGGAGTGCAGCCCAGATCTGGAATTTCTTGTCCCTGTAGAAATGGGAGATACGAGAATGTCCCTGAGGACGTACTGGGCAGCTGGTTGATGATACCTGATGCCTGTTGATGCCTGCTGATGCCCTGGTCCTCTGCCCTCTGTCCCTGATCAGGACTTATTTTATCCTCTAATGAATGTCCCTGCAGCTCTGTCCTTTTGGTCAGTACAATGTCTACATGTGGCAGGTATCCAGAAATGCCTGGAGAACTGATTGATTGGATTTCTCTTTCATTGTTTGAGTGCTCGTTACTCATTTTTTCATATTCTGCTCTCCCATTTCTCTCCCCCTGCCTGAAGCCCTACCCGAATAGGCCTCAAATATTTCAAGACGACATCGGGGTAGTATTAGCTAACCAAACCACTCAAACAACAGGCAGATAAAGGGTGGTCTTTCTATAGAAAAGGCAGGTTGCTTAAAGTTTGAGACTTTTGCTAGAGTGAAAACCAACTTTTAAATCAATGGGAGTATGTAAGTAAAAAGTTCATCAAATAATGAAAACTATAATTTATCTCTATTATAGGCAAAAATAGAGGGAAACTGTTACAGAGAGAAAGAAAGGAAGGGAAGGCAGGAAATGACAGAAAAATGTGTCTACCCTATAACCAAATCTGAAAGTTAGTTCAGATTAGATCCTACAGGTTGGAGGGTCCCCGTCTCTGACAGTTTCCCCCATGAACTACAGATCCTACTGTTTGAAACCCTGGTTTTTCACTTTTCTATGAATCGGTATTTAGTTTTTACGCTGATTTTCACAGTTGTTCTCAAACTCTACCCTCTGTTATCCCACTCCTCTGGAATAGTGTTTTAGCACTTTCTAGACTCTTAATTGAAATCTTAGAATTTTTTGTTAATGTTTTTCCTAGCCTATGGAGCTATTTTGATGGCAGACAGAAGGACTCATCTGCTGAATTTTTATTCTTCCCAATAACGCACTAGCTGTACCCTTATTATAAACTTTACAACCCCACAAGCAAGTACGTAGATACAGAACAGTTCTGCCTTGAGAGTTCTATGGCAATGTTTGTCAAGTTCCCCAATAACAAAATCAGCTTTTAAAAGATTTTCTAGACATAGAAATTTAATACTAGAGAATGTTTATAATCGCTTACTATGTACCAAGCACCTTGCTTTTGTAGGTGTTATCTCATTTCTTCCTCACAAAAAAACTGAATGAATTCTGTTCATTCCGCTTCCTAAATTCTACTTCCCAGAACCAACCATTCTCAATTTTTTTTCCAGCTTTATTATGGTATAATTGACAAAACTGTAAGATATTTAAAGTATATACAACATGATGATTTGATATGCATACACATTGTGAAATGACCCCCCCCCCAATCAGCTTAATTAACACAACCATCACCTTGTGTATTTACCTATTTGGGGGCAATGGTGAGAACATTTAAAGTCTACTCTTAGCACATTTCTTTTTTTTTTTTTTTTTAAGATTTTATTTATTTATTCGACAGAGAGAGAGACAGCCAGCGAGAGAGGGAACACAAGCAGGGGGAGTGGGAGAGGAAGAAGCAGGCTCATAGCGGAAGAGCCCGATGTGGGGCTCGATCCCATAACGCCGGGATCACGCCCTGAGCCGAAGGCAGACGCTCAACCGCTGTGCCACCCAGGCGCCCCAGCACATTTCGATCATACAGCACAATGTTATCAACTATAGTTGATAATGTTACACATTAGATCCTCGGATCTTATTCATCTTATAACTGAAAGTTTGTATCCTTTGACCAAGATCTATTTCCCCCAGCCCCTGGCAACCACTTTTCAACTCTATTTCTATGAGTTTGACTTTTTTTGAGATTCAACATGTAAGTGACACCATGCAAGCGTTTCTTTTACTCCACATCCTCACCAGCATTTGTTACCTCTTGTCTTTTTGTTAATAGATACCCTAACAGGTGTGAGACGGTACATGATTGTGCCTTTGATTTGCATCTCCTGGACAACTAGTGATGTCAAACACCTTTTTATGTACCTGTTGGCCATCTGTATAACTTCTTTGGAAAAAATGTCTATTTAGGTCCTTTGCCCATTTTTTTAATTCAGTTACTTGCTTTTTTGCTATTGAGTTGCTAGTGTTCCCTATATATTTTGTATATTAGCCCCTTAACACACACACGTTTTACAAATATTTTCTCACATTCTATAGGTTACCTTTTCTTTGTGTTGATGCTTTCCTTTGCTGTGCAGAAGCCTTTTAGTTTTATGTAGTCCCACTTATTTTAGCTTTTGTTGCCTTTAATTTTGATATCAAATCAAAAAAATCATTGCCAAGTCTGATGTCAAGGAGATTACCCCATATGCCGTTAGCTTTGTGGTTGCAGATCCTATATTCAAGTATTTAATCCATTTTGAGTTAATTTTGTGTATGGTGTAAGATAGTGGTCCAGTTTTATTCTCTTAGATGTAGCTGTCCAGTTTTCCCAACACCATTTATTTGAAGAGACTGTCCATTTCCCCAATTGTATATTCTTGTCTCCTTTGTCATAAATTCACCATATATGGGTGAGTTTATTTCTGTGCTATTATGTTCCATTAATTTATGTATCTGTTTTTATGCCAATACCATACAATTTTGATTACTAAAGCTTTGTACTATAGTTGGAAATCCAGGGCCATGATGCCTTCTGCTCTGTTCTTTTTCAAGATTGCTTTGGCCATTCTGGGTCTTCTGTGGTTCCATACAAATGACAGGATTCATTGCGGTATTTTTGTGGAAAATGCCATTGAAATTTTGGTAGCAATTGCATTAAATCTATAGATTGCTTTGGATAGTAGGGAAAATTTAACAGTATTAATTCTTCTAATCCATTAACATGGGATGTCTTTCCATGTACTTGTGTTTTCTTCAATTCCTTTTGAATTTCTTAGTTTTCAGTGTACAGATTTTTTACCTCCTTGGATAAATTTATTCCTAAGTATTTTATTCTTTTTGATGCTCTTATAAATGGAATTGTTTTCTTAATTTCTCTTTCTGAAAGTTCATTGTTGGTGTATAAAAATAAAACTGATTTTTGTATACTGATTTTGTATCCTGCAACTTGACCGAATTTGTTTATTCTAACAGTGTTTTGGTAGAGTCTTTAGGGTTTTCTATATATAATACCATGTCATCCACAAATAGAGATAGTTGTACTTCTTCCTTTCTGATTTGGAGGCCAGTATTTGGGGTTTTTGTTTGTTTGTTTGTTTTTTTGTTTTGTTTTTTTTGTTTTGTTTTTTTTGCCTAATTGCTCTGGTTAGGATTTCCAGTATTGTCAAATATAAGTGGCAAGAGTGGGCATCTTTGTCTTGTTCCTGATTGAGAGAGAAAGGTTTCAGCATTTCACTGTTGGGTATGATGTTAGCTGTGGGCTTGTCATTTATGGCCTTAATTATGTTGAGATATGTTCCCTTCATACCACTTTGTTGAGAGTTTTTGTCATGAAAGTATGTTGAATTTCGTCTAATGCTTTTCTGAATCTATTGAGGTCGTATAGATTATCCCCTTTCATTTCTGATTTTATTTATTTGAGTCTTCTTTTTTCTTAACTACTCTAAAGTTTTGTCAATTTTGTTTATCTTTTGGAAAGCCAGCTTTTAGTTTCATTGATCTTTTCTATTGTTTCTCTGGTCTCTATTTCATTTATTTCTATTCTGAGCTTTGTTATTTCCTTTCTTCTACCAACTTTGGGCTTAGTTTGTTCTTTTTTGTAGTTCTTTGAGCTGTAAAGTTAGGTTGTTTATCTTATATCTTTTTAATGTAGGCATTCATCGTTATGTATTTCCCTTTTCTAATTGCTTTTGCTGCATCTCATGTTGTATTTCCATTTTCTTTTGTCTCAAGATTTTTTTTTATAATATTTTTTATTATGTTAGTCACCATACAGTACATCCCTGGTTTTTGATGTAAAGTTCGATGATTCATTAGTTGCGTATAACACCCAGCGCACCATGCAATACGTGCCCTCCTTACTACCCATCACCAGCCTATCCCATTCCCCCACCTCCTCCCCTCTGAAGCCCTCAGTTTGTTTGATTACTCTTTTGATTTCTTCTTAGACCCATTGGTTGTTCAGGAGCATGTTGTTTAAACTCCACATATTTGTGAATTTTCCAGTTTTCTTCATGTAATTGATTTCTAGTTTACCATTAGGGCTAGAAAAAAATGCTTGATTTGTTTTCTTTAGTTTTTTCAAGTCTTTTTTTGTGGCCTAAAATATCCATCCTGAAGAATCTTACATGTGTGCTTGAGAATATGTATTCATATGGAATGTTCTGTAAATGTCTGTTAGACCTTTCCAGTCCAAGGTGTCGTATAAGTCCAATGTTTCATTATGATTTTCTGTCTGAATGGTACCCCTGCTTCCTTTGCTTTCCATCTGAATGGTATATCTTCACTTTCAGTCTGTGTGTGTCCTTAAAGCTGAAGTGAGTCTCTTATAAGCAGCATTTACTTGGTTCTTGTTTTTTGCCCATGAAGCTGCTCTCTGTGTTTGAATTGGAGAATTTCATCTATTTACATTAAAAGTAATTATTGGTAGGTTTGGACTTACTGTGGCTATTTTTTCATTGTTTTCTGGTTTTTTTTGTAATTCTTTTGTTCCTTTATTTCCTCTTTTGTTCTCTTGCGATTTGATGATTTTCTATAGAGGTTTGCTTTGATTGGTTTCTCTTTATCTTCTGTGTATCTACTATATAGGCTATTGTGGGGGTTGTTTTTTTTTTTTAATTTAACCAAAGAGGTGAAAGTTTGTTTTTTAATAATTTTTATTTTGTTATGTTAGTCACCATACAGTACATGCCCAGTTTTTGATGCAATGTTCCATAATTCATTATTTGTGTATAACACCCAGTGCACCATGCAACACGTGCCCTCCTTAATACCTACCACCGGCCTATCCCAATCCCCCACCTCCCTCCCCTCTGAAGCCCTCAGTTTGTTTCCCAGAGTCCACAGTCTCTCATGGTTCATTCCCCCTTCTGTTTATACCCCCCCTTCATTCTTCCCTTCCTTCTCCTACCAATCTTCTTGCTATTTCTTATGTTCCATAAATGAGTGAAACCATATGATAATTGTCTTTCTCTGCTTGACTTATTTCACTTAGCATAATCTCCTCCAGTCCTGTCCATGTTGCTGCAAATGTTGGGTAATCATTCTTTCTGATGGCTGAGTACTATTCCATTGTATATATGGACCACAGCTTCTTAATCCAGTCATCTGTTGAAGGGCATCTCGGTTCCTTCCACGATTTAGCTATTGTGGACAATGCTGCTATGAACATTGGGGTGCATATGGCCCTTCTCTTCACTACGTCTGTATCTTTGAGGTAAATACCCAGTAGTGCATTTGCTGGATCACAGGGTAGCTCAATTTTTAACTTTTTAAGGGACCTCCACACTGTTTTCCAAAGTGTCTCTACCAACTTAGAGGCTATTGTTTTTGTTACCATGAGGCTTACACAAACCATTTATGTCAGTGTATTTTAAGCTAATAACAACTTCAAACACATGTAAAAGCTCTACACTTTTATACTTTCCTCTCCATGTTGTATTTGATAACAAAATTTACTTTTTTTACATTGTTATAATCATTAACAAATTGTTGCAGCATAGTTATTTTTAATAGCTTCCTCTTTTAAACTTCACATTAGAGTTATAAGTGATTTGCCCCACCATGATTACATTAGAATATTCTGTATATAACTATGTATCTTTACCAGTGAGTTTTATACTTTTATATGTTTTCTTGTAACTAATTGACATCCTTTATTTTCAGCCAGAACTCTCTTTAACATTTCTTATAAGGCCAGTGTAGTGGTGATGAATTCTCAGCTTTTGTTTGGGAAACTCTTCATCTCTCCTTCAATTCTGAAGGACAATTTTGCTGGGTAGTTTTTTCTTTATTTGTTTAACTTTAGCATGTTGAATATGTCAGGTCCACTATCTTCTGGCGTGAATGTTTCTGCTGAAAAATCTGCTGATACTACTATGGAAATTCCTTTTATGAAACAGATGCTTTTCTCTTGCTTCTTTTGGGTTCTCTCCTTGTCTTGAACTTTTGACAGTTTAATTATAATGTGTCTCAGTGTGGATATCTTTAGATTCTCCTATATGGAACTCTCTGGACTTCCTGGATCTGATGTCTGTTTCTTTCCCCAGGTTAAGGAAGTTTTTAGCTAGTATTTCTTTACATAAGCTTTCTCCCCGTTTCTCTCTCCTCCTTCTGGGACCACTATAATGCATATCTTGGTCTGCTTGATGGTGTCCCATATGTCTCTTAGCAAATTCACTCATTTTCATCCTTTTATCTTTTGGCTCCTCTGATTAGATGAATTCCTCTGCCCTGTCTTCAAGTTTGCTGATCCTTTGGTCCACTTCATCTAGTCTGCTGTTGAACTCCTCTAATGAATTTTTCAGTTCAGTTATTGTGTTCTTTGGCTAAGTGATTTCTGTTTGATGACTTTTTAAGTAGTCTCTCTTTGTTGAAATTCTAGCTTTGTTCATTCATTTGTCTCTTGACCTTGGTAAGCATCTTTGTAACTATTACTTTGAACTCTCTGGTAAATCACTACCTATATCATTGAGATCTGTTTCTGTAGATTTTCCTTGTTTTGTTTGGAACATATTCCTCTGTTTCTTCAATTTCCTTAATTCTTTATTCATTTCTGCACATGAGATAAAATAGCCACCTCACCCAGTCTTGATAGAATGGTCTTGTGTAGCAAATGAATCTCTTGAATCAGCCCGGCCCAAGTTCCTGGTTGTCCCTCAAACCACTGAGGTTGTCCAAGCCACCTGCTTTGTTGTTAGTGGCTCCCCATAGCTGCAGGCACTCCAAAACCCATCGTTGTCCCAAAGGTGTGAATTGCAATCAGCACCTGGATGCAGGCTAATTATCAACTGGACCCTCAGATAGCAGCTGGGATACTATGTATTTAATCCCCCTTCAGAGAGACACTGAAAGATGGGCATTTTTGCCTGCTCTCTTTGTGCTAGGCCCAGGATATAGCCAGTAGGAGTGCTTCTGTACCTGTTAAAAATGCTCTGTGTGCTACAGTATTATGGGACTCAAGAATGCAAGCCCCATTGGTTCACCAGGCAACTGGGGACATCCCTTGAACAGCAGCCACAAAAGCTGGGGTGCCAGACATTTGTACACTCCTTCCAGGGAGATACTGGTGACTTAGTTTTACTGTTGCAGCAGGCTAGAGGGAAGGGATGAGGAAGGCGTCCACCAGTTTCCCAGTCTCTGGTGAAGACTGTAGCCAGACAGTACATATGTGGTATAGGTAGAAACCTCACCCTCAGATAGCAGCTAAAAAAAAAAAAAAAGTTTTTAGTATTTGGGAGAGAGTGAGTGAGAGAGGACAAGTAGGGTGAAGGGCGGATTACAGTTATAACCCTGCTGAGTGGGAAGCCTGATGTGGAATTCGATCCTGGGACTCTGGGATCATTACCTGAGCTGAAAGCAGATGCTTAACCAACTGAGCCACCCAGGTGCCCTAAAAAATTTTATTTAAATTCAATTTAGTTAATATAAAGTGTATTATTAGTTTCAGGAGTAGAATTTAGTGATTCATCAGTTGCATATTACACCCAATGCTCATTCCATCAAGTGCCCTCTTTAATACCCATCACCCAATTACCCCATCCTCCCACCCACCTTCCCTCCAGTAAGTTTGTTCCCTATAGTTAAAAGTCTCTTATGGTTTGCCTCCCTGTCTGTTTTTATCTTATTTTTCCTTCCCTTCCCCTATGTTCATCAGATAGCAGCTTTTAAAGTCTGCAAATAAACCTCTTTCGGGGAAGACTGGTATACAGGAGGTTTTGCCTGTTCTGTCTGTGCTGAGCCCTGGGGGTTTAGATGGTTAAGAACTGCTTCTTGGCTACCGTCCTGTGGGACTTATGAATGGAAGCTCTATTGACTTTTAGAACTAGGTGTTTATGGGCCTCATCCCTCATGTGGGAGTCTTAAAAGTTGGGGTACTAGATGTGAGGTCCAAACCATTTGCTCCTCATGGAGAAGCTGGGAGTTGGGGCTTTGCTCCCGATTATAGGACACTGTGCCAGGAGCAGAGTTTATGGCAAGAGTGTGTCTAAGGCTTTCCTACCCGTGTCAATGTGGGTGTTCTTTCATTTGCCCAACGTGTATGAGCTGCATGGCTAGTTTCTGGATCTTTCAGAGCACACTGCTCCATGTGCAGCTGTATATATGATGTGCCTGTGGGAGGGGAGGCACTCAGGAGCTTCCTATTTCACCACCTTAGTCAACTCTCCTCCATTTTCAACTATTTTCACTATTTCTTCTGTTAAATCCATATTTCTAGACCATTTCTCAAAAAAGGCAAAATACACCATTTCCCTGTTCCATGTGTTCATGGCAGTATCTCCTAGAATCCCTCACCACCATCTTTTGCTTCTATGTGAACTCCCCTATCTGCCATATCGTGTCTCCTTTTGCTCCTTTCCTTTGTGGCATTCCTTGAGAAATACATCTTTAGAATAGATTATTATGGAAGATAATATTTTTGAATTCTTGTCCAGAAATATTCTTGTTTTACTGATACTCTTGTTTAGGTGGACACAGATTTTAGAATAAAATGAAGACTTTTGAAGGCATTGTTCTGTTTTGTCTTGTTAAGTATTTTATTTATTTTAGAGATAGGGAAAAGCCAGGGGGAAGGAGGAGAGGGAGAAGGACAAGCAAACTCCACACGGAGTGTAGAGCCTCACGTGAGGCTCAGTCTCACCGCCCTGAGATCATGACCTGAGCTGAAATCAAGAGTTGGATGCTTAACTGACTGAGCCACCCAGATGCCCCTGTTCCACTGTTTTCTAACTTCCAGTGCTAAAAAGTCAAATGTTAGAAATTCTGAGTCTGGATCCTTTGAATGGGACCTATTTTCTTCTCAGAAACTTTTACGATCTTGTCTTTATCCCAGTGCTCTAAAATTTTTCAATTTGTCTGCTTTGGTTAGTCTTTTTTTTTTTTTTTTTTTTTTTTAATTTTTGCTGAGCATATAGACCTTTTAAATCTGGAAACCCATGTCTTTCAGCTCTGAGAAATTACTTTCTAGGATAATTATGCACCCTTTCCTCTCCTCTCCTCTCTCTTCTGGAATCTACTAGTTAAGTGTTATATTCCCTAGAACAATCAGATTTCCTTATTTTTGCTCATTTTTCATCTGAGTTTTTGTCCTAGTATTTGTAACATTTAAACTTGATCTGCCAAAACTTCTAATGTTTTATTCTATTTTCAAAATGTCTTTTTTGAAAATTTTTAATAGCATCCTATTCTTATTCCCTATGTGAAATCAGCATTTTCTGAGAAATTACTGTTAGACCTTGAGTGTTATAAATCTCATGAATGTGCTGAGAAAGATTTTGCCACTTCGAATATTTTCTTTGTATAGGGTTTAATCACCCCAAAATATATGCCTTTTAGTTTCCCTACTGTTAATTCAACTTAGTTTTAAGTGATTTCTTCAAAACTTGTCAAATATCATAAAGTGTTGGCAAGAAACAGGAAAAGTAGCTTATGAACATCTGTAGCCATGCTACAAATGGAGCTGAAGTGTAAATAACTGTGTAATAAAAAGACATGGAGATGATTCCAGCAATCAGACTTGGCCAAAGCACAAGGTTTTTGGCAATGGCTTGGAATGTGGAATGCATTGCCCACTTAAATCAAGGTCCAGATGCTTGTAATTTCTTTTTTCCAGTTTCCATTCACCATAATAGGGTGTGTGTGTGTGTGTGTGTGTGTGTGTGTGTGTGTGTGTGTCTGTGTGCACACGCACGTGCAAGGTCCTCAGGCCTCTGGGCAAGAATTTAATCTTTAGACATTATCCCATGCCCAAACAGCTTATGTACATGCAATTTATTTAAATGAGTGACATGGATGCTTTTATATCAGCATTCTCTTATTGCAAATGATAATGGCACCTTGTATCAGTTAAGTTTACCAAATGCTTTCATGTGTGGTCTCTCACTAAAAACCCTGTAAGCTTTAATCCTTATTGCACAGCTTGTAAAAGCAGACAGTAATAGTACAATGATTAAGTCTCATTGTTCTTAACTGAAAAATGGGTCATACTGATCTTGTAGTGTTTGTGTGTTACGTTACTTTATGTATGTACAATTAATGTGTCTGATATATAGCACTCAGAAAGTGGTTACCTTCGTTGTAGTGCTAGAATCTGTCGTCTTATAGATTCTAGCTGTCTTGTAATGCAATGCCTCAGTAATCAAGAATCTGATTTCCTGGAGCTCCGGAAAGTTCCCTTACTGCTCCACTCAGTACCCTCTGTACCAAATAGAGCTGTCATCCCTCTGTTTTTCACTCATTTATAAAACGTATTTCCATCTTTTATGTGTTCTGCATTCTTATTCAATTACAAACTTCTCAAAAATGGGAATTATCTCCCAACAGCCTTCTACAAATTTGAGACGCAATACTATCGGCTGACTCAAGTTGGTTTTACACTCAAAATTATTTTCCTGCTAAGTCTGCCATTGAAAAGAACTCTTAGTTTCAGGCAAATGGCAAACAGCTTTACTGCTTGAATTTCTTAAAAGGATTTGCTCTAAGTAGTCTATGAATGAAGTGTGTCAAATACTGCATAGCAAGTTAACGCATAATTCTTAGAATCAAACATACTTAGAACGCCAAGGGATCTAGGTTTATTTTGTGTTTTGTTTTTTAATGTAAAAAGTCAAGGCCTAGTATATATGAATCTGATTTGTACAGGGAAAGTCAGTTCTTGTGCCCATACTCTTCATGGTGATACTACCATTTCCCTATTCTGGAGATACGGCTTCCTGAGACCCACGAACACCAGAGTTCCAGGAGATAGAACCAGGAAGTCCTTGCAAAGAAATACTTTCACGTCACCTGTTCCCATAGCTTAGTCTAGTAGTTCTCAAATGCCAGTGGGTATAGGATTCACCTCAGGAACTAGACCCCCTCAAAAAATTGATTCAGTAGCCAAGATGAAGCAAGAACTCTGCATTTAAACAAACTTTCCCAAATGCCACTCTGTCATGTGTTTCTGACATATGTAGTTCAAGCCCCACAAGGAAAAACATGGGCTAAGTCTGAGGCCATCCCCAGGGCTGGCATAAGAAGAAATAAAAGGCAACCTTTCCATCAAGTAGCTAAGTAGCTAAGACATTTGAAGGATAGAGAGACTCCTCGTTGCTGGCATTAGCCTGGGTCCACCACATACCTCTTTCCTATATGTTCCTTACCAACTTGCCTAGTTCTTTTTTTTTTTTTTAAGATTTTTACTGGGTTTTATTGAAATCATGGTTCTGGTTAATGAAAGTATCTCAAAAAATTATCTATAAAAGATTAACAGGAAAAAATATGTAGGGTTACATTTAGTCCCAAGCTGCCTGCCTAGTTGTTTCTACTAGTGAACTGTCTTTTTAAAGACTCCAATCTTTTTTATTAACTTAATCCTTGTACAAAATATTAGACAAGGTGTTTGGAAAGTAAAGAGTTTATTTCCCCAGGCTGCTTCTCAAATATATGTGTACTCACTGTCCTCAAGGTTTCTAAATAGAATCAGGAAGGATTTCAGTATAACAAAGGAAGGTTGCTTAGTACCCCTGAAGAATATATTACAATTTCTTAAAAAAATTTCTCTCCTACACAGCTATGAATTCCAGGTGAAACCCAAAAACCCACTTGGAGAAGGCCCAGCCAGCAACACCGTGGCATTCAGTACCGAGTCAGGTAATCCCATCAACAGTAATTCCCAGCAAGGATGGACAGCGCCACAGCATTTTGCCTAAGGGGCTTCTTTGAAACCCAGCTAAACAAACAGTGTATAAAGTGCTTCTTGAATTTTGAAAAAGCAAACTGATAAAGGTAGCCTAAAGGAAACACTGCATATGTTTTCTCATTTATTTTGATGTAAAAAAAAAAAAAAAGGCATTATCAGTTTAAAAGATAAAAGCATAGTATACGCAAAAAACTAGTGAATGAATGCTCCTATGTATGCTTAGAGTAAACGCCTAGAATCGAAATATCAGACACGGTACATCCAGAAAGGGAATTCATTTGATAGTTTTTTTGATAAGCAGCTGTGAAATTTTCTGACCTCGTACACTCCAATTCCTTTAAAAGATATATCCGTACTCAATATTATTTGTCATTTTTACACCAAATGCACTTCATGGCATTTTGGTGATTTTACCATCAATAGTTTCTGTCTGAATCTAAAAGAGGAAGCTTTAAAATGCAGTGAGAGCTTGAAGAGCAATAAAGATTCCAAAAGATACAGCTGAGTACCTGGCAGGAGACTGTTCAACAGAAAATAATTCTAAAGCAAAACACACTTTCAAATTCAGTCTTTAGCAAGAGTGTACCACTTTCCAAGTCAGACTTAACCGTAAGCATCCCTCTTCTTCACTACGCCACGGGCACCCTGGCGCTTACTTACCTGATGTCACATCTGACTCTCTGTTTGCTCTTTCTCTTCAGCGGACCCAAGAGTGAGCGAGCCAGTTTCTGGTAAGTACTGTCTTGGTGTGAACACAACGACATGCTTTTCTAAACTGATTCAATTACACAGGCATGGCAGAATTTTGGTCTTGATTTCATTTTAGTCCATTTAGTCTTAGAGTATCAGCCAGGTGGGAAGTGAGCATTCCCTAACCTTGAGTACCTACAATGTATGGAGAACAAGTTGGACAATTTGAAACTCATTCATTCATGCACCAGGGCAGCTCAAAATTTCTGTTCAATAAGTCAAGATATAACATCCTCATTCTCACTTTTAATAACAAGTCACATTAAAGCATCTGTTTAAATTATATACCATGCTACCGAAAAACCCCACAAAAAAACAAACAAAACCCAAAAATCTAAATTTGCTCTAAGGGGATGCTATCTACATCGAGTCCTGCACAGATTCTCTGAAACCTAAACATACTGCTTATCTCACTATTGACAGGAACTTAAGTGGGAGTTTCTATGTTTAAACTGTTATTTTGGCTCCAGTATTTAGCATTGGAGAAAACCAGGTATCAGCATGTTGACAATGAACTTTGCCAACAGCTTTTTAAAAAACAATTGAGGACAGCTCTTCAATACCCAAAATTGAATACTAAACTCAGAGCTTGTGTTTTCCTTATGCAGCAGGAAGAGATGCCATCTGGACTGAAAGACCCTTTAACTCGGACTCTTACTCAGAATGTAAGGGCAAACAGTATGTCAAACGGACATGGTATAAAAAGTTTGTAGGAGTGCAGCTGTGCAACTCTCTCCGATACAAGATTTATCTGAGTGACTCCCTCACAGGTAAGCAAGGCTACTGGCTGTTTCGAGCCTTCAGGGAATGCTTCACAGCGTTCTGTAACTTGGCCTCTTCTGTGGATGGCTCCAGAGACTGAGGTGTGATATAAACACGGCTCTTCCTTTCGAGCAAGACGTTGCCGGAATGCTTAGCCTGGGATTTGAGGCATGCTACTAGAATGTAAATAATGAAAACGCAATATGAAACAAAATCATCAAGGCAAACCTGAATGTAACAGCACTTGCCACACTGAAGCTCAGTTTTGTTACAGCCACCAGGGACGGAGAGGCTACTGATAATAAAATGTGTGTATGTAACAATCATCATGGAAGGAATAGGGCATATTTAAGATTTAAACCTCCCAGAGACAAGATCAAAACACGTGACCGCAAGAGTGGTAACGCCTTGCTCCAGACGCAGTGGCACTGTTATCTTCTCTTTTGTATTCATACAGTAAACATTTTAAACAAGGCTGGCCCCAGCATGGAAAGGTAGACATCTGGCCAGTCATTCAACAAATAGCTGCTTCGTTCAGAGGTTTTCTAGGTACTAAGGACAAAGCAGTACACAAAACATATTCTGCTTTCTTACGGTTTATAATTTAGGAGAGACAGACCACAAATATGTAAATAAAAACTGCATGTAGTGCTTTGAAGAAAAATTAGAAACGGTGAGAGACAATGGGCAAGTGGAAGCTTCTTTAGTTAGAATGGCCTCTCTGAAAAGCTAACATGTGTGCTAAGAAGAAAACTATGAGGAGGAAACACCCCAGCAAAAAATCTAGGGATGAAGCACTAGAGGTAGAGGGGAGAGCAAGGCAAAGGCCTCTGCCGGAATGTGCCTCGCCAGCAGCACTGGCGTGGCTGAGGCGTAGAAGGGGAAGGGCAGGCAGGCAGGCAGAGACTCAGGTGGAGCTCTGACACCACGTAAAGATTTGGGGTTTTCTTTTGAATACAACAGGAGACTGCAGGAGACATTTATGAAGAGTAACATTATCTGAGCTGCATTTTAAAATGCACGGGGGCGGGGGAGAGGGAAGGTGTGAGGGAAGGAGTAAAAGCAATGGTGGTAGCAGCTGAAGACTTCCATAGTTCAGTCAAGGGACACTGGTGGCTTGAACTAGGGTGAAGGGGGGGTAAAGTACAAAAACAGAAAAGGCTCTATCTGAAGAAATTTGAATAGGTAACACTTCATGATCCTTTTAATTTCTTGTTCCTTAGGAAAATTTTATAACATAGGCGATCAGAGAGGCCATGGAGAAGACCACTGCCAGTTTGTGGACTCGTTTTTAGATGGACGCACAGGACAGCAACTCAGTTCTGACCAGTTACCCACCAAAGAAGGTATGTTTTCTGAGCCTCCTCCTAAGCAAGAGGATTTTACAAATTAACACAAAGAGAATTCAAGCTGAGGACAGCAATCACTTTAAAAATAATTCTACAGTACTACTGCTCTAATTATCTGACTAGAAAAAAAGACTTTCATGTTAAGACCTTAATAGAAGTTTCTCAACTTTCCTCCCAGTCCCTAAGACTCTATTCCTTTAGAGTAAGGGACATTACACACGGACAG
This sequence comes from Ursus americanus, assembly GCF_024610735.1. Lineage (NCBI taxonomy): Eukaryota > Metazoa > Chordata > Mammalia > Carnivora > Ursidae > Ursus > Ursus americanus. The sequence goes on from NC_142130.1 coordinate 53,805,838, forward strand.
CTATAGACATTCTACTTCAAGACAACACTTCAGTTTGCAAAAACAGTAGTGTTTTCCCAACCTTAAATCACCTCTATATTACCTTATAGTTATACAGAGCACACAGGCATTTTTTTATTCCCTTATTTGCCACATAAATATAATTAAAATCGAACAATTCTGGTGAGTATTAAATAACCACTGTAACTTGCTGAAGACATACTAGCACTAAGCTGCTCCTTGAGGATTTATAAGATTGAAAATTTAATCCTTAGCCACACAGGGCAGGAGAGAGTATATTAAATGTCGGTATTACTCAGCAATCACTAAGAGGTTTCTGCATTATTCTGACTAGTCTTTTCAGCAGCATTTTGTTCAATGGCATTTAAGTCCTCTTTTACTGTGGCTGGTGTTTTTATCTGCGAGCCCATTAACAGGATGCTGAAACATTGGATATAAAACATACTGTAAATTGTGTATACCGCCAAAACATTTTACATTTGCAGCAAAAATTTTAATCATTTAGTGTAGAGTCCTTGAAGATTTCACCTGTTTAATTTTTAGAAATTTAACGTTCTTAGAACTGCCCTTTTTTGCTTCCTAACATTGCAGTAAACGGCACCTTTACTCGATCAGGTCTTCATAGACCACACGACTAGTCCGGACTGTGCAGAGACTATACTGAACGTGCCCAATCACACTCAAAACACAAAGCCCTCCGACGCCTGCCCCCTTTCAGGAGTCTCTCAGCCGTTACCAACCAGCTCACCCCACCGTGGGAAGGCACGGTTCAGAGGAGTTTCAGGTGCCCCTCGTGTTTAGTCAGCCATTACCACCCAGGCTCTCTGTTGCTCTCCATTTTCTAAAATACTTCGCTTCACCTAGAGTAACATTCAGCCATTCACTGCCACCCTTCAATCTGTGAGTGGTGAGGGCAAAAATACAGCAGCTATTAAAATAAAATTATTTTCCTCCTTAGGCTATTTCAGAGCAGTTCGTCAGGAACCTGTCCAATTTGGAGAAATAGGTGGCCACACCCAAATCAATTATGTCCAGTGGTATGAATGTGGGACCACAATTCCTGGAAAATGGTAGATGCTGCAATTAGGATCAAAAGTGCCTTCTGTTTTAGTATGGCAAAAAAATAATTGGAAACACTATAGTATTTGTCACATTCATTTAAAGCTGTTATGTTTACTATGTATTAAAGTTTAATAGCGATAGTAGATGTTTATTAGAAATATTGCTGAGAATATTTATCAGGTTTTACAAAACCATTCTAAGAAAACAAGATATTGACATTAACAGAATACATTTTTAGGGAAGCTGGCTCCCTATTCATGGTATTTTAAGAGATCATTTGTATATTATTTATCACTCTGTTGTAATGATGTTTTGAGATACTTTTATAACAAATTTAACATCAAAAACTAATATAGTTTTAAAAAAATATTTACTTTTATTAAAATGTGTTCTTCTTACTGGTGAGTTAACTCCATAAATCTCAACTTGGTTTAACTTATTAGATCAAATTATCTTGAGCATTTGTATCTGGGGGAAAAAAGGTCCTAATATTCATGTTTATTTAAACTTCAAATTTTTAGTAATAGCTACATAGCTTTTCTGAAGCATTTCAATAGTTAACCATTCATGCCAATAATCTTTGCAAATTACTGAGAAGACTGAATCATTAAATTTGATTTCAGCTACAAACCGAACAATAACTGACCTATTCAATTTCAAAATATACATTTTGTTCTTTCTCTGCCCATAAATATGTTACAATGTCTGATTGTACTTTGTCAAACTATCCCTTTAAGCAGGGATTTGTCTTCATACTGTTACTATAATTCTAGTGAAGCTGTAAGTAGAGACTGAATGTGAACTAATGCATGCCATCCCTACCATTTTACAGGCTACTCAGTTTTTAGACCTCTAGGAATGAATGTATCAGAGAATGTTTTCGTAATTTTGTCTAACTCAACCTGTAATGAAATTCTTATTTTAAAAAAGTCCTTCATTCGGGGAGGGACATGGGAATACTGCACTGCTGCCCTCTTTCTGAAAGGACCTTTCCTCTGCTTACCCTTCAACATGCTTCAAGTTTATCATCGATGCTACATTTTGTATTTTTCAAGCAAGTATAAACTCTGCAATAAAGAGATGTAGTTTTTTTAAGACTGACTTCCTCATTTCTGAATGGTTCACTCTATAAGGAACATCACCAAGTTATTCAGGATCTACCCAAACCCCCCTCGTATCTGTTGTGTTTATATGTCATTTTAATTTATCTTCTCTGAAATCTATTTTAAAGAAGTTTCATTGTTTTAAACCGATGATTATTAAATGCATTTCTTTCAACGTCAGGACAAAAATTAAATGGCACCGTGTTTCTTGGAACAGAAAACTGTAAGTTAAAATGCCTATACTTCATTTTGAGACCAAGCAGCAAAAATAATTTTTCTCATGTTAATTTAATTTAGTCATTAACATATACAAGACCACTAATGGATTCAATTATCTTTATTAACCTATCAATGTTACATTTTATACATCATAATACCTAGTTGTCTTCTCAAAGGGATCTATTTTAGTACATCATGTTAATAATAAAAAGCCAAGTTAAGATGGCTAAACTTCAACCTAGCATTTTAATATCCTCCGGGCAAGCTAGAAAGTCAATCACTTTACACACATCAGAGTAGTGTTCCAAAATAACTAGGCAGCTGCTACACTTTTAAGCAAGGGAAGAAAAAAACTTTTTCATTTTGGTCTTTTTGTGTTCCAGCAAATTATACTTTCAATTAACAGCAACAATGATATCATAAAAAATGCTCTGCTTTTTAAATTTCTGAACTTCAATACAAACTAAAATAGTAGTATCGGAGTCTTTTAGGAGGCAAATAGCTATCAGCTACATTCATCACTGTAGCTGAGCCTCTTTACCGATAGCCAGGTCCAGGTTGGGTATAGCCCTGACCAAAGGGAGGCCGAGTGCGAGCATAAGGGTTAGGCCCACTAGGAGGCGGAGTCATAGTACTTCCAGGAGGTGGAGTAAAACCTGGTCTTGGTTGATAGGCCCCGGGCTGGCTTGGAGCCATTCCAGGTTGTGAGGCAGGAGCCACAGAATAACTGGTAGGCTGAGAAGTCTGGGTAGTGTAAGTTTGTGGAGGGTAACTGCTCGCCTGGTACTGCTGTGCTGGTTGAGCGGGCAGCTGCTGAGGCTGGCCAGCAAAGGCAGGAGCCGGTGCCTGGGAAGCCGGTTGCTGGCCATATCCCTGGAACTGCTGAGGTTGTTGGGGTCCAGTCTGCTGACTATAGCCTGCTGAAAAGGCAAAATAGAGTACATATAGATCTTATTTTTCTTTTGGTGAAAGGTTTTCCAGAGAATTAGTCTTACTGTTACGGACCAAAAAAGATGAGAAATTTAAACTTATTCCTAAGTATTTATATAACAAGTAGAGTAGTACAGTCCATCATATAATGTTACTTCAAAACCAAATAGTATCAAAAAAATATTTTCTAAACAAATTTTTTTAAACCCTCTAATCTAAATTGAAACCACTATATATCTCTTCATTACAAATGTTTCTATACTACATGATCCCTAAGAGCAAATACCTGTTCTAGCATAATTCCTGGTACAGAAGAGATGCTCAAATGATAAATGCAGGAATTAACGTAAAGCTAGTCATTAACCTGGCGTGGAGGGGAGGCCTAACAACTGCACCAAGTAAAAACATAATGAGACAATGAAGATTTTTAAATGAAGCAGTGGTGCTACAAATATATCTTACTGTGCTAATGAGATGCTTTAAGGTTCACACTCTCTATAAAAACTAAGCCATTTAAGAATAAACATTAAGTACCATTTTCACAATCCTTAAAATCTTTTAGATTTGGTATCTGATGTTTTGCCTTTACAAGTCAGAATTCTGACTTCTTAGTAGTAACAGCAGAACACATAAAAAACATACGATATTGCCCCACAATATCAACATCTATATTCATTATTTATTAGGATTTAAAAAGTTTTTTTTTTAAAAGAACAAGTCTGCTTCACTAAAAACTTTTATCTCTACCATGAAACACACCTGCAGCTACTTGCAATGAAACCTCTCCAATGACTGGAATCCTGTCAGCATTAAATACCAGATACATAAGAAAATAATTAAAATATGTACAACCCTGCATTTAAAAAAAAAAAAAAGGATTGAATGAATTTGAGTATATTCTGAACTCACCTTGAACCTGGGTTCAAAATTTACTCATGAAAGAAACCTTTTTGACACAGTCCATGAGTAAAACTGGAAAAGGTCAGAGGGAAACTGCCAAACCAACAGTGTCAAAAATTGTCCAATGTTACCACCACCACTTACAGTCTCCAAGCAGAGTATTTAGTTGACAATTTCCACATCTCCCAATCAAATTCAAGCTACTAGGACTAGTAGGATCAGAAATACAAAGATGATGATTTGAAAACTAAATTTTACTCGAGTGAAGACCCTGACTAAAATCATTAAGAACAAGCTTAACTTTTAATAAGCTGAAAATCAAGTATCTAAGGCATTTTACTTAATGGTAGCATCCAAATACTAAAGTCAATTCATGATAAAATCTTTAATGTCATACAACTTCTCCTATCCTCCACATAAAATTTGCTTAATTTTTTTACTGTAAGTTTATGGAGAAACAGAAGGACTCAGCTTTTACTGAAAATGTCTATGAGCAAAATACTGCTGCCTTTTCATCCTGACAGCTGAAATCTAGACTGGCTTTTTAAGTAAGTCAGGGAACGACCAGATCGTTAATTATTTCTCAACAGAGGGAATAACTCCTATGGGCCTAATGCCATTTCATTAGCAACCTATTAGTCTTTGATCATAATGTGGCAATGCTTCTATTATGTGTATAGTTTCCCTCCTAGCCCCACCCTCTCTCCCCTGAGAAACAACTTTGGTGAAGAACAACAAAAATCTCAAGAAATGGAAATTATGTGATTTTTTAAAAAATTAGTGTAGGACAAGGGATCATATGACCCACAAAGTCTAAAATATTTACTGTCCAGCCTTTTATGGCAGATGGTAAGTCTGCTGCCACTGGCCTAGGCTGGACAACGCAGAGTGATATAATTAACAGCAAAGCACACTGCCTCTGACGGAGCTCCCCCACTGAATGCCTGCGTGTCCTTCCATGTGTCACAACCTCTTTGAACCCTAACTGCCTCGTTTATAAAATGAGCGGGTGAGACAAGGACAAATGGTTTCCAGCCCTGCCTGCACTTTAGAATGACCTGCAATGCTTTTGAAACACCAAAGCCTGAGTCCCACTCCTAACCAACTGAAACAAAATATCTGGGAGTAGAGCCTAGGCACCTACAACTTTCAAAAAAAAAAAAAAGCTCTCCGGGTGATTCTGAAGCACAGAGGGAGTCGAAATCCCCTGGATTAGAATGATGACTAGGTCTTCTCAGCTCTGATATCTACTATTTCTACAAATTATATAATTTATAACACTCTAAAGGACTGCAAACCTAAAATAATCCTAATATCATAATCCAAGCTTAAATTCATCCCACCTACTTAACATAATTAAAAACTAGCAGCTATAGGTTAAATCACTCTATAGCAAATACAATACAAATAAAAATTGCTATATGCATTGAAGTATGTCAAAACTCCAATTAAAGATAGAATTTTATGGTCTAGTGCAGGAGTCATGACATACTTTTTTTGAACAGCCTGAGAGTAAATATACCAGGTTTTGTGGGCCACACAGTCTCTGCTGCAAGCACTCAGCTCTGCCCGGACACAGCGACAGACAGCACAGAAATGAGCGGGTGCAGATGTGTTCCAACAGAACTTGATTCACAAAAACTGGTGACATGCCGTATTTGGCCCATGGCTACGGTGTGCTAATGCCTGCTCTACTTGAACTCTAAAACTGCATAAAATAGAATTTTAGACAAGATTCAACTTAGATAAATTATTTTTAATTACATGAACTTTCGATACTTAAATCTTTGGCTGTGAAACATGAGTTAAATTCTCTGATATAACAAAGGTAAAATTACCTGATTTATAATGATCATGGTCAAAACTACACTAAACAGATTTCATATTAAATATGGATAATCGTCAGTGGACAGAAGGTAAAAGAAAATACCCAGAATGCCTATTTAAAAACAACTATATTCAACGTTCTTAGCTGCCCAGATTACATTTGACACAAGTCTAATTTTTTGGCCTATTTTTGGTATTCCTACATACTCTGGGAGATTTAAAAACCTAAGTAGCTTAATTTGGTTCTTATTTACTAAGACTGCCTTTTCATGTATGAGGAAAATGTTAATATTTTTACAGTACGCTGGATTGTATGTGACATATAATGGGCGAAAAAATCTTGCATTTCTGCTGTTTTAAGTCACCCGAGAGAAAAGGAGATCATACCAGTATGAGATAGCTTGTGCTAAAAATGTTTTCAAGCTACAAGTTATTACACAATCTACTATGACTGTTGACTGAAATGTTGATTTACAATAAAATATTTATGCAAAATATTTAAAAATAAACAAATGTTATTTTCTCCCATAAGTAAATACTTAACACCTCCTATGACAATGTAAGTATTACAAATCAAGGAGTTAAGGGGAAAAGATTCAAGTTTAATGAGTACAGAAACAGCTCACAATCAATGAGTCACCTCCATCTGGCCACACGCTCACCTGAATACTGAATACCGTACTGCTGGGGCGGCTGAGGGGGCGCCTGTGGCTGCTGGGCACCGTAGCCAGCCTGTTGCGGGTACTGCTGGTACATCTGACCTAAACAAGACAAGGAAAAGAGACAGGTTTAATTTGGCAGAGAGAAATATTTTTAAAGCACATTTAATTCTCTCCCCACCCAAACATAAATACACATAGAACAAGACACAGGAATGTGTTTGTTCCCCTTTAAGTGCTGCGAAATAGAGAAGACTGAACAACTGAACAAGCGCAGCTGCTCTGCTCTGGACTAGCGGCAGAGAACTCTCAGCAGCAGCAATTAACACTAGTGTGGTCACTTCATAAATTCCAGAAAACCAATGTTTTCGAAAAACCCAACTGCCAACAGACAGGGACTGCTAATGTTCAGTAAGAAATCAACCGAGTCAAAAATCAAGAAATAAAAATCTGAGAAAAGGAACAAATACAACTGACAGCTCCTAAATCTCTCTCAAAACACTGTATTTATTCTAAAGGTTTGGACCTTTGTTACCATATGAACAGACTCTCTGGTAACAAGGAACTAGGCGACATCTTTCAGGCAGGCCTCAAAGACACCTGCGGCATTTGACAACAGTTTGCTTTTCCATCATCGGAACATCCTCGCCCATCCTGCGGAATCTGATAAAAGCCTAAATGGTCCTTCACTGTGCACTTTTTGAAAATGGCAGACCTGCTTAACACTGGGGATCTATACTGGGAAATGAGAGTCCTGTTTGGGGTCAGGAGATCACAGTTCCTATGGAAAAACCTTTTGGACACTGTTACTACTTGTGATTTCTAAACAAGCAAGGATTTATTGGTTCACATCTTTCTCATCCCTCTACTACTTTACTCTTGTTCTAATGGTGGATTCAGCCAGACCTAATATCTAGAGTAGCAATAAAACTTGCATTTTACTATCTAGCTAATATTTAAATCTTTAATTATATACTGGCTAATTCTTTAAAAAATATTCAAACTACCTGTTATTAATCTAAAGATTATGAGTAAATAGCATATTTTTGGCAGAAAGGGACAAGTGAAAAAAAGTCACATTATCCTTAGTGCCACCACTCAAACTGAGGTTACAGGCAGCTAGCACTCACAGTCTGAAATCAAGGGATAGAGCCCACTCCACTGGGCTCCCCACTCAGCCCCGTGTACTGCCGCACTGAATGAGATATGCCTGTATTTATAGCCAGCTTATTTCCTAGCAAGCAGTTGTCTGCTTTTTATGGGAGAAATAAAATCTACTTAACTATTTTTAAACTACTAAACTTCCCAAATACAACAACAAAAAAACTGACAAGAGTTTCTTGAATGCTTTCCTAACAGTTTAAGACTTACAGATAGCACAAAAGGTAGTACAGGAGTTAACTACCTTGGAAGATACCACCTTAATCCTAGATTGTATTTTGTTAACTAAATTTCAGAACAGAAGTGACCAGAATCTGATACAGAAATATAATCAAAAGGGAAAAATATTTACAGCATCATAATAGGTTCTAATTCTCAGAAATTAGAATGACTGACTCAACAATACAAAAATGAGCAAAGAACAGAGAGGCAATAAATACATGGGCGGGGGGGGGGACCTTATTAGCAATTCCTATTTCAGATACATAAAAATTAAGCAATTTACCTGGGGTCAATACAGCAAATATGAACCATCATTGGAATGCAGGCAAAACTCTAGAGCTTTAGCAGAAGTTCTGTATACATTATCTCATTTAATATAAATATTAGCTTAGGTATCATCAAAAAAACTGAGATTAAGGCTCCATGTAACAGTCTGTTGCCATCAGTGATTTAAAGCATAATTATTTTCCTCAATAAAATCTCACAGGTATAACAACTATTCTTAAAGCAAGCACATATGCTATTTTTTTCCTAAGCTGCTATAAACCCATTATGAAAATGTCACCTCTGGGGTTAAAAGTTTCAGAGGTTTAAAAGTTCAGAGGTAGAGGTTTATCTCTACACAAGGTATTCCTTTTACTTACTTTGTTCAAGTCCAAACCAGACTCTGTCACAATATACTAAAAATGTAATTAAGAAGTCTGTGTCTAGTTGTAAAAAAGGAGGAATACCTTCACATACTCATAAGAAGAGAGCTATAGGATATATTATTAAGTGAAAAAGCAAGGTAGAGACATTGTTTAGCGTAAGCTGTGTTTTGAGTAAAACATATATATGCTATGTTTTGTGTATTATATTTTCAGGAAGAATCACTAGAATGACATAAAAATAATAAAAACTACTACCTAAAGGAAGACAGAGACCAGGATGAAGCAGAGAGTCACTCTGTTGCACAGAGTGGTAGCCAGCCTCCGGGATTAGCCCCTGCCCATTAGAGCACTCCCACAGGACTCCTGCCCAAGTGCTCCTCGTATCCTTTCCATTTTTAGAAATAAGAAAGATTAACTTCACAATACAAAAAGAGCAAAGAATAAGCCATAAACACAAGAGTATTCACGCTCTTGTGCAGTCCGCTTCTCACACTCAATAGGGCTGACCTGTATACCAAGAGAATATTGTAGAAATCATGACATTTCTGAGGACAGGTCACAAAAGACAGCCACCTTCTCTCTTAACTCTCTCTTGATCATTTGTTCACTCTCTGCTGGAAGCTGCTGTGGCATGAGGTCACCTAAGCAGCCTAGGAGCGGTCCATGTGAGGAACTGAAGCCTCCTGACAACAACGAAGTGAGAGAGTCCTCTTAGAAGCGGATCCGCTAGCTCAGAGTAAGCTTCTGAGGACTGCAAACTCACGAGAGACTCTGAGACAAACCACCTACCTAAGCCGCTCCCAGATCCCTGACTTCAAACTGCATGAGATAATAAATGTTTGTAGTTTAAGCATCTATGTTTTGGGATAAATTGTTTCGTAGCAACAGGTAATTAAAATACACAGTTTTTTAACTCTGGAAACAAGTAGGGGTGACAGCTATTGAAAAATAAAAGACACATACTCAAATGAAAAATGTGAATCTAGTTACACTCCTGATTTGAACAAGCCACTGCTGTAATAATTATGAGACAATTAAGGAAATTCAAATATAGACTAGTATGTAATGACATTAAGAATCACTTAATTTTGTTAGGTGTAATAGCATAGTTGTTATGTTAAAAGAAAAGTTTATCAGTAGACATGCGTACAGAAATAGTTGAGTGAAATAACGTGCAGGATTTGCTTTAAAATACCCCAGCAGGGGCGCCTGGGTGGCACAGCGGTTAAGCATCTGCCTTCGGCTCAGGGCGTGATCCCGGCGTTATGGGATCGAGCCCCACATCAGGCTCTTCTGCTGGAAGCCTGCTTCTTCCTCTCCCACTCCCCCTGCTTGTGTTCCCTCTCTCGCTGGCTGTCTCTATCTCTGTCAAATAAATAAATAAAATCTTTAAAAAAAAAAAAATACCCCAGCAAATTAAAAAAGCAGGGAGGGGCAGGAAGGATAGATGAAAAAGGAAATCCAAAACACTGGTAAGTGTTGAGGATGCATGATGGATCCATGAGGAGTTCATTATTCTAGCTCTATTTTTGTTTAGGTTTCAAAATTTATATAACAAAAGTGATTTCAAAAGACTATTCAGGTCACATTATCTTGTCATAGGATTTTACATATTTTAATTATAACCTTTTCACCTTTTCGCTTTGTCAAACAGCAATACCTCCTGGTCTCTGATGGTTTTTAATGTTCTTCTCTGTGTCCTCACCCCTTCCTTCCCTGTCTTTGGCAACTACTCAACTGCATATAGTTTTCCAGTAACAGAGGTACCTGCTTTATATGAAAAAGGATAAAACTGTCCAGTTCATTTCCTTTCATGATGGTCGACATTTTGTTGATCTTTTTAATCAAACATATTAAGACTGAAATCCTTGGGGGGGAAAAGTTACAATTCCAAGATCCCTTTTATGATATTTAAATAAAACAACTCAGATTTGTTTTTAGATTATTTCATTTTCTCTTGTAAGAGATTGCTATGTTAACCTATTATTAGTAATAGATTTTTGGTGATTATTCTATTCAAATTCTAACCCACAGCTGATCTAACTGGTGATGTCAGGGACTCATTTTACATCATATATCAAAAAGTATTCATTAAAATAGCCTATAATTTATCCTATAAATAATTGACATCTTATCCTAAAGCCGTGCTATCCAATACAACGGGCAGTAGCCACATATGGCGACCAAGCACCTGAAATGCAGCTAGTCTTGAATAAACATACTGCATGTATTTTTGAAGTGTTTCAAAGTGGTGTCATGCCCTAGTTTTCCAATGTGCAGTACAAAAAATAGAATGTAAAACATTAATAAATACTCCTTAATAATAACCTCATGTTGATACACCAGATACTGCATTAAGTAAAACGTATGATTAACATTAGTTCCACTGTATTTCTTCTGGACAGCACTCATCTAGGATTCACCTCCAGAATGCTACTGATTGACGTGACATATTAATAACTGCACGATTTTTATAGTGCGTGTTTCAATGTAAACTAAAAAAAACCAAAACAAACAAACAAACAGTTTCAGCAAGGCACACAGTTAATGCCGCCCTAAAGAAATTCAGTGCATATTGAACAGTGTTACTCTGATGCCTTTGGAAAAAGGAACTTGGTTGCTAGGGGTCAGAGGTGGGAGAGACAATATTTGAATTTTCACTGTTTATTCTTTTATATTTTAAAATTTTTACCTACTTGAAACTAATTTTTCAGTTAAAATAAACACAATAAAATAAAGTGAGACATTAAGAGGGCATTAAATCTCATTCTTTTGTAAGTGAACAAGCAAACATTATTTGGTACAATTATACTTCCAACTGTCATTCTACAACAGTATACACTGCTTAAGATGGGATTTAAAAACAAAACAAAAACAATGATGTCAGTTTACCTGAAGAACATATTAAAACTAAAATCCTTAGGAAAAATATTTACAATTCCAAGGCCCCTTTTATAGAATTTAACCGCTAAACTCCCATCGTATCCCAACTCTGCTTTTGCCTCCCAGTTTCAACCCACATCAGCTTCAGTTCTAGTCTGTTCCAGTTTGAGCAGTTTCATCTTAATACAAATCAAAGACTACAAAGTTGGTTGAGAAGAGGCTGAAGCAATAAGAAATTCTTCCCGAACTACCCACTCATCAGCAAACTGCCACCTGCTCGACCCTAAGCCTAGAATTCATCCAACAGGACCACTCTAAAACAGAGCCACAGGATGACTAGGACTCTATTACTAAATGTTCCATTCATCTTAGGCTATGAATTTTTTAACAGGATTGATAAATGCAGTCACTTCCTTCTGGTGCTGAAAATACACACCACCACTTGGCCCCTTTATAAAAATAGTTAGAGCACCACCTGGTGTTTGTTTTAAAGTGGAATGTGTACAGTTTTAAACTTCAGTGCCTGCTGTCCTGAGCTTGTGGTCTCTCAAACCCCTTCAACCATGATAATGAGAGCCTTTTAACTGTTTAAATACTGAGCTTTCAAGTTATATTTTATTCGGCCTACAGATTTTCTTTTAATATCACTAGTTTTGTCCAATTTTCATAATTTACAGAGAATATTAAAACCCAGAGAGATTAAATTGCTCGTCCAAGGACATATCATTTAGAGAAGACAAGCTTGATTTAAAATACACTGCTTTTTTCCACAAAAGACATATTGCTAACTGCACAAAAATTTAAAGGGCTATTTATCTTTCAAAAAAAATACACTTAAGTTATACTTTACCTCTATTTTAAAAATCTTTCCAATAACAAAAATAATACACAGATGCAAGAAGGGAAGGGGGAAGGAAATAAAACAGCACCGTAAGTATTACGCAAAATGAAATGCCCCCTCAGCGGGTTACCTCTGACCCCCTGGCTACCACTGACTGGTGACTGGTATGAATCCTTCCTGATCTTTTGCCATGTATTTATATTCACATAAGCACTTTCTCAGGTTTTTTTTTTTTCTTTTCAATAATCAGAAGCATACCTGACTTCTAACCCGAAAGCATACCATATCAGTAAATCAAAATTTTTACAACTGTATTCATAGCATGAATGCTTGTGTAAGCTCTTTACCATCACCAACAACGCTGAAATAACATCTCTGCACATTCACCTCCCCAAATAGGTGCTCTTATTTCTATTTTACCTTCACTCTGACCTGCTTGTGTCTGAGCTCCTGTATATGGTGGCTGCTGGGGCTGAACTCCTGGTGGATGAGCAGCAGAGGAGGAGGAAGCAATGCTGTCAGGTGTTCCTGAACGGTCTTCTGCAGGAGCACTGGGTGGCCCTAAACGGTCAGGACAAGTCAGGTTAGCTTCTAATATGAGACCTTTCCCCAGCAAGCTCAATTAATAAGTTTGGTTAAAAGACACTAAAAATGAAGCATACTATAGAATAAACATAACCACAAACGCAGCCTTTTACAGTGAATGTATGTACTTCATTTTTTCCTTTGCTCCACTCTCTTTAGAATCCAAAGCTACGACTGGAAATCCTTCCCTATGAAGTGTAGAGTGTTCTATTCCTAACCTCCCCCTGCAAAAATCAAAACTCACTTCTGCAGTTCCACTATCCTCTACCTCATGCTATCTAATTTATTTTGTACATCAACCAAAAGCACTTCATTCTTCAATGCATCTCCATTGCCCATAAATTAAGTTCAACCCTCTAGATTGGTATTCAAGGGTCCAAACTTTACATCTCACAATTCCTTCTCCCACAAGCCCCCTTCAGCTGAAACTATTCTATTCCCTAGTCCCACAATACATCTAATATTTTTTTTCTCCCTCCATGTATCACTGTTCCCTCCAGCCCTATTTTCATGTATTGAAATATAATGTTCTTTAAATCCCAGCTACTACTCCACACTTCCAGTAAGCCTTCACCCATGAATACTTTCTCCACTTGTGAGCTTCTATAAAGTACACTTGTATTATGATCCTTACCAACTTCTACTTTGCATTTCTAAACCGTTCCCATCTTCTTCTTAGATTATACAAGCTCTTTAGGCCAGGCTCCTTTCTGATTCTTTTTGTCTGCCTTTCAAAGACTATCTCTCAAATTCTTGGAGCCACTCAAACTCTTCTAAAGTAATGAACAAAGAAGTAAGTGGGGAAAATGTGCTACAGTTCCAATCCTGTGACAGTCAAAAAAGACACTCTGAAGACAAGTGTAGATATATTTACTCCTTTCAGTTCTTTCTGTTGGGCCATACAGAACAGTGGTTAAAAGCACAGACTGTGGAGCCAGACTGCCTAGGTTCAAACGCCAGTGTTGCCACTTAATAGCTCTCTAATTCTTGACACACTACCTCATCTCTTTCTGTGCCTCAGTTTCCACATCTGTACAAAAGAAATACCTTCTACTTCATTTATATTACTGTAAGGATCAGGAGTTAATGAGAGCTTACAGCAAATATTTATAGAAATGGTTATATCATAAGAGCTTATGAAAGTGGTAACTATTTAGAAAGTTCCACAGAGGGACTTGCTATTACTAGCTAAGTCCCCTGAGGGCAAACCTCTATCCTCTGCACTGGTGCATCCCAGAACTTAGCATTGTATTAGGCAACTGTGTAGCTGGCCAACGGCAGTCCACGTACGGATGAGAACTCAACTAGGATAACAGTGCTTGGTAATGCAAGAGAAACTGATGGTTACCAGAGTAAAATGGACAAGTGCTCATGTTACTGATATTTACATACACGTAGAAATACATCTACTCTCCTACAAAAGACACTGTATCACTGACCTAAAACTACATTATTTTGATCCCTCTTTACTCTCTTGTATGTAACCTATTAGTTAATGTTGCCCATCCTGTCTTTTTAATACTCTATTCCTCCTCCCCATATCCACATTCACTACTGCAGTCAAGCTTTTCACAACAGCAGACCTGAATAATTACAAAGTATCCTGGCATTTTCTACGTGCACAGTTTTTCTTACTTCAACATACAAGGCTACCAGAAAAATGGCCTTCAAATAATGTGAACCATGTTAATCATGTTATTCTGGTGTGGCATATACTATATTCTAATCCAAACTTTAAGCCTGACCTTATATATACCTATTGACTCCTCTATCTGCCATTTCTTGACGTCTTAAATATTAAGCATCCATTCTGTTAAGCTCAAATTTCAGCTGCTCTAAAAAGTGTTTTTCAGATGTTATCACTTATGTGATATCTTCATTTGCCAAGAAACATACATCATATACACATTTTTGTCTTTCCAGAATTTCACACAATTCTCTTTAGTGAATAGTACCATAAAAGTCCCAAAGAAAAATAAAATTAATAGACTGAATCCTATATTTCCAGTTACTAATAATAATGGCAAAGTAAAGGGTCAGAGGTAACAACTAAAAACCTGGACAAAATAGCAGAAAACAACTATTTGAAATCACTGGAAGTCAACCAAATGTCAGCAGAAACCAGAAAACTTTACCCCCAGTGGAATTACAGTGGCTAAGAATTGCAAGCCCTGACCTCTGTAGCCCCAAGAGCAGAAAGCCATAGAGTGAACTTCAGGGCTGGCCAACTAGCTGGAAATCTGAGGGGAAAAAACCCTGGATTAAGAGAGCTACCGAAGGAATGAGACCTAAAAACTGTAAGCTCTGCCTAAAATCCTCAGCAGGCCTCACATAAAAGGGCTCAGGTAAAAAAGCAGCACCAAGAGTTGAAAGGGCTGAGCAGAGATATTAGCTTCTATATTCCATGGGGACAAAGACTGCAGTCTGAATCCAAACAAGTTAACTCCTTGCCAGAGCAACAGTAACAAAAAATCAGTCGCTATAACATATTAACCGTAATGTCCAGTTTTCAATAAAAAATTATCAGATATGCAAAGAAAGAGGAAAATGTGACCCATACTCAGAGAAAAAAGGCAGGCAAAAGAAAGTGGTTCCAAACAGGCCCAGATGTTGGATGAAGCAGACAAACACTGGGCAGCTATTATATTTTTAAGAACTATAAATATTTGTAAAGAATTAAAAATGCATCAAAGAGTTAAAGGGAAATATGGTCTTAATGCAAAGGTAAGGAATCTCAAACAAAAAAAATAAACTACACAAAGAATCAAATGAAAATTCTAGAGCTATATGTGTAATTAGAATCTGAAGAGAAAGAAAGCAGAAAAAATACTGAAGAAATGATAGCCAAAAATAAAAAGAAGAAATCATAGTATAGGTGCTGTTTTAAGGTTAAAACCATTCATATAAGAGCAGTTTCCACACAAAAGCACTTTAACCAAAAATCTACATTTAAGTTTTAATTTCTCTGGTTTAACATCCAAAGAGAGAAGACATCAAATATAATTTAAATCCTACAACAAATCTGAAATAAGATTATAAAATGGTTCAGATTTTTTAAAAAATATAAACTTTCTGAACTCTACTTTTGATAAAATTCACCTATACCAAACAGTGCTTATTCTTTAGAGGGTAGGGTTCTACAACATGGAGAGCACATAAGAAAGCTTTCCAGGTGCTGGAAATCATCTAGATCTTTATCTTACTTGGTGTTTTATGTAGGTATATACAAAAATAAAAATTCACTGAACTGAACCTTTAAGATTTGTGCACATCACTGTATCTGTTATCCTTCTATTAATGAAGGAAAGGGGAAGGAAGGAAGGAGAGAGGGAATGAAGGATGGGGGGAGGAACTAACTTACCTGAAACCTGATCATCTGTTAAGCCAAACGCTGACATGACATTTTTATTGATTTCATCTTGGTTTTTTAAAGGATCAAAAGCTGACATACTTGCTGCCATAACCTGAGTAGACTGTTTTCCAGAAGAATCAGAAGCAGCAGGCTTTTCATCCCTACCATCGACAGTATCTATGAGAGGAATAAACAAAAACTTGTTTCCATCTTATCTATACTTAGTGAGGCCTAAAAAAATACAAAATAGGGAAAAATGTATGTGCACATAGTCTGAAATGTTCAGAAGTATCTCTGAATATAGGATAATTGTTAATTTTACTTTCCTCTTTATACTTGGATTTTTTAAATCAGAAAAAAAGGATCAAAAAGAAATTTTAAAAACAAAAAATTGTATCTACCTCCTTCCTTAAGAATTATTAGATGAGAAAAAAAAAATACAAGCTCCTAAACAGAGAAAAACATTTTGCCCCTTTTTTTGGAGTCCACGATCTACAATCAGATATATATTGAACACTAATGCTTCATATGTTGCAAAAGGATAAAGAAGCTTAACTGAAGTTCTGATGCCAACTCTTATGTTTTATTTCTACTTGTCTATGCGTTATTAATTACATGGAAATCTCAAGTCAACCAATACATTAAACACATCCTTTTAATTTGCTATGTCTCCCTTAAAATACTTCACAGTTGAAATGAAGTGTCTGAGATTTGCTCAAAATAATAGGGGTGGAAATATATGGGAGTCTAGATGACATGTACTATGAGTTGATAATTACTGAAGTTGGGGGGGGTTCACAAGATTCATTAGAGTACTGTGTCTACTTTTGTACATCTTTCCACAATGAATTATTTTTTTTAAATAGAAAAATAAAATTTTAAAACATGAGCATGATAAATTTAAAACCATGCTTTTCTTCTAAGCATACTAAAGTACTCAACAGGCATTTGTACCACTTATAATGTGAAAGAAAAATTACAACCATCTGTAAAACTAAAGCACAAAATGTATTATTCAACTCTTTAGATAACTAGGATAGGACACCCTGACAAGAAGGGATGCCACACAAAGAAACAATATGTGATATAATTTCCAAGATGCAGTGAAGAAACCAGTTTTAACATCTTTTACATTAACATAGGTAAGAAGTTAATAATAAAACATATGAAAATAAAGGGTTAATAAAGTAGTAAATACAGTGGCAAGAAATATGTAAGAACAGAAAGGTTGTTTCACCAAACCTAAAAGCTTATTTCCATTCCTTACAACAGAACACAGGCTACTATAGGTAATCTCTGCACAGTACTGGCTATACTTGTTGAATTTTCATCTAAGTTTCGGAAGATTCTACAGATGCTTAAAACCCCTGAAATTATCAGTGAATGTTGTTGTGTCAGCATCCATGAATTCTTCTGCTGACAAATGGTTAAACGTTTTCTTCAGATTTCTTGACCTAAAGTTAGAGGTTTTTGTCAGGCCATTTGCTTTGACCTGAAATATAAAAAGTTTCATCATAAAAAGGCCAGTTAGATCTTATTATAGTATTTCAGCAATTCCACATAGCTGGAGGAAGAGAGGAAGAGGAAAATTACAGAAAATGCAGCCTTTATTTACACTATATCTAAACTAAAGAAAGAAAAATCCAAAATTTAAATGGAGCCAAAAATACAATCTCTGAGAATCTAATGGCCGCAAGGGATCATAAAATGCCACTTTCCCACAAAATCGTCTTCTATTAAGCGCCTTATACACAGTCAGCCAGACTCTATAAAAAAATTACTATTTCATAATAAACAGTTTTAAGCATGTAATTTAAATGCAAACACAAAAATGGTAAAAAACAAAAACACGTAAGGTTTTTGAGTGCAACATCTAAGAATATTAAAAGCTGAAGAAAGCTTGGGACACCTGGATGGCTCAGTTGGTTAAGCGTCTGCCTTCAGCTCAGGTCATGATCCCAGAGTCCTGGGATCAAGTCCCGCATTGGGCTCCTTGCTCCGTGGGGAGCCTGCTTCTCCCTCTGCCTGCCCCTCCCCCTGCTTGTGTGTGCGTGGGCTCGCACTCTCTGACAAATAAATAAAATCTTTAAAAACAAACAAAGAAAAGTTGAAGAAGGCAGTTTTTTTAAATCTACTTTCAAGCCCTAATACATAAACCTCCGTCTACACTGTTAAATATAATTTGGTCCAAAAACTTTTGTTAGTTCCAAATTTGTCAATAAATCTTGCCTTAATATAAACAGTACATGTCATCTGTAAAATGGAAAAAAAATGTTTCTCTTTGCATATGATTAAAAATTGTGTTTAAGATAAACTTTACAATATACCACTTGAATGTAGTAATCTTAAATTATTTTTTATTTAAAACTACTTCATATGCCATATAAAACTCATGAAATGATTGCAATTCCTAAGGTGCATTAATTATTATAATGAAAAGTTCAAAAGAGTCAAAGGGGTTTGAAAACTGACCTATTCATAAATCCAGGGGTTTAAGACTAGCTGTAAAGAATCAACCAGAGAACACTTTAAAAATGGGATTCCCGGGCCCTGCCCCTAGTAGGTCTATAATGAGATCCAGGAATTGGTAAAATAAAATCTCCTGGTAATCCTAAAGGACGGCAGATTTGAATACTAACATAGAGGCAAGAATAAGAAAAGGTAACAACAAGGGTGCCAACCTACTCCTACTTGAAACGTTAAAAAAAAAAAAAAAGAAATCTGCAAGAAAGATATGAGTATATAGACAGTATAATGCTAGGCAAAAAAAGTCTAAGAAAGACAAATACCATATGATTTCACTTATATGCAGAATTTAAAAAAGAACACAAATAAGCAAAGGAAAAAAAAAGATTCTTAACTATAGAGAACTGCTGATTACCAAAGGGGAGGTGGATTAAACAGATGATGGGAGATTAAGGAGTGTACTTGTCATGATGAGCACTGGGTGATATATGGAATTGCTGAATCACTATAAAGTACACTTAAAACTAATACAATACTGTAAATTATATTGGAATTAAAATACAAATAAAATTTTTTTAAAAAACATAAGAAGAATTAAGCAGAATAAAATGGATTCACAGTCTACCATTTTCAGGAATATTGGTGGAAGGTCCTGGTTCTCCAGGTGGTTCCAAGCTATCCAACAAGCGATTCACTTTATTTCGCAGTTCTATCAGCTCTCGACGGAGATACTTCACTTGACTCGATTCAAGGGGTCTTGGTTGGCCATTAACTGGAATAAATACATTAATTTACTTAAAATTAGGCAATGTTCTTAAATAATATATCAACACAATAACAGCAATAAGGAAAAACAAATGTAATTTCTTTAAAAAGTAAAACAAAATCAAACAGTATACCTAATGATGTCATTTAAATGATAACTCTTTTTAAGGAAAGGATTCTTTATTACTAATAATTTACTTTTTGGAAAAAATAAATATTCATCAGTCTTTGTTGATGCATATCCATGGCCCATGATCAGAATGGTTAAAAAAAAAAAGTTTTATTAGGATAAACTACAGTAAACTAAATTAAGGTTTTAATGTATTTTTAACAGAAATTATGTACCTTCAAAAGCTCATTTTTTCCCACACTATTCTTTTATATTCTTGATGTAATATTATAAACACCTAAACACCGTATTCTACACATATATGTTAAAAGGTACAACACGACTGACAGGTCTGTTATCCCTCTTGCCTACTTTTGACCTAAAAAAAGAAAAAAACAGCCACCTAAAATAACTGACCTAAAAAGTAATCTATTAAAAAAAAATGCAGAATTCATGAGTCCAAATCACCACTGTCCTTTCAAAGTAGTTACTTCTAATGGCAGTATACACAAGAAGTCAAAGATCATTTAATAATCATTGGGTTTTTTTTCAATGAAGGCAACATTACCTCATTTAAACATTTTGTCCAAATGACTTTCAGCTGACTCAAAAATTAAAAAAGGAAAAAAATAAATCCTTCATCCAGCAACAGAAACTGCTACCACTAAGGTTACTTTAAAAAAAAAAAAAAAAGTAAGACAAGGCTCTGAGTGCAAGCTTCAAGACAGGAGTTCAGAAATTAAACTAAACTAAAAGGCTTTATGCATCATCAGTACACATATATATAAATTCCCAAGGCAACAAATTAAAAAAGAAAAGCCATTTGAAAATAAGAGTTCAGGGATTCTTTGTTAAGTAGTTGCAAATATCAAACCATCAATACAAGTTTTTTGAAGAGGACCCTATTTTATGCACTCCCTACATGGTTATGAGGAAGTTCAATACAATCTCCTACCTACATCAATTAACTACTTCCTTTTTAGGGTACTACTGGGTTTTCTCTAATATCTTAAAAGGAGAAAAGCAGCTCCTGACAAGCAGAAACTGGCCTAGTCCTGTAAGACAGGCCTCAGTGCTGCCGGAAGCTGGCCTGGCTGGCTCTCAACAGGTAAGCTGCAGTGTTCTCTTGGTGAACACGAACAATTTCAAAGAACACCAACGATCAGAGAAGATCACTCTGTGACTGCGATAGGTGAAGACAAAAACCGAGCCACTGCATAATCATGTGAGAACTCAGACAAAACAAGAACAACGACCAAACCACAAAAACGACCAATATCCCTGGCTAAAATGAGTGACTGCTGCTGTTTTACCAATTGAAATTTTAGCCTCAATTAATTCCTCCACCTTCTGCATAAGACTTAATAAGACACCCAATCATAGGACTATCCCCACCTCCCAACAGCATCCAATTCAGGGCAAGTCCCACTTCCTTGAACCTTATCCAAAATCATTTAACATAAGCCCAAGCCTATGAAAAATCCTTTCTAATACTTTTACTGAGACATCCCCTTGTTCATGGTGTTCATTCTCCCTCACTGCAATGTATCTGTAGTATGCCCCTTTTCACCCCTCACATTGCTTATTTGTGCCTTCTTTTTTCTTAACTTTCATCTTAACAGAGGTTTGCCACTTTGTATCTTCTCAAAACTGCTGATCCTATCAATCCCGACTTCTAGCTCACTTCTGCTCTTTATTATTTTTTCCTCTTATTTATTTGTCCTTCTTATATTGAATGCTACAAATATCCCTTCAAGTTTACCTTTGCACACACTAAAAATTTTGTTATGTAGAAGTCATAACTAATTACTTCTAAGTCCCATTATAATTGCTTCTTTGACTTGTTACTTAAAAGTGTATTTTTATGTTAAAAAGTCCCATAGTTCGTGTTACCTTTTTTGTCCAGTGGTTTCTAATGAGGCCTGAGAATATAACCTCTAGGACATCTCTTCTCTGATATTTATTGAAATTTGTTGGAAAAACCACTATATGGTCAACTTTTATAAATGCCCATACGTACTCAAAAAAATTATACTCCTTCCTGATTGCTAGATGCATAAGACCAAGCCTGTATTTGATTTGTTCAAATTTTCTCTATTCCTCTGATTTGGAGGCTGCTTGATCTACCAATTTCTAAGAAAAGAGTATTAAAAGCTCTCCCATGATTGTGAATTTATTTTTCCTTAGGGAAAAATCTAACACTATACTGTGATAGTGTTCAGAATTGTTTTATATTCCCAGTGGACTATATTTTATCATTATGAAGGGACTACTACTAACAAATTTTTCACTTAGAGTCCATTCTATTAGTATTACCAGCTAGCTTTGAGTTTGTATATTTTTTTAGCCCTCTACTTTCAAACTATGCATAATAATATGTTACTATGTCTCTTTTTTATATTTAAATTCAATTAGCCAACATATAGCACATCATTAGTTTCAGATGTAGCGGTTCAGTAATTCATCAACTGCATGTAATACCCAGTGCTCATCATATCACATGCCGTCTTTAATGCCCATCACCCAGTTATAATCAGCGTGTAACTAGATTTTTGTTTAATTCCAGTTAGAGGCTACCTTTTAACATGTACATTTAGTCCATTTATGTGTATTGTAGTTAGTTATTTTGTGCCTTTCTACTTATCAAGCTTTCTCTTTGCTTCTTTTCCTCATCATCTAGTGAACCACGTAGGTACTCTTTGCTACCCCTTTTCCCTCTACTGGTTATTTTTAGTCTTTCTCGAATCGCTCTTACATTTCAGACACATATACTTCAATTTTTAAAAATCTAAAGTTAATTGGTATCCTCTTCCCAAACAAGTTTTTAAAATATTTTAATTCCTATCATCCCCTCCTGTCTTGCATATAATCAGCATTTTTGTCCCATCTTGTTTTTATATTCCTAAAAGTATTATTTTTTTTTTTATAATCAGTGCTCATTTAAATTTCGTGTTAATGACTTTATTTGCTCACAATCTCTTGCATGTTTCACCATTCTTCTGGACTCAATTTCCTTCTTGCCTAAGAACTATTTTTTAAAATTCTTTTAATGGGGCCCATGAGTGGCAAATTCTCAGTCTTTATTTAAAATTTTTTAAAATTTTTATTTATTTTTATTTTTTAGAGAGAGAGCTCACGAAGGGGAGGGCAGAGGGGGAGAGGAAAAGAGAGAATCTTAAGCAGGCTCCACGCCCAGCACAGAGTCCAATGCAGGGCTGGATCTCATGACCCTGAGATCATGACTTGAGCCAAAATCAAGAGTCAGACGCTTAACCAACTGAGATACCCAGATGTCCGGAAAATGTTTTAATCTCCCCTTATTCCTCAAGCTTATGAGACTACAGAAAGCTACCTTTCCAGTTTTTTTTTTTTCTGAGCAGTCTGAAAATGTTACTCTACTGTCTCTAGCTTCTATTATTACTATGATGAAGTCTACCAACAGTCTAATTGCTTTGTAGGTGATCAGTCTTATTCTCTCAGGCTACTTTTTAAGATCTCTTTGCCTTACATATTTCCCAGTTTCATGATAGTATGCCCCGTGGAATTTTATCTTTATTTATCCTGCTCAGGACTCACTGTGCCTCCTGAATTTGATAGTTTATTTCTTTCATATAATTCTGAAAATTTCTTTAGCCATTACCTCCTCAAATATTTCCATACCCCATTATCTCCTTTAAAGTCTTAATGGAAATAGGCTGGACTTTCTCATTCTCAAATTCTATCTCATATTCTTCATCTCTGTTTTTGTGCTTGATTCTGTAATTTCTTTAGACTACCTTCCAGTTCACTAATTCTTTCTTCAAATGTGACTAATCTGTTGTCCTACCTACTTTGTATTTAATTTTAATGATTATATTTTTCATTTCCAAAAGTTACCCTGATTTGTTAAAAATCTGTTTATTCTTTTTTCATAGTGCCTGTCTTACATTTTTTTCTTCTTTTACACCTAATAACTTCAAGCGCATACTTTATAGATGAACACTTCTATTAACTAAAGTTATTAGAAGTCTCCTCCTACTACTAGTTGTGCCCATTGTTTCTTGCTTACCTGGACTATTTCACATGTCTTACTTGAACTCTAAGTTTATCAACAGGATCCTGTCTAGGAGAAGCCTGTAACCTGGACTGAGAACATACTCCTTCTAAGAGATTTCCGCCTTTGCTTCTTACCTTTTTTTTATGGTAGTATCTGGGCATGCAAGTTCCCAAACTATGCAGATAGTTTAAACTTAAACCCAGCCCACCTAGAGGCCACAGTTATAAATTCTTAAGAGAGCCTTCCCAAACCCAACAGCTCCAAGGTACAAGAGGTTCCCGTATCAATTCCTTGACTTTCCCTGTATCAATGAAGAGGTATTTTTCTTTTACAATATTCTTTTTTAGAGTATAGTTCACTGAGGGTCTAGGACCCAAGGTCTCGACCATATAAACACCAAATCCTTAGTCCTTAGATTATGCAGAATAAAACCTTGACCATCACCACCAAAGTACACCTAGTCTCAGCCTTTGGTCCTTCTGGTCCTGGTTTTTAATTCCATCTATCTTTTGGTCCCTGGACATTTCTTTTACTCTCCTGAGCAAGTTCAGGTATATATTTCAAAAAACACACTTATAATAGTTGATCTAGCATGTCCTCAGTATTTCTGGAAGGAAGGTTTTCAGTTTATCAAACCTTCCTGACAGCAGGGCACTAGTGGTTAAGTATCTTAGATTCAATATTGTAAAACGATACCGTTTATCTAAAAACATTTTAAGCAGTTTTTGTTATTAGCATTCTAAAATCTGATTCACATTCATCCTTCCTAGATGGAGATGAAATAAAATACAAATTAAATCAATTGGCCAACATCATGTTTCATGGAATTGTTAAGGTTCAGTGCCATGTAACATTTTAAAAATGCTAAACAAAACACCCAGAAGAAAAGCCCAGATTTTATTTTTCACATAATCATACTACCACTTTAACTTTGTAATCATTTCTATTTTATCCCTTAAGAGTTACGCCTCACAAAGTTGTTAATGTCAATAAGAAAATAAAATCTAAAGATTATAATTAATCTTTAATTCTTTTTTTTTTATCAAAACTACTTCTAATTTAATCTTTAAGTACTCCCCAAAATAATGCCTACAGTATGAGGCTTATATGTTAAGCCCTGAGAAGTAAAAACAAGTTACAGAAGAATTATATATACTAAGAACTTAATAAAATGAATAAGCTTAATAAAACTAAAACTTAATAAAGGTAGTTTTAACCCTGTAATTATTTTCAATCCTAGAAATACTTCTATAAGTGGCATCCATTGGCACGTAAGGTACTGAGCAGATGGAGAATTTAAACATACCTACTTTCTATTAATCCTCAAAAAATATATATACATATAGAGTAAGGTCTAATAAATCAAAAATTCAGATACAGCTGAAAAAGTTATCACTTAATTCTGAGTTTTAAAAGAAATAAAGCTGGGTGCCCGGGTGGCTCAGCCAGTAAAGTGTCTGCCTTCAGCTCAAGTCATGATCCCCGAGTCCAGAGACAGAGCCCCGAATCGGGCTCCCTGCTCATTAGAGAGTCTGCTTCTCCTCTGCTCCTCCCCACCACTCGTGCACTCTCTCTCGCTCTCTCTCAAATAAATAAAATCTTCAAAAAAATAAAAATAAAAGGAAAAAGCTAAAAAGTCTTCAACAAAAATGCAATGGACAATATAGTAAATTTATTAGAAGGTTTACCACTTACCAAATAATGTCAGTTTCAGTATCCTACTACACTGAATTGCAAAAGAAAGGTCAGAACTATCAAAAATTGTTATAAGATCTCCATCTGGAATTAAAAAAAAAAAAAAAGAAATTTCAGATTTGTGTGTCAGTAGTAAACCAGAATATACATTAAATTAAAATCTAAATGTAGATCACAGAGCATAATTAGAATCTCCCATAAAAACCTTAAACAAACATTAAAGGATCTAGGAAAGATGTATTTATTCAAAATACTATATCAATTTTGCTTATTACTTTTATAGCAAGTTTATCAAATCATCCTCATAAGAAGAGCCAAAACATAACTAAGATTAACGTATTAAGTGATATTTTACAAGTCACCAGGATATTCATGGTAGCAATATAACATGGTTTAGACTAAAATCTTTCCATTCCAAAAAATTTAAATATATCAAAGGTTAAAGAAATACAGATTCTCAAGGTTCAAATTTTAATCCTAAGTACAGTAAAACACCACTGATACAAAGGGATGGGAAGCTATTATAATAATAGGATCACTGACCATTTTGATACTAAGATGAAAACTATTAACTCCCCTTAGAAAAAAATATTCAAATACACAAAATTCTATAATCTCCTAGATCTCAAGGTTAAAGAATATTATAATCAGCTGCCTGTTTCAAAAGCTTTCAAAGGGCTAGGGGAAAAACGTTCTCTAGAGAGAAGAACAGAAAAGCAGCCACAGGCAAGAGCTGATCAGGGGCCTCTGCCAGGTATCTTCACAGACACGGTGGGGTGGCGGCGTGAGGATCACAGTTTTGTCCTGGACAGGCTGCTCTGCTACACCAATTTTAACATTGATTAGACATATCTATTTTGAACAAAGGTGGGAACAAAAGCCATAACTGAGAATTTTGTCATTGTTTTTAGAACTTTATAACCAGACCCACATCTTACAACATATCTAATGTTCAACTTCAGGGATTCTAAACATATTTTTAATAAAGTATATATGTAAAAGGAAACCTTCTCCAACAACTTTTTATTTTCTGAATTTCACAACAGAAATAGAATATATATGATAGTAAAAACTTTACCTAAGCCAGTCCTCCACCCTAGTACCCAACACACAAATGGAACACAAATCTATACAATTCAAAACACTTAGAAACACCATGAAAAAGAAATTCAATATGGTAACTGGATGTGGAGGACAAACTTTCAACAACGAGGACACCCTAAGCAAAGGGTCCAAAAACAGACCCATGGTCAAAATCCTTGTTTATAGGGATTGTGAACCGAGTATGGTTTTTACATTTTTTAAAAAGGTTTTAAAGAAAAATAGATGAAATAGAGGCCTTAAATGACTCACAATGCTATGATATTATCTGATCTTTTAAAGAAAAGTTTGCCAACCCTTACCCTAAACAAAAATAAGGGAGTTAAGAGAAAGCCAGATAAATAATGAGGTCAGTTTAAATTATACCAAGTTTGAGGTAAATTAAGCCACACATGAGGAAGTCAAAGAGGTGGAAGCCAATGTATTTTAAGTAGATGAGATTATACTAGGGAAGAGACAAGGAAGAAAACGCTCTCCCCTTCCCTGTCCGTTAGAACAGGTAACTCTCAAAATTACTTTTGGGTCCCGTCAGATCATACTTCATAAAAAAAGAAAGAATTACACCTGTAGCTAAATGGCCAGCTTAGCTGATCATCAGTGGTTTATACTTCTGTCCACAGTGTAGGTTGTTGGAAAGTGGGCCAACCGGGGACATACCCCAAGCCACTGACATCTCAGCAAAGTCATGTGACTAGGGTCTGGTCAATGTGATGTCAGCAGAAATGATATACATTACCTCAAGGCCTAGAGACTACGAGCCCCCATGTAATCCTCTACACTCTGTCTTCCTTCAACTGCTTGCCGGATGTTAATGCTCAAGCTGAGCTTGTAAGCCATGCACTGAACACAACGGAGCTTCTGTCAACCTGGGTCTAAATGATTCCCTGAGTGTTAAACCATGAAATTTTACGATTTCTATTATCAACAGCTGGCATTACTTTAAGTCAGCACACAGAGAAGTAACTGTCAGTGATAAGAAAACTAGGACAGCAGTGGCAGAGATATTAAGGGATAAGAGTATTTTTAAAAAGATGGTATGGGTAGCAGTGCCAAGTATTGAGATCAAGGTGAGATAGACTGAAAATAAATTCAGTGGTAAGACAGAAACTAGTAATTACCTAAGCACATTTCAGTAGAGATGTTTACAAAGAAGACAGGTTTAAAGAAAATGAAATCAAGATAATCTACTATTATAATTCTGCTATGTGTTTGATGCAACATCTGTCATGTAAAACCCATTGCCATAAAATTGGTTTTGTGGTCAGATGAGTCCAGGGACACTGCATACTATAAACTGACAATGTACATCAGCATATTACATGTTCTGAAAATTCCTACAGTAAAGAAACATATTTCTGTTTCAACCAGCTTTCCCACACTTAGTTGGCCATGAAAATCTTTTTCATTCAATACCTACTGAGGAGTGAAAATTTGGTTTTAAAAGCAAAAAGAAAGCCAGAACTGCATGAGCAAAAGAGAAAAAAATGCTTGTAAAAATATATATGAAAGTTCTATCACTTAAACCCCCATTTCTAATAATAAATCACTTAGCTATTTAACTTATAAAAGAACTATAACTACATGAACATCCAATCAAATTAAGTGGGTACTCAACTACCACAGAAGAGAACAAAATTTTTATTGAGATAGTTCAATAAAAGATAGGAAAAAAACACATATAATACCTAGACTTTTAATGACTAACTTTAGAAACAATTTTACCTTCATCTTTATACTTTATTGTAACTTCATCATTACTCAGGAGTTTTCCTCTGAAAACTCGCTGCATCATTAGCACTAATTCATCATAAGTAATATCTTCATTATGAATGGGAATCCGTCGAATATCCTCCCCAAGTTGAGCTTTGATGATTAGCTTCCCACTTAGGTCCAACTGTCCGTTCATGGTGGACTCCAGGATGTTGTGTATATACAACTCTAAGGAAAGACTGATAAAACGGTTTTGATGTTTAAACAGCTATAAAAACTTATCTTAAAAGTTGAAAAGCAAAACCACTATTAGAATCTAAGAAATTCTGGCCTTCAAAAGAGATTCACTGTTCCAATATTAAGGTTAAAATGGTCTGGAGATAACTTTATTATGTGCCTAAAAAAACAAGTTTTATTATTTTATGTCTATTATATTTTACCCACATACCTAACCGCTTATCTGATGTTACCATTTAGACTTCTAACTTAAGCTGTCTAAAAAACTCCTGATCTTTCCAAAATCTGCTTCCCCTACAGTGTTCCCTATCTCAGTTAGTGACAATTACTTCCTTCTAGCTGTTCATGATTTTTTAAAAAAGTCCATCAAATAGCCAAAAAACTAGTTGCCACTACTTCTAAAATATTCCTACATTCCAACCCTTCAGTACCTTTACCTCTAGCAACCCGATCCAAGCCACTACCATTTTTTGCCTGCCTCACCGCAAAAGACTCCTAACTGGTCCGCCGGCTTTTTATCTTTCCGTGCTTTTAATCTATTCTCAACATCAGACTTATCCTGTTAAATAAAATCTAACGTCACTCTGCTTAAAATCTCTCAATAGATTCACAGCTCACTTTTAGTAAAGGACAGAACTACAAGGTCATGATCTGGCCTCTAGCCCCTAGCCAAATATTTAACCTCATTTCCTACTTTTTTCCCTGGTTACACTGCTGCACCCATACTTTTAAGTTCTTCTCAACTCAAGGCTTTGCAGTTGCTGTTCCCTTTGTCATGAGCCCTTTTCACAGCTCCCATATGATTCATATCTCTGATCAAATGTTCACTTCTCAGAGGTTTGTCCTGACCAGCTAAACCAAAATGGATCCTCTTTCACTTTCTTACCCTGTTTCAATTTTCTTCAAAGCACTTATCACTATCAGACATTAAGAATTTATTAATTTTGTATTCTTTCCTACTAAAAAATGAAGAAGTAAATGGTTTTGTTCACTGTATTCCTGAGACTAGAACAGTGCCTAGCACACGGTAGTCATTCAATTTTGTTACATGAAGGACAAATAAATACTGGCTTCCACACTCTATTAGCCTATATCTAAATAACCCTGAAAAGCATATGTGAACACTAAAACAGTCTCAAATTTTTCTCTCTAAAGTAAGAAAGACTTCACTAATGTTTTCTCTAGCTTTCCTATTTGGGGAACTTAACGAGAAAAGGCAAATGAGTGACATCCTCCTGAGCTTTCTAATAAGACTGTGCACCACTGTCTCTTAATATTCTGTAACTCACCCCTCCCTAAACCTTAGTGGGTGTGTAGGATTAGATTCCATATTTTAAGAAAGAAGTAAGATGTCACAGAACTAGCCACTAAATATTAATTTGCTATAGAATTTTTCTTTCTTGGGTTTTACTTTAATCCTAATTTCAGGTTATTATTTCAAGGTGATTATTCTGTAATGACATTGCAATTCTAAACTCAAAATATAGTCTGAGGTCTCTAGTAATTTACATGGTTGCTACAGAGTTATAGAAAATACACTCAGAATTAAATAATGTGTAGTAGCTCTTCCTCTCAAGGCCTCTTGTTTTCAAAACCAAGATGTTCTTGAATACATCATCTATAACCACTGAGCATTTCCCTAGTTTCAACTCCTAGCTCCTCCTGCCCCAAGGAAATGATCTCTCAAACCGTTTAAAGTGCCCTACAATCCCCTACTGGCCGCATTCTGGTTTCAAACTCATACTTTACTACTGGCAGCTTTCTGTTTTCTCCTATTAATCTGTTAACATCATACTGGGTTTTCATGCTTCTCTACAATTATTTCTGTTGTGTGTGAAAGCACCTCATCTGCCTTCTAACATAGCAACCCTTCAAATACTTGAAGTTTTCATTCATTCCATCAATGTTATATATAATGCTCTAATATTCTTAATATAAACGCCAATGTCCTTCCAATTATTCCTTAAATGAATATCTCTAGTCCTCCTTGCCATATTCTGAAAAGATTACATTTATTAATTTTTCTTTCCTTCTTTTTAATTTTAGAAATACTCTTTTTCCATGATGCGCCGACCCACAAATCAGTCAGTCCTTTTTGACTGTGGGAAGATTATTCAATGCTCGGTTCCAATGGATCTGAAAATATTAGTGTGTTTTACTTTGTATCTGCCACATTAGCCTGCAAATTCACTTATTCCTTGGTGTTGCCCATGCACTGTAAATTCCCTGTGGCCAGGAACCAGGGCTTCTTTCATAAGGCTGTCCCCAGTTTGTGCAGCCATCTCCTCAAGACATGCATACAATCATCACAAAACTAAGGGCACCACAAAATTTTCCCTTTCTGGGGAAATCCCATTCCCACATTTGCTTATGTAACAGAATTCAGGTCCCCTTTTTCTCTAATCCCAGTCACCAGGTAGAGACTGGTAAGAACTACTAGAACTACTAGTTGCCAGGACTGCTGGTGAGATCCTTACAACATTTTCTTCTCCCATCTTGTCCATATCCCACTGAAGTCCAGAAATGACACAGCCACTAATTTACCAAACCCTCCAAGAGGAACACTGTTTTTAGCACTGAAGAATAAAATGACATGCCCAAAGGCACATAAAAAGCCTGCCTCCTGAACCAGAATCTAGGTTCAGTGGCCAAACCTCCTGACCACTAACCCTGTGGGTAAAGTCCTGCTCGAATTCAGAGGGACCTGCTTAGGCACCTCCACAGCACAGCAATTCTAAGAAATTCAAGCAAAATCTACCCTTGATTATTCCAAAGAATCCAAGGAGTCACAAATCCTGCCTGACCAGTAAGATGGTAAAGATTCCCACTACCAGACCTCTGACTTTAGACAAGTACCTCTCCAAGCCTAACTTTCATCATATGCAAAATAAGAATAACTAAATTTAAAGACTCTTTGTGATGATTAAATAATATCATCCATCTAAAATAGTACAGTTCATAGTAAAGTAAACTTAGAAGTTCGCTATCATCACTATAAAACTGGGTTGGGCCTCCAGACGGCGCTTGATTAAGCCCTGACACAGCTAAGGAACAAGGTTCCTCTTAGGTGACCCCAATAAACTTATTCCCATAGGCGCTATTCTTCACCTTTCCCATCTTTCCAAGCCCCTCTGGAGATTAAGTGTTCCACCACCCCAGGCCTCACAAAGCACCTCTCCTCTTCTCTCCAACTGGCAGTCCAACCCCAAGGAGCCAGGCGGACTCGGAGCGAGAGCACTTGCTGGCCCAAACTACCCCCAGAGACCCCAGAGGCCCGCCTCCCTGCCACCGTGGCCTGCGGGACTCCTATCCCCCCCCTCCCCAGCTTCCCCTCCCCCCCACCCCGCGACCGCCCTCCCGGGCCCCAGCCCCTTCCCAAGGCTCCTCCGCACGCCCCCCGCCCGGTACCCGCCGGTTCGAGCGGGGCCCTCAAAACGCTTCCTCGTCTCCCGGCCCGCCTTGTCGATAGAGCGGCCGCGCCCCCGTCCCCAGCGGCCATACCGGCTGGCCGAGGCTGCCGCGGCCGCCTCCCCGCGGATCTCCGCTGACCCGACCCGTGCGAGGCCGACGCCGGGCTCTGGGACGTAGTGGGGAGGCTGCGGTCACGGCCCACTCCGGTGCCCTCCGCCCGCGCCGCCGCACCTCGCTAGCAGGCTCGCGCGGGCCCCGGCCAATAGCACGAACCCACCAAGCCTAGCGCGATCTCGGGCCCAGTACGTGGCAGGTGGGGGAAGAAGAGGGGCGGGAACAAGAAAAAAAAAAAATCCGTCCTTTCGCTCCGCCTCACAGCAAGAGGCCAACCCAGAACGCATGCGCAGCGGCAGGGGCACGCGGCTGGCTGCGCCCGGGCCTGCGTGGGCCCGAGTCTCTGCTTTCTCACTGGATGATGGAGTGTAGCAGCGCGAGCCGAACGGATGCACGCATGCGCAAGGCGTGACCAGGCACTTCCGGCTTTCCTGAAAGCTTGAGTTTCGCGTCTGCCGCCGGTGGGTGGGGCATGGTTTGCTGTTCTGGACTCTTGAGTGTTGATCGAACGTGGGCATTTGTCCAAGTTTGGGTGTTTTTTGCGACCATTGTAATTCTCCTCGTCTTGTCTCGATAAAACTAATCCTTTTTTCCCGCCTTTCTTCCATAAACTCATTCATTCATTATTGGGCGCCTACGCTTCTTCGAGCACTGTGCTGGGAAGGGGGATGAATCAGTTTGTGAGCAGGGAGTTTCTAATAGCGTTTACGAGACTGGATAAACCTGTGAATGTGTAAAAGGAAAAGGCTGGAAAATTAAGGGTGCTAAGAATTCCGGAAGCCTTTTTGGGCAGCGTTGACCTCTATACTCTTTCCTTCTCTCTTACCTAAAGCAATAAATATGCGTTTTTATGTAATAAGTGCCTGGGCTCAGACTGGACTCTACATTTTGCGGAGGGCAGTGTTGAAATCTAGGGATGAGGGAGTGCTATTTTAAAAGTTGCAAACAACTTTTGCCTTACATGACGGAGACTAAGCAAAAAGCAAGTTGAACCCACGTGGTCCCCAGTTATTCACCAGATATTCCTGAAGGACCTGGGGTAAGGTAATTTAGGGTGAGAAGGTATGTTCTTTTAGTACGATACATAGTGTGATCTTTTTGCAGTTAGAAGTCTGAAAAATTCCGTTTGAGAGTGAAATATGTGACTTTAGAAGGCTTTTTGCCTCTAAATTGTATTTTCCAACACTGCATGTATTGCTCTTTGAGCAATTGCTTGCAGAGATTGAGGAGCAGAGGAATAAAGGAATGAAAAATGTCCCTGACTTTCTCTTCATTACTTGTTATTTAGAACTGAGTACTCCAGATTTGGGGAAATGCACAGCTGTCCAGTAATAATATTCTAATGTCCTTGAGATGGTTTGAGATGGGCAAAACCACACAAATATGATCAGAGGTAAAATATTCCCTAAAGGAAGTGAATTATATTTCTGTCAATTTTCCTAAAAGAAGAATAGATCCTGGGGCAGGAGATAAGGAGATGAACCTGAGCCTGGAATAAGGGGAAATAATTTCCTCTCTTTAGGCTCCCAGGAAAGGGACACTCACTTGAGTCCTGCCATTGAGAAGAAATACACAGATCCTTATTGCACTGGGACCAGCTCGAAGCTAGGAAAAGAGGCACCGATAGTGTGGTCTTGTGGAGGGGTTGGTGCATTTGGACTCTGAAAGCAGCTTGAGGTTCTTTATGTTATAATTCCTTCACGCTTCATCCCCAAACAATGAAAAGTCTTTTTAAATGCTAAAACCTGTTCCCAGCTACTGTGAAAACCGCGATGGTATAGTGATGATTCCTCAGATCAAAGCAACAGTAGGAGCTGCACAAGGCAAGAAGTGAGAAATGAGAGAGTAAAGCATCATTTGGAAGCCAGATCAGAGACTCAGGTGACATGAGGCAAGAAGGATGTCTATGCAACATTAAAGCATTTACCCAAGATTCTCCAGAAATATACATTGTAAAATTTTTAATGAAGAACTTTATGAAAGATTTCACCTCCTGCCGTCCTGTATGCAGACAGACTTACGATGTGATTAAGCATGAAATTAAGGACATTTGGGTTTATTTATATGTCATAGAGGAGGTTTAGAGAAGCACACAACATTATCAGCTGAGTGTGTCAGATTACCCCTTTAGGTTATAAACACCTTAATAACCAAAACCATATCCTGTTCATTTTCTTGTTTCAGCTTAATACTAAACTGTCCACAAACACTTCAGTAACCTTTCCTCTTCCTGGTCCTATAGAACAATTACATTTTTAAAAATAAGATCATAATGAACAGCTGGAACTCATTACCTAACTCAAGTATTAAACATTACCAATAAATTATGTCTCCCTGTGTGCTTCTCCCCGAGGTGATCCTTGTGCCTCTCTCCTGAATTTTGTTAACATTGCCTTGTTTTTAAATCTTCTATATAGTTTAATCATATATATATTTGCCTATGTGATGTGTCGTCATTCTTACTTGTTTATACGCATTATGTAGAGTATCATCTCTGTGGTTTTCTGGAACAATTTTTGCACTCGATATTATGTTACTAAGATACTATATTGCTACATGTAGCTGGAATTCATTTATTTTATTGCTGAATAATATTCCTTTGGGAGAGTATACCACAAATTTTTAAAATCTTCTATCAAAGTGTATTTAGATTGTTTTTGGTTTCTGCTGTGTGCCTACATAAACATCCTTTAGTATGTCTCTTGTAAAAGAGTATCTCTTGTTACATGGTAATACATGGATTACTGAATGGCAGATTATGCAAATATTTAGCTGTATAAATAATGCCAATTCTTGGTATCACTAAGACTTTTTTGGGGGGAGGGAGTGTAAATAGTATCTTTTTGTGGTCTTATTAAAGACCATAAGGATTACATTATAACCCTGAGTTTTTGTACCAAACATTTAACAATTAGACTTTTGGTCCCTTATGAAATTTCATTTGATTGTTCTGTATCCTTACTTATAATTCTATCTTTGAGTATATTGTTCACCACCATCCTCACCTCCCCCCCACCCAAATTGAAGGCTGTGATTGTATTTTCTCTATCCTTCCCAGCATCTGGCATTGATTGCCTGAGTGAATAATAGGCACTCAATGAGTAACTGTTGAGTCAGTGAAATAGTGATTACTGTTTCTGTAATGTGCCCACAGTTCCTGATGATACAGTTCTGTGTACTTAGGCTCCCAATAAATGCAGGTGATAACTGGCCAAGGAGTGATAACCTAAATTAAACTAGTTACCACGTTTACCAGGAACATGGTTTCTCCCACGGTATGTGTAGACATGGGTTTTAGTTACTGCTGTCTTTCATTAATGAAGCCAAAAAGGCTAAGTTATCATAGAATTATCACGTTTTAAACACTTATGGTCACATTTATTGGGGTAAGCATTAATCAAATCATTAAGAAAATTCTTCTGGGGATTCTGTAAGTGATTACACCTTTAAAATTCTATTAGAAAACATCTTACCCTCTTCTTTTGTCCAGAGTTTAGAAAGGTTCTGAGTCAGAGAAAATTGTACTTCATGCTCACCTGGCCAGCTGTCCTATGTGCAGATGAATCTGGTCTTAAAAGAATACCAAGAATAGTCTTGAATCAGAAATGTTGGAAATGTGAAGAAAGACGAAGCAGTGTAAGGAAATACCCACCTGTGGCAAGGGGGGAATTGAGGCACCAGTTCAAAGGTTGCTTTCCTTGTTGGTGCACTTCTGAAGAAGGGTTAGATTTGAACTGTGGTTTTGAGAGAGACAGTCAATTCATGTATGTACCACCTACTCTTTCTCCCTTTAAGTCTATGTGGCTAGAACTCTTCAACTGGATGGGGAAGATCCCAAGAATGAAAAAAGTAGATTCTCAGACTGGACGGGAAACGGGGCAAAGACTATGAGCCTTATAGCAAGTTGGATAAAACCTGTTTCGTCATGTTGTCCTTTCGTAGTTAGTATAAATCATTTTGAAAGTTTCAATCATCTCTGCTACCCTCAGGGGAACAAAAGAAAGGATGTGAGTTCCTCCTTGGGTGAGAATTTCAAAAGAGAAGTTACGTCCCTCCCCGAGAATCAGCTGTGTTGTGGCAGCAGTCGCTAAATAAAGAGAACTCCAAACGGAAGGGGAAACTCATGACAACCAAATGGCAGCCAGTTGGTCAGGTCAGCCTCCCTTCCATTGGCCAAACATAAAGATCTGTTTGTGTAAACAAATGAAGCTACCACTCCACGCAGAGATAATAAAGGAGAAAAGAATGATAGTTTTACTCTGTAACTTTGAGGAAGCCTTCTTAGCGCTAGCTAAAGAAAATACCTGTCTGTCCTACCAGCTGCGGAGCCATTGAGACCCTAAAATGTTTGTCCTTACCATGGGGCTCTACATCCAGCCCCTATTTAGAGAAATTGCTTCCTTGTAGGCAGTTCTTCCTAGATTTTATATACCTAGAAACTGGCACCTCCTAGGTATTCAATATGCATTATTGAATAAAAGAATACTCAGTTCCCCACCATTCTATAGGGTAAGCTTCCAGAAACACGGAGCAGCCATCACTGGTGAGTTCCTAGCTCCCTAGGAGTATAGGATTTTATCTCTGAGCAATCTGGAAGTGTTCACTTTTCTTCATTTATGTCTCCTGGAGACAGCAGTGAGTTACATCTGTGCATTCTGTCAGAGCTTTGGTTCAAAGACTAATGCCACAAGACCTACATGGAGATCTCACAGCTTTTCATTTGACTAAGAGTAAGGTGGGGTTTTTTGTTTTGTTTTGTTTTGTTTTGTTTTCAGCTCTTTTAAGAAACCCAGATGTCAGCTTCTAGAAATCATGCATGTCAAATCATAGTCTGGGTACTGAAAGGCTCTCACATCTCTAGTTTAACATTTATGCCAACGATCTTGCCTTTAGTCCCTCCATATAAATGCATAATTAAACAGGGCCTTTTTAAAAAGTCATTTCGGTGAAAACCAACTTATTATAAAAGGCGCAAAGTAAAACAATGAGATGACAATTTTCACATATTAGTTTGATTAAAAGAAGTTTCATAATACTTTACAGAAAAGGGTATCGCAGCGTAGACATTCACACGTTGTTGTCAGGGCGTAAACTGATACAAACTATTTAAAGAGTGGTATGGTAACTTTTATCAACATCCAAAACAGCCAACCCTATGTGATCCAGCAAGTCTATTTCTAGGGTACCAGAGAAACCCTTGGATGTGAGAGCACAGATATCCCCTACTGTGTTATTTTCAGATAAAAAACTATACAGCAATAAAAAGAAACATACACATACAGTTAGATCTCAAAAACCTTTTATTAGATGAAAAAAGCAAGTTTCAGAAAGTTATGTTAATGTGCAGGAAAGAGTTAACATACAAAATGAAACTGCTATGGTTAGAAAGAACTGCTTGCATGGTCAGCCTATGGCTAGTGACTAGGAACTTGGATTTCAGGAGCAGTCCCACTATTCTTTGATAAGGATGGTGCATTGAACCTAAACTGTACAACCAATGCGGTTTATGCTGAACACCTGCTTGCTTTCTGGGAGTGTGGAATTTGGGGATATGCCAGCTAAAGGGTGCCTTCGTGACCAGCTCCGAATAAAAACCCTGGGCACTGAGTCTCTAATGGGCTACAGCAGACAACATTTCACAAGTGTCCCAATTCATTGTGGAGGAATTAAGCACACCCTGTGTGATTGCACTGGAAGAGATCTTTTGGGAGCTTGTGCCTGATGTCCTCCTGATTTCAGTTCATGTGACTATTTTCTTTGCCAATTTTGCTGTATAGTGTTCTGCTACAGTAAGTCATAGTGATGAATACAGTTCTATGCTGAATCCTATGAGTGCTCCTAGTGAATAACTGAACCTTGGGGTGGTCTTGGGGACTACTGAATTAGTTCCCTAAACCATCTATATTTAAAAAAAAAAAAAAAAGGAAAAAGAAGCACAAGATGACGAATTTCAGTGGGTATATAATTTTATGTGTTCATATTTCTTGAAATCTGGAAGATTACACACCAAACTTAGTATAGTGGTTAACTGTGAGGAGACAGGGAAGGAAGAGAAGAGGGGCCTGGGTTTGGTAGAAATTAGCCAAAGGGCATTTTGGCTCCATCCGTCATGCTGTACTTTATTTCCTTTTTTTAAGAAAAATATACTCATGTAATACCTAGCTGGGAAAATATTTTTAAGTTAATTTAAAAATAATTTCAGCCTGCATGTAGAGTCACAAAATTTTAGAGCTGGTGGGGAATTTAGGGTTCACCTGGTCCTGCCTGTACCTTTAAAAAGGTAGAAGCTCAGGCTTCTGCCCTGAGAGTCAAGTATGGCCTTGAGTCACATGGCTTGTAGTTGGGACCACAACTCCCAGTCCAGGATGCTCCCCTAATCTGCAACTGCTTGGTAAGTACTGTAGTCAGAAGAGCCAGTCTTCTTTTTTTTTTTTTTTTTTGTTATTGCAAAGGTCCAGAAGGTCTCAATTGTTACAACGTGGTTGCATGGCAGCTTCTATCAAAGTTCAGCAAATTATCAATGTCATACTTCCACGTGTAACAAGAGCTGTACTGGAAGAAGATAAGAATTGGACCACAGTTCTCTGGGAAATGTAGTTTGTAAGCAATAACACCCTTAAATCATACCACTCTGCTTTGCTTTTATTTTTTTCTTCTTTGGTAAAATAGGGGGTTAACATATTAAGCAATGGGACTTCTCAGAAACATGATCAGTAGCTTGCAAAAAAGATTTACATCCTAATTCTACTTTTGAAGTACTTCACAAATAAGGACTTTAAAAACTAATTTCCAAGTTCATATATTGCTTTGGGGGCTATAAAATGGTACAACCACTGAGGAAAACTGTTTACCGGTTTCTTATACTGTTAAATATACACTTTATCTATGACTCAGCAATTCCAGTACCAGGTATTTCAAGAGAAAACATAGAGATTTATATAAGAATATTTATATCAGTTTTTGGGATGCCTGGGTGGTGCAGTCAGTTCAGCAACCGACTCTTGGTTTCAGCTCTGGTCCTGATGTCAGGGTCCTGGGATTGGGCCCACTTCTGGTTCTGGGCTCAGCATGGAGATTCTCTCTCCCTCTCCCTCTCCCTCTGCCCCTCTGGCTCATGCTCTCTCTTTCCCTCTCTCTCTGTCTCTGAAATAAATAAATAAATCCTTTAAAAAAAAGAATATTTTTATCAGTTTTATTCCTAGTTTTCAAAACTTATAAATGACCAAGTGCCCATCAACTGGTGAAAGCATAAACAAAATGTGATTTACCCAAAACACTGAACACTACTGCAATTAAAAGAAGCAAACCACTGATACAGCATGAATGAATCTCAAAAATACTATGGTGCCTGAAAGAAGCCAGGATCAAAAGAGGACATGATTCCATTTATGGCATTCTAGAACATGCAAGACTGATGTCTGGTAGTAGAAAGCACATAGGTATTACTTGGGGTTGGGGATGGCAGAGGATTTAACTGGGGTGGAGCACAAGGGAATGGTACAGGGTGATGAAAAAGTGCTTAATCTTCCTTAGGGTAGTGGTTTCACAGGTGTATACATTTGTTAAATGTTTTTTAAAAAACAAAATACTGTCTTTAGTGACCCACTTGTGATACTGAAGTTTCCTGTGGTGCGGGGCAACACGGAGCATTACACGTGACTGGCATGGATGTGAACATGCTGCATGTCCAACTGCAACAGCCTTTTTGTTTATTCCAAATGGTACGTCCTCTCATTTGGTAACATACCCTTGGGGACACTTTGAAGAAAATGCAAAGCCAATTTCAAGTAGCGTTGGAATAGCTATGTTTTGGCCAAGATAGGTTTATTGGGTTGTTTAATTGTTAAGAGATATGTGACTTGTGTGATCATGTTTACCTGTTTATGTTGGGCGTCAGGAAGCTTATGGTCTAATCTGAGACCCACTCCTAGCAAAAATAGAAGACCATCTGACATGTTTCTTGGGTACTACCTTCTTTGCTCCTACAATTATTTTCCCTTCCTCTGATTTCCTTACTTAGTCAGTTTTTCAGCAGCTTTTGTATATTTTTTCCAAATATACATTTAACAAGTTACATATATATAAACGAAGTAGTAGATGATGCATATGTAACACTACTTTCAATCTGAGTTTTGTATGTGTGTTTTAATAAATAATTGCTAATAAAACTTCTCCTCTCCTCTCTCAAGATTTAGTGTTTTGTTTTTAAGAAAAGGTAGATGGACACACACACAGAAAATGTATTTGAGAGGAAAAAATAACATCATGGAAGGCCACCTGCCCGCTGTACCAAATAATGAAGAGTTAAAGACGTCACAAGTCTGTCATATATGATTCATTTGACCTTGGTTGGCATATTTAGGTCCCTGTTCTTCATTTTAGAAGTTTCTGCATTGTTCCTAACATATTCCTTAACACAAAATGAAAAATATGCTGCCTGTATGAGGACATATAAACTCAAAAAAATGCTAAATGCTCCATAAATCTTTTGCATATTTTGAATCAAATGCAGAGTGAGCATTTCATTATATTAAAAAGTGAGGACAACGATAAATGAGGAAAATATTTTCACCAAATGTATCATTAAAGGTTAATAACTATAATGAAAGGAATTCATACAAATTTATGAGAAAAAAATAATAGCTCAATTGATAAATGGACAACACAAATAACTAAAAAATAAAATACCAAAGTAAACAAGTATATAAAAAACATTTATGGTACTGCAAATGGTGACATTACAAATTAGTGCAATGTTTTCAAGGCAATATGATAATATACACAAGGGATGTAAGCAAATGTCCATAACTTTTGACATGTTTATCTTAATCCTTAGAGTTTATCTTCAGGAAATAATTAAAAAGAAAGGGGGGAAAAGTATATATATACCAGTTTATTAATCATGTGTCACTACAATATAAAAATTTAAATAAGCTGGAAATCCAATAGAACTTAGTAACTTATGCTATATTATGTAATCAATTATTGTAAGGACTGCATTACTGGGTAATTTAAATGAAAATCAGGATAAAATTTCATTTACCATAATTACAGTTATTTAAATCCTTATGTATTCAAAAAGCATAAGAAAACATGGAAAAACAGCCATCTTTGATAGGTTAAGGAATTATGAATTTTGCTTTTTTGAAAAATATTCTTTGTAAATATCTTCCAAAATTGTCATAACATAGTCAGCAGTATTTTAAAAATCCAAGTAGGAAGCCATTTCTTCTCTTAGTAACTGTCCCTGCACCCCCCATGCTTGCCCCAGGAATGGAACCTAATCCTGGTATCTGTCTTGGACCTCATCTAAGGAGCCAGGTACCAGAGGTCCCAGGGAGACATATTAAGGGGGTTTCACAGAGCCAGAGAGCTCCAGGGGCTGCCAGGTGGGTATGATACAATTGGCACTTTTGGTCCTAGTTTCCCAAACATTTGCAAAGAATCCAAGTTCTTTTGAATGAGACAATGATTTTGACAATAATCTCCTTTGGTTGGTAACAGAAAAAAAAGAGGTAAGGTAAACTTCAAAATGGGAAGAGTAAGAGAAAAAGCAATCAAAACTCCAACAATTAAACAAGCAGCTCTGAACTGTCAGTTTAGACCCAGGAAAGAAAATCTAAAGGTCAGGATAGTTTGTTCCCCCAAAGAAACTACATGTGCTGCCACAAGCAGAAAGGCTACAGGGCATTGTTATCACACAGAATCTATCAGAAACATGGAAAATGGGCTCCATGTCATATCATGGGAACCAGGACTCTGAGTCTCCTTTTCCTGAAATTTTCTTTTTAAGTCACCATTTGGCTCCTATGGCCCCTGTATTTGCTCTTCAAATTGCAAAGCACCAAATAATTAATTCTTGCTTTCCTTACCCACCCCATTCAAACTCTGCTCAGACAAGGATCAAACAGGCTTATTCGGAGTAAGGGAAATGATTGATGAGCTCATCCTCAATGTAACTGCCTAAGCTCCACTCCAAGATATCCTGTCAGCGAGGTCATCCCCCATCCCTCCACTTCACAGTGGGCATGACACTCAGGCTGGCCCAATATTCCCTGAACACAATGCCTGTGGGCACATGTGGGCACATGACCAAGGAAGTGGTGCCAGTTCTTTGGTCCTTTGCTCTTCCTGCCCCTGCTTTACTCTATATCACAAGGAACTGAGCCCCACAGGTTCTGAGCTCAGCTGGCCTTCCCTGAAAGGAGGTTGCAGGGCAGGAGAAAGGGGATGCCAATGGCCAATGTTCAGCCATGTAATCCAATTTGAAGATGGAGCCAAACACAGAAGGACAAAGACCCAAGAAACAGGGAGAGGAACAGAATCCTAACACATTCTTTGAACTCCTTGCTTTTGAATTCCAGACCTAAAGTTAGTATTATCATATATTTTATGTCCTGAGCCAGGACCCTTGAGAGAAAAGGGGCTGCTAGTAATACAGAAGTCAGGATAACAGGTACAAATTAGAACAGGTTCAGGCAAACTAGAACATATAGTTACCCTACCTAAAACCAGCTCAGCCTTTGGACTTTAAAATTAACGGAGCCATTAAATTCTCTTTGACCCTTAACCTACTTTCAGTTGATCTCTATCACTAGACTTCCTGACCACTGCCTGAGGCAAAGGTTTAAATCAATAAGAATTACTCCCTAAGTAGTAGGATTTCAGGGTAGGAAAGTAAACATCAATGTCTGCCGTCTTATCCCCCACAATATGTATGTAAAGTTTGCACATTTTTGGTATAGCCATTCCAGGAAAATTATAGGGAATTTTGGTTGCTTTACTCCCAAGAAGACTGAAGAAGTGCAAAGAAAACTAAAATCACCAAGGGAACACATATACTCCACTCTCAGGCTAAAGGAGGCTCTTTGGTGATCTTTCTTTTCACTTTAAAGTGGCTCTTATTTAAGGTTTACTTTCATCTGAATATAAATTTTGGGATACAGAATAGGTCAGCCACATCTTATAATTTTTCCAGCCCCTATCTAGGGATATTACCACTACTAAAAACACTGACCTCTGAGAACTGCTTTTCGTCTTTATTCTCTTCTCTTTACTTTTTCCCATTAGCCTGTAAGGTCTCAGTTATACTGCAGATGAGATAGGCTCTCAGCTTGCCTAGGAATCCAACAGTCATTTACAACCATTTCTATAAAAAAAACACATGTTCGTTAGGGTGTGGTGAGAAGGGTATGGCACAGCTCACATGACATTTGTTAGTCCCTTAGTTCAGGGCACTCATAGCACTTGCCTAGTTTATGACAAAACAGAACACCACAATTCAAAGACTGTATGTCCTAAGTTCAGTGGGAGTGCTCCCCACTCTTGTAGAGGTCATTTTTTCTTCAGGAAGCCATTCATAAGCCATTCAAGTGTTTGAAATTCCATGAGCAGTGAGATTTTTCTAAACTCATAAGTAGTGCCAACTTTTCGTTTTTTGAGTCTCAATGTCACTTCCTCAATAAAAGGACCGATGTATCAAGAACCAGAAGGAAATATACAGAGGCTTTAGTAACCAGCTCATCTTTTTGTGTCTCACTGCCATTTCTTATAGAGCTAAATCCTCCAGTCACCAACATGCTCTTTTTTTTGAACAGAAAAAATATCCCTTTCCAGAGGTTAAACTGGCACAAAACCCTGAAGTAGAAATAAAAATATAAGTACATACAAATTAAAATATACAGATCAAAAGTATTATATATATAAGCAACTCCCTGCAGGGTTCATTAGGAGTCATTTTGTTCTGGAAGATACATTTTTCTCCTCATGTTCTCTTTAGTAAATTGTAAAAGAATTTGTTTTAGCAACATTTGTCACATTTATGATATAAGTAACAATGATATTTTGAATTATCTTGAATGTTAGGTGGAATTCTTTTCCTTGTATGGGTGAGAATCTATCGAATAATAGAAAAACTACCAAATCCATTATCCCTGATGATAATAAACAACAGGTTTTAGCCTTGAGCAAAATATATTGAGGGAGACTTTCTGGGAGGACTGAGTAATAAAGGAAAGAAACAGAATGAGCAAAACTTCATGTGAGTTGTACAAAAAGAGGATTACAACAGGGAGGAGTTTCACTGTCTAGATGCTTGTGTCCGCTTGGTCACTTCCACAGAGTGTCGTTTCCTCTACAATTACAGATGGCTCCAGCAGCCGGAAGTGCTCGCTGAGCGCTGGAACCGACCTCAGCATGTTATACATTCTCACACGCAGCCTCAGCGCCGTCACTGACGGCAGCACCTTCACTCTCCCCGTGGACTGCGACAGCGACTTCAACACTTTGGCAGCTTCACTCTGGAAGATTTTTGTTTTGACAGTGTAGAGGATAAAAATTTGCAATCCCTGGCAGATAGAGTAAAAGTTTAACGTTAGATGAGCATGGAGATACAGAATCAGGGAAGAGACTTACTTTACTTTTCAACCCACCCTTCTCATCATGCACACAGCTCCCCACCTCGAGTTTACATCGGCAGCTGCTGTGTACTTTGTTGTCTCAGAGGGCTGAGCTGGCGTTCCTCTCTTATGGAAAGTGCTACATGTAAGCGGTCGAGTCAGAAGACCCGAATTCAGGTCCCAGTTCACCACATGTTGGCTGTATAACTGAGAGGCTCTGTCTCTTCCGGACACCAACCGGGTGTCTCTGCAATCCAA
This sequence comes from Ursus americanus, assembly GCF_024610735.1. Lineage (NCBI taxonomy): Eukaryota > Metazoa > Chordata > Mammalia > Carnivora > Ursidae > Ursus > Ursus americanus. Next base: position 53,850,532 of record NC_142130.1, read on the forward strand.
GTGAATTCTGACACTAGCAACCCGGAGTTAGTGTCAGATTCCAAGGGTAAAGTCTCAGTCCTCGGACTGCCTTCACTTCAGATGCTAGTCAGAAATATTGGGTACCCACATTACCCATACTTCTGTCTGACTTGACTACAAAGTCGGAAGTTCCCACAACCCGCCTCCTTGCTTCAGGTTTGATAATTTGCTAGAACTACTAACAGAACTCAGGAAAGATCTTTACCTACTATTACCTGTTTATTATAGAGGATACAACTCAGGGACTGCCAAATGGAAGAGATCCTAGAACAAGGTATGCGGGAAGGGACATGGAACTTCCATGACCTGTCCAGGTACGCCACCCTCCCGGCTCTTCAATATGTCCACCAACCTGGAAGCTCTCCAAACCCCCTCATTTAAGGGTTTTTGCGGAGGTTCCATTATATGGGTTTGGTAATTGTATCATTAGCCATTGGTGACTGACTCAATCTCCTGTCCCTTTCCCCTTCCTGGAGGTGGGGCCAAAAGTTCCAAGCTTCTGATCCAGGTTTGGTTTTTCTGGCAACAAGACCCAGCCTGAAGCTTTCTAGGGACCCCAGCCACCAGTCATTCATTAGCATACAAAAACACTCATATCACTCCACAAATTCCACGGATTTTAGGAGCTATGTGCCAGGAACTGAGGACGAAGACCAAAAGTTGATGTTTTAGTATACCACAGTAACTTCACTTTTTCCCTAACATCTTTTATTTTCAATTTCTGAAGGAGGCAGATTGACTATGGGTCACTTAATTCTTCCAGTTCTAACATTCTATGATTGTACAGTTCTTGGCATTTTAGTAACATAACTAAAAATTTGGTGCATTTAAGAACAAAAAAAAATTTTAAGCACTTCCTATTCGTGGTTTTCCTGTCCTTTACATACAAAGATCAGATGTGCATAAGAAATTAATCCACAAAAGACTGAATATTATTTTCTGTACACTTTTAAAATGAAAACTGCCACTTAATGAAGTCCTATTGTTATCAGACACCGCTTTTCATTTAATTCTCACCATTTAATCCTTCTCATTTAATCCTAACACATCCTATAAAATAAGCCTTACTATCCCCGTGTTACAGGTGAGATAACTATAGCTCAGGTAAATTAAGTAACTTGACTAAGGTTACCCAACCAGTAATCACTGGAGTCTGGAGTTGGACTCAACTCTATCTGGTTCCAAAACTCTTCTAGCCAATATACTATTCTGCCTCTTGCTTGAACTGCAATAGAAGGATATTATAAAGTATATGACAACATCTAAGTGTCTACTCTTAATTTCTCATTAATATCCTTCGTTGGAAATAACAGACTAACATTTATAGTTGAATAACAGTATGTGCCAATGTTCACTTCTAGATTTTGATGATGTACTAGGGTTATATAAGATATTATCATTAGGGAAAGCTGGGAAAAGAGCACCTGGGAACTCTATACTATTTCTGCAACTTCTTGTTTTAAACTATTTAGAAATAAAAAGTTACTTTAAAAAATCTGTGATATCTCCAGATTAGCATCTCTAGGGCCCAAGCCTTAATAAGGATCTATTTCTAGAATCATAGCCTATAAATACTGTTGTAGGAGACTTCTGGTGCTCTCGTAAGATAACCCAAAGACCCTGAGACTTTAACTAATAAAGTCAATACATCTTGGCAAGGACAGACCAGTTCTCTGACCAAAAACAGGAAGATTAACTTGCTCATTATCCAACAGGTGGTATTTACTCTTCTGATGACGGACTTGATGACACAAGAAAGGGTGCATAGGGACATAGGTCTCAGAAGGGCAAATGTGGTCACCGGCCATTCTGATTGCTCAAGGGAGAGAGATCTATTTTGAGAACATGAGAAATCTGGTCCCCTTTGTGGATTACACCCTTTCATATTTAATTCTAAGGCAAAGACAGACTGGATGAAATTTCTGGTTGTGCAACTGTTAAGAAAAGACCCAGACCACAGAGAATTCATAAAGACACCATCCTGTGAAACTGTGTGAGTGGAATCCCAATACTTCTATACTCCTTAAAATCCCAAAGATGTTATTGAAAAACACAAAATGTATGGATCAGACTAATTCTCACTAGCACAAAGATCAAGTTTTGCTTTTTAAGTAGTATCTATAGCACTTAGTTAATGTCTGTTAGAATTATAGCCTTCTGGGGCGGCTGGGTGGCTCCGTTGTTAAGTGTCTGCCTTCAGCTCAGGGCGTGATCCCAGAGTCCTTGGGATCGAGCCCCACATCAGGCTCCTCCGCTGGGAGCCTGCTTCTTTCTCTCCCACTCCCCCTGCCTGTGTTCCCTCTCTCGCTGGCTGCCTCTCTCTGTGTCAAATAAATAAATAAAGTCTTAAAAAAAAAAAAAAAAGAATTATAGCATTCTAAATCTAGAAGGAGACTCACATGTAAACTAGTCACTTCAGTGTACATAAAAATCAAATCCTTGTTTAAAGTAAAGATTTCTAGCTCTTACCCCATAGATTCTGACTGACTAGGTAAGGGGTGAGGCCCAGGAATAAGCATTTTAACATACTATGTAAATTCTCACATAGGCAATAATATTCAGACCCACTTTGAAAAACACAGCACTAATTTTAACATGCCCCCTCCGTTTTATATTTTACATACCTCACTCAGAGAGGTTGTATGAGTTTCCTAAAATCATACGATCATTAATGGTAAAGCTAGAAGACAGCCTAACTCTCCTTTTAGCCCAGTGCTCTTGCCATATGGCCACCCTCAATTTTACCAGATAGTTTAAACATTTTGTAATGAACCTCTATTTTATAACATGCCCTTCATATGCACAGAGGAGAGAATATCCTTGATTATACCTCCTTTCAGGTACTTTTCTAAATTCCTCATCACTCTAGGCAACAAACCATGGGTCAACGGCAATCCAGACTAAGATTATCCTATTTATTTCCCTTCTGGAGAGTTTCCATTGGGTGTTAACAACAGTGAAAAACTGCCTTATGTTCCTTTAAATTTAGTGGCAGGCACATATCCATTGCTTGAGGTGGTAATTCTCAAATGGCAAAAAAAAAAAAAAAAAAAAAAAGTAATTTTCAAAAGAGGGTGAGGTGCTTAGAAACATTAAATGTGGTGGTTACAATTTACAGCCAAGCATCTCCCATGCTGCACTATACAGATTTCTCAACATTCATTGTCCAGTCAAATTCATCTAATGCTCTCTCCAATAGTTTCCATTTTGTATCAAAGACTTATCTCCTCAGTGATACTTGACCAGGGCCAGAAACAACCTCAGTGACAAGACAATCATCAAACACTGCAGTTGTTTCACAAAATATTAGACAACTATGGCCCATCCTGATATCACACAAGATGTTATCTACAATGAAAGATACACATGAGCATGTTTCTTGCATGAAAGACCTGGAAATCTAGTTAAGGAGATGAGACTTGAATGCATAAAAAGTTAATTTCTGAGTACAAGAAGAAAAAGGACAAGTGAACTTACAAAACTACAATAATTCTATTTAATTTGATAAATTATATTTATTGATTTAATTCATAGTAAAATTAATAAAGCTAGAATTAAAGTCATCACTTCAAGAGTTTAAAGCCTATAAGTAAATAATCTATGTGGATTATACCAATGTCAGTTTCCTGGGTTTGACAATGTATTATAGTTATATAAGATGTTATCATTGAAATAGCTGGGTGAAGGGTACATAAGAACTCTCTGTACTATTTTTGCAACTTCCTAGGAGTCCAAAATTATTTTTTTTAATTTTAAGGAATTGCATAAGAATGGGAAGAATAAAAAACAAAAGAAGAATTTTGACGTTTTTGCACAACATAAAATCTCAGTAAGTCTATAGAATTTCAATAAAAAAAGATTACTGCCAAGAATTAAATGCCAAGCTAATTTGTGGTTCACGTGTCATGGTACCTAAAGAAAAATTACCAGGTAGGAAAGTCCTCATTAATATTTACCAGCTACCTATTAAACAATTACTCAAAAATATACTAATGAGAGATTCATTAAGATTAAAAAGTCAAAACAATAAGACATTCCAATATAAAAGGACCAGCAAAAGGCATTGAGGCTATTTAAGCATAAGAAATTGTAGTTGAGTGTTTCAACTATACTTTAATTTAAAAAAAAATTTAAAGAAAAGAAAATGCCATTGAAATAATTATCAAATATAATCCAAGTATTACAAATATCTCTTGAAAGAAAATAATGTAGACACTCTAATTTAACAGCAATAATTGCAGAGTAAATTTTAAGTTGTACCAATAAAACCAAGAGACAGGAAGCAGCTACACTGTGTTAATGTTTTTAACTTAAAAAGGGAGGAATCAATATATGGTTGCTTTATTCTGGAAATTGAAAATTGTATCTTACTAAGTTGTAGTAATGTTTAATAAACAAAGATAATAATTAACAGAATGAAAGTGTCCTGATAATTAGAGAAGATTAAGTAAAAGCATGCATAATTTTTGTAGCACAATATATATAAAACTTAGGAAGAAATGGATTGACGTGAAAAATAAAATAAGATGACAGAACAAGATCAAATATATTAGTTTTGATGGTTAACATTCAGCTGAATAGCTAAAAGTTTAACTTTTTTAATAAAATGGAAAAACAATGAGAAAATGATTTTTTAAAAAAATACAAATCTGAATATATGGGATCTAAAAAGAGGTAAGTCAGAATCAAAGTGACACAGAAAGCTTAAAGATTAAAAAAACTAGTATAAATAGATAAGATCAAAGAAAAGCAAATTAGAAGTTGCTGCATTAATATATGGAAAATCAGATTTCGAGACAAAATGGGACTGAAAGTGACTTGCTATAATGATGAAAGATATAATGCACCAGAAATACACAATATCCATAAATTTCTAGGAACATGATAATACAGCATTAAATTGTATAAAGACAAACAGTGAAACTCCATATATAGACAGAAAGGTCTTTGTAGTATTTTTCATCAGAGTAAAAGCCATTGTTCTCTATGAAAGGAGGCACAGAGGTAAGAAGCACAGACAGAAATTCTGATTTCAAGATAAGTCTTTCAATAATGCACACTTGTTTTATCTCAGAATTTGACATTCTCCACGCAAATACACAAACAAAAATCCTCTAAGGCCAAACAGAATTATCTTCATTTTTAATCTAACATTTTTGTTCATTCAAGTCACTATTTTTGCCATGACAAAAATTAGAAGGTGACCATAATCCATAGTCTAAATGTTCTGCTTCTTAGAGTGGATACTCCCAATATATTAATAGAATGGGTTACAAAAAAGAAAAAGAATATAAATCTTCATTTCCTATTTTAAAACAAAATATGAATGGAATATTTTTTAAAGATTTATAATTAAATATCCTTGAGATAAGACTCAAGGAATAAAAGCACCTTCAGTCTTATGTATAGTTATGTTACAAAAACAACTCCATAAGTTTCTGCTCTTCAAATCAACCCTCTTGCAGATAACAACTATAATCTCTGGACAAAATATTTTTTAAAACCTACCTGAACACGTGAAGGAAAACTAAAAGCAGTCTGAAACTGGAAGGAGAATCTACATTTGGGAGAAAGGGAACTGTAACTGGGTAGGATTCCTGTTTTGTTTTATTTTAATATCTTTTAGCCAGAAGGCACAGTCTGATCACCCCACACAGGGTGACTAAACCTGGAATTAAAATAGGCAGTCTTACTAGGTTGAAGAACTGGAAGATGGGGTTTGGGACAACTACAGAATCTGAAAAATAAGGAGTAATATTCAGAATATCCAGGAAGAAACAGAGAAGGGGAGCTCCAGATTCTGTTTATTAATTCTGCCCAAATCTTTAATTGACCTCTGAACTGTAAATGCATGGAGTGCACTCTAAGAAGCCTGTCTGAGGCTAAAAAGACTAAACAAAGATTTCCATTGTTGTCCTCCCTAGGGGAGATAGTTTTCAGTTTTAGTCCAGCTAAGTTAATTATATGCTAACTCCATTCTTGGTAGGAATAAAACAGAATGAAGAGTTGCTAGAGCATATTATTTATAATGCCCAGGAAACAACCAAAATTACTAGACATATAAAGAAACAGAAAAACATGGCTTGTACTAAACAAAAAGGCAATCAATGGGGATTGATTAAAAGACCCAGGCATTAGAGTTAGCAGACAAGGAAAAGTGTTATTATGATTTGTGTAGGGTGGTAAAAGAAAATGTACTCATAATGAGCCAAAAATTAGGAAATATCAGCAAAATAAAATCTATGGAAAATACTAAGATAAAAACTCTTGAAACTAAGAAAGTATGATATCTGGAATAAAAATCATTAGATAGAGTTAACAGCAGACTGGAAATGATTAAAGGCAAAATCAATGTCCCTGAAGATGGATCACTAAGATAATCCAATCTGATGAATAGTAAGAAGAAGAAATGAGAAAGAATAAACAGCTCAGGGACCTGTGGAACAACAGCAAATGGTCCAACATGCATATAATTGAAGACCCCAAAAAAGAGAAAATTAAAATAACAGGATAGAAAAACTATTTGAAAAAATAAAGATAAAAAATTCCTCAAATTTGGTGAAAGATATAAATAAACAGATTCTGGGAGCTCAGCAATCCCAAGCAGAATAAATGCAAATAAAATAATATCTGTGCATATCTTAGTGAAAATGCTGAAAATTACAGATAAAGAGAAAATCCTGAAAGCAACCAAAGGAAATAATGCATTACATACAGAGGAAAAAGAATATGGAAACACTGAGGATGTCTCATCAGAAACTGGAGCAGGTTTGTGAAATGACTCTTTCATAATACCAAAATGGGGGGGGGGAATCTATCAACCCATTATTCCATATTCAGTGATAATACCCTTCAAAAATGAAAGTAAACAGAGGAATAAAAAACTAGAATGGCAACAGAAAACAAATAGTAAAATGGTAGATATAAATTCACCCATGTTAATAATTACATCAACTCTAAACAGACTAAACACTCTAATTAAAGACAGAGATTGTCAGAATGAATAAAAGGGTAAGACCTGCCTATTTGCTATGTACAAGATACATACTTTAAGTGTAAAAGCACGGATAGGTTGAAAGTAAATGTATTAAAATATATATACCATTCAACCAATATACACAAGAAGGCTGGATATCAGATAAAATAGATTTCATGCCAAAAAGTACTATCAGAGTTAAAGAGGGACAGTTCCAAAGGATAAATGGTTAATTTACCCAGAAGACATCACAATCACAAATGTATATGCATCTAATTGCAGAACTTCAAAATGTGTGAAGCAAAAATTGACAGAATTAAATGGAAAGTAGACAAATTCACAATCACAGTTGGAGATTTTAATACTCCTCTTTCAGCAATTGAGAGAACCAGACAAAAATATTGGTAAGGATAGAAAATCTGTACATTACCAACAATCACTTTGACCCTACTGATATTTTTAGAACACTACACACAACAATTGCAGAATGCACGTTCTTTTCAAGGATAAATGTTTCCTCAAGATATACCAATTCATGGCCATAAAACTATTATCAATAAATTTAAAAGAAATGAAATAAAAAATTCACACACAACTGACCAACACCGCATAATGAAGTAACAGAAAAACTAAACAGACCAATAAAAAGCAAGGAGATTGAATAAGCAGTCAAAAACCTCCTGATAAAGAGAAGCCCAGGATCAGATTACTTCACAGGTGAATACCACCAAACATCTAAAAAATAATACCAATTCTCAAAAAAACTGAAGAGGACAGAACACTTCCAAACTCATTTTATAAGGTCAGCATTACCCTGACACCAAGCCAGACAAGAACACTACAGAAGAGGGAATTTCAGACCAATATCCCTGACAAACACAGATGCCAAAATCGTCAACAACTATGCGAGGCGATGGATGTGTTCATTATTTTGATCTTGGTAATCATTCCATAATATATATGTATATCAAATCATCATGTTATACACTTTAAAGATATACAATTGCATCTGTCAATTATTCCCAATTATTCCTTAGCTACATAACCTTATAAAACTTTAAAAGAGAGAGAAAGAAAAAATTCGGCTTATCCCATGGGGGTCTAGGCTCCAATAGTAACTGTAACATTGTCTATATCAACCATATCAACCATGCTGAGGAGCTGCCGTGAACTTATTACATGGGAGAAAAGGAATCAGGAGGTGTTTTCTAAGCCAATCCCTGGACAAAATCTCTTCTTCTAAGGGAAGGGGGACTAACATGGTCTAACTGTACTGCAATTATATTCTATGAACTGTGCCCAAGAAAGAACATAGTAGGTAAGTCATAAAGAACTTTCTTTCCTCTTCCTTTGAAATGTACTGAAAATAGTGTCTCCTAAAGGTAACTAAACAATGACCTTCAAGGTCACCTTTAGTTTAGTCTAAGGTGATATCATCCCCACCACTGCATGATCTGCTCCTTTCAGACTAATCCACACCATACCTGAGTTGTGTTGAAAAGGCAGAACATGTAGTTGAAGATAAGGCTGAGGTCATCATTACCAATTAGCATAAAGTATGCCAGAATCCAGGTAACTCCAAAAACAACTGTAATAGATAATGTACTAAGAATCTTCTTTAGGAAGGAAACCTTTTTTGTGCTAGATAAGAGAAAGCAAGAAAGAGAACATGGTTTTATTTCTTAATATCATTTTACTTATTAATATCACTGTTACCCTCCAACTGAGAATACATATTCGGGTGCCCATATATACTGTTTAACAATATTATGCATTAGGTGGAAAACCATGTTCGACCTACATCTGGATAAAATCTGATGTAGCAAGCTTCATTAAGGAGTACAGTGATACTTGCTGGAAAGCTCAGGCATAAACGGTCCTTCATACACTACTGCAAGCAAGTACCACACACACACAAAATCAGTGTTTTCTTTGGAAAGGGATTTTATCTTGGTGATTATCTTGTGGATCAGCCAGTAAGAAATTCCTTTTCTGGGCATCTGGTACTTTCCCATGATGTACGTTGATATGAGAATGAAAGGTTAGTAAGATGTAGAAATCTAGGAATCTGAACTCAGCCATATGACTTACCAGGGGGATACTGGCAATTGTCCGACAAGCAGAAGCTTGAAAGCACTTTGCTCAGTAGAGCTGGCCTTTTTTTTTTATTGTTCTTTGGAGCCCTGACACCACTATATTGAGAAGCCTGGACTGGCCTAATTGATGATGAGAGAACTACACAGAACAGAGATTAGCTTTCCCAACTGAGCAGCTCCCACTCAAAACCACCACCCACCCACCACCAGGCACAAAACTAAGTCATCTCAGATCATCCATCCATATTCAAGTCAGTGAAGGCCAGAACAAGCACCTGACCAACACTCAAACTTAGGACATATGATAATAAATATTTGTCACTCTAAACCAATAAGTTTTGGGGTGGTTTGTTATGCAGCAAAAGCTAGCTGATACATGAAAGATAATTTGTTAAACAATCAAATTGTAACCTGCTTTTCACGGTGACTAAGCCAATTTAAGAACCATGAGCTGTCAGTCAAAATCTAGAAATATAAATTTGTTGCTCTCTGTGACCAAAATGATACTGTTTTAAAGGAAATATAACCTATTCTGCAATTAGGCTAAGAAGATTTTACCAAGATGTTTCTGCATTGTTAATAAAGGTTTGAATGATTAGTAACGATAGCCTTCTCCCGCACATTTCCCCTCAGTATGGATTATCATCCATACAGGAAAGATGAAACTTACTCTCAATCGGTAAAGCACATATTTAAGATGAAATTCCCACTAATGATGGTTGTTTTCACACATCTGTTCATACCAAATGGATCCATTTGGTGACCAACAGAGCTCATGGATGTGCTTATAATAAATGTACTGGGGGTAAACACAGTCTTGAAAAATTAAACCTAGATTCATGGCCTCATTAGCACTGCGTTCTAACCAGTTGTGATGTTTGAGGTGTGGCTAAGGAGAGTATATCCTTTTAATAGTTTCTGTTCTTTACCTCCCCAACTGAAAGCTTTTTTGTTTACCAGGGACAACAATGAAAATGCTTATTGAGGCCAGGAAGGTTATAATAAGGACAGAAGCAGCACACGTGGGAACTGATGAGCCAGAGTGCACATGTCCCACCTGCAGGAAATGTGGACGCAATGCTGCCAGATGTTCCAATTTCTCAAGAGAACATATAACGTTTAAGTGAAATCTCCCAATTTGTATATGTTTTAAACTAATTTTAAAAACTTAAAGTCACTATCAGATTCAAGAAACACATGTAAAATATAGCCTGCAGCTACTAGTTTGTAAAATGAAATAATACAGTTACCAGCATCTCCTCACAATCTTCTCATTTCTTTAATGATTCAAATCCGATTTCTTGAATATTTGGGATTGGGGGAGAAAATTTCTTTTTTTGAAGTCTTTGGGTTTAGTTTTTAGTGGGGCTTATACAGCACGAAAGTGTGTTATGTAGTTCCATATTGTTGGAAGATTTACTTTCTGAGACAAAGTTTAAAAGAAAATCTTCCCTGCAAATCATATATCTAGGCCATTGTTCCAGAAGTCTGAAAACTGTTTTAGGATCTGTCGATGTACTGTGGTGCTGTATTATGTACTACATGAGTCATGCCTGGAAGCATCTCACGAAGGGGTAATCTTACCTTGTCAGATTCTGGTTAGTCTTCCATATCACTTTAACTACAATGATAATAAATATAACAATATTGTTGATGAGGATAATGGTGATAGGTATCATGAATGACCACAACAACGGACTTGATATAAGACCATTGTTGCCTGAAACTGCCAGCCAGCAGCTATGGGGAAGAAAAAAAATGATTTTAGTAGATTAAAAAAGGTTATACATACTGGTTCTCTATGCTATTAACATTACTGACATTCACTTTACTGAGAGAACTGCCAAAAGCCAATATCCCTTTGCATTCTATATATTTGAAATGACTCTCAAGAATTCAACTGCTAGAAAAAAAATGAAATACATGAGTTCTGCCATATTTCTTGATGTATGGGCTAGTGGAAAAAATAGCTTTTAAATCAGGCAGTCCTAAATTTAAATGTCACACTATCACTTACTAGATGTCTGACTTTAGGCAAGTTATTGTTTTAGTACATTTTTTAACATGAAACACATCCAGGTGGCTCAAAATTTTAAAGGTACAAGTCATCATAGAGAGACAACTGCCCCTACAACTATCCCTCCTACAACTATCCTTAGTCACCTAGTTTCTATCTCCAGTGCTAATCAATGTTTCTTGTGTATTCTTCCAGATTTAGGTTATACATATGCCAGCAAATACATTTTTTTCTGATTTTTAAACAAATAATAACATGATACTTCTATAACTTACTTAACAACATATCTTGGAGATCACTCCAGGTGAGATTATAAAGACTGTCATTATTTTTTATAGCTGTATGCTACTCCATTTTTCTGTTACAGGGTTATTTACATAGTCACTTATTGATGGGCATTTTTAGAAGTTTAATGTTTAAAAATATTTTAATAGTTTTTTAACCTCACTGCATCTGTTTTGAGGTTTTTGTTGCTGTTATTGTTGCAAATGGTTTTGGTGTATGTTTTTTTTTTCTCATCTGTGAGGTATGGTAATCACTTCCTGGCATTGTTACAAGAATGAATTCATTTATTTAATAAGTATTTACAGGATACATGTATGTGATATCTAGTTCTAGATATCAGATATTAGCAGTGAACAACAACAATAAAAAAAATTTCTTCTTTGTGACATGATACTATATATAGAAAACCCTAAAGGCCTCCATACTGTTTTCCACAGTGGCTGCATTCCCACCAACAATGCAAGAGGGTTCCTTTTTCTCTGCATCCTTGCCAACACTTGTTGTTTCTTGTGTTTTTGGTTTAGCCATTCTGACAGGTGTGAGGTGATATCTCATTGTAGTTTTGATTCGTATTTCCCTGATGGCGAGTGATGGTGAGCATCTTTTCGAGTCTCTATTCACCATCTGGATGTCTTTTTGGAAAAATGCCTCATGTCTTCTGCCCATCTAGAGAGCTTCACAAGTGGACCTCAGATGAAGTATTTAACTCCACAGTGATTTTGCCCCGTGAAACAGACCATGAAGACAGCGTTATCATATACTTGCAAAGACTTTCCCCCTCAGGCGTTATAATTTCCCATGTTACCTCAACCCTTCAGAAAAGTCTGAAACAGGCCATGTGATGGTGGCACTAACAATTAGGGGATGGGGCATTAAAGAAGAGTGTGTCCTGCCCTGCAGTCACCCCTTAATTGGGTCCTTGCAGAGAAAGCAGTATCTCAGAGGAAGTGGGTTAGGGGTTTCAGGTATGACTGGCAGAGCTGGAAGCAGTTGGGGGAGAGCATGGGATATAGTGGTGCAATTGCTGCGGGAATAACTCAAGAAAACCAAAAATACTCCCTCCTCTTTCTACATACATCCCAAAGAAATGTGGCCCTTGAAGCACATGTACAGGGTGAAAGGTGGGGGATGTGGGTCCAAGATAAGGCAGATATTTATGTTAAACATCCTTCTTCTCTTCCCAACTTCTCTTATTATCATTGCCTCATGTCTTCCCTAACCTTTAACAGTGTACTCAGGAAAGAATCTGCTGTCAATTACTCATAGCTTAGCGTGAATATATTTAAGATGGTAGGCTTCTTTCTCCTGAAGGCTTTTATAGGGGCAGCTCTAGCCCTGTCCCAAGGTTAGGGTAGGAAATCAGTGGTGCGGTTTGAAAGGAATTGCCTCTCCTGTGACATAGTTGCATCTTACCCCTGATCTGTAATCGTGGAATTAAATTTTTAAAATTCATTAAAAGATATTTAACCCTAATTAAACAGAAAAAAATAGTACCTGGAGTATTTGGCTCCTAAAATCAAGCCAGGCAGATAGCCTCCTACTCTACAGTCGGGCACGGTCAGCCTTGGACATAGGTGTGCACCCTAACACCACAGCCTTCCCTTGGCTATACTGGCAGTTTGTTTTAGTTGCTTTGGGACTTACGGTGGAATCTGGGAGTGAGCATGGTTGAATTATAAAAGGAGAGGGGAGGATAAATTAGAGAGCAATTGCCATTTGGTAGCGGAAATACAGGTAAAGGGGCACCCGGGTGGCTCAGCTGGTTAAGTGCCTGCCTTCGGCTCAGGTCATGATTCCAGGGTCCTGGAATTGAGCCCCACATGGGGTTCCTTGCTCAGCTGGAAGCCTGCTTCTCCCTCTGCCTGCCCCTCCCCCGCTTGTGCATGCTTGCTCTCTCTCTCTCTGATAAATAAATAAAATCTTAAAAAAAAAAAAAAGAAATACACATAAAGAGTTCAGCTCAGTTTTCTCTTTTTTTTTTTTTAAGATTTTTTATTTATTCATTTGAGAAAGAAAGAGAGAGCCCGAGCAGAGGGGAGGAGCAGAGGGAGAAGGAGAAGCAGACTCCTTGCTGAGCGGGAAGCCCTATAAGGGGCTTGATCCCAGGACCCTGAGATCATGACCTGAGCCAAAGGCAGACGCTTAACTGACTGAGCCACCCAGGTGCCCCTCAGCTCATATTTCTTCTCTCCCACCTCACAGAGAACACAAACACCATACAGTCAGATATTTCCATTAGTAACAACTATTAACACTGTAATCTCTGCGAGAATTTTTCATGTGTGATAAATCATCATAAAATATTCATTCTAATCGTATCAACATAAAACCGGTCATAAGAATGGATAATGCTCTTCAAACTATAAAACATCTTCACACTTTCTTGACCCCTCACCGTGACCTCAGAGTGGGTGTTACTATGATTGTTATTCCTATTTCCTAGATAAGAAAACCAAGATAAAGGGTTACTAAGGAGCACACATACTGTGTCCTATGATTTTTAGGCTTAATAAAAGAAGACAAATCTAACAAAGTTTATATTATCAATTTAGAAGGTAATAACTTGCTTTACAAAAGGATTTATCAGGAAACTTTCATGTCACTACATTTAAAATACAATGTATTGTTTGAGAATTTGAAATACCCACTTACAATACATTATGATACTTATAAATGAAGATGCATATATACAGTGACACTTGGACTCAATATCACTGAACAGTTACACTCTTATAACAAATAAATGGACATTTTAAAAAATATATAAACTCACATTTCTTCTTGTCGGTAGTCTAACTCCCATTGTGAACCACTCTGAGAAAAAATAATTCCCACTGTCACAACCACCACTACAGCCGGGACTCCTATATGACAAAAGAGAGGCATTGAATTAATAATTTACCCAAGACTGGAATTCATTATAAAAGAATATGAATGAATTATACATCTGACCCTTTTCAAGACTGTGCTGTTCTTCCACTGTAGACAATGTACCAAATGATCTTCAGATGGGGGTCAGTGGAGGACACAAGTTTTGGTAACTGCTTGCCTCTTTCTTTTATTGTTGGCTCTACCTACTAATCGTATACATTTCTGATTTCTTTGTAACTCTTACCACAATTTCCATTCTTAAATGGCCTAATTCCTCTTCCCCTTGAATAAATTTAAATTTAGATATGGCCCACACAATTCTTTTCTGGAACCCAGTAAATTTTCAAATTATTTTTCTTAGAGTCACTTCTGATGTTCTTGAAACATTTTTTTAAAGTAGCTAGGAAGTTAATCCTATGTGGTCTAAATTTCTAATGAAACTAATAGAGATGGCAAAGGAAATTAACATCTTGAGGTTAGCTTAGGATGTGACTAGTGAGGCTGCCTGATCACATCTGCCTCCTTCCCAGGAGTGTGAGCAACGAGGCAGAAGGCGCCCTCCTAGTGACCGCTGGATGGATTTCCATCTCGCCTACCTCAAGGTCTTGTACTGTTAGGTTGCTGAAATTAAGTTATTTCAACAAAATTAAATTTCTGAGTGAGTGGAAAGGCAAACACCTACCCCATCCGATTAAAGAGATGAACAGAATGAAATGTTGAGGAAGAGGCTTCATGGTCCTAATGAGAAGGAAATAGAGCTGTGCGGCGCTCAGGGCAGTCCAGGTAAACGTCACTAACAAGAAATAGTGCAGCAAGACAGCGACGGCAGTGCACGTGGGATTCCAGACGTCAACAGTGTCTTGCATGAGCATTTCATTTCTGTCTGAGTCAGTCATACCGGTGTCACTATCACTTTTCTTTACATTCTTATTGGAGTTTTCAATTCCAAACACAAAGAGGAGGTTAAAAATCAACATGGATGCACACAGACTGACCAACACCCAGGTTACTGAAGTTTTTCTGACGTTCCTGAAAACAAAAAAGCAAATATAATCAAACAAATAAACAGCACAGCTGCAAGAAATAAACTCGAGTGAAACTGTGAGTGAACAAAGAAATATTATTACCCACTGGAAATCCAGCTCATAGCCCAGTGGGTTATGCCTTCCCAAGCACACTGGAAGAGCACCCTGTCTTCGCATTTCCACAAAGAGGTGAGTTAGAGAAAATAGGTTGATGCACCCTTCCTTAAAACTGTGTTGTAATCAAAGGTGACAGCTATTCTTCAGAGAGGACCCCCCACTGAATGCTACTTTCTGGCATCTATACCCTGTGTAGTCCCCCCCCAGGGCCAGCTTGTGACTTGATCTAACTAATGAAATGCACCAGAAAGCCTGGCCGCTGGGGTCAACTCATTCAGCAGATAAAGTAGTGCTTAGGGCCAATGATACTTTTATGGACCGCAGCAAAGTTTTAACTCCTTTTAAAACCTGAAGGGAAAAGAATGAACTTTTATAGGTCAAAGTACAAATAGGAGTAGATAATATTAATATATTCACCTTTATACCAATACAGTTGTAAAACACAGTTTTTAAATCTTTTTTTTATGGGAGAAGGATCCCATAAAGGCACTTTGCCCATGAAAGTCATAATAAGCGTTCCCTTTGGTTCTCCTTGGAGTTCTGAGCCTCCGGGTAAAACGTTTAGCTAACCTGCTGAAGAAACCACATAGGAATGTTCTGGGACTATATGGAGATGGAGAAAGACCCAGCTGTCCCAGCAACCCAGAGGAGCCCCGAGTCCAACTCTACCCACCATCTGACTGCAGTCTCACAGGAGACCCTAAGAGAGACCAATAGAGGAACCATACAGTTGAGCCCAGTCAAGCCACAGAATTGTTAGAGAGAAGTAATTAATGTTTTAAGCCACTAACTTTTAGGGCAGTTTCTTCTACCACAACAGACAATAGGCTCTACTCTAGATTTGCAAACATATACAAAGGCTATCTATAGAAAGGCTCTAAATGGATTTTTTTAAATTTCAAAATAGGAAACTTGCATATTAGTAGATGAATCCATGTTCAAAGGTAGAGGAAAACATCTCTTGCATTTTAAAAAATATTTTATATAAAAAAATTAAGATGGATTTTAAAACAATAAGGCCAAATATAATTTTAAACTACTTTTACAAGTTTGAAACAAAATGGTATAATATTTAGCTTACCTTACATTTAAAGAGCAAGGTTCCCATAGACATTTTAAATTAAATAAAAATATTTAAAATTTGTTCCGTGGCCTATTGCTGCTACTGAAGATATTCTTAGCAGACTGATGATTACTATCTCTCTGAAAGGCCTACACTCAACAAAATTTCACATGTGTCTTTTCTGTAAGACGTTTCATAACCCTTTTTCCACGGAGTACCTCCCAAGGACTAGTGTCCCAAGGACGATACTTTAGGAAACACCTGTTGATAGTCAAATGGTCAAGATGCTCTGAATGA
Source organism: Ursus americanus (assembly GCF_024610735.1). Classification (NCBI taxonomy): domain Eukaryota; kingdom Metazoa; phylum Chordata; class Mammalia; order Carnivora; family Ursidae; genus Ursus; species Ursus americanus. The sequence goes on from NC_142130.1 coordinate 53,867,300, forward strand.
GCCAGTTAATATATATAACATGCTTGACAACTGTTCCTTCATTTGAAGATGTAATTTCTCGGTGTAGAACCAAGTGCTCTTTAAAACTTTTGGGTTTTTTTTTTTTTCTTCTCATCTTTATCTAAGATCTTTGCTAGAAAAGAACAGCATTTTCTCATTTTCTCTGCAAGCTGGCATTGTTTATCAGTAGTCTTTAGAAGGCAGCACGAGAGAGAAAATGTGTGTGTGCATGTGCTCCTGCTCACGTGCATGTCCTCTGGTGACCCACCTGCATGTTTTCAGATTGGCAGAGAATTCAAGGTTGCCCTAAATAAGGTGGATCTCAAATGTGAGGTTTCATATTCTTTTTACTGTGCACGTATTGTTTTCCTTAGTGGGTAAAGGCAGATATAGCCTTAAGTCCCCTCTAGTGACATATTACAATTCTCTGTATACTATGCCATGCAGTCTAATATTGATGAAAGTTTTAGAATCTCCATCCAGTACCATCTAAGCCCTCTGAGGTTTTCAGACTACGAGGCCTCTTGGAATAACTATTTCCCTAAGTTTATTACTGTGCTTAAAATTCTAATGTCTTATCCCCATCCCCCATAACATAATAAAAGATTATTATTTAAAAAAAAGATGGAAAAAGCCAAACCATATAGAAAAAGACTGATAAATTCAATTGCATTAATAGTTAAAACCCCATATGGCAAAAATTAATACATAAATATACAAATAAAGTGGAAAAAAATAAAATAAAAATCTCATATCTGGGCAAAAAAAATTCTAATGTTTTGAAGTACCCATTTTAATTATTCATTATTATTATTTAATATTTAATATTATTGGTATTAATATTTAATAATAATAATATTTATTTATTTTAATGTCCCAGAATCTGATGAATAAATCTGTTCATTATTTACATAACCTTCATGATTTTATAATATTCCATCATGAACCCTCTCAGTCTTTGGGAAGGTGCATAAAAAACATATCTTTAATGCATAAATATTGTATATTTAAACAGAACTTTGTTAATTCCCTTGATTTTTTTTTTAAAGATTTTATTTATTTATGTGACAGAGAGAGAGAGACAGCCAGCAAGAGAGTGAACACAAGCAGGGGGAGTGGGAGAGGAAGAAGCAGGCTCATAGCGGAGGAGCCTGATCTGGGACTCGATCCCGGAATGCCGGGATCATGCCCTGAGCCAAAGGCCGAAGCTTAATGACTGCGCTACCCAGGCGCCCCTCCCCCTTGATGTTTTAGTTGAGATTATCTGGATAATTCAAAATTTCATTCAGTTTTTTGAAATTTTTAATGACTAGAACTGAAAAAAGTATTTAAAGAAATCCTTTTATATAAAACAAAGTTAGTTTCTAATTTTTTCCAGTTTCAAACATAAATTATAACCCACAGGGAGAACGGGCTATTTTCAAATACCCTGGCTCTTCTGTGTATTACTACCTTCTGTGCATTAATATTACATTATATTATTTTTACATATAACATATATTATAATTTATATATTATGTAACATATATTGTATATATTTAAATTATATATAATTTATTATAACTTGCACATATTATATATAAATTAAATATAATTATGTGGGACCCTGTCTATGAACAAAGAAAACTATTTGATTCACAATTTAAAAATCAATGCCATTTTTAGATTTTTGTTTTTATTTCCTGATGAGTTTTTAGTGACAGCTATGGCAGCAAAACTGTGCTAAGAAACATGTTGACAGATAATGAAAAAAAAATCTGGTGACGACTAGAAGGGGTGAAATTTTAGGCAAAGAAACTCGTTATGCAGCTACTGCAACTTATTCACATGGGATCAAATAATTGTTCAAGAGTGATTATGACAGAAATACTAATGAAAGGACAAATACAAGAGCCATATCCTTTTCCATGACAGACCTGTAATTACATGGCATGGAATTTTCCTTTAAGGCACTTACCACTATTTGTAATTATATACTTAATTCTGTATATATTTGTGTAACATCTGCCTTCCCCTGAGAATGTAAATACCATGAGAGATGGAGCTTACTTGTCTCATTCATTATCTTGTATTCAGTCTGAACATGGTGCTTGGCCCATAGTTAGCATTCAGTATAAAACCTTTAAATGACTGGCAAGAGACTCATTAAGTGTGATGGATACAGAAGTGGAATCAAATGGAATTCTGGCTCTTTGAACAAATGGCTGATTCTAAGTATGAGGCAGAGAAAGTGAAAAATGTGCTTGGGTCATCTTGTTGTATCTGAAATAAGAAAGTGCTGATAGGGACATGCCAAAACAACATGAAGAGATTCCCTCTGGTTACAGCGGAGAGTACACTTCTTTACAAAGGAAGACAGTAACCAGATGTAGAAAGAACAATAAGTAAGAAAGTCATCATTTTCAACCATCGATGTAGTAATATATTCCAGTAAGCATCATTGGTGGACACCAAAACCACTGAGAAAGAGTTGAGGAACAGGATAGTCACAGAATCACGAAGAATCATCCCATGGATTATCTTTTACTTAAAAAGGGAAAAACATGAACCTTTAGGGTGTAGAAATCCAGTAGACACTACTGTCAACAAGGGTCAAATGTAAGAGAACCAATAATGGGACAAACTCACGTTACGTGCTTCTTCCTCTGTCACACTGAAAAAAGGCTTCATGATTTAGTACTCTCATCAAAAATACTTAATCTGTATCTAATCATGAGGAACATTTCAGACAAATCCTAAACTGTAGAATATTCTACCTTCTACGACATAACTGACCTGAACATCTCAAAAGATTTAATGTCCCGAAAGACCAAAACAAACAAAAAAGCAGAGGAATTATTTTGGGCTAAATGAGACTAAAGAGACATGACAATGATTGAATTGGAGGAAAAAACACCCAGTTATAATGAACGTTACGAGGACAACTGGAGAAATTTTAATACGGGTTATATATTAACATGGTAATATTATATTAATGGTTTAGTTGAATTTTCTGAGTGAGGATAATGGTACTATACTACAAAGGAGAATACCTTTGTTCTTAGGAAATACTTGAAGAATTTAGACACGACAGTCACGATGTCTACAACTCATTTTCAAAATTAGGGCAAAAAATAGAAAAAGAAATAAAGCAAAATATTAATAATTAATGAATCTAGGTGAAGGGTATATGATTGTTGTGTTCTCTCGACTTTTCTGTAGGTTCTTAATTTTTTAAATAAAACTTCAGGAAAGATTTCTAAATAGCAATGCCTTTAAAATAAAAAATTCTGAATTTATACATCTGAGAAAATATGAAGGAATTTAGTAGGGAGAAACGATTCTGAGGGAAAGATGAGTTCATCTTGAAACATCTTGAGTTTAAGAAGAGAACCAGGTAGGAATGCACAATAGACCCCCTTACTCCACAGATAGCCCTCTACAATGGGCCAGGTATTGTGCTCGATCCTGGGGACACAGATATCAAAACAAACAACAACAGCAACAACAAAATCAGAGAAGGTCACTGTCCTCATCAATTTTCATGAGGATGGGGAAAACAGAGAGTACGCAAGTACGCTAATAAATAACAAGCTTATATTTACAGATTATTAAAAATACAGGCTATGAAAAAAAACACAAGCGCTCCTTTAGTGAGGAGTTCAAGGTGGAAAGAAATGTGTGTTTATAGGTAATTTTTTTAGTTAGATTTTTTTGAACTATGGTACTCAAAGACTTTTAAAAAGTTTCACCATTTGAAAACTTTATATTTTTAACCACTTTAATTTTCAAAAGCTTGCTGTTTAGCAATGGGTTATTCTTTTGCAAATGCAAATTGGTAGGTATGTTCTGTTCCATGCAAAGGAACTACAGCACTCATGAGCTACGGGACATACTAGTTTTATATGACAGGCCTATAATTACATGGTATGCAATTTTTCTTCAAGGCGCTTATCACAGTTTTAATTATACATGTACTTGTATGTATTTCTTAGCTTCTCCAGAACTGAGTGTCCTCTTCTATAAAATGACTTTGTTGAACTAAATCTGATTTCCCTTGTAGTTCCAAGAGACTGCATTCTGACGAGAATATGTGCAGAGGAAATAATATCAGGAGAGCAATTTCTCTTGTAAGAAGAGCCAGCTTCCTTTCTTACCTGGTGACAATCTGAAATACAATTGTGAGAACCAGACCGGTGATGGACAGGGCACAGCCAACGCTGGATAATGTGCTTAGTGATTCAGGATATTTATATATCTTTTCAAAACTCTGGAAAATAAGTTAAGACTTATATTTTTAAATAACCATTCCTGAAATGTCTGTGAAAGTCAACATCATAAAAAGTTACATTGGTCAAAATAACCAGATAGTTGCAAATATATCTTTTTATAGAACTGTTGATAAGTTTTAAAAGGAAATAAATGAACCCCTTATCTCTAAGCAGGCTATATGAAGTAGTGTTGAGAACAGTTATCTAGCTGTCAAGGAAAACATACATACTTTTCCTCATGTCTAAAATCAAAGTTGTTTGGATTAGATCTAAATTGGCTAAAGTTATTTAATTTATCCTTTACATTATTTTTATATGTAATTATAATCCAAGAGGAAATCTGCATATCTAAGCTAATGCACTAAAAATAAAGTTGTAGAAATATTTTTTGGATGTGGAAAAATGTGCATACAATCCTGTAAATTTTTTAAAAGGAGATCTCATTTTGTCTGATATATCTGTATCTATGCCAGTATTTTAATATATATTCATAGATAAGTATATTCCATGTGAGTAAGTACTCTTAGAAACCTGGAGAGGTAATAATGGTGGCCACTGAGTGAGTAGGATATATATAATTTTTGTCTGTCTTTATTCTACTAATTTAAAAAATTAGAAAGTAATATTCATACAACATGAAAGTAATATAGAAGCATAAAAAAACCCATGGATTTCTCTTACCTACCAGCTACCCCACATCATACCACCCTACCTCCTGAAATCCTATCTCTTCTCCAGAGGTGACTTTTTTTAATGTACCTACAAATATTACCTGTTATCTCTTGTACAAATATATAGCAGTTTGTTAGCATATTTTATTTTTTTTAAGATTTTATTTATTTATTTGATAGAGCGTAAGAGGGAACACAAGCAGGGGGACTGGGAGAGGGAGAAACAGCCTTCCTGCTGAGCAGGGAGCCCGATGGGGGGTTCGGTCCCAGGATCCTGGGATCATGACCTGAGCAGAAGGCAGATGCTTAAGGACTGAGCCACGCAGGCACCCCTGTTAACATATTTTTATTTGAACTGTTATTTTAATTCAAGATGTTAACTAAATATTTTTCATATTAGTGTATTTCTGTTTAATAGATAAACTTTCATACCTTATGCAGTAAGTATATCTTGCTTGTATAGGAAGAAAACAAAAATAAAACAAATTTCTTTTTAAAAACAAAGATTTCACATTACTTCCTGTGTACAGTATACTAAGTGAGTACTGAAGAATCATAGACTATATATAGATCATCAAACTTAGAAATCATCTATTCTCTTAGAGTCTATCTGCTCCTACTTTACATACAATCCTAATCGGCCTTTTAAAAAATTCAGGAACCCAAAACTAATTACAAATGTGAATGGTAGACATTGTGGAGGACTCAGACATTAATGAGAAGAAACAGCTGAAAGCCCGACCTCAGGAAAGAAGAAAAATAAGTATGACGATGGAGCTGTATCATTTCATATATAGAGCAACCCAAGCTTTACACATCTAGTGAATGATACTAATGATCTTAAGGATATTGAAAAAGTTAAAATGTTACCTTTACTATTTTCTAATTAAGAAAGCAGATCTCTGGGGGCACCTGGATGGCTCAGTCTGTTAAGCAGCTGCCTTCAGCTCAGGTCATGCTCCCAGGGTCCTGGGATGGAGCCCCACGTCGGCTCCGCACTCAGGAAGATGTGGTGTTTATGCATGACGGAATATTATGTAGCCATCAAAAGGATGAGCTTATGCCATTTGCAACGACATGGAGGGACTTAGAAGATATTATGCTCAGGGAAATAAGTCAGACTGAGAATGACAAATACCATATGATTTGACTCATATGTGAAATCTAAAAACAAAAAAACCAAATGAATAAACAAACAAAAAGCATAATCGGATCTGTAAATACAGAGAACAAACTGATGGTTGCCAGAGGGGAGAGGTGTGGGCAATGGGCAAAACGTGTAAAGGGGAGTGGGAAATACAGGCTTCCAGGAATAAGTCATTCACAGGAATAAAAGGCACAGCAGAAGGAATATAGTCAATGATATTGTAATAGCGTTGCATGGTGACAGAAGGTAGCTACACTTGTGGTGGGCATAGCCTAACGTAGAAACTTGTGAAATCACTATGTTGTACACTTGAAACTAATGTAACATTGTGTGTCAATTATACTCAAATAAAAAAATTAAGATATAAGGAATACATAAAGGAACCATGGGACAAACTGGATGATTTCAAGAGCTTTTCCTCTTTTATCTTCTAGCATAAATTTAGCAACTTAGATTATTCCAATGGAAAAAGCTTTGGGTAACGGATTTAAACTGCTCATCCATAGTTAAGTATGTATTGAACCCATTCCCAACACACAGTCATACAGCTTACCTCTGGCTGTAACAACTTCAAGCTTCACAACATGTGAGTTAGTTGAATGGAGTCTGTCGGCTCCTCTTTTGCACATGGGCTCCCTTCTCATTATTAAATACATGGTGCTGACCTTCCCCAGCCTAAGACCATACTGCAGAAAGCTCTATTTACTTACTTTTACCACCACTTCCTTTTTAGTCTTATCACTCCATTCCCTGTTTATCCATTTAACCTAGGTCGACTATCTATGCAAACTAAGCCCCGAAGTTATCTGCAATTAGCACATACCAGGTTTATGTATAAGGAAAATTCTTGTCTGCAAAGAGATTACTGTGTACATCCGTACCATTAATACAGCAAAATTAGTAGTATGGTTGCAGTGGCAGTACACGAATTCATCAGTGCTTTTATTTTTGTGACACCCGTGTGTGTCCCAATCCTTTGTTAAAACATTCCAGTAGACACAGGCATAGGAATGGAGCTGGAATTCTTTTCGGTCGTACTGTAAATTGAAAAGACAATTGCAACCAATTTTTTAAAAATGCTTAATCAGGTAGAAAAAACCAAATAGGATAAGATAAGCATATGAGAAATCAAATAGGTATGTACTAAGTATAACATCTTCATTATTGATTAGGGAAGGGGAAAAAGGATACAAAATTCAATCATTTTGCATCTAGCTAGTCTGACAAAAAACATGGGTGTGGGGAATGTTTAAATGAATATCTTCAAAGAATCTTTTAAAGAGTTTTTCTGCTAAATTGATATATTTCATGCCCAAAATGAGTATTACACTGTATGCTAACTAACTGGAATTTAAATAAAAACTTTAAAAAATATAGAGTTTTCCTATGGATTTCTTTTGCTCAACCAATCCTGCTTTTGTAATCAAAAGTGGCCTGAATTTCTTTGTTGTTGTTGCTAGTGGAAAAACTCACCTTTGGGTTAAAGACAATGTCAACGGAAGCTTCCTGACTTCTAGTGTTATTTTGAACAGTACTGCTTGAGATAATTTTTTGACTAAAATCTGATTTAGCTTTAAAAGTTTTTGATTGGAAAAGCTTGTTGTTTTGATACACTACAAAGCCACATGCCTTTGTGTCACCTGTGAGACAAAAAAAAAAAAAATCAACAAATGAACCCTAGGTCAAACAAAAAACAAAGTCCCACGTCATTGTTCAACTGCATGACTGCTTAGTATATGAGTGAAGTACAGTAAAAATGGTTTGCTCACTGAATCTTTAGTTAATTGCAACATGTAATTAATATACGTAACCCATGCCTGGCCGTTCTACTCACGTTACTTTTTTTCCTGAGGTTCAGATTCCTTACCTTGTAAATAGCTACAAAAATTTCCGCCTAATGCATCTCAAGGAGGTATTGCAAAGATCTCACGTATAAAATAAACATCTTGCTTTCTATGCAGTGAAACAGAGTGAACGTGACATTCAGGTAGCCCAAAGCCATGTCGCTTCACCCGCTGATAAGACATCAGACAAGAAACAGCAACGAGTAAATAGTGAATATTGGGTGGGCAATGCCTAGGGAAGTGCTCTATGAGACCTGTTTCCTGCTAAAAGAGATGGAGCAGAAACCAGTCCATTCAGTCTCAGAGCCAGGAGTTCACGTTGTGTGTATCAGGGACTGTTTCAATGGAGCCAGATACGTTCCGTCACCTCTTGAACTACTGGTCTCTGCTGCTTCATGATGATCATGGGTTTTTCCCAAGGCTGGAAGACCATTGTGACATATTTCCTCAGGACATTGGAAAAAAGTGGTCATCTGTTCCTCAGAGATCTTAGAAAAACATGGCCACAGCAGAGGGTTTTGCGTGGAGGCCGGCCACAGCAGCCATCAAATAGAACGACCTAAGGAACGCCCCTAACACTTTATACAACCGTTGGCCGTGTTGAAGACAGAAGCAATTATAATAATTACATGTTTTAACTGAATTAATTTTTATTTATTTATTTTTTATTTATTTTTTTTAAAGATTTTATTTATTTATTTTGACAGAGAGAGACAGCCAGCGAGAGAGGGAACACAGCAGGGGGAGTGGGAGAGGAAGAAGCAGGCTCATAGCGGAGGAGCCTGATGTGGGGCTCGATCCCACAACGCCGGGATCACGCCCTGAGCCAAAGGCAGCCGCCTAACGACTGCGCTACCCAGGCGCCCCTAACTGAATTAATTTTTAAAACTCTGCTTTTACAAGTGGCATCAGGAAAACTGTAACAGTGACAGTGAGACCAGCATCTTCAATGTGATTGGAGAGATAGGCAGACAATGCCCCTGACAGTCCCTACATGTCCTCCCCAGCCAGCCCTGTTCTAGCCTCTACCTAGAAAAAAAGACATTGATTTATGGAGCTTTTTCATGGCACATTGGTCTTGCCAAATTGTTCCTTCTCGACACTAGATGACAAAGTTAACCCTAATATTGCAATAAGGCTTCTTTGCGTTATTATTGTGTTTTGTTTTTTTTTTTAAATAAAAGAACGACATGCTTCATGTAAAAGTCAAATCCAGGGGCACCTGGGTGGCTCAGTTGGTTAAGCACCGGACTGTTGACTTTGGCTCAGGTCATGGTCTCAGGGTCGTGAGCCCGAGCTCCATGTCAGGCTCCATGCTCAAGCAGGGAATCTGCTTGAGATTCTCTGTCTCCTTCTCCCTCTGCCCACCCCCCCCCGCCTTGTTCGTGCTTTGTGCACGCACACACACATACCCTCTCTTATTCTCTAGCTCAAATAAATAAATCTTTTTAAAAATATAAATAAATGTCAAATCCATAGAAATATGTAAGTAAAAAAATGAAAGTCCCTCTTTCCCTCTCCTCATTCCTATAGTATTTGGTCATTTACTAGAAAATAATCACTTTCATCTAGATACTCAGATTCATTAGAAAAGATTCTATTTACCATTATAATACTTTTAAATTATAATTATAGATATACCTTGTAGATACACTTTCTTGATGTTTATTTATATTCTTTCACTCTCTCTTTCCCTTTTCTTAATCAAGTTTGTTAGAATCTTGCCTATTTCATTAGTCTTTTCATGGAACTCTGATGTTTCGTTTTGTTGATCAAGTCTAGCATTTGTTAACTCCTATTTTTATTAAGTTTCTCCATTACATTTATTAATTCCTTCTTTCTAGTTTCTTTCATTTACTTTATTTTTATGATTCTTTAGTTGAGTGCTCAGTTCATTTTTTAACAATTTCATTTATTTTCTAATAAATTTATTAAAGCACATACATTTTACTTTAAATAATTCAAATAATTTACTTTAAATAATTTACTTTAAACACTAAAAACACGCAGAAGAAAATACAGGAGACTATCATTATGACTTTAACCTGGGGAAGAACTTAAATAATTCTTTGTCCATATCCCATAGGGGTTGATATGTGGTATTCTCATTGCCATTAATTTCCAAGTACTTTGTAATGTACACTTTAATTTCCTTACTAACAACGTTTATTTTTAATTTCTAATTGGATAAAATTTTGGCTATTCTTTTGTGGGACATTTCAAGTTTTATTGCATTGTGGTCAGGAACTATGTCTTATGTAACTTTTATTTTATAAAACACATAAGCTTTTCTACATGGTCAGTAGAAAATGACCATGTAGTGAGTAATAAATAAATGGTCAGTTTTTGAAGCACTTGATGGACATGTGAAAAGAATTTTTATTATCTCTTTTCTGTCTACAAACGAAATTACACACACACACGCAAATATATATAAACATCAAATTTATTATTATTTTTTGTCTTCTTGATCTTTAATTTCTGGGATAGTTGCCCTAAAATCTTTCCTTAGAAGAATGGTTTGTCAATGTGCCCCTATATTTCTAACAATTTTTGTTTATATATGTCAGTGATGTATTTTTAAGAGAACAAAGAATTAAAATGTAGATAATTTGGGGGTTTGGTTTCTAAAAATCATATAAAATATATCCCTTTCAGGGGCGCCTGGGTGGCTCAGTCGGTTAAGTATCTGCCTTTGGCTCAGGCTATGATCCCAGAGTCCTGGGGATCGAACCCCAGAGTCCTGGAGATCGAACCCCCACATCAAGCTCTCTGCTCAGCGGGGAGCCTTCTTCTCCCTCTCCTGCCTCCCCTGCTTGTGCTCTCTCTCTCTCTCTCTGTCAAATAAATAAATAAAATCTTTTTTTATAAATGTCCCTTTCAGTCCAATCTGAGTCTCTGTCTCTTAACAGTGTGTTTTAGCCCATTTGAAAAGATTGATAATTTATAAGGAATAAGAAGTTAGATCCCTATCTTTCACCAAACACATATATTCTACGTTCATTGCAGACCTAAATGCATACATAAACACTAAAAACACGCAGAAGAAAATATAGGAGAATATCGTTGTGACTTTAACATTGGGAAGGATTTCTTTTAAAAAGTACCGATTATAGAGGAAAATACTGATATATTGGACCGCCCTATAAAGTAAAATTTGGGTAGGATAAAAGATGTCAAAAGCCAAGCAAAACAAAGCTACAGACTGGAGGAAAGATATTTGCAACTTTATAACCAATAAAGAATTAGTGTCCAGAGTACATGAGGAACTTCTAATGACCGATAAGAAAAAGACAAACAATCCAATAGAGAAATGACCATAGTATTTAAATAGGCAAGTCACAAAATAGAAAATCAGAATGTCTAATAAATACACGATAAGATGCACAAGTAACGGAAGAAAAAAATCTACCGTATCATTGAATTTCCAAGCTGCAAGAGGAATGCAACAATGCTTGTAACATATTTATCAGACAAAAGCTAATATGCTTGATAACATATGAATAAATCTCCCAAAAAGGATGTTTAGTTTAAAAAAAGCAAGTTCCATATACCATGATACCACTTAGGTAAATATTTAAAACCCACAAAATAGAATATTTTATGTATGGATATATAAATATGTAGCAAAAGTTTAAAGGCAACCATAAAAATGCAACATACCAACTTAAGAAAGATATAAGTTCGGGGGGGGATGGGAAAAAATAGGACATGGACTTCAGGTACATCTGTAACATCTTCCTTTGTTTTTTTTTTTAAAGAGGTCTGAAGCAAACATAGCAAAATTTGATATCCGTTTACCTTGCTGGTGGGTACACGGGTGCTGCGTGTATTATTATCTATGCTTTTCTATATGCATGAAATATTTTTAAATTAAAAGAATAACACAAAAAAGAACATGAAAGACTTAGGTTTAGTCTCTTACCTTCACAAAGCATGTAGCCAAAGCAAATAAGAGCAAAATTCCACAGCATGCCAGATCCACGAATAATATCCCTTCTTCTTTATCAGTGCTATTATGAATTCTAAAATATGTACTTTCTAACATTGGAGTGCTCTTTAAGGTTTATTCTTTTGAGGGGGGAGGGGCAGAGGGAGAGGGAGAGAGAGAATCTTAAGCAGGCTCCACATCCAGTGCAGAGCTGACGTGGGACTGGATCTCACAACCCTGAGATCATGACCTGAGCTGAAATCAAGAGTCCAACGCTTAACCAACTGAGCCACCCAGGCACCCCGCATTGGATTTTTTCTATTTGGGGGGAGAATAAAAGTAAATGTGTGTGCTTGCTTTCCTTATTATTATTGTCAAAATAATCATTATTTTAGACTTTGAAGAGTACAAACATTTCCTGTTAGACATAAAATTTTTTGAAGGGCTATATGCAAGATATAGGGAGCCCATGGTGAGCACCATATTAGTGGATATAACTAAAATCTGTTGCTACAAGAGGATGACTGTGCTAATTACATAAAATAACCCAAGGCAGGTCCATAGGACCAATCTGAGCCTGCGAGTGCCATGCCACTAGTAAATACGGGCAAAGTTTATGACTGAATATTTTTAAATATATTTTTAAGTGTAAAACTGACCTGCATTAGCTAGATTTTTCTTAGAAAACAGACTTGTGTCCATGACCAGAGCATTTCAATTCTGCTCCAAAGGTTTTGAAAAGGAAAAAAAGAGATCATCTCTATCATCTAGAATAGGAGTTGAGATTACCATAATTTTAAGATCTTATTTATTTATTTGAGAGAGAGCATGCAGTGTGCATGAGTAGGGGGAGGGATAGAGGGAGAAGCAGACCCCTCACTGAGTGGGGAGCTGCATATGGGGACTCAATTTCAGGACCCTGAGATCATGGTGTGAGCCGGAAGTCAGATGCTCACCGACTGAGCCAGAAAGCATCCCCTATTTGAGTGTATTTTTTAATGTAACAAAGTTTGAGACCTACTGTTTGCGGTACTGAGCAAGATTTGAAGTTCAGTCTCCCCATCTGGATTAAGGTCGCTCACATCTCTGTCCACAACTGTGGAACCAGAAATGAGAGAATCACTAGTTCCTGTCAGAAGGAAAAAAGTAGAATTTTAAAAGTCTACATTTTCATAGACAGAGCATTATTCATGGTTGATAGCAGAATGCTGTCTGCTACTAGAAATACGAGACAAACAACTCACCTCTCTTCACAGAGAAGCGAACATTTGTAGACTGCATAGTGCCTTCTGAAGAGAAATCCACAGACTGTACTGCCACATTAGATTCCACCACTGACTTGTTACCCAAGGACGTGGAATAAATCTCCATTTGCTCAACAAGGCTGTATAAGACAAAACATAACAATGTAATATTCTAGAGATTCGTCATAAAATCAAAGGTGTGCGTTCTCTCCCACATTCCAGTAGAAAGCCATGACCATAGAACTCATGTGAACATTGGTCCAATCTACTTAAAATAATTTATTTTCTTCACCAGAATATTGCTTTGTTATATATATACTTTTTCTAAAGTTCTGATGGACCATCTCCACTGAAGGATATCCTGTATATAGATGCCAGAAAGCTGGAACTCAAGAATGACAGATTTCCCCACAGAAATAGTCTTTATTGTGTTGCTCTTCACATAAAAGATGGTGTTGCTATCCATCATTGGCCAGAAATGTGCTTCTTGTTTCTCCAGTGATGAGAACCAATTTCTACTCATTCAACTCCCTCCCCTCACCCAAACCCCTTGGGGTCTAAAGCATCTCCTGTTAGTTGTCGGTTCCAGAGGCAAGAGTCCACTTGGAACCATGCAAGAACAGAGCTCTGAACTCACTGCCTGGGTTGTTAACTCTACATTGCAGGTTTCCACAATGTTCTTTTCTACTTTGGATAACTTCAAAGATTAGATGGAAAGTGGGAGGGAGTGGGGGAACCTGTCAATTTGGTATTCTCCAAAGAAAAGCTGTTAAGACCTTTTCTTTTCCTTGTTTCCTATAAGAAATATATGCACTATTTTTGTACTTGACAAAACAAAATCTCTACAGCTAAGATAACTGATTCAATCTAGTTTTCCCAGAAATGAAGGGATTTCATTAAAATGTAGTTGTTCCATATTCTAAATCTTTATTTTGCCCACTAAAGTATTTTTCACTTTCCCCAATTAACTTCATAAAGAGACAAATTTTTAAAATAATTAAAGATTGCTTTTATAAAGAGAATATGATAATCGTTTATACAGAAACATTCAAGTTGGCTTCTCTGTTTGGAATGTTTTCCATTTATAACACCGTTTTCTGAATGTTTAGCAGTTCACACTATATATTTCCCACTTAATGAATTATAATCATACATACTCCAGAGCTGCTTTAGACAGGAAGACAACCTAACAAAATTCTAATCTTCTAAGAATATATTTCATACATTTGTCAACCAAACAATATCTGTTGAGCAACAACTAAGAAGTCATACCCTATGAAACACTGGAGATAGCAAGAGGTGCTCCCTCAGGCATTGGAAGGCTAGAGGGAAGGATGTACTAGATATCTGGGAGTGACTGCAGGATTCACAACCACTTTTAAAGGGTTGATCTAGCCACAGCCACATTTAAGGTCATTTTTTCCTTCCAGATGATTCTTCTCTGTTCTTGCCATAACTGATTCGATTAGAGATGAGTGCCTGCCTCAGAGTACCCAATGCAGAGGCTGGCCACCGAGCAGTATAAATGACTGGAAGAAGCAATCAGATTCTTTTCACTCAAGAATTTTCAAGTTAGTGCTATAGTTTTATCAGGAAAGTCACAGTTCAGAGGTGACCAGAGAGGTCATTCCGTCATTGTAAGAACAAATACAAATTTAAAATAAGAGGCTTAATTTTTCCTGTTGAAAATAAAAGAAGATGGGACGCCTGGGTGGCTCAGTCGGTTAAGCATCTGCCTTCTGCTTTGGTCATGATCCCAGGGTCCTGGGATCCAGTCCCTCATCGGACTCCCTGCTCAGCGGGGAGCCTGCTTCTCCCTCTCCTTCTGCCTGCTGCTCCCCTTGCTTGTGCTCTCTCGCTCTCTCTCTCTGTCAAATAAATAAATAAAATCTTAAATATATATATATATATATATATATATATATATATATATATATAAATTCTTTTGAAAAGTAGATTGGCATTTTGTCCACTTTATGACCTAGGAATGTCTTTCTCAAGGATATCGAAGCCATCTCTTTGAAATGTGAACATCAAGGGAGTTAGTTTCCCTATTTCCCAGTTTCTGTGGAGGGTAGGAGCCTGATTTTAGTGTGTGGGTACCTTGCTCCAAGTTGCAAAGCTACCTCTTGTCATAAAGACATGAGAAGTTTGTTCTTCCTCTGGATAAAGTCAGTTAGCTAACACAGATGGTCGCCTCAATTACTGTGTTAATGTAGGATGAACTACGTATGACAGTGTTGTCAAGTTCTCTTAATTGAGGACTAGTTATTGATTACCTGAAAACACATATGTATTGGGTTATATCTGCTTGGCTATATAAAGAGGTGAGATTCCTCTCTGTCTGCAATCTCTTAGTGTTTGCCTATGATCATCACATTCTGGTTTAATGCTTATGCAGTAAAAAGTGTTTTCTTTCTCTACTATCTTTGTGGAGAGCATTTCCGGGTTGAGAAAAGATTGTTTTTAATTATATTTCCCCTATGTCATGAACAGGGTTAATTTATGAGAGAGCAGAAACTAGAAGTAAAGGTGAAACATACATGTTTATTGAGTCATGTTAATTACAAAGACCAACAGCTAACCTTTTTTTTTTTGACTAAATATATATGAGTCAAGTATCGTGCTAGTGATCTACATATATTAACTCAGTTGAGCCTCACAAGAATCCTACTGAAGTGAGTCTCAAAGTTACTCCATATGATACTGAAGAATCTGAGGCTCTCCCCAGAGAGTGGGAGAAATGAATTTGGCCAAAATCATGTACCTCCTAATTAGCAATGCTAAGATGACCCCAGGACTGTCTGATTCCAAAGGCTGTGGCCACAACCATTATATTATCCCAGAAGGAAGGCCCACAAACTCATCTGCGGGGACCTTCAAAGCTGCCTTGGATGCCCTGCCATCTCCCTACTCCGGAATCCATAAAGCCCCGCCACATTATGATAGGGTTCCTAGGTTCCCATGAGATTCCGTAAGCCTCTTTACAATAGATCGCTGGTCAAGTTAATTTAAGCGGACATCTTTTAACCAAAGAAGGCTGGCTGGAACAAAAATACAAATAGAGATGTGAAATGTAAACATACAAGATGGTCACTATTAGGGAAGCAGTTATGCATTCCCAAGGATAGGTAAACACGGACAATTATGAGCCCTGAATTTGACAGCAAAGTTTCAGGATGATAGCTCAGTCTTTGCAACAAGTGATCAACATGGAGAAATGAGGTCCTAGTTTCACTGATTATAGTAGGAGGCCTTTAACAGCAGAGACCTTGCCCATGGCTCCTCCCAACTCAGACCAAGAGAATGGATGAATGGGTGCTAGAGAACTCCACTATGACAACTTGAGCAAGATGGAGCTGGGCAGGTTTTTCCCTCCCTGTCACTCTCCTGTTTCAGTCTCACACTGTCCACTTCTCCCTATGACTAAAGAAGGGGAATCCAGTAGCTTAGGGCTGCAAAAAGGAAGTTGTGAATGGAAGAAGGGAGAAGCCAAAGTGAGATGGGCAACGAAGGCCCAGTGTCTGTCAGCAGACGCTACAGGTAGGCCCAGGTTCAGGGGACAGAGTTTGGACAGAAGAGTTCCCCAGATCAGCAATTAATTTTTTTCTCCAGGGAGAGAGGAGCGTTAGAGTCACCTCTGCTGGCAGTTTCTAAGGAGTGCTAAGTGCTTGGTGATCTGATGTGGGGGCTGGAGGCTGAGGCGAGAGCTTTATCTAAGTGAAAAACGCTCCGAGTCCGCAAGGGCTTATGCATAAGATCACCTGGGAGAGTCAACCGACAGACCAGGATTAGAAAAGTAAGCAGACTAGAAATCCAGACTGGGAGGAATTACTATGAGTGTGATTGTAACATTTCATATTTCAGTGTGTCCCATATTTAAAATTTTTATTCAGCCTCTAATCACATCTTTTGAAGCCCTTTGGATATTGCACATAAACCACACAGAACCAAGTTTTTCTCCATGTCTTAAGTCAGTAAAATTCATAATTGCTTATTGCCAGGACAGTATTTTCACCTGTATCATGGTGTGACTTTCTCAGCCAAATCTCATAGTTGCTCTCTCCTCAGCTTTCTCACCAGAACATCCACCCTTTTTCTTTCCCTTGAGCAAGACTGCAAACACAGAGCCTCCAGCTCTGAAGGGAGCCCACTCCGGCTCTCAAGCTCCATGTTCACTGAACAGAGACTCTGAATCCCATGGCCACTGCCTTCTCCAACTTCAAAAAAAATGGGAGTCTCCACACTCCCAGTGAGAAGGGCCCAGACTCCTACTGAAATTCGAAGTCATAAAATACACCAGTTAAACTACTGAAACAACAACCTCTACCACCATCTCTCAGAATTATCATCTTTTGAATGTCCTAACCATTTCAAGCTTTTGTCCTTTTTCTACTTTGAGGGCTCAACACTGTAAAAATTAGAAAACTGAGAGCTACTTCTAGGAATCTCTCCTAAAAAATAACGGGCCACGTAAACAGAGATTATGTATAAGAATGTTGATTGCTCAAAATATTAAAAGACTTGAAGCAATCTAAATGTACTTCAGCAGGAATTGCTTAAATAAAAGTTCACTCATATTATGCAGTATCTAAAATTTATGATGTATATGTATAGATATTTACATTGAAAAGAGGTTCATAAGGTAATATTAAGTGACAAAAACAAGCTATAAATCAGTAGACTATGTAATATGATACAAACACACACACATACAAAGAAAAAAGTCTGGAAGAATACATACCAACAGGTTAATAAAGGTGAGACAATTTTTAAAATTTTTGTTCATCTATATATTTTCTTATTTTTCTATAATGAGCATACAGATTTACTTAAATTTTTTAAAAATCAAGAAAACTATATGTAAGATTAAAACATAATGAATCCTAGTAAGGGATCTCTGTACTAAAGTACATGAGTTTTATTATAAATATACAACCAAAAGTATGCAAAACATAGGAATCAAAAAAAGAGAAAGCCGGTAGAGTTGGATTTTTTTTTTTTTTTCAATGTAGGCTTGGGAAAGCTAAAGAAAGCTTAACCAAGATACACAGGATCCGGGGGATAGCAGAGTTGTGTGTAGGGAGCCAGCAACATGCCCTGCAAAGTTCTGCTATTATTTTCAGCTCTGTACATTGAGAAGAGCTGGAAGAGCTCTTTTTGTGCTTGCAGGCTGACCCTTGGCCATGCCTAACTAAGGCTAGGAAAATAAGTTCTAAACTAAATCATCCCAGTTGCTCTCTATCTCCCAGTCCAGGGCCACCCCAGGAGTCAGCAGTTAACTAGCTACTAAATGAAGATCAGGTGGAAAGCCAAGGCTTCAGTCTGCATTCCAGAGGAATCAGCCAGTTAGTGCAGCCGGGAGAGAAATAAAGACACTTCTCTTCATGCTTTGACCTAGGAAACCTGAGAGCGCTTTGTAACGTTTTCTTTTTCAGCTGGAGTTGTGCTTACGTTGCAAAGGTGTCATCATTATCAGTAGCAGCAGCAGCAGCTTTTTGAAAAACAGCTTCCCCGGCATCTAGAAGTTGACTCACTGTTGTTACAGCAATTACTTTTGCCTGTCAGAAGAAGCAGCAAACGATCATCCTAGGCACATCATCACATGTACCACACATCCGCATCACCATCATTATCTTCATTATGACGGTATCGAGTGGCACAATTAGTATGGTAATCCACAGGCAAGTATTTTTCAAACTTGAAGGTTTAGTTTTAGGTGGCAGAGAGAATAAAGATAAGGCATGGGGAAAATCTAAATTCAGTCCATCCGGAAGCTTAGGCTTCTGAATTTGCCTCCGAGCAAGGTCTTTCACAGAACCTCTACCCCACCCCCAAGAACAAAAACGCAGACGCTTAGATGCAGAAGCAGAAACAAAATAAGACTGCAGGGCTCTGACTGTGGAAACAGGTAGCCCATAATACTTAGCATAACTAGTATACTTACTATTGAACTAAGTGAAGTGATTTCTAGTTTTGTCTTTCTCTGTTTTTTCTTCCCCTCCCCCTTTTTAAAAACCTTGTGAGTTTCACCTCATAGACAGCATTTCTGGTTGGGTTGAAGATCTGCCCGACCACTCTAGTAGCAGAAATGATGCCCTCGGGAGTTATTCTGTCGACATCAGATGTTAAAATCTGAGCTTCAGCAGATATATTCAGGGACTGTGTCGAGATATTGACTATCTGTTTAAAAAAGAAAAAACAAAACCCTAACATTATACAACTATGTCTAAACACTTCGCAAGCAATTGCAGGTGAATAAACTGGAATTTAGCTGACCCTCAATCTCCTGCATCTACTCAGTTCTTCGTGTTTGCTTCTCTCCTTGTGTAAAGGACAAAGTACGTGTAGGTTGGTGGCTTCTCCTGCCTGTACTATCTGCCAGGATTTTAACAAACTGAAGCAGCCTTAGGTAGACTGGTGCTACTCGAGGTGAGATCGAAGAACTTTGTAACAAACAGTTACAAACAAACAGTTACAGGGTTTACAGGAAGAATAAGCGCAGAAACTGACTGTAACTGGTCAGAAACTCACACAATTGTATGCTGTTGAATCTAACGATTTTTTTCCAGTGATTTATATTTGGATGGTAGCTACACTTGTTCTAATCACTATGTTGTACCCCTGAAACTAATGTAACACCGTGTGTCAACTATACGTCAATAATAAGTAAATAAATAATTTAAAACTTTTTTAAAGAGGAAAAAAATTATTTGTATTTTATATATCATTTTTCATCATTTTCCTAGGAATTCATTTTTATTACATTTTACAAAATTATTGGCCTGCAAGGGGTTGGAAATTTTGAAAACTAGCTTTTCAGCACAGATTGGGGAACACTGACTTAGACCCATATTGTCTTTAGTAGAGCCAGGTGTTAACATGTGTGTATGTGGCTTAGTTTTCACTAGATGGCAGCATTATTTCAAAAATCAAACTGAGGTCACAGGCCATTCAACTTTGGGGAGAGTTGAAAACAATGTTCAATCAATAGAAACAAGGAAAGCGTTCACTCAATAGCTAGGTCCCTGCTCTGTGCTAGGCACTTTGCTGGATGTTTTATAGGAGTTATCACATTTAATACACGAAACAACACTGTGAGTGGAGCATCGTCATCCCTGTTTAAAGGGTTGGAGAGGCAAAGGAGTCCATGCAGCTTACGAGCCTCAGAGCCGACAGCCAAAAACCGGCTAGTCAGACCCCAGAACATGAGGCCTTTCCCCCAGTCTGTGGAGTTGGCATCAACTATGGAGTTGGCAGCCATCTCCACACTCCACTCCCAACCCCATCTCTACCCCTAACCCTGCCCATCTACAATTAGGGAGCCAGAGTGATACAGGGTGGGCTTTAAAATAAAAAGTCACTCCATCCCTTTTTGGCTGTGTTTCACTGTACCTCTCAGAAATAGTTTCCTCATCTATAAAAGAGATATATTAATATCCATATAGTTGTTATAGGAATTAAATATGATAAAATAACATGTAAAATGTTAGCTCAGGCTTTGGCACTCAGTAAGTGGCTCAATAATTAGTATAATCCCTCTATCTATGAAAATAACTAAGGTTCTGTAAGGACTAAATGCAGTAACATATTTAACATGCCCTGCACTTAGAAGGACCACTTAAAGTTTCCTTTTCTTCCCCTTTCTTTGCCCCAGATATTAGTAATTCCATGCATTTGCATTTAGGTACACACTAGGTCAAAAGAATTTAATCTGCATGACAAAATACCTAGTCATATATATTTTCCACTGCACGGGCACTTAGATACAGCCCTGACACCATCATTAGGTTCTAGGGTTCCCTGCCTTGAAAGGTCTTTGATGGTCATTGTTGTTTTTTCTCTTTATTCTGATTCAGTCAACCATTAGAATAACTTCCTTTTTGGTCTCAAATGTCAGTGATCTATTTTCAATCAACACTTCACTGCTGTAAAAAGATGAGGTCATTTAAAATGTGTTATAGATTCTCATTTGCTAAAATTTGCTGAACCAACAGGTCCAACGGTCCTTTTTCACAAACAGACGTCAATTAAAAAAAAAAAACAACAGAGTGGTTTCAGTTACCAGTTTTTGTTATTTCTAATTTGAGAGTTTTAAAAATATTGATTTGGCCATTAGGTACCTAAAGAACAGAGACTTTACACAGTCGGAAGTTTTTCCAGTTGCCCAGCACATGCACCGTGTGGCGTACCTGCTTTTCCAGGGTTTCCAGAGTTTCATTGCAATTTCCTATTGTCGCGTTTTGTAATACTATCTCTCCATCTGTAGTAATATTGCACAGCCGGGTTGCTATTGGATTGCCCGCTTTAATAAAAAGAAGAAAAAACGACCGCGTTTACGGAGATGGCCACTGGCAACTGCCTGCTCCTGTGCACAGCCCCTTCTCGGTGGGATTGGGCCGCTCCTCCCACCGAGAGGTGGCGTCTATTCCTCCATTTTCTGAATCTGGGCTGGACTTAACCTTGCATTGACCAACAGAATGTTCTGTGAGAGCTCCAGAACTTGGGCCTCAAGAAGACTTGAAGTTTCAGCCTTTGCCCTCTTGGAACACTGCCCGGCGACTATTGTACAAGGAAGCAGCCCTGATCTACTGGAGAAGAGAGGCTATGTGGTAAGAGAACTTAGCTCGTCTGGCCAGCACCGAAGTGCCACGTGAGTGCGGTTGTCTTGGACATTCCAGCAGTCCATCAACCAATAGAACTATGAAAAATCTAAATCATTATTCAGTGAAGCCACAAAATTTGGGATGGTTTAATATCTAGCCATGGAAAATCAGGCAGTCATTACAGGAAACTTTTAGGGAGATGTCACTTGTCTTGATTTTTAAATCTGAAATTCAAAAGACCAGTTAACTCTTTCCTACCTCAAGTCCGCAAGGAAGACGTGCCTTCCACAACTAGGTACATAGGGCTTTGAATTGGATGGGATGAGGGCTGAGAGATCAGAAATAATATGAAAAAGTCCTACTAGATATTGAATTACATATTGATCTTTCCTTCTTTAAACAAGTCTGAGTAACACCTGAAAGGAAAGAGTTCTATTGTATTGTCGCACTTATTTGATATCTGGTTCACTCTCAATAAATACTTTTTGAATCATTGGGTTTTTTTCCTGTAATTATCACTGAGCCATCCTACCTCAGTGTCCTCCTGTGACTAATGCTTAGGAGCCTGTTAATAGATAAAATCACCTCCAGCTGTCATTAGAGAGACAGCTGATCAGACGGCAAACTTTTCTCAGGAACAGCTTCCAGGAGCTACTTCTTGAGGTAACACCTTGAGAAATTGAAATTTGAGACACAAAGTAGAAGGTTGAAGCCACTCTTAACTTATATGATAGCTCCATATCTACTTTATGACATAATGAAAATTTCAAATATATATGTAGAATTTTACTCTTTTAAGGGGATATAGTTCAAATGCATCTTTTCCTCTATATTCCTCTCTATATCCTCTAATTCTTAATATAAAACTAAAAGCAAATTTGCCAATAGTTGGATTCTATACCTTTAAAATTATTTTATAGGCTCAGTCTGAAATTCAAAGGTAAGTAAAATAAACGTGTTGGTAATAATTGCTCAGAAAAGAAATATAACCAAATGAAAGAACCAAATGAAAGATGGTGATTCTCTTGTCCCAAAAACATAATGTATATCAAATAAGTGTGATGTCCCCTGATGAGCATATTGCTTTTTTTTTTTTTTACTGTTCCTGACTTGGTAGCACACAGTTATTTTTTGTAGCTGTATCACTTTTATAAATTATAATGAAATAGTTAATGAAATAGTTAATGAAAATTAAGATGATAGGTATCCATAGACATATCATAGAGTATAAGTAGTAAGTACCAATAATATGAAACCTCCCTTTTACCTTCTGAGCTTTTAATCAAGAAGCTAGAAGGACCTAAGAATAGGATCATGAATATTTGAGTAGGCACGGTACATGTGGGCAGAGGCAATTTTAATTCTGCAAATGGAATACTGGTCTACATGATCTCTTAGTAAGTAAGGTAAAGAAACACACAGGAAAGACCAGTACCTGTAAGTACTACAGTGTTTCAAAAAGCCCTTGACATACATGAAAATAAATATAGAACTAAAATGTGAAATTCTCCCCAGGATTATTACTGACAGAAGTTCTATCAAACATTTTCATAAATGATCTAGAATTGGCCGTGTTATTGAGATATTCAGTTCTGCAGGAAATGATGATATCGTGCAGGAAGGTATGAGAAATATGAGGACTGGGCAAATGAAAGTCAATGCAAACAAAGTTCAGATAAAACATTAAGGGAAAATCATACAGCATAATGGGCTCTAAGCTGTCAGGAAAGGAATCTATGAATTTTTAAGGGATGCTCTCAGAAGGTATTACCCAATACAGCATTGAAATAAGTCACCAAAATCATGGATATCATCAGGAAGCATATTAGAAGTTAAAAATGTTATTTGCTCCTTTATTCTTGGAATGTGTCTATGCAAGCAAGGTTGTCATGCTTCAAGGGAGGTATGATGAAGCTGGAGAATGTTCCAAGATGCATAACTAAAATGACCAAGGAGATGAAGACCTACCAGCTGTGGACAGACTTAACTGAGCATCTCTGCCCAGAAAGACGATGTTTGAAAGCAGATATGGTACAAATCTATAGCTAATGTTTTAAATTCAGACAAATTATATAACTCAATGAGCAGATATTAATATGTTCAAATTCCAGGACATAGATGAAACTGGGAAAATAAACCAATGGAAGAAGGATTAAAAGGAATTTTTCTTTCTTTTTTATAGTAATATTTTTTATTATATTATGTTAGTCACCATACAGTACATCCCTGGTTTCTGATGTAAAGTTCCATGATTCATCACTTGCGTATAACACCCAGTGCACCATGCAATACGTGCCCTCCTTACTACCCATCACCAGCCTATCCCATTATAAAAGGAATTTATAACTGATCCATATTACAGTTTTTAGGAGAATTAGAATTCTGTGAGGTTGTATCCTAAACTTTGAACATGGGCATCATGAAAGACAGCCAAAACCTTCCCTGATGCCTCTTTCAGGGACTTAATACTAGTTGGAGGGATGATAGGTATGACCCACCATAGTTATTCATATGCTTAAACAGGTGATGTTTGGAAAAACACATACCATTTAAAGTGTCCTTATCACATCTTTGCTGGGAAGATCCATATTTTCCTGCTGGAATTCTATCAAAAGTAAAACTCTCATAGGTACTTTTTTCACAGAAGTTAGCTATAATGAAAAGAAAAATTTTTCATCATAAATTATAATTTTCTTTTGAAATTTCAAACTCAAAGTTCAAAACCTATTCAGTATACTTCGAATGCTAATAGAAAATTTTAGGACCCACTGACCCACCAGGAACTTCATACTTTTTTATCTGGTTGAGTTAATACCATTAGAAAAACTAGTATGTTAGACAATGGGTTCTAGTTAAAATGTGCACAGTATATAACCTGGTAGAGGTAGGACATGAGCACTAACACACCAGAAAGGATATTGAAATCAGATTAGATGGAATCTTGAAAATTAAAGATATAGAACCCATAGTAACAAAGGGCATCATCAGGATGTGGGTCAAAGCAAAAAGACCTAAGTCATGGAGCATGTAAGATATACTGGCTTGCAGGAGTGTAGGAAATTATAGGAGTGCCTTTCTAAGACTCTGGATCCTAAGCAGGCAACATAAAGTGTACAGCGTATTGGGAAGCACACTGCAGATGAAGATGCAGCTTTGAAACATTATTTACAATATCCAAGACATGAAAGCAACCTAAGTGTCCACTATATATATATATATATATATATATATATATATATATATATATATATATATATATATTACTCAGCCATAAAAAAGAATGAGACCTTGCCATTTGCAACAGCATGGATAGACTTAGAGGGTATTATGCTAGGTGAAATAAGTCAAACAGAAAAAGAAAAATACCATATTATTTCACTTATATGTGGAATCTAAAAAACAAAACAAATGAATAAACAAACAAAAAACAGAAAAGTTTCATAAATACAGAGTACAGATTGGTGGTTGCCACAGGGAAGAGTGTGGGGGAATTGGTGAAATGAGTGAAGGGCAGTGGGAGGTACAGGCTTCTGGTTATGGAATGAATATGTCATGGGAATGGAAGGTACAGCCCAGGGAATGGAGTTAATGGTACTGTAATAGTCTTGTATAGTGACAGATGGTAGCTACACTTGTGGTGGGCACAGCATAATGGATAGAGTTGTTGAATCACTATGTTGTACACCTGAAACTAATAGAACATTGTGTGTCAACTATACTTCAATTTAAAAAAGAAGTGGCTTTGAACATTGATTCTGAGAGAGCACAGCCTGAAGTCAAACCACCAATTTAAAAACATCTCATCAAGAGAAAGGATGAAAAGACAAAAACTTCATTTAAATATATACTTGGATAGGAAGGTGTACCTTGATTTCAGAAAAGTTAAATATGTTGGAATTGTGATATTTGAAATGGGGTGATACAGCATATCACCAACTGAAAGGACCTGAGGAAACTATACCACCCATTGGCCTGAAGTAGACACTGCAACCAGAAGGAAAAGCATCTGTCAGTTTACAGAGAAGCTTGATACTTGGGAAACATACTAGGTATTTTGAACATATAATTCAATACCCCAAAAAGAATACTCCACTTTTACTTTTAAGCTAACAAACACATCTTAAAGCCACCCTCATTATACCTGTTGTTACTAAATCATTAACAGAAACTTCAAAAAGCTTTGCTGCTGTCCTTATTAACACAAGTCACCTAAGCCTCAAACCCTAGTACCATCCCAAATAACTTACCGATTGTACATCTCCATCCTTTCCATAAGTCTGGACAAATGCATCTGCCATTTTCCCAGGTTCCACCATTCCTGCAGAACTCTACAGGGATGCTTGGTGAGGAGGTTGATAGTTCTATAAATAAATAAATAAATAAATAAATAAATAAATAAATGTACACGAACTGGCTGATCAGTTTCTCCTTTGGGGTCTGTGGCCTTTAATTTCTATATGTAGAACAATTACTTTGAGTACCACTGGAGAAATATTTTTTGTAATATAATCATCAACAAAAATATACATTGAGAATCTACACAGGATATACAATGCTTCTGAGAGGTTATGAAGACCAAAAAACTACATTTGAAAGACACAATACCTTGATCAAGGAGATTAGAATCTACTGGGGAAAACAGGAGATTATATAGAAGAGATAGATGGATAGATAGATAGACTGGCCAACTAAGTCAACATGCAGATTTGTGCTATGAGAACACAGAAGAGAGGTATTGAGGACAGAGGTAATTTATCCAGCAAGGACTTTCCAGAAGAGGTGGTATTTGAATCAGATTTTAAGACTAAATCTAGAAAAGCCAAATAAAAAAAGGATGGCCCCAAATAAGCAGGATACAAAGTACAAAACCACAAAAATATGGAAAGTTCTGATGTGTCCAAGGAACATAGCAAAGTTGCACAAATCAGAACATTGGGTCTACATGGAGCACAGGACACTGGATTGTGAGTGGGTTTGTAGACCAAGCTAAGGAGATTTAATTCTGCAAGAGTGTAGAGAGATATTAAAATAAGGTAGTAACATACTAAGGTATGTGTTTTACCTCAAATGATATGGGAAGTGACTGAGGCTAGGAGGCAAGGAAGGCCAATTAAATGGGGTTCAAATCTAGAGCAGTAGCTCTAAGGAAATTAGGTGTCAGTAGATTCAGGAAGCATGCCTGAGACAGGATTGTAAGGATCTAGTGACTAGTCGTTTTGAGCTGGGCACACTCGGGTCTCTGCATTGAAGATAGGGTGGATGGTGAACAAATTAAGCTTAAGAATACAGAAGGTAGAGTTCCAGCTGCAATAATGATAGAGTAGATTGTATAATTTAAGCCTCCCTCAGAAAACACTTTTAAATTCTGGAAAAAGTTAAAAAGAAGAAGAAGAAAATGAAGAAAGGAAACTACTTGTGGACATTGGACAGCAATGTAAAGCAGACAGAAACTGAAGGCTATTGCAAGTTTACGCAGTATCTAAGGGCACTACCCAGTCTATATGGCAGGAGTGACTGACACTCCAGCAGAAAGCCATAGTCTTAATGGATTAAGGTATGAAGTAACTTGTTCGGAGCTGCCGCAACAGGTGGAAATTGAAGGGAGATATCCAAGAGGAGATGCCATATAGAAAGGTGGCTCAAAGTCTATGTGTAAATTCCCTCAAATCTAGGGAGAAAAATAAGATAGAAAAAAAAAATAGAGTTTGAGGGACATGGGAGACATTAGAGAGCAGTCTAATATGTATGCAATTGGAGTCCCAGAAAGAGAGAAGGAATAGGACATATAATATATCAGAAAAAGATATGGTCAAAATTTCTCAAATCTGCCTGTGAACTTTAACCTATAGATCCAAGAAGTTCAATAAAATCCAAGCAAAATAAATACAAGGAAAATCACACCTAGACATGTCATGGTCAAACTGCTGAATCTCAAAGATAAGGAAAAAATCTTGAAAGCAACCAACTACTAGCCCAGACACCTTAACTGGTGAATTAGGGAAGAAATAACTCAGCCTCATACAAATTCTTTCAGAAAATAGAGAAAGAGAAGCTTCTTATATATTTCACAAGACCAGGATAACCCTGATACCAAAATCTGACAAAAACATTACAAAAATGGAAGAGTACAGACCAATAAACCTCAATTACAAAAATGTAAAAATTCTTTAGAAGTAGCAAACCAAATCCAGCAATATATAGAACTGATAATATATCATGGCCAGGTGAGAGTTACACCAGGAGTGCAAAGTTGGTTTAACAATAGAAAATCGATTAACTTAATTCACCATATGATTATTTCAACAAGTGCAGGGGCCAAAAAGCCTCTGATATATTTTTAACTCTCAGCAAAAATAAATAAATAAATAAATAAATAAATAAATAAATAAATAAATAAAAGGAAACTTCCTCAAGCTAATAAAAGTCTTCTATGAAGAACCTACCAATAACATCATACTTAATAGTGTACTATTGAATGCTTTCCCCCCTAAGATTGACAGAAAAAAATTTAATCTAATGGCTGTAACCACTTTTATTCAACATTGCACTGAAGAGGCTAGCCAGTGCTAAAGGTAAAACAAAACAAAAGCATAAAGTTAAGAAAGGAAGAAATAGAACGTTCATTTTTTGTTGCAGATAATGCTGTGAAAATCTTAATGTCTCAAAAAAAGTGAATTTAGCAAGACTGCACGATACAAAATACATACACAAAATGAAATTCATTTCCACATATTAGCAGCAAATCATTTGAAAATCATTTCCATTAAATCAACAAAAAATCATACAATTTTTGGAAATAAATTCCACAAAATATGTATAAGAGCTCATTATTAAAAGAAAATTTTAAAGACGTAAATAAGGGGAGATATATACCATGTATGTATGGAAGGCTCAAAGTTGTTAAGGTAGCTCTTTTCCCCAAATTGGTACAGCCAAAATCCTAGAACAAAAGACTTTTTTTTTTTTTAGAAATTGACAAACTGGCTTAAAATTTTAATGGAAAAAATAAAAGACCTAGAAAAGCCAAAACAAAGTTTTAAAAGAACAGACTTGGCTAATTCATATTACTAATGTTATGACTTACTATACAGCCATAGGCAGCCAGGACAGTTTGACATCAGCATAAAGACACACAAATACATCAATGAAGTAGAATAAAGAGTTTAGAAATACAGTTGACCCTTCAATTGTTGTTGTGAAGATTCATTTACACACAAATTTTTGTCAATAAATACAGTATATACAGCAAATGTGTTTTCTTTTCCTGATGATTTTCTTTTTTTTTTTCCATTTATTCATATTGTAGTTTTTCATTATTGTTGTTTTGGTGGGTTTTTTAAAGTTTTTATTTAAACTCCAGTTATTTAACATAAAATACAAAATTAGTCTCAGGTACATAATATATTGATTTCAACACTTCCATACAACATCCAGTGCTCACCACAAGTGCCCTCCTTAATCTGCATTTAGAATTTCACTCATATGTGGAATTTAAGAAACAAGACAAACAAGGGGCTCCTGGGTGGCCCAGTCAGTTAAGCGTCTGCCTTCAGCTCAGGTCATGATCCCAGGATCCTGGGATCAAACCCCACATCAGGCCACCTGCTCAGCAGGGAGTCTGCTTGTCTTTCTCTGATGCTCCCCCTGCTTGTGCTCTCTTGCTCTTTCCAAATAAATAAATAAAATCTTAAAAAAAAGAAGAAAGAAAAGAAAAGAAATGAGGAAAAGGGGAAAAAAAGAGAAAGCGGCAAATCAAGAAACAGACTTAACTATAGAGAACAAACTGATCTTTTCCTAATGATTTTCTTTACATTTTCTTTTCTCTAGCTCACTTTATGGTAAGAATACAGTATATAATACACATAACATATAAAATACGTGTTAACCTTTACATTTATTATTAGTAAAGTTTCTGGCCTGCAGTAAGCTATTAGTAGTTAAGTTTGGGGGAGTCAAAATTATACACAGAGTTTTAACAGTACAATGGGTTGGCACTTCCCACCCTCATGTGGTTCAAGGCTTAACTGTAGATAGAACATATCTAGTCAGTTGATTTTTAAAAATGCCAAGGCAGGGGCGCCTGGGTGGCTCAGTCAGGTAAGTGTCTGCCTTCGGCTCAGGTCATGATCTCAAAGGTCCTGGGACCAAGCCCCGCATTGGGCTCTCTGCTCAGCTACAAGCCTGCTTCTGCCTTTCCCTCTGCCTGCCACTCTGCCTGCTTGTGCTCTCACTCCTCTCTCTCTCTCTCTCTCTCTCTCTCTCTCTCTCTCGCTTTCTGTCAAATAAATAAATAAATAAATAAAACTTTAAAAAACAAACAAAAACGCCAAGGCAATTCAATTGGAAAAGAAAGCTAAAGATATACCTACTATGACACAGAAATTCTACTTCTAAACAAATATGCAAAATAAATGGAAATACATGTCCACAAAGGGATTTATACAAGAATGAAGGTGCTAGAAACATTGCTATTGTATGCCACTTGGATCCTTCCCTTCATGTTTGAAGCACTCATTCCTCCAGCTTTTGTGAATGTTGACAACTGAGAACACTTAGCTGACTCCTTTTCTAGAATTGCTCTCAACTAAAGAGAATCAGTTCATCCAAGATCCTCGTGACATGTACCATGGCTGGTCAAAGCCAGGGAATAAAGCCTCATCCCCCAGACTCAAGACCTCAGAGAGTATATTTTCCAAAGACAGCTATACTACACATCCCATCTGTCTTACTCTTTTTTAAAATAGGATGATGATACTTCTCCACTGAAAGATGGAGTTTATGTTCCGTCTTCTTGAATTGAGTAGACTTTTGTATCTGCCTTGACTAATAGTGTGGCAGAAATTATGTGACTCCCAGGCTAGATCACAGAAGATGATTTGTCTTCTACCTAACTCTCTCTCACTCAGGATATATGCCTTGGGAGACCAGAACCTACAGGTAACACGTAAGAAACCTGGCTACTCTGAAGCCTCTATGCTCGAGACAGCAAGGGGAGAAACTACACAGAGAAACTACACAAGGGGTGAAACTACACTAAGGAGTTTCACCTATTCCAAGTTTTTGAGTCTCCCTTGTCCAGGCACCACACATGACTGAAGAAAGTTTCAAGATGACCCCAGCTCCAGCTACCATCTGAAGGGAACTTTATGAGAGATCCTAATCCAGAACCACCCAGGCATGGTGCTTCCAAATTCTGGGCCCAGAAAAACCGTGAAAGATAATAAACACTTTAAGTCACTAAGTTTGGGGATGACTTCTTCTGCAGCAATAGATAACTAATACAGACATCAACTCTGGAGGGCTATACCAACTTCACCTGTCTTGCAGTTCAATTTCTCCTTCTACCCAGTCCTGACTCCATAACCACCCCCACCACCCTACAAGTATTGATCCTAAGAGCACTTGTTGAAACTTTCATGCAGATAAATCTTCAATTCAGAATTTGTCCTCCAGGGAACCCAATCCTGGCAGTTTTACTCATGTTAGCAAAAAAGGGGGGGACATGGGTGGCTCAGTTGGTTATGTGTCCAACTCTTGATTTTGGCTCAGGTTATGATCTCAGGGTCATGGGATTGAGCCCAGCATTGGGCTCTGCACTCAGCAGGGAGTATGCTTCTCTCCCTCCCTCTGTCTCCGTCTCCCTCTGACACTCCTCCCCCCACATTCTCTCTCTAAAAATCAATAAATAAATCTTTAAAAAAATAGTCCATCAACTGCATAAGCAAATTGTGTGTATTCATATAGTGGATTATTGGTTATTTAGCAATAAAAAGAAACACAACAACATAAATAAATCTGGAAAACACTACATTAACAAAAGTATTCAGACATACAAGAGTAAATACTATATAACTTTTTTAATATAAGGTTCAAGAATAGCAAAACTAATCTATGGTGATAAAATCAGAACAGTGTTTGCCCAAGGGGGAGGGAGTAGGGGTGAGGAGATTGACTGACAAAGAACACTTGCAGCTACAGAAAACAGTGAATACACCCTAACTTTTAGCCAAATAAACGTAAAACCTCACTCTAACGGCCTGTAACTCAATTCCTTTTACCTAATACCTCATGTCTGACTTTCAACCAAAAAAGTACAAAGCATACTAAAAGGCAAAAACACAGCCTAAAGAGACAAACCAAGCATCAGAACAGATTTATATATGCAGATATTTTGGAATTATCAGGCCAGGAATTTGAAATAATGAGGGTTAATATGCTAAGAGCTATAATGAAAAAAGTAGACAACATGCAAAAACAAGTAAATAATATAAGAAAAGAGATGGGAACTCTAAGAAAGAATCAAAAGAAATGCTAGAAACCAAAACCACTGTAACGGAAGTGAAGAATGTGTTTGACAGGTTTATCAGTAGAGCGGACAGGTCCAAGAAAAGGATCACTGAGCTTGAAAAAATGTCAGTAGAAACTTTCTAAACTAAAAGACAAAATCAGAGAGGGAGACAAACCATAAGAGACTCTTAATCACAGGAAACAAACTGAGGATTCCTGGAGGGGAGGGGAGTAGGGCGATGGGGTAACTGGGTGATGGACATTAAGGAGGGCACACGATGTAATGAGCACTGATGAATCACTGAACTCTACATCTGAAACTAATAATACATTATGTTAGTTAATTGAATTTAAATAAATTTTTAAAAAACAAGGAGAAAAAAGAATGAAAAATATAACAGAATATCTAAGAACTATGGGACAAAAGTATAACATACATATAATGGGAATACCAGAAGGACTGGAAAGGGAAGAAGGAATAGTAGAAATATTTGAAGTTTTTTTTTTGGTTAGGTTTTTTTTTTTAAAGATTTTACTTATTTATTTGAGAGAGAGAGTACGTGCATGTGAGCAAGAGACCACAAGCAGGGGGAGCAGCAGAGGGAGAGGGAGAAGCAGACTCCCCACTGAGCAGGGAGCCCAATGTGGGGCTTAATTCAGGACCCTGAGATCATGATCTGAGCCAAAGGCAGCCGCTTACCTGATTGAGCCACCCAGGTGCCCCAAAATATTTGAAGATTTAATGTCTGAAAATATTCCAAAATCAATTGCAGATACCAAATCACAGATCTAGGAATCTCAGAGAACACCAATCAGGATGGTTGGTCAAAACCAAACCAAACCAAACAAAAACTACACTTAGGCACATTCTATTCAAACTTCAGAAAATCAAAGACAAAGAGAAAATTTCAAAAGAAGCCAGAAGGGTGATGGGGGAGAAATCTTATCTGTAGAGAAACAAGTATAAGAATTACATTGGAATTCTCCTCAGAAGCCATGCAAGCTATAAAAGAATACAGTGAAATATTTCATGTTGAAAGAAAAAACGACCAATAAAGAATTCTGTATCCAAGGAATTATCCTTTAAAAGTAAATGAGAAATAAAGACACTCACAAAACAAAAACAAAAAATGAGGGAGTTTGCAAGAAATTTTAAAAATTCTTCAAAGAGAAGGAAATGATATAGGCCAGAAACTAGAATCTACATAAGAAAAGAAGAGTATCAGAGAAGGAATAAATGAAAGTAAAATAAAATATTTTTCATTCTTAATTGACTTAACAGATAAGTTTATTCAAAATAATAACAGCAATGACATATGAGGTGATTATAGCTTATGGAAAAATGAAATAAATGACAAAAAAAATGTTTTAAGGGAAGAGAAGGAGGAATTGGGAATACTACCTAATGAGGTTCTGGCATATTCATCAGGCCATATATTGTTACTAAAAAGTAGACTTCAATAGTTAGGGCTTTTTAAAAGATTTATTTATTTATTTATTTATTGAGAGAGAGAGAACACAAAATTGAGTGGAGGAACAGAGGGAGAGAGAGAATCTCAAACAGACTCCATGCTGAGTGTGGGGCCAGTGCGGGGCTCTATCTTACCACCCTGAGATCATAACCTGAACTGAAATCAAGAGTTGGATGCTTAACCAACTGAGCCATCCAGGCACCCCAGACTTAGATTAGTTGTAAATGTATATTGAAAACTCTAGGTTAACCACCAAAATGTTTTTTTAAGTATAAATGATATGCTAAGAGAGGAGAGAAAACAGAATCATATAAAATGCTCAGTTGAAACCAGATAAGGCAGAAACAGACAATATCAATGGAAGAAACAAAGAAAAGAACAATAAAAACACTTACAAATATTATAAGACAGATATTATAAGATTGGGGGGAAAAAAAAAAGCAAGACCCGGGGTGCCTGGGTGGCTCAGTCGTTAAGCGTCTGCCTTCAGCTCAGGGCGTGATCCCGGAGTCCTGGGATCGAGCCCCACATCAGGCTCCTCCACTGGGAGCCTGCTTCTTCCTCTCCCATTCCCCCAGCCTGTGTTCCCTCTCTTGCTGGCTGTCTCTCTCTGTGTCAAATAAATAAATAAAATCTTAAAAAAAAAAAAAACAAGACCCAACTATATGTTGTCTCTAAGAAACCCACTTTAAATCAAAGGACACAGATAATTTAAAAGTAAAGTGATGGAGAAAGATACACATGGCAATACTAATTAAGGGAAAGTTAGAGAAGCTATATTAACTTCACACAAAGCAGATTTCAGAGCAAGGAAAGTCATTAGGGATACAGGATGTTTCATAATGGTAAATGGACCAATTCTCCAAGACCTAACAATCTTTGATATGTGTGTACCTAACAATATAGTGTCAAAATAAGTGAAGCAAAAACTGATAGAACTACAAGAAAAATAGATAAATCTGCTCTTGGAGCAGATGGTTGGAGACTTAAACATCCCTTATTAGTAACTGACAGATGCAGCAAACAGAAAATCAGTAAAGATAAAGTTAAAGTGAAAACACCATCAACTAACTAGATCTATTTGACAATAATTTATAGTATACTTCATCCAGTGTTGTCAGAATACACATTCTCCTCAAGCACCCATGGAGTATTCATTCATGGGCCATAAAATACATGTAAACAAATTTAAAAGAATAGAAATCATTCAAAGTATGTTTTCAAACCAAGGTGGAATTAAACTAGAAATCAATAACAGAAAGACAGCTGGAAAATCCCCAAAATATTTGGAGATTAAACAACACACTTCTAAATGGCAAATGGGTTAAAGAAGTCTCAAGAGAGTGTTTTGAATATTTTAAACTAAATGAAAATCAAAGTGAGATGCACCAAAAGCAATGCTTAGAGAGGAATTTACAGCATTGAATGTATTAAAAAAAGAAGAAAAATCTAGGATTAATCATCTAAATTTCAACCTTGGGAAATTAGAAAGAAGAACAAATAAGTTTAAAGGAAGAAGAAAACAAATAATAAAAAATCCAAGCACAAATCAATGAAGTTGAAAATAGGAAATTAATAGAGAAAACCAAAAGATCATTAGTTGAAAGGATCATTAAAATTGATAAATCTCTATCCAGTCTAACCATGAAAAAAGAGAAGGCACGAATTACTAATATCAGATATGAAAAAGGGTCATCACTACTAATACCATGTACGTTAAAAGAAAAATAAAGGAATATTATGAATAGCTCTATGCCCACAGATTTGATAATGTAGATGAAACAGACCGGTTCCTTGAAGGACAGGCTCTACTGAACTCACACAAAGAGAAGAAAATCCTTGGAATAGGCCTATATTGATAAAGAAACTGAATCAATAATTAATAACCTTCCAAAACAAAAGGCACCAGGCCCCAGATGGATATACTGATGAATCCTACCAAACGTTTAAGGAAAAAATGATATCGATGTTTAACACTCTCTTCCAGAAAATAGAAGCAGAAGGAACACTTCCTAACTCATTCTATGAGGCCAGCATGACTCTAATACCAAAATCATACAAAGACATTACAAGAAAGAAAAATTACATATCAATATCTCTCATGAATATAAAGGCAAAATTCCTCAACAAAATATTAGCAAATCAAACCTAATAATGTATAGAAAGAATTATGCACCATGATAAATTGGGATTTATTCCAGGTATGCAAGGCTAGTTCAATATTCAAGAGTCAGTTAATGTAACCATGAGAGATTCTTCATGATAGAGAACAAACTGAGGGCTGATGAAGGGAGGTGGGTGGGAATGGGTTTGATGGGTGATGTGTATTAAAGAGAGGACTTGTGATGAGCACTGGGTGTGGTATGTAAATGATGAATCACTGAATTCTACTCCTGAAACCAATATTGCACTGTATATTAACTAACTAGAATTTAAATAAAAATTTTTAAATCAATTAATGTAAGTCATCATATCAACAGGCTAAAAAAATCACATGATCACATCAATAGATACAGAAAAAGCATTCAACAGAATCCAATTTCCATTCATGTTAAAAATTCTCAGCAAACTGGAAATATAGGGGAATTGCACCAACTTGATACAGAACAACTACAAAAAACATAAACCCAATCTCATACTTAATGGTGAGAAATTACATGCTTTCCCCTAAGATGAGAACATGGCAAATATTTCCCTTCTCACCAGTACTACTCAACAATATACTGGAAGTCATAACTAATGTAGTAAGACAAGAAAAGGAAATAGAAGGTATTTCAGATTGGGAGAAAGAAATAGAAGTCTTTATTCAGAGATAACATGATTATCTATGTAAGAAATCCCAAAGATTCACCAAAAAACTTCTGGAACTAATAAACAATTATAGCAAGATTTTGAGATACAAGGTTAATATGCAAAAAGTAAATTGGATGTGGATTTGAAAGCACAACACTGTTTACATTAGCACCAAAAAAATATGAATATAAATCTAACAAAATATGTACAGAATCTATATGAGGAAAACTACAAATGGCTAATAAAAGAAATCAAAGACTTTTTAAAGAAGTAGAGAGATATTCCATGCTCACGGATAGGAAGACTTACCATTGCTTAGATCATCAGTTTTTCACAGCTTGATTTATAGATTTAATGCAATTCCAATCAAAATCCCAGCGAATTATTTTGTGGATATAAAAAAAAACCACAAAGTTTATATGAAAACGTAAAAGTTCTAGAACAGCCAATTAAAGAAGAACAAAGTTGAAGCATAGAATATGTGACTTCAAGACATTCTGAAACCTACAGTAATCAAGACGTTGTATTGGCAAAGAAGAGACAAGTAGATCATTAGAACATAATAGCGAGCCCATAAACGGACCGACACACATACAGTCAACTGACCTTTGACAAAGGAGTAAGGGAAACTCAATGGAGAAAGGATAGTCCTTTTAATAAATGTTGCTGGAAAAACTAGACACATGCGAAAAAATAAATCCAGACTCAGACTTACAGCTTTCACAAAAAAAATAACTAAAGATATATCATAAATCTAAACGTAAAATGCAAAACTATAAAACTTCCAGGAGATAATACAGGAGAAAAATCTAAGTGACCTTCAGTTTACCGACAACTTTTTAGATATAACATGAAAAGTACAATCCATGAAGGAAGAAGGATAAATACAATAGATAAGTGGAACTTCCTTAAAATTAAAAAGTTCTGCTCTGCAAAAGACGTTAAGAGAAGAAAAACAAGATACAGAATGGGAAAAAAATACTTCTAAATCACATATCTGATAAAAGACCGATATCCAAGATACACAAAGAACTCTTAAAATTCAACAATAAGAAAGCAAACAACTCAATTAAAAGTGGGGGAAAGATCTGAACAGACATCTCACCAAAGAAGATCTACGGATGGCAAATAGGCATTTAAAAATATGCTCAAGATCACGTCATTAGGGAAGTACAAATTAAAGCAATGAGATAACACTACACACCTATTGGAACAGCTAAATTCCAAAACACTGTCAACACCAAATGCCAGCCGGGATGTGGAGCAACAGGAGCTCTGGGTCATTGCTGGTGGGAATGCAACATGGTACAGCCAGCTTGGAAGACAGTTTAGCAG
Organism: Ursus americanus; assembly: GCF_024610735.1. Lineage (NCBI taxonomy): Eukaryota > Metazoa > Chordata > Mammalia > Carnivora > Ursidae > Ursus > Ursus americanus. The sequence continues at coordinate 53,904,880 of NC_142130.1, forward strand.
TTTCTTATAAAGCTACACATAGTTCAACCACATAATCCAGCAACCGTGCTTCTAGGTATTTACTCAAATAAGTGAACACTTTATTTTTTACAGTGGTTTTTTTTTTTTTTTTGAGAGAGAGAGAGAGAGAGAGAAAGTAAGACAGAGAAAGAAGGAGCATGAGCTGGGGGGAGGGGCAGAGGGAGAAGCAGACTCCTCGCTGAGCAGGGAGCCCAACTTGGGACTTGATCCCAGGACCCTGAGATCATGACCTGAGCTGAAGGCAGATGCTTAACCAACTGAGCCACCCAGGCGCCCCCAAAATATAGACTTTCTTATTAAAGATTTTTATTTATTTATTTGAGAGAGCGAGCAACAGAGAGAGAGTGTGCACAAGTGGGGAGGAGGGGGAGAGGGAGAGGGAGAAGCAGACTCCCCACTGAGCAGGGATTCCCCATACGGGACTCTATCCCGGACCCTGGGATCATGATGTGAGTGGAAGGCAGATGCTTAACAGACTGAGCCACCCAGGCGTCCCCAAATAAGTGAACACTTACGCCCACACAAAAAGCTGCACATAAATGTTTACAGCAACTGAATACATAATCACCGAAAACTGGAAGCAAACCAGATGTCCTTCAATAGGTAAATGGATTTTTTCAAAAGATGGTATATCCACACAATGGAATATTATTTAACCATAAAAAGAAATGAGCTATGAAGCCCCTAAAGATATGGAGGAAGCTTAAATACATTTAACTAAGTGAAAGAAGCTTTCAGAAGGCTGAAAAGGCTACATAGTGTATAATTCCAAATATGACATTCTGGAAAAGGCAGAACTATAGACAGTAAAAAGATCAGGGGTTTGGGAAAGGGAGGAAGGAATGGATAGGTGAAGCAGAGGGGATTTTTAGGGCAGTGAACTATTCTGTATGATACTGTCACAGTGGATACATGCCATTATGTATTTGTCAAAACCCCCAAAACTGTACAACACAGGAATGAACTGTGATGTAAAATGCATTTTAATTAACAATGTATTGATATTGACTCATTAATTATAACAAAACCAACCCACTAGTGCAAGATATTAATGATAAAGGAAGATATGGAAGGCAATGGGCAATGAGAGAGGGAATAAATGGGAACTCTATACTTTCTGCTTAATTTTACTGTAGCCTGACCCTTCTCTAAAAATTAGGTTTATTAGTATAAAAAATAAGATACAGATCCAGACCTCACCAAAGAGCTTAAGACCTACTGCGAGAGATTTAATTGTAATTGTTATGTGACAAACTTCTCCGTGTAATCAAGGGAATACCTAAGTCTTTTTAAATTGTAGATTGCTTCATATACACAACGTGGAGAGTATAAAAACATCCCCCACTATCCCAAAGCCAGTTTTAAAAGATAGTAACTTTCTCTCAGATTTGTTTCCGATTTGTTTTAAAATACGTAATAAAACTTTACAGAAATAGTTGAAACTCTTTGTACTCCTTTCTATCAACATTCCTTTCCCTCCATACCCAGCGGTAGCACTATATTGAAATTGTCATTTATCTTTTCCATATTTTATAGTATTATATCTAAGGCAATTAATACATAGCATTTGCATGCAATTTTTGTTTTGTTCTGTTTTGTTTTTTATGATTAACTTAAATATTTTAATTGTTACTATTTTTTTAAAATATTTTTTTATTATATTATGTTAGTCACCATACAGTACATCCCTGGTTTTTGATGTAAAGTTCGATGATTCATTAGTTGCGTATAACACCCAGTGCACCATGCAATACGTGCCCTCCTTACTACCCATCACCGGTCTATCCCATTCCCCCACCCCCCTCCCCTCTGAAGCCATCAGTTTATTTCTTATAGTCCATAATCTCTCATGCTTCATTCCCCCTTCTGATTACCCCCCCTTTCTTTATCCCTTTCTTCTCCTACCGATCTTCCTGGGTTCTTATGTTCCATAGATGAGAGAAACCATATGATAATTGTCTTTCTCTGTTTGACTTATTTCACTTAGCATTACCTCCTCCAGTGCCGTCCATGTTGCAGCAAATGTTGAGAAATTGTTCTTTTTGATAGCTGAATAATATTCCATTGTATATATGGACCACATCTTCTTAATCCAATCATCTGTTGAAGGGCATCTCGGCTCCTTCCACGATTTAGCTATTGTGGACAGAGCTGCTATGAACATTGGGGTGCATATGGCCCTTCTCTTCACTACGTCTGTATCTTTGGGGTAAATACCCAGTAGTGCAATGGCTGGATCATAGGGTAGCTCAATTTTTAACTTTTTTTTTTTAAAGATTTTATTTATTTATTCGACAGAGATAGAGACAGCCAGGGAGAGAGAGAACACAAGCAGGGGGAGTGGGAGAGGAAGAAGCAGGCTCATAGTGGAAGAGCCTGATGTGGGGCTCGATCCCATAACGCCAGGATCACGCCCTGAGCCGAAGGCAGACGCTTAACCACTGTGCCACCCAGGCGCCCCTCAATTTTTAACTTTTTAAGGGACCTCCACACTGTTTTCCAGAGTGGCTGTACCAACTTGCATTCCCAACAACAATGTAGGAGGGATCCCCTTTCTCCACATCCTCTCCAACAATTCTTGTTTCTTTCCTTGTCAATTTTTGCCATTCTAACTGGCATAAGGTGGTATCTTAGTGTGGTTTTGATTTGAATTTCCCTGATGGCTAATGATTTTGAACATTTTTCATGTGTCTGTTAGCCATTTGTATGTCTTCATTGGAAAAGTGTCTGTTCATATCTTCTGCCCATTTTATGATTTATTTATTTGTTTCTCACGTATTGAGTTTGAGAAGTTCTTTGTAGATCTTGGATACCAGTCTTTTATCTGTAGTACCATTTGCAAATATATTCTCCCATTCCATGGGCTGCCTCTTAGTTTTATTTACTGTTTCCTTGGCTGTGCAGAAGCTTTTTATCTTGGTGAAGTCCCACAAGTTCATTTTATCTTTTGTTTCTCTTGCCTTTGGAGATGTGTCATGAAAAAGTTTGCTGTGGCTGATGTCGTAGAGGTTGCTGCCTATGCTCTCCTCTAGGATTTTGATGGATTCCTGTCTCACATCAAGGTCTTTCATCCATTTGGAGTTTATCTTTGTGTATGGTGTGAGAGAGTGGTCAAGTTTCATTCTTTTGCATGTAGCTGTCCAATTTTCCCAGCACCATTTATTGAAGAGACTATCTTTTTTCAACCGGATGTTTTTTCCTGCTTTATCAAAGATTAGTTGCCCAAAGAGCCAAGGGTCCATTTCTGGGTTCTCTATTCTGTTCCATTGGTCTATGTGTCTGTTTTTGTGCCAGTACTATGCTGTCTTTGTGATCACAGCTTTGTAGTACAACTCGAAATCCGGCATTGTGATGCCCCCAGCTTTGTTTTTCCTTTTCAACAGTTCCTTGGCGATACGGGGCCTTTTCTGGTTCCATACAAATTGAAGGACTATTTGTTCCAGTTCTTTGAAAAATGTCAAGGGTATTTTGATCGGGATAGCATTGAAAGTGTAGATTGCTCTGGGTAGCATGGACATTTTAACTATGTTAATTCTTCCGATCCACGAGCATGGAATATTCTTTCATCTTTTTGTGTCTTCCTCAATGTCTTTCAAGAGTGATTTATAGTTTCTAGAATATAGGTCCTTTACGTCTCTGGTTAAGTTAATTCCAAGGTAACGTATGGTTTTTGGTGCTATTGTAAATGGGATGGATTCCCTAATTTCTCTTTCTTTAGTCTCATTATTCGTGTATAGAAATGCGACTGATTTCTGAGCATTTATTTTGTATCCCGCCACGTTACTGAATTGCTCTATAACTTCTAATAGTTTGGGGGTGGATTCTTTTGGGTTTTCCATGTAGAGTATCATGTCATCTGTGAAGACAGACAGTTTGACTTCTTCTTTGCCGATTTGGATACCTTTTATCCCTTTTTGTTGTCTGATTGCTGTTGCAAGTACCTCTAGTACTATGTTGAATAATAATGGCAAGAGTGGGCATCCTTGTCATGTTCCTGATCTTAAGGGAAAGGCTTCCAGCTTTTCCCCATTGAGAATGATATTTGCTGTAGGCTTTTCATAGATGGTTTTTATGAGATTGAGGAATGTACCCTCTATCCCTACACTCTGAAGGGTTTTAATCAAGAAAGGATGCTGTATTTTGTCAAATGCTTTTTCTGCATCTGTTGAGAGGATCATATGGTTCTTGACTCTTTTCTTGTTGATATGATGTAGCATACTGACCGATTTGTGAATGTTGAACCACCCTTGTATCCCAGGGATGAATCCCACTTGGTCATGATGGATAATCCTTTTAATGTACTGTTGGATTCTATTAGCCAGGATCTTGTTGAGAATTTTGGTGTCCATATTCACTAGGGAAATCGGTCTGTAATTCTCCTTTTTGATGGGGTCTTTGCCTGGTTTGGGGATCAAAGTAATATTGGCCTCATAGAATGAGTTTGGTAGCTTTCCTTCTGTTTCTATTTTTTGAAATAGCCTTAGGAGAATAGGTATTATTTCTTCTTTGAATGCTTGGTAGAATTGCCTGGGAAAACCATCCGGTCCTGGAGTTTTGTTTTTTGGAAGGTTTTTTATCACTGTTCAATCTCTTCATAATTAATTGGCCTGTTTAAAAAATCAATTTCTTCCTGTTTCAGTCTTGGTAATTTATAGGTTTCCAGGAAGTCCTCCATCTCTTCCAGATTGCTTAATTTATTGGCATAAAGCTGTTGATAAAAGTTTCTAATAATCCTTCCAATTTCATTGGTGTTGGTTGTGACCTCTCCCTTTTCATTCATAATTTTATTAATTTGGGTCCTTTCTCTATTCTTTTGGATAAGTCTTGCCAGTGGTCTGTCAATTTTATTTATTCTTTCAAAGAACCAGCTTCTAGTTCTGTTGATCTGCTCTACTGTACTCCTGGTTTCTAATTCATTGATTTCTGCTCTAATCTTGATCAACTGCTTTCTCGTGTGTGGATTAATTCTGTCCCTCTGTTGCTGTTCCAGCTTCTTGAGGTGATTATAAAAACTGCATTTTAGATTTTTCTATTCTTTTGACTGAGGCTTGGATGGCTATGTATTTCCCTCTTAGGACTGCCTTTGCAGTATCCCATAGGTTTTGGACCGTTGTGTTTTCATTCTCGTTGGTCTCCATAAATTATTTAAATTGATTTTTGATTTCCTGGTTTATCGAATCCTTCTTGAGCAGGATGGTTCTTAGTTTCCAAGTGTTTGAGTTTCTTCCAAATTTTTCCTTGTGGTTGAGTTCCAATTTCAAAGTGTTGTGGTCTGAGAATATGCAGGGAATAATTTCAGTCTTTTCGTATCGGTTGAGACCTGTTTTGTGACCCAGAACATGGTCTATTCTTGAGAATGTTCCATGGGCATTAGAATAGAATGAGTATTCTTTGGTTCTGGGGTGTAGTGTTCTATATATATCTATGAGGTCCAGCTCGTCTAGTATAACATCAAAGCTCTTGTTTCTATGTTGGTTTTCTGCTCCGGTGCTCTGTCTATTGCTGATAGTGGAGTGTTGAGGTCCCCTACTATTAACGTATTTTTATCTATATGTCTCTTTATTCTGGTTAGGAGTTGGCTTGTGTATCTTGCTGCTCCCCTGTTGGGGGCATATATATTTATAATTGTCATATCCACTTGTTGGATACATCCTTTAAGAATAATATAGTGCCCTTCTGTGTCTCTAACTATAGTCTTTAGTTTAAAATCCAATCTGTCTGATATGAGAATTGCTACCCCAACTTTCTTTTGAGGTCCATTGGTGTGAAGGATGGTATTCCATCCCTTTACTTTCAGTCTGAATGCATCTTTAGGTTCAAAATGAGTCTCTTGTAGACAGCAAATGGATGGGTCATGTCTTTTTATCCAATCTGCAACCCTGTGGTGTCTTATGGGAGCATTTAGGCCATTTACATTGAGACTGATTATTGAGAGATATGATTTTAATGATGCCATGTTGCCAGTAAAGTCTTCGTTTCTATAGATTGTGACTTTCTGTTCTGTATCACTCTTGGGGCCTTTTTACTTTTATAGAACCCCCCTTAATATCTCCTGTAGGGCTGGTTTCGTGGTTACGAAATTGGTCAATAACTGGCGATTCTGGGAGGTCTTTATTTCTCCATCAATTCTGAATGACAGCCTTGCTGGATAAAGGATCCTTGGCTGCATGTTTTTCTCTGAAAGAGCTTTAAAAATGCCCCCCCAACCCTTTCTCTCATTCCAGGTCTGTGTAGACAGGTCTGATGTAATTCTGATACCTTTGCCTTGGTACATGAGAAATTTCTTTGCCCTGGCCGCTTTCAATACTGTATCCTTGGATCTAATATTTCCGAATTGCGCTATGACATGACGTGGCGTAGGTTTGTCATGGTTGAGCTTGGGAGGGGTCCTCTCTGCCTCTTGGACACGAAAGCTTGTTTCCTTTGCTAGATTAGGGAAGTTTTCAGCTACAATTTGTTCAAATATCTCTTCTAGACCTCTGTTTTTCTCCACCCCCTCGGGGATGCCGATGATTCTGACATTGGAACGTTTCATTGAGTCAGTAATCTCCCGTAACCTATATCTTGAGATTGGATTTTTTTGAGCCACGTTTCTATTTTAGCTTTCTTTTCTACTAGCCCATCCTCCAATTCGCCAATAAGTTCTTCTGCCTCATTCACCCTGGCCATCAGAGCATCTAGTTTTGACAGCATTTGGCTCATAGAATTTTTAATTTCTGCCAGATTCACTCTCATTTCCACCCTCAGAGATTCTATATTCTCATTAACATTTTCATTAATACTTTTTTCAAGTCTACACATCATCTTGACCATTGTTACTGTGAACTCCATTTCTAACAATTTGGTTATATCCATATCCATCAGTTCTGTGGCAGAGGCCACAGTCCCTGTCTCCTTTCTTTGCTGAAGATTCCTCCTCCTTGTCATTCTGATGAGGAGAGGTTGCAGGGATGCCCAGAGCCCAAATTATTGACCAGGACCCAGGCAGTGTGCACTTGTTTTATAGGGACCTTAGGGATGTGGGCTTCTTGATTTTTCAGCCTGCCTTCTGGGGGAGGGGCCTAATGCGCTGACACTCAGGCAACCCTGTTTGGGTAGAGTCTCCGTGTCCCCTGCGAGGGGGGATGGGGATGGGCATACTGTGAGACGGTATTTCCAGGCTTTTGTTCTCTGGCGGCTTTCCCTGGTGGTTTGCTGTGCCTCTTCTGAGAGTCAGAGCAGCAGTGGCCGAATCCCAGCCTCTGTCTCAGAACAGAGGGATTGCAGTCCGCTCTCCACTGGGCTCTTCTGGCCACTTTATCTCTTTTTCTGTTGGTGCTGCTAAACCCTGCAGCGTCCTGGGTTGTGCACCCCACACCCGGCGTCCCAGCCCTCACTTCCAGGGCTGGTGCATCTCTGTCCTTTGTGTTTCTATCACCGCCAGCCACCAGCCGCCCTCACGCACTCCCGGAGCTCCCGGTCTCGGTCTGGTGGCGCGCGTTCCCCAGCTCATGGTGTCAGTCTGCTCTCAAGCAGGTGCCGGTCCGGGAGTCCACCTGCTCCCCCGTGCAGGTGGCTACCGCTTCCCAGGCCCGAACGCGCTGGCTCCCTCCCCCTTCTGTTTATCTTCCGATATCTGTGCGCGGTTTGACGGCTCCCCGCTTCGTACCTCAATACTCAGCGCTGGAGATGTTCATTTGTAGAGATCCAGATGTATCTTCCTGCATCTCAGGCTGGTTCCGTGGTTGTTCAGGCTGGTCTGGTACCTATCCAGCTCGACTCGGGGGACCGGCTGAAAAAGGGGTCCCCTACTCCCCCGCCATCTTAACTCCTCCAAGAGCTAATTGTTACTATTCTATTTAGGTTTTTTCCTTCCTTTGGGGGTGAATTTGGTCATTTACATTCTTTTAGAAAATTGCCACCTGGCCAAAGTTTTTATATTAGCCAGGATAAGGTTTTCCATAGTATTTGCTTTTGGTTTTATTAGGTTTTTGTAATCACTGCTTTACTTTATATTTTAATAGGTAATACATTCACAGAGTTGGAAAATAAAAATAACATACAAAGGTATATAATCTTGCTCTCATCCCTAAATATACACAAGTAATAATTTCTACTCATTTTTCCCAATCTTTTTTTCAGTACAAACAATATGAATCTGTAGTCTTATTTTCTTCCTCTTTTCTGTAGCTTCTTCTTGCACTTAACAATGCATGTTGAAAATCTTTCCACAACAGTTCATAGAGAACTTCCACCTCTCCTTCTACAGCTATATTATAGTCCATTGTATGGATATACCCTAATTTATTTAATTGACCCCTTATTTGTGGACACTTTTGTTGTTCTCAATTGTTGTTTCAAAATGACCCTGTACAAATTCTACCTTGCAATTGTACAAATTCATCTAGAAAATACATTCCCAGAATTGGAATTCTGAGCCAAAGAGTCCACATTTGTCATTTTGACAGTTATTTCCAGCTTGCCCCAAAGAGGTTGTACTAATCTGAATTTTCACTAACAATACAACTATATGCAGGGTCTGGGACAAAGTACAATGAAGACCTATATACCATTTATATAAAAGTAAATGTAAAACTTACAAATTAGTCTATGCTGCTAAATAAAATCCATGGGTTTGATTCTAATGCCATGATAAACATACGTTCATAAGGACCTGGAAGTCCATGTCTGAATTTAGAAACAGTGGATTCCTTGGGATTTCTACATCAGAATGTGGCAAACAGCCCCAGCTGCAGCTGCCGCCTTTCTCCCCATGCCTGTCTCAGTCCCACTCCCAGGATGCTTTGTGCTCACACCTACAGACACCCTAGCCCACACCATCAAGCTATGAACAGCCACCCCTCAGAGAATGTGCCGTTGCTCCCTGAGAGGCCAACTTGGGGTGGTGGGGGGAGGCACCCACAATCCCTGGAAGCCCAGCAGGGTTCCTGAGGACCCAGAGGCAAGGAGGCAAGCCGGGAAGGGGAGACTCAGGCTCTGGGTTAGCATTCCCACTTGACTTTTGCTTAAATCTTGTCTGTTATCCTACTTGTATTATGACCCCCTTTATTTTTGTATATATTGCTTAATTATGCCTTTTTGTCTTAACAAATCTCACCAGGTATTTATCTATTTAAATTCATCTTTTAAAAAAACTACCTTTTGGTTTCATTGATGTCTGCTTTTGTTTTGTTTTTAATTTCTATTCCATTACTTTGTTCTTTTCATTACTGCCAAACAGCCTTCCCTAGAATTGACTTTCTTTTATATTTTATTTTTTAAATTTCTTTTATCCCCAGGTCCAGCTCCATGACAGATGCATAGACAGTACTCAACAAATGTTTGCTCACTGGCCTCTCTGGAATTTGCGTTTTGGTTGAGGATATCAAGCCCAAGCTGAGTTACCACTCTTCCGTCATAATCACAATTTTAACACCTTTTGCTCCCCATTTCAAGACCCCGTCCCCTTAAATTACCCACAAAATATAACAAAGGGAGTATTGGTATTTTTAAACCTCCATATTTTAAGTAAAGAAAATCAGACCCAGAAAGATTAAGTGCTTTGTTTCTTTCATTTAACTAGTTTTTAAACCTATGGACTCATAAAAATGACATTAGCTATTCATTAGCCCAACATCTCCATTTGACATAAAGAGGACCTTCTATATGAAGAGTAACTTGTTCCAGATCAGTAATTAACTGATAGCTGAGTGGCGTTAACTCAGATCTCTTGTTTACTAATCAAGTGCTGCTTGATTCGTAACTCTCCTAATTCTCCTAACAGTGCTGCCTTTACCACAGGAAAACAGGGAGGGTAATCATCAGCTTCAAGTTACTGGAAGATTAATACACTGGAATATGTTTAATAGTAGTATTTTTCTTTTGTAACACCAATATAATATTAATATTTCCCTACATTTTCTTAAATTATAATAAGTAATATTTCCAGAAATATTAGCACTATTTTCAATATCTTTACTACACAAACATGGACAATTAAATGCAGAACATATGTAAAACCCCTTCATGATGCCTGAGAAAGTAGCAGAAAATATTAAAACTTTCAAATGGAAAACGTGAATTTCATTTCCTCTCCTCAACTAGACAAAATTAGAATCTGTTTTGAAAAGTCTAGTTTAATTAAGTGCAGGAATAAAAATATCTTTCCTTAGTTAAAGAAATTCCATCAGAAGACTCTAGTGTCTGGCTCCAATTCTTAGGGTTTTAACGTCTTGGTATCTGTCATTTGTCCCAGACCAGGAATTTGAAATATTTGGATGAGGAGGAAGATTCCTCTTAAATGAGAAGACAATATTTAGGAAAGCATATTCCATTGTGAAAAGAAACCCTAAAAAATTTAAACAAATAAAATACATAAGGTATAGTTTTTCCTTAAGGTAAAAGTTATTCCGAAAGAACTACCTGGTTACATAGTTTAATAAACTGGTTACATATTTTAATAAAATTTTCCCTGATGGCATAGCATAGTTTAATATTTTTTTTAATGCAGGAAGATACAGCAATTCTTAGAACTGTTTCTGTTTCTGTTTTAAACTAATCAGTTGAGGGGCACCTGGGTGGATTACTCCGTGGGACTTCTGACTCTTGGTTTCAGCTCAGGTCGGCTCAGGTCCTGATCTCAGGGTGGAGAGATTCAGCCCCGCCTCAGAAGCCACACTGGGTCTGCTGAATCAGGAGTCTGTTTCCCCTCTCCCTTTCCCTCTCTCTCTCCCCCATGTGCTCAAGCTCTCCCTCTCTCTCTCTCTCTCCCCCACACTGAAATAAAAATAAATTGTATCTTTTAAAAAGTTTTTTAAATAAATTAATCAGTTGAACTTAATGATTATACCTATAGTAGACTTTCAGTTTGATAAGCTGAATTTCAATCCAAAGGTCCAGTCTAGGTCAATGGCATCTATTCAAGGTATAATTCAGGGAGTGGAGAAAACTATGCACTAAATTATCGAAGAATTCATAAATTAAAAATAACACTTAACATTTGTTGAGTGCTTATAGTGTGTTAGATATCATCTTAAACCTACAAGTGTATTAACTCATTTAATCATTTAATGAGAGCCCGGTAAGGTAGGTATATTATTACTCCCATTATAGGAAAACTGAGGCACAGAAATGTTGAGTAACTTGCTCAAATTTACTCAGTTAGTAAGTGGTGATGTTGGCATTTCAGTAACATATGTTATCAGTAACATATGTTCTTCTTCAGTAACATATGTTATCAAAAGATCTATGGATGGCGGTCGTATTCAGAAATTTAACTAAAACTAATACCTGGAAATCAAGGAAAAATCCACTAAGCCAAGCGTCTAACCTCTTAATTTAAGAAACTGACTTTGAAAATGGGATCAGCAATTTGAACATCACTGATGTTAAAATAATTCATTCCCCTCAGGCAATTACATAACAAAATTTATTCCTCCCAAAATAAATCCTTTCCCTTTCATAGTAATTGTGTTCTCGATTTAGAGAGTGCTTATATGAGGAAGTAAGAAGGGAAACTGGGAAAAGGAGCAGAATAGATATTAAGACTAAATAACACTATAGCTGCCTAAAACCCAACCGTTTCCATGGGGACCTTTTCTTTGAACTCCCAAATGCAACCTGTACTCCAGGAGCAGTTCAATGAGTTTGACTTATTACCAAGTTTGCCTCTTGAGGAAGCACTGTAATTGAGTAAAATGAAAGTCAAGCATCTGTGTGCAAATTATTTTCTGAGAATCAGTAAACTCTCCTTGACCTTTCCCCACAATCCACGTTTCCTACTGTGCAAGAATTCCAATGCTATGAAGTTTGACCTTGGGGTTTGGGAATATTTCAACCTGCTAAATCTCTTGTTGGCCTGAGGCATAAGTGAATCCTGTGATAGGAAATGAAGGTCAGAGCATCTGGAGAGGGGTGGAAAAGGCACTCACGATGGCAGAGAGGAGGAATTTTATAATCTAGAAGAGACACAGGATATGGTTCAATAAGGCATTATCATCAGTGCTAATATGTTATGAGGTTAAGATATTCTCCCTAAGAGTTAAGGAAAACATCCCCTACTAATATATGATTATGGACATCTGTCTGTGTTTACATCAGGCCTAGCTCCAGTTGGAAAATGTCAAGGGAAAGATGTACAATAAAACTTAATTATGTTTCATTTTACTTTCCTCAAGTGTTATTGGGCCAAAAAGCCATGCTGCTTCTTGTATCACAAGGTTCATTGCTATTGGGAGCACAAGTCCAACAGAGATAGAGCCCCTTATTGTTGTCCATTCTGAAAACACATTAGATAAGGTGCATATTATTTGATATTCTACAAGGAATATTTAATGTGAAAAGGTTGGAGGTCTGGCAAAACTTTGATTTGCTCCAACATAAAAGCATCCTATAAGATTGCTGATCACACAGCCAAACAAAAGAGGCCATACACAGCTGGAGAGGTCTGAATGAAGCCAAAGTTCTGGAAATGGTTAGAGTGTTGCATGGCTTGGAGCAGAAGAAGAAAACTAAAATGGTGTCTGCTTAACTGCTGAAAACAAATCCATAATAAAATTTATCTTAATATTTTGAGGCAAATTACAAGGAATTGGTAGCTATATTCTTTTCCTTCCAAATACAACTATTTGACAACTTTTAGTCCAGTTGTCAAAACCAGTTCCTGGTTTTCACATGATTCTTTCAAGGTGCTCATCAGCTATGTATTGGCAACTATATTCCAAGTACTCTTCTAGGTGCAGGGAATGCAGATTAATAAGTCAGTTCCCTGCTTTCTTGGGGCTTTCATTCTAGGAAGGGGGAGACAGCAAACAAATAAGTGAGAGATTATCAGATGATAAAAGCCATGAACAAAATACATGTGAAAGAGAGCAAACAGAATGATAACCTTAGACCAAATGGACAGAAAAGGTTTCTCTGAAGAGATGATACTTAACCTAAGACCTAAATCAACAAAGGAGACAGCCATGTGCAACTCTGGATGAAGAGTGTTCCAATAAACTGACATCATCTCAGAAGAACTCCAAGTTTTGAGCTCCTTTTGGAAATTGCAAGAGTCATCATTAGTTTTGAAAAATTTCTTTACCAAACAAAACTTCAAAAGCATAGTATATCTTTTTTTTTTAAGATTTTATTTATTTATTTATTTGACAGAGATAGAGACAGCCAGCAAGAGAGGGAACACAAGAAGGGGGAGTGGGAGAGGAAGAAGCAGGCTCATAGAGGAGGAGCCTGATGTGGGGCTCGATCCCACAACGCCGGGATCACGCCCTGAGCCGAAGGCAGACGCTTAACCACTGTGCCACCCAGGCGCCCCAAAAGCATAGTATATCTTATTCCTGAAAGCCTAGGTGGAGAAAATGTTGCACTTGACAATGTATCTCATTGTGATGCTTTGGTGAAAAAAAAAAAGATCATTATTATTTAATGTTTTCAACAGTGGCATAAAAATGCCAAAGACTATTCTAGCAATTCTGAAAGAAGTTGTGTCTACTTCCATGAAATGCTATCAACTTCATCTGGACTAGAGCTTTAAACCATGACCTTTTACAAGAGGCCTTATTAAGCAGTAGGGGGAAACTAAAAAGGTTTTCCATACTACACAGAAGATCACTGGCATTCTAGAGGCCATGTCTTGAAGCACTTGTTTGATATTTAAACCAACGTGGTCGGCACTGGAGGAGATAATGCTAAGTGAAATAAGTCAAGCAGAGAAAGACAATTATCATATGATTTCTCTCATCTATGGAACATAAGAACTAGGAAGATCGGTAGGGGAAGAAAGGGATAAAGAAAGGGGGGGTAATCAGAAGGGGGAATGAAGCATGAGAGACTATGGACTATGAGAAACAAACTGAGGGCTTCAGAGGGGAGGGGGGTAGGGAATGGGATAGGCTGGTGATGGGTAGTAAGGAGGGCACATATTGCATGGTGCACTGGGTGTTATATGCAACTAATGAATCATCTAACTTTACATCGGAAACCGGGGATGTACTGTATGGTGACTAACATAATATAATAAAAAAAACATTAAAAATAAATAAATAAATAAATAAATAAATAAATAAATAAATAAACCAACGATTCATTGGAAAAGATGAATAATTACACTTAGAATAATTAGGGATAATTTCTTTCATGGCTTGTTTGATGGCCAGTAGATGTTGGGGCTTACGTGAATGTGAGTAATCTTTCCATTAAAGGCAGTCACCAGGAGGAAAGCTGTTAGAACATGAGCAGTTTTCCAGGCAATGCAGTCTAAATGCAGTCTCTCTTGCTGCTCTAGACTAGAAGTTCAACAGCAGACAATCACATAACTTTGCGAAGCTGAAGGAAATACTTTGGAAAAACCCTAGAAGAATGTGGCAAAGCTAGAGCAGTTACTCCAAATGTCTATAAACAACACTCAAAGACTCAGAAAACCTTAAAAGTGAACATACTAATCTACACTCTATACGCAACATTGGTCATGTAGATCTCGGTGACTTGAAGACAAACAATGTGACTTACCAAAGTGCCTAACCTTGCCTAGCAAACCATTCTACTGGTTACTGCTTATCTTTGTGAATTAGGGGTTTGGGGCATAGTTGCCTCAAAAAAAAAAAAAAGAGATGAATTAATTGATTGAGTCACCCTTGTCTTCCCTCTAGGAAGGCAGAATATGCGGGAGTGAAGAGAAAGAAACTAACGTCAGAATAATCTAGATTTAAACCCAGACCCAACACTCTCTAGCTAAGTAGGCTTGACAACATTTTCTGAGCCTGAGTTTCCCCATCAATATCATGGATATAATAATAACTGCCTCAAGGTAGGTGTTAGGATTAAATGAGATAAGCATGAATCATAAACTTGTCAAATCATTTGTACACTTGAAGCGAATGTAATAATGTAACATTGTATGTCAACTACAATCAAATTAAACATTTTTTAAGAAAAATTCAGAGCAAGGACACATTTGTCTCTCTTTTTTTTTTTTTTTTTTTGAGGAGCTGGTATGCTTGTACTGCTAAACGAGGGTTTTCTTTGCTTATTACGCTTCCTTTGGGGTCTTAGCCCTCAGGAAGTTCAGGGATGGGTTTCAGGAATTATGTTTCGCATTTGTTTTTAGCAACTCCCTCTGTTTACTTCCTTATAATGTTTTATACTTTGGTCCTTATTTTAATAGTTCTATTGTACCTGTGTTCTTTATAACTCACCACAAATTTCCCTTTTAAAGTAGATGTCATATAATGGAAAGAAGGAAAGGAGGGAGGAAAGAAAGACTCCTTAAAAGTATACTCTTTAAATAAAGTCTTATAAATTTAGCAGCCTTAATAGGGTGAAACCCATAGTTCATAATTTTTTTTAACTTTAAACAAAACTTAAACCAACAAATAAAAACACATTTTTCTCAAGTTTAAATGTTATTGGTTTTGTTCTGGCAAATCTTCTCATGCTAATTATCCAAATCCTGTTAGTACAATATTTTCTAAATAAAGGTCTGAGGGGTGGGGGGGAGGGGAGGGCGAGCAGCCCCCTCCTCAGCTCCCCCTCCATCAGCAGCTAATGTACAGGACTTCTTTTGTCCCCAACAGTGGGTCCTCGCAGCTACTCATTGTGCTTCTGCCAGCTCTGCACACCTCCTATCCTCCTCAGTTACCTTCTCAGAGGCCATCACCCCTCCCTCTGCTCTTTTGATGGTTTTACTCACCCTTATTTACCCGGTTTTATTAGGATCTTTCTCTGTTACAAAGGGAATACTCAGCACAGCCAGCTTTGAATCCCTTTCTGGAGAGCCTCTGCAGCCCAGGGGGCCAGCGCTGGGGCTATAGACAGTCTTTGCTGCGAGTTTCTGGGGGGTTTGCCTCTAACGTCATTCTTTTACCCACCGTTGCCCCCTCCCACCTTCCAGTGTCAGCTCTAGCACACAGCAGTTTACTAACAAATATTTGTTGAACAACCAGAAAAATCATTTTCTAAGTAGTCCTCATTTTTGAGTAGTTTTTAATACTTGGAAAGTGAGAAGTTTGTGTACAACCCATAAGATTTTATTTACAATCCTAGTGAGAACATCCCTAAACTTTCTTCTGGAGGTGAAATTCCATTCTGCACATGT
Source organism: Ursus americanus (assembly GCF_024610735.1). Taxonomy (NCBI): domain Eukaryota; kingdom Metazoa; phylum Chordata; class Mammalia; order Carnivora; family Ursidae; genus Ursus; species Ursus americanus. The sequence goes on from NC_142130.1 coordinate 53,920,973, forward strand.
TTGATTATGTGCATACGTCTGTGTGTGTCCGTAATTATTTATCTTTCTTGGATTTAGCTAAGCAAACCCAAACATGTGTTATTAATGATTTTAATTAAGCTGTTATCCAGTCAGGAGTTCAAAGAGCATGGGGCGCCTGGGTGGCTCAGTCGTTAAGCGTCTGCTTTCGGCTCAGGGCGTGATCCCGGTGTTCTGGGATCGAGCCCCAAATCGGGGTCCCCTCCTCCACTAGGAGCCTGCTCCTTCCTCTCCCACTCCCCCTGCTTGTGTTCCCTCTCTCGCTGGCTGTCTCTCTCTCTCTCAAATGAATAAATAAAATCTTAGAAAAAAAAAAGGAGTTCAAAGAGCAAGAAGAGGCTAAACTATGTAATTCATCCCCCTGCACACTCACACACACATTCCTATTCGTGTGTGTGCAGCCATATGCTAGCCATCGATTGACCCTTGCCTGTTGTATTTCACACATGACGCCTGGGTGGGCTGCCTCAGCCCAGACGCAGCTATTTGCAGTACTGGCGTCGGGCCAGAGGCTCCATACCTTCTCTTGATTTGAGTTAAGCATAGTAAGTTAAAGATAAACATACCATAGTTAACCATAAACAGCATTACCTTTCTGGATCTTAATCACAGTTGTCCAGATGCCCAGTCCCAAAACGATGGCTGTCAGCAGTCCACATACAACAGCCACCAGCACCCTGAGGTCGAAAGCACGGCAGGAAGCCATGGGAAAGCCAAGCCACAAATCCACTCCTGGAGGAAGAACAAGTAGCGTCTTTCTTCTTGAGCCAAGAAGCTTAATCAGAAACTACTCTAAAAAATAAAAATAATTCCTCCTTTCAGTGATCTATCAGGCAGAAGTCCTCATTTTTAGGACTTTTTAGGTTAATCAGGCAGGCTGCAGTTTGAATCATCTAATGAAAGGTACATGCTCTCATTGCAATTTCCTCATCCTTCACTGAACGAGAACAGGAAAAAGGAGGTTGGAATTATGGGAGGAGAAGATAACTGAGGGTCATAAAGAAGAAAGGGAGGGAATAATTGACAGGGTCAAAGTATAAATGTCCAGATAAACAGAAGGTGGGGAAGGGAACAAAAAAATAAAAAAGAAACCAAGATGTGCTGTATGGTGATTCACATAACAAAAAAAATTTTTTTGAACATGACAAAAAAAGAAAGAAAGAAACCAAGCCATCTTCTTATACTTTGGTTTTAGGGGGGTCCAGTAGAGGAAGCCTGACAGCTTCAGGCCACACAGACTCCCTCTTGTCAACAGGGGGTTTAAGCAGTGACACACACACATGATTCTAGTACTTGCACTTTTTTAAAGGAACCCCCATTTTGAAAGCCGCAGCTGGTGAGTGGGCTTTACTAGCACAGAGTGAGTTTTGAAAAGCACAAAATCCCAGTACTGAATTGTGTCTCCCTAAAGAACCCTATCAGTTCTAAACCCTAGTACCTCAGAACGTGACCTTATTTGGAGATAGGGTCATCACAGGGGTAAGCAAGTTTAAATGAGGTCATTAAAGTAGGCTCTAAACCAACAAAACTGGTGTCCTTATAAGAGGAAATTTGCACAGAGATATGCACAGAGGCAAGAATTTAGGAAGAAACACAGGGAGAAAATGGCTGTCCACAAGCCAAGGAAAGAGGCCTGGGGCAGAGCCTTCCCTCCAAGCCCTCGGAAGGAACGAACACTGCTGGCACCTCGATGTTGGACTTCTAGCCTCCAGAACCGTAAGACCATAAATTTGTGTTGCTTAAGCCACTGAGTGGTAACCCTTTGTTGCAGCAGCCCCGGCTGACTAGCTCACCATCTGGATCAACGTACGCTGGTTTCTCTGCACCTGCAGCTCTGACCCTCTCCTGCCCAGGCTCTCATGTTCTCTCCCCCATCCCGTCTCCATCATGAACTGAAAGAATGGAAGAATGAATATCTACCTCAATCAGAGTCCTGTTCCTGGTGGGTTAAGAAAGATTTTACAAAAGAGGACACATTTAAGTTGACTTTTTCAACCCCCCAAACAACGATATATTTCCACTATTCTCTCTAGTACTCACTTTATCAAAAAACAGCTTTAGGGGACATGAACATAGGCTCTAACCTTTATCCCACCCAAGATTTCAGAAAAACACATTGATGTTCCCCCAAATGGAAGAACTTAGAGGTAATGCTGCAGCAGCACAACATAAATGAATGTGAATCCACTGTTGCGTTTGCTGTGAATAGATTTTTAAAAATCTGTTTCTGAGATGTCTGCATGTACATGCACAGAAAATGTTGGGAAGGGTACATTAAAAATAATTCTTCTTGGGAATCTCAGAGATCTAAGAAGCTCATTTTTCATTTTACATCCTTTATAATTTGAAGTTCTTAACTTTCGCATTTAATATTTTTTCAATTATAATAATAATGAATATATCTATTACTCTTTCAATAATAAAAGAGATAATTTTAAATAAATAATGTCTAAGGAAAAAGTAGCACTTACAAAGTGCCTAGAACATACCAAGCACTGTGCTATGCACTTTATATATCTTTATCTCATTTATTCTGTAACAGGTATTTTTGCCCATTGTATGAATGAAGAAGTGAGACTTGGGCAGGTATTACTCTAAGCAGGAGCTCTCTGGTTAAGGAAATTTGAGTGACATTAGGTTACATAAAAGTAATAGTTTTCTTCAACTCTGGAATTTCTTAGAACCTTTAATATGTTCACATACATTGTGAATTGTCAAGTTCCCAGTGTTGACCACAGAATCCTCTTCTCAAGAATTTCTCAGGGATAGCAATCTTTCAGAGCGTGCTTTGGAGACACTGCTCTGCACGATCATCTGCAGAAAGGTCTTATTTAGTTGCGCAGAGTGACTAAAGGAACTGATCATGGGACCCACGTTTGTCATGTAGTCTGGTGACCAAAAACTGACTTTGATGGTTCTCAGACATTTTCTCTTCCGTACTCGATGCAAGTGCTGGAATCCTGGGATATTATAATGGCTATAGATTCTTAGTACTTTTATATTTTCATTTATATGCCAACTATCCAGCTAGGAACTCTAGAAATTTATGGAATAGAAGAAATTCTTAGGCACAGATATTTAGATGTTGACATTTATGTAAGGGCATGGATTTCTATTGGTTATAGACAAATGTATAGACATCAATTTTGTATACACACACATATATAAGATCACAAAAAGAAACAGGAAAAGGAAAAGAACTAAACAGGGAATAATTCATTTATTCATTTGTTCTACTCATGCAGACATTGCGCTAGGTGCCGAGGATGATAGAGTGAACAAGAGAGTCAAGGTCCCTGCCCTCACATAGCTTATACTCAGGAATACCTGAATTTGTACTGACAATGTCTTTAATCTGCTCGGTGACCCTGGACAAGTCACATAAGCATCTGAACCATCATTTCTTCATATTTTAAACAACCTAGTTGAGGCCTTGCCTTCCTGAAAATTTCAGTCCTAAAGTCATTAGTTGAAGAAGAGCAAGGCAGGTGTTTATAGTGAGAAAAGAGTCAAGCAATAGACCAGAGCAGATGTCAGAGCCCAATAGGGGAGGCAAAGGGTGCAAGAGAGCCTTGCGTGAGATGTCAGATTCTAAGCAGAGTGAATAAGGCATCCATCCGTGCGATGGGGAAGAGCAGCCTCACAACCAAGGGTGAGGAAGGCCTCCAGGCGAGAAGTAGCCCGATGTGGGAAATCAAATCCAGAGCAGGGAGAGGAGGGCATATGTGTACATCTGCATGGGTGGGCTGGTTGTGGTGGGAATTCAGAGGCAGAGTTAAGTGAGGAGGGTGTCCACACGGAGTGGCAGCCTAAAATAAGGAGTCAGACCCCAAGCAAAGAGAGAAGAGTGTCCACACACAGGTAGGGTGGGGCTGAAGATCAGAGATCAGTTACATACAGGATGATCAATCAAATATGTAAACACAGAAGAATAATGAGAGCCAAGTTCCTTACTCCAAGAGAAGGGAATTACAAATTTGGAAAGGGACAAAACTTTAATTCCATAAGAATTTCAAAACAGGTCCTCAGAAACATGGAGAAAGAAAAGCTACAGGGGGCTAATTCTGAAGGAAGCAATTTCCTTTAAGGGAAATGGCTATCAGATAAATGCATGAATACGATCATGAACTTCTTATCCAAAAGAGGAAAACTGATTACTGAAACAAAGTCAAGTATTTCAAGGGAAGGAAGGTGTGTGATATTACTTCTTATTTCTAATATTTGATCTAAATGACCTCCATTGTGACTTAAAAAAATAGAAACTTATAATGTTGGATTGGAAATGGATGTGTGTATCAATACAAACTCATGGTTTTCTACGTATATTAATAATATATATTTCAATATATATTTAATAAATACATTTCATATATAAATAGATGCAAAACTATGTATATATACACAAATTTATAAATGTGCATAAATGTTTATGATATATATCACACATTAATATACATATATTCTCTAGTTCTGGACATTCATAGGTCCTGAATGCAGTGACATCCCATGAATCTTAAGCACACAGATTGTAAACCTGAAACAAATATAATACTGTGTGTTAACCATAGTGGAATTAAAATTTTTAAAAACTGGGGGAAAAAGAAGAAGCTAGAATTCTTCCTTTAGAAAGACAGTGAAAGCTGCTGGTTTGGGCTGTTTTTCCTTCCTTTCCCATCAGTGGCTAGAGGAGCAGTGATTCAGGTGTAGCTGGTACGTGCTCAGGGCTGATGCTCAAGTGTTTGGAACAGGGCTGTTGTGCTGTAGTCTTTGGATATAGGCCAGCTCCCGGGGCATACTGCACATGCGTGAACGGTCTGCTCTTTGGAATGAAGGTATCTCATTCAGCCAGGGGAGGAAGGCAAGCTAACCAATCATTACAGCCCTTACTCCAGCAAGCCAAGCACCAAGCCCTCAGTGGCAGGACTACAGTCTCCTTTGGTATATCAGAACCTGTTGGTTCTGGGTTAGCAAAGCACGATTGTGAGAGCTCCCCACCTATCCCCGGGTACTCTCCGTGTGAATGATCTCCCCTTTCTGGGACTCAGGAAATAATTAGAAATATAGCAAGGGGATGGGAATGCCTACAGTAAAGGCTAAAGTTGTTCACTCCAAATGAGAATTGGATAAAACTGAGAATCAAGGAAACAGTCAGCAAAACTAAACAACAATCTGTGGAATGGGAGAAGATGTTTGCAAATGACATAACAGATAAATGTCTGGTATCCAAGATCTATAAACAACTTCTGAAACTCAACACCCAAAAAACAAATAATCCAGTCAAGAAATGGGCAGAAGACATGAATGGACACTTCTCCAAAGAAGACATAAAAATGGCCAACAGACACATGAAAAATGCTCCACATCACTTGCCATCAGGGAAATACAAATCAAAACCACAATGAGGTACCACCTCACACCAGTCAGAATGGCTAAAATTAACAAGACAGGGAACAGCAAATGTTGGCGAGGATGTGGAGAAAGGGGAACCCTCTCTTACACTGTTGGTGGGAATGCAAGCTGGTGCGACCACTCTGGAAAACAGTAAGGAGGTTCCTCAAGATGTTAAAAATGGAGCTACCCTACAACCCAGCAATTGCACTACTGGGTATTTACCCCAAAGATACAGATGTAGAGAAAAGAAGGGGCACATGCACCCCAATGTTCATAGCAGCAATGTCCACAATAGCCAAACTGTGGAAGGAGCCAAAATGCCCTTCAAGAGATGAATGAATAAAGAAGGCGTGGTTCATATATACAATGGAATATTACTCAGCCATCAGAAAGGATGAATACCCACCATTTGCATCTACATGGATGGAACTAGAGGGTATTATGCTAAGTGAAATAAGTCAATCAGACAAAGAAAGTTATCATATGGTTTCACTCATGTGTGGAATATAACGAATAGGGGAAGGGAGGGAAAACTGAATGGAAAGAAATCAGAGAGGGAGACAAACCATGAGAGACTCTTGACTGTAGGAAACAAATGGAGAGTTGCAGAAAGGGAGGTGGGTGGGAGGATGGGGTAACCGGTGATGGGCATTAAGGAGGGCACATGATGTGATGGGCACTGGGTGTTATACACGACTAACGAATCATTGAACACTACATCAAAAACTAATGATGTACCAAATGTTGGCTAATTGAATTTAAATCAAAACAAAACTGAGAATCAAGTGTCTAGTTCCATTTTCTCTTGCCCCCAAAGTGAAGACAGCTTTCTTCACCTCTGGCAATTTGAGCATCAAAATAATGTCCTAACATTATAACCCATTCAATAAAATAGGAAATTACTGAATCCGAAACTCTGGGGGTGGGGCCAGCAATCTGTTTTAACTAGTCTTCCAACTTGATGACTGCTGAAGTTTATAATCACTGTTCAAGGGTAATTTTCCCAAAGGAAGTGAATCAAGTTTGCAGTAAACCAGCAAATGGCAAGAGATTAAATGGACTTTTTGTGTCCTAGGACAGTCCTCTGTTAATGCTTATGGAAATCTTGCCAGATGTTCCGATAAGCCTGCTCAAATGCACAAGGAGCCTATATTTCTCTCATCTGTGAAACCACTAGTCTTTATCTTATTCATTTATTTAACCAGATTCTTAATGAGCTTATACTCAGAAGCATCAAGATGTTCTGAAATCTCTTTTCTTTCCCTACTATCTGGACTGTGAACCCAATAGAGAGTTAATTACACAGAAACCTGCTTACCTTACCTCCCCTGATACTAATGACAAAGGCCAGTCTCAACTTCCCCACCTGTTGTTCCTTAGAGATGAGCCTGAGTTTCTCCATTGGAAAGCCTCCCAATGGCGTCTACCACCCCTTCGTTAGTGAAAACTCTGAGCCACTGCTAACAGAGAAACGGTTGAGTTCACCTATCTATACACCCCTACCCACCTCTGTTTCTACCTGGTGGTCAATGGGGGGCAGGGAGAAAGGTTATAGCAAAAGGTTTCCTGGGCCGAGGGAAAGTCACTAGATCACTGACCTTTCTTCGTGTCTTCCCACTTTCCTCTCCTCTTCGTGCCTTGGTTCTTCAGGTGCCTCCTATGCTCTCCAGACCCAGGTGTTCTAGATCTTGAGGGTCTCGAGGATCTTGATGGCTGATTGCTCCACAGAGGAAAAATCAGCATCACTTTGTGAAAGTAATTCACTTAACACTAGCAGAAGTTTGGTGTCTATGAAATTAAACTATGTGTCCACAGAAGATTCTGGACTCCGATTAATGTAACTCTGAATTAATCTCTCTGTGCTCCAGAAGATGGAAGAAAAGGAACCCTCACATTCTTTTTTAGTTTGAAGTTTACTTCTGCATCTTGCTCCAGAGAACTTCAGTTCCTCTCTTCATCTCTTCTGACTTGTTCCCTTATCTTTTCTTTTCCCACTTTCTCCTCTTTCATTCCTTCCCTTTTATATCCCCCAAATCTGAGCTGATAGCCACAGGTGTGTGGTTAAGATTGAAAGAGGAGAGAATTGGTCAGTTATGGGTTGGTTGAGAGGCATAGTGTGGGAAAGGTTTAATTTAGTTTAGTTTAATTTTCTTCTTTCCTTTCTAAAAAGCCTCATTCGGGTGAAATGCAGATCCAAAATTTACAGTAAATGAAAAAGAGCCTCAGCCAAGAAACACTAGTCCCGTGTGAACACTAGTCCTTCTGAAAATAGGAGTAAGAAATCATAAGCGTACCTGAGGTGAAATTTCTTGGTATTTTCAATGTCCTGCATTAAATCCCACTATTTTTATTTTTTTAAAGATTTTATTTATTTATTTGAGAGAGAGAGCACAAGGGGGTGGCGCAGAGCGAGGAGAAGGAGACTCCCTGTTGAGCAGGGAGCCCAATGTGGGACTCAATCCCAGGACCCCAGGATCATGACCTGAGCTGAAGGCAGACGCTTAACTGACTAAGCCACCCAGGTGCCCAAATCCCACTGTTTTTATCTTGACAAGATAGTATTCTGGATCCTAAATCTCTCCATTTAGTATAATTATTTTTATTAATATTGAATTAATAATTATTAATTAATTGTTAAATTAATTGGCCTATATATCTTTTTTTGGTTTTGTTTCTGGAGAACGCTGAATAATACAGGAGCCACGTCACAACAGGCACCATGCATTTTCCAGCTGAGACGCATAATCCCCAGAAAGCTTAATAATAGTGTATGATACTCAAGGAGTTTGTGATCGAGTTAGAGAACAGGCATATAAGCACATCAAAGACAATAATGCAGAAGTCACTAGTTGGTAAATTATTTACTCCTCTGGTGTTTACTCTACATTCCTACCTGAGGAATATTGGAATGAATGACAAAAAGACCAGTTAAGGAAACTTGCCAACACGTGTGGGGCCATAAAACAGCATAAACGTATTAACCAAGCCAAGTTATCATCAGGTTTCTCAATAAGGTGACTCTATTTTATAGCTGGTAATACAGCTTGGGAGAGATAATATTTTCATTCCTGGCATTTGCCATATTATGTTCAGCATCCATTTTGCAGTTCAAATACATGCCTTATTTTCAAGCCTAAAACATTAAGCTTAAAACTGATGTTAAGTGTAAGTGCAAGTTAAGGTCACGGATGTATTAGGTTGTTTTTTTTTTTAATTTTAACGTTTTTTAAAAATTAAGATTTTAAAAACTAACCCAAACTCTACCTCTAACGATGTTTGTCGTCTGACTCGATCTTTTAGGACGTGAACCTGGTAGTCTTATGCGTTGTGTTGCCACGCTCTGCCACTAGAGGGTAGCATCATTGCTATTGTCTTTTCCGCTGTTTATTACACAGTATATCCAGTACTTAGCCATTCATCCAGTCTAATCCTCACTGTGATTGTATTTGGAAGTGAGGCCTTTGGAAGGTAATCAGATAATCAGAGAGGGGCCCTCATGCTGGGATCAATTTCCTTATAAAGAAGATACTGGAGGGAGACAATCTGTCTCTGCACATGAGGATACAAGACAGTTTGCAAACCAGTAAGGCCTTCGCCAAATACCGGGTCTGCTGGTGCCTTGATCTTAGACTTCCCACCCTCCAGAACTGTAAGAAATAAATGTTTGCTGTTCACACCACGCAGTCCATGGTGCTCTGTTATAGCAGCCCAAACTGACTAAGAAAATGTCTGACCAGATATTTGAACAGAAGCCATGTGGGGAGCAGGGATGGGGGCAGATGGTCTTTAGAATGAGGCAGGTCCATCTAAGAAGGAACTGAGCTATTCACCCTGCAGTCATGTAACCTCTAAAGTGGAAAGAGCCCCAACTTTTGGTATCAGAAGACTTGCGTTCCTTCATGGGCTCCGCCACTAATTGACTGCATGATCTTGGACAAATCACTAACTCTCTGGCCTCCAAGTCCTCACCTACAGACAACCTTTTAAGACCTCTTTTCTCTAAATAATATCTTCCTTTGGTTTTTCTCTCTTTATTATGTTGCTATAGCTCACTTTGCAATGCTACAAGCTGAGGAGGGTTCCTTAGGAGTTACAGTAGAGACAAAAGAAGTATGGCTGCTGCCGGTGGGCCAGGCCAGGCTGGGAGTAGGAAAGCAGGCGCGGGCTCCCCCGTGCCCGGATCCCACCGCGCCCGCAGCGTGGCCCAGTCCATGGTGGTCGTACTGGTCGGCCAGGGTGGAAACCGGATGGACTGCTGCTTCTGGGATCTGGCACTAAGGGAGCATGCTGAGGCCAACCAGAAAGAATTTATAATGAGGCAATAAACAGCTTCTTCAGAAATGATGATACCAGAGTGAAGGGTGATAGCGGCAGTGTTTCCTAGAGGAAAATTTGTTTTTTGAAAGCACCAGCTGTCTTGATCGACATGGAAGAAGGAGTAATAAATGAAATTCTGCAGGGCCCATTGAGAGATGTGTTTGATAGCAAGCAGCTCATCACCGATATTTCTGGCTCAGGGAATAATTGGGCTACGGGTCACAAAGTTTTTGGCAGTCTTTATGAAGAACAGATTTCAGAGAAACTCAGAAAGTTGGCAGAGCCCTGTGATTGTTTGCAGTGTTGTTGTTTTTTTATTATACATTCCATGGGAGGGGGAACAGGATCTGGACTTGAAACATTTCTCTTAAAAGAGCTTGAGGGTGAATTCTCAGAACTCTACAGATCCATGGCTCTAATGTATGCTTCTGAAGAGGATGATCTCATAACCTTGTCTTATATTAGCACCTTGGCAGTGAAGGTCTCCGTGAGCATGCAGACTGTGTATTCCCACTGACAACTAATCTTTATTTGACATCATTAGCAGGATTGACCTCATGGTGAATTCCGGAAAGCTGGGTACAACGATGAAGCCAAAGAGTCTGGTTACTTCAAGTGCCAGGGTTTTTTGAAAAGTGGCACCAGAAGCCCTTGGATGCAATGAATACCACTGTGGCAAATTTGCTGCTGAACCAGGCTTGAAGGGTCCCTTAATATGGACCTTAATGAAACCAGCATGAATTTAGTGCCTTTTCCTCAACTGCGTTATCTCGAGTCAAGCCTAACACCTCTATATACACTGGCAGAAGTTAACATTCCTACCCGAAGGCTCGATTAGATGTTTTCGGATGCCTTCAGTAAAGATCAACAACTCATTCAGGCTGACTCCATAATCTCTACCTTGCCTGTGCCTTTCTGGTTAAAAGAAATGTACCGGTTTCAGAACTTCACAGAAATATTGAACGATTAAAACCTTCTGTATGGTTTGTCTCCTGGAATCAAGAAGGCCGGAAAACCAGACTGTGTTCAGTACCTCTTGTGGGCCCTTCCCATTATTAGCTCCAGCAAATAACGCACGCGTGAAGCCGACGTTCACGGAACTGAGAGATTCATGAGTTTCCACAAGAAAAAGGCTCATCCTCACCCAATGGAAAGGCCGGAGGAAAGCTGTTTCATGGAAGCTGTGTCATCTTTATCAGGGCTCACAGAGGAATAGAACCAACTGGATGCCACAAAAAGCATGCCTGTGGAAGATTTCCCTAGACGAAGCATAGCTGTGTAAAAAAGAAACCCCAAAATACAACTTTTACTTTTCTTAATTTCACATTGTTGGGTTTTTTTTTTTTTGTCACTTTACCTTTCTGTTTCAGAACTTTTGTGATTCAGAAAGCCCAATTTGTGCTTTTCCTATTAGACAGCATTTTTGTCTTAAAAAGAGCGGTTTCCGTTTCATCACAATCTGTTGATGATACCAGTGTGTGAAATTAGTGAAGTCCTTGTACTTTAACTTCAAATATTTGTCTTCAGAAAATTCCCCTTCTCTAAAATTGAGAAAACACAGTCCTTCAACATTTTACTTTATTTATAATCTCACATGTAGGCATTTATACAATGATAATCATGTCTTCAATAAAAATCTTATACAGGTATATTTTTATATTTATTTATAATTGATTTTTTCATATTCTGTTTAAATTCTGATTCTTTAAAAGCAAGCATGAGGAGCAGTAGAAGAACACAATATAAATACTTTCGTGTAAGACCTTCTAACTTTTCAGGGGTAGGTTTTATTAGAACTATTAAGGAGGTCTTATTTCTCCTTTGGGTAACCACTTGTTTGCACTCAAAAGAATCATAATTTATATTTATTTTAACATGCATGTGTATTAAATCATCTTTAAATATAATGCTTTTTATAAAACCAGTTGATTTTATAATAATAAATGTCTATGTTTTTAAACACACAAAAAAAGAAGTATGATTGTCTTTAGGGGATTGTAAAATACTAAGAAGGAAGAATTCATGTATAAAGAGAACTACAGCTGGGACGCCTGGGTGGCTTGGTCAGTTAAGCGTCTGCCTTCGGCTCAGGTCATGATCCCAGGGACCTGGGATCGAGCCCCACATCAGGCTCCCTGCTTGGCGAAGAGCCTGCTTCTCCCTCTGCTGCTCTGTCTGCTTGTGCTCTCTCTTTCTCTTTCAAATAAATAAAATCTTTAAAAGAAAAAAGATAACTACAGGACTGGATGGACTATGATCCGATGTCACTCTGTACTTAGTGCTGTGTGAGTTCACAAGCAGAGAAGAGTGGGATGAAGCAGTAGCAAAGAAAGGTTTTGAACTGAGCCTTAAAGAATCTCCAGAGGTCAGAATGCAAGGAGCTGGGGAGGTAGGGTAGTTGATACAACATAGATTCGGAAATTAAACGTATTTGGGGGAACAGAAAACAAGTCAGCCTGACTGGCCCAAGGGTTTTGTTGGACAGTCTGACAGCATAACTACATAGTGAATTACGTTCAAGTGAAATGATTTTATTTCAACATGACGCTAATTAATTTAGACCTGATCTGAGAGACAAAGGAATCCGGGGCGGTTTCTCGTCAGAAGACAGAGTTCCATTTTAAATTGCTAGGCCCCTTGCATACTCGGGTGAGCTTATGTCTATATGTTTTGGAACCTGTATGTATTTTAGCTTCAGACACAAATCCTCAAATAGGGATTATTTGCATTCCACCCCAAGCTTCTTACTTGAACTCCGTATCCTCCCTTAGGACATTTGGAAAACAGGCAGAACAGCCCAAGATCATGAGGGTGACCAGGTAAGAGGTGCCTTCTCACTTCTAACATTTCACGTTAGTCATAGCAGTCCCTCCCAAAACACATACACACACTGAACAATGTTCTCCCAGCTTTAAAGCAGTGAAGGCAAAGAAATACTGGCATCTAACCTCAGCTGTTAGTTGGAATTATCTTTAAAAGAAAGTGACCTAGAATTCATTAGACTATCACCTCAATATCTGTAAAAATTGAGGAGTCTTACCCAATAGGAAATATATGGGAAAAAAAAGTGCAGGATAACGTCAAGTTCAGAAGTCTTTATACTCAGAAGGAAATATATTTAAATATCTTTAGAGCTAAAGAATAATGAAATTCCATCAAGTGGCATGACAGCCTGGGCAACTGCGGCAGATTTCCATGAGTAGGTGGAAAAGACAGATAATTTTAAGTATGACTCCAGCTCAGGATGGTGCCTTCCCTGTGCTTTAAAAGTCTGGGAGACAGCTTGTGTGGAGAGTCTGATAGAGTGACCATAAATAACAGTATTCAGCATGTGCCGTTAGGGTCACTGTCAAGAATCCTGTTCCATTCAGTATCTGGGTCCAAGAGCTCAAGGAGCGGACTAGGTATTTCCCAATGCTGCCTATCATAAATAAATCACTTCCTTAACAGTAAGCCTAGTTTATCGTGGAAAGGCTTAGAATTAAGTACAGTAATGTTTAAGAGAATCAAACTCATAATGAGATTTTTGTGTTAAGAAATTATACTTGTGTAGCATTTTAGGTATTTATAATTTTGAAAATAATTTTGTCTATGCTGATTAGTCTTGCAGGTCTAATTTATAAATGTTTAATTGAGTAACAGATTTAGGCTTGTGATTTTCACTAAGTTTACACACTGTAGCAGAAAATTAAAGAACAGTTATGCTTTGGGGCCCCTGGGTGGCTCAGTCAGTTGGGCCCCCAACTCTTGATTTCAGCTCAGGTCATGATCTCAGGGTCATGATATTGAACCCTGAATCAGGCTCCGCACTGGATGTGGAATCTGCTTAGGATTCTCTCTCTCTTTCCCTTTGCCTCTCCCTTTCCCCCCCAAAAATTTTTTTCTTAAAAAGGACACTTATGTTTCACCACATTTATAAGTTTAATACATTAGATTTGCAAGAATAACTTAACTTGGGAAGATTTGTCAGTTAATTGAAGTTTCCTTCTTAAGAAGAATATTAAAAATATTTAATTCATAACTACAGTTTAAGATGTTTAAAGGGAAATCTAATTATCTAAATGTAAAATTGTGCCCTAACATCAAAGTCTTCTTAAAATCGCGTGTTTAAACTTACAAGACTCAAAAATAGAATAATAATATTTATAAATTGAACTTAAAATATAAAAAGGATTAAGTTTTCCCATTTTCACTGGTTTAGCCCAGAAACCCAGTCACTCTCATCACCGCACATCTCTTGAAGTCCCTCCTTAAGCTTAAAGCAAAAATCTCCCCTCATTGCCATTTACATGGGGGAAATTCTTTTATTCTAAGTTTGTCCTCGATTCTCTCAACCTCCTCTATCTGGAATTCATTCGCATTAGACAGAATATAGAATTTCTGGATCTATTCTCCATGTCTACAAACCTTTCTTTCATGGTTTTTTTTATCTACTGACTCCTTGAACTTGGGGAGAATTCTTCACTTCTCAGCTTTTATTTTCATTGTTCTTAGTCCCCAGTGACTCCTGCACCACCTTATGAATCCACATCCCAAACACAACCAATATCATCTCCATTAACGAGCCCTGGAGTGATAAAATGAGGAGGAGTACATCACACCCCACCTCCTATTTCAACAATGAGCTGAAAGGTAATGTAGCCAGAAGCTGCACTGTGCATTTCTCAAGCAAAGGAGAGTGGAAGTTACAGAGATCACTGAGGAGTTAGTGTCACATCAAGAGCCAATGTTGATACTGGGCTGAGTTATGTAAAAGAGTTTCTTTACTTTGTTTATGGCAAATGAAGCATGAGATACCCACAAAGGAAGTTTGACAAAGGCTCAGGAATTGAGACCCCAAGATTTTGGAAGGGTTGAGATAAAATACAAATATAAATAAGGAAGGTTACCCCCTCCCACTCCTTCCTTGGTGAAGGCTTCCATAAAGTTACAACAATGGTGTTCAAATGTATTGTTCATTTCAGGGACTAGAGGTAGATAGCCCCAGACTGTGGCCTTAGACCGAACCAAATATTCCCCCGCTGAGAACTCACTGAGCTGTATCTCTCTTGCATTCTTTTGGTCCAGAGACTGGAGGAAAGGATGTTTCTGCTCTCTCATAAAGACTGCTGGAATATTCACACTTACATCAGTTTTCAAAGTTCCAACCTTACTCTGGCTTTGGCTCATTGTTCTGAGAGTCCCCACTCAGGCCTACATACCAGCAATGCCATCTTCATGAATGGCATGTGTGTGAAACACAAACTTGCCAGTTATAGAAGCTTACTGGACTAGAAAAGATATAGGACATGCATGGAACAGAATGCCATAATCACACGCTGACACCACATGCATGTGGGCATTTCATACACCAGAAGTGTACTCAGGTTTATCGTATTATTCAAAATAAGTGTTTAGGCACCCACATCAGTTCTTTCCGACCCTTAAGTTAAAAAAAATGAACGTGTCCAGTTCTTTGGCCTAAAGAATCTACTCACCTCCTCCCTCTCCAGTATCACTGTGATAATACCAGACTGGGACAGACTTCCAGATTTGTCAGTGCTTCTAGAATGCCATGGAGCTTCAGGATTTAATTGCCCACATTTCACCTCCAGCTGCCCATGAGGGTCCTTCCTGTCTTCTATATTCAATCAGCCCTCAAGGATTCTGAAAGCCTTCCTTACCTTTGCTATCATGGCAGGGACTGGCCTTTCTGACTAACATTGTATTAAATCAGCTGTCGTTGGCTTCACTTTCTCTCAGAGATTCTAGATTCATAAGACGTGACAGCCAGAAAGTGCCTCATCCAGTTCAATTCCCTTACTTTAGAGAGGACATGGTGATTGCTAAAGTCCTAGAGGCTGGTTAATTGTAGAGACAGAATTAGAAATAAGATCTCCTGACTCTCCACTAAGGGCTACTTAGTGCAAGACAAGTAAGAGCTCTGACTTTTTACACAGGTAATCCATAAAATACTCTTCCTTATTTTAACCCCTCCACTATTTCAGCAGAGGGGACAGTATGGAGGCCATGCTATGGTGTAGTGATGACTTTTTACTTTAGAGATAACATCATAACTCCCCCTTCCCAATTCCTCATGGCTTTGCATCCATGTGTCCTAGGGATCATTTCTCTGTCTTCTCTAAAAGACTGCACAGGGGCGCCTGGGTGGCACAGCGGTTAGGCGTCTGCCTTCGGCTCGGGACGTGATCCCGGCGTTATGGGATCGAGCCCCATATCAGGCTCCTCTGCTATGAGCCTGCTTCTTCCTCTCCCACTCCCCCTGCTTGTGTTCCCTCTCTCGCTGGCTGTCTCTATCTCTGTCAAATGAATAAAGTCTTTGAAAAAAAAAAAAAAAAGACTGCACAACTCAGGATGACTGCTGGCTGGCTTTTCTCAGGGGACAACTCAGGTACTACAGAAGGCGATGTCTCACAAAAAGGAGTTTGTCACACTGCTCCTTCTTCATGATGCAAGGGTGAGGTGCAGTTGAATTAAAGAAACATATGGGTGAAACCATATGATAATTGTCTTTCTCTGATTGACTTACTTCGCTCAGCATAATACCCTCCAGTTCCATCCACATTGACATAAATGGTAAGTATTCATCCTTTCTGATGGCTGAGTAATATTCCATTGTGTATATATACCACATTTTCTTTATCTATTCATCTGTTGATGGACATCTCAGCTCTTTCCACAGTTTGGCTATCGTGGACATTGCTGCTAAAAACAGCACAGAGGATCATAGGGGAAGGGAGGGGAAAACTGAATGAGAAGTCGTCACAGAGGAAGACAAACCACGAGAGACTCTGAACTATAGGTAACAAACTGAGGGTTGCTGGAGGGGAGGCAGGTGGGGGTAACTGGATGATGGGCATTAAGGAGGGCATGTGATGTGATGAGCACAGGGTGTTATATGCAACTGATGAGTTATTGAACTCTACATCTGAAACCAATGTATTATATGTTAACTAATTGAATTTAAATTAAAAAAAGAAAGAAAACAATGAGAATGTACCAAAAAAAAAAAAAAAGACTTGAGGTGTTGCGGTGTCTGTACCAAGGTTCCTGCATTCATTTATTTCTCATTGCAGCAACAACAGAAACAAGTGTAATTCCATGTTTCATGAGTTACAGTGGTAGTAAGCCCAGGAAGCTTGAGCATATCTATAAGGCAAATAAAACATTTTTCTTAGCATGGATGTTAACTTTAGATGATCTGGGAATAGTCGCTCTAGGCCCCAAATACCATGACTGATGTGCAAAATGCATTTATCACCCAAAGTACTTACAAACCTAAAAATAAAATATTTGAATTCAAATACTTTAACCAAATTGGAAATACAAACAATATACCAAGAATCATCCTCAGCCGCCTGTTCTCCAAGCAAAAGTTCAAAAAAATAAAACCATAAACAAAAATAACCCAAAAAAGAGAGTCTCATCCAGAAAGACTAAATGCCCATCAAAATCACATCTCTTCTTCAGATTCTTGTTCTCGTTCAGCATTTTTCAGGAGTCCAACTTCTGAGGGGCAGAACCTCTGAAGTCGAGATTTAACCAACCTGAGGAGAATGAAAGGCAACTCATGTTACGCCGTTTAATAAAAACTCAGAACAATGTGTATCTATAATACAACAAACTCCAAATTATCTGTGCAAATGGGAGAGGCAATCCAAAAAAGGAAGTCACTTTTATTTGGTTTTGGAGCTACCTGAAAACTTTTTGTGGATTAAAGCAGGGTGTAAGTAAACAGATGTAACACAGTTTTTAAATGTATAACATGATTATTTAATTAGGCATCAGAAAATGCCTAATTATGCATAGCTTTGATCATTTCTAAAACAAACAAAAGAATCTCTGGTCTGCAGCAAGCCCAGATGAAACCAAGCTCAGCCGAGAACTTTTGCATCAAGTCCACATCTGGCTACATCACTTTCAACTCAGCATTAACTCCTTCAATATACAACTGAGTAGTATCAATAACAACCATTGCCTCATCAAGATCAAGGAGACCAATCAAAATAATTTGCCTTGATTCTTAATTGACTACTGATGTTGCTCCCAATGTCCTCAGCTCTTCAAGGCACTCTTCTCATGAAGGACTAATTTCTTTAAATAAGTTAAATGTTGGGACAGTGTTTGTGTCATTTTTTAGATTCACACAGGTATCTCTACATTGCATAACCTCAATACATGGTAAATAAAATGGATTAACTGTCCATTAATTAGATTCATTCCTGATGGCTCTGTGGAAAATAAAACAAATACATGGCTACTTATTACAAATTAATTGTTAGCAGAGACCCTAGCGACTTTTCCTGTTTCCCACTCTTCCTTTCTGGGTTGTGTCTGCTGTTGTTACAAGCTACCACGCTGAGGCATGTTCAGGCTCTCTGCCCCCTGCCATCCTCAGTATTGGCACATGCATCAGTGGGCACTGAAGACAGATTAAATGCTGGAATGATAAAGAGGAAGTGCAAATAGTTGCTAGTTCCCGGAATGATGTTAGTCCAGAATACTAAGGTTAGGATGTGTCTGAGGTTTTGCTCCCATAAGTTTTCTTCGATTAGTAAGAGAAAGAGCAGAACTGAGACTCTGGGTGTACTTTCAGAGTCTATCTGGAAATCAAACTTCCAGAAGGCAAACCATCATATTCCTGGAATTTGGTCATTTCTATTTTGTTCTTCGAAATGAGTTACCTGAATTATTGCTTAGGGAACCAACCTGAAAGTGGGCATATTTCTCTACCCATAGAGAGGGGCTTTTGAAATAGTTCTATGAATAGTGGTGTTTAAATAGGAAATACAGAGCATCTAATAAAATTTCCAAACATATAAGTCTCTCCTATGAGTTGTCATTTCAGAACTGTAGGTATGGGGCTGAATGAGGTAATCTTTGAACCATTATTCTGGAAAGTTATGGGGCTGAATGAGGCAATCTTTGAACTATTATTCTGGAAAGCTGGGAAGTACAACTTCATTTTTCTGAGATTTGGCTGGTTGTAGTTCCATAACCCAGTTCTGTTTCCATGGTGATCTTTGCACTTTGTCAAACAAATTCCAATATAATGTCCTGAAAATCCATCACTGGTGACTGAATTACAAACTATTCCAATCAAACCCTGAAAAAACAGATTGTCAAAACTCCTTATGATTATAGAACTGAATTAGCCAGCCATGTGACCTCACTGAAAGTTACTGGATCTTCATGATATTTTTTAAGTTATTGCTTAAGTTTATATCAACATACCTCACAACGTGAGCTCTTGTTCTTATATTTCCAAGAGCACTATGAGAGCAAGACTGAAAAGCATGTGAAACATGATTTCCAAACAAATAAAGCCCATATTCATGTAACTCTGAAGCAGATCTATTAAAACAGTAAATGTGTTTATTGAGTACCTGCTATATGTTTGACGGCATGCCAAGACCTGTGCAAAATATGAAAAGGGTATTTTCTTCAAGGTGGTACAATGTAGCTAGCAGATAAGGCTGATGTGAACTGAGTAAAGATAGATCGCAGTTGTTAAAATGGGTAGTAGTGACTAAAGTCCTATACAAACTCATGAAGGGAGATGAGGGCTAGAATTGTCACAGAAGTTTTCACAGAAGAGATGGGCATTTAATTTGGATATGCCAGGTAAGGGGACTGAGTGGTCAAAAAGGTAAAGGCTGAAAAATTCAACATGGACTTTCTGGTTTCTAGAAAACTGTAAGTGGTTAAGAGAGGTCAGAAGCTTTTTGAAACAGGAAGAGACAGTAGTCTTCTTTTGGCACTGGAAGGGAGCTGACATGAGCCAGAGAGGCTCCTTGAATGTTGCCATTATTCTTGGAGGCTGCCCAGCCCTTAAGGAGATGAGGCCCAGATGTCAGCCTAGAACAACAGAGGAAGAAGCCAAATTTCACTCAATGGCAGAGCCAATCTTAACAGCCATGTGCATGCTTTGGAGGAATTAAATAGGACTAATAGAAATCAGTCAACGAGAAGCTAGAATCTCCCAGTACCCAAAGCACTTAGACCTCTAGAAGCACTTAGACCTCTAGAAGATCAAAGTAAGCTGACCCAAAGCCTAGCAGAGACATCTGGAGCTAGACAAGGAAATGGTTCTCTTACTTAGAGACCCAGCACCAAAGCTGCATCAGCAGTGAAGCTCAAAGAAGCACAAAGCAAGAGAGGTGACCTGGGAGAGAAGAGTAGAATGCTAGTTTTTGAAGAGGTTGAGACCCCATTGGGCCTAGAAACATCTACCACATTTTAGGAATCTAGAGAACCTACTAGATGTATACTGCCCAATATGGTAGTCGCTATGGATATACAGATATCTAAATTAATTAAAATTAATGTGGCACTAGGCACATGTCAAGTGCTCAACAACCACATAGTCAAATAGCTCATGGCCACCCAAATGAAGACCGCAGATATAGAACATTTAGGTCAGTGCTGAAGTCTGAAGAATTAAGTGTGGAGCCTGCATGCCTAGTAGTTGGGACCAGCCAGACCCACTGTGTTTTGGTATTAGCTACCTTAAAGACAGACACCATGTTCAGCTCTTTCTATACCTTTTCATCCTTCAACCTGAAACTTAATTCTCACCTGCGAGGAAGCCTCCTCTGGGCTCCAATAGTGCTTTGTTCTACTATTTCCACCTATTGCCCTGTATTTAAATTGTCTATCTCTCCCCCTTAGGGCCTATACCTTATGCATTTTGTGATACAGAAGAAGGAGGAGGAGGAGAACAAGAAAAATAACAAAAAGAACAAGAACAACAAGAAGAAGAACCTCCACTGTGCCCTTATTATGTCCGAAACAATTTAAATACACATCTCATTCAGGTACTATTATTATGTCCATTTTGTAAACAATAAAACTGAGACTTAATGTGGTTACATAATTTGCTCAAAGTCATACAGCTGATAGGTAGCAGAGCTAGAAATATGTGTTTTATCAATCTGTTATATTGCTCTTCATCCATTGTGAAACATTGTATTGGGGTCTAAAAACATGATTTTCAACTGAATCTTACTTTTAGAAATACTAGAGCAAATGTCAAATTAATCATGTACTTAAATTTAATGGGAGACATAAATGTTGGTCAAAAAAATGACACCAAGCTTGTGAATTGCTATGACTGATGTACATGTGGGCAAGTAGAAGGCTCACTGCAGGTATGGAGAGGACAATCTGGAAAAGGAGACAGCATATACAAAGATATGATGGCACAGAAAAGTGTGTTGAAGGGTGACACATAGGTCTGAGACACAGTTGAGTGAGTCTAACTTTAAACAAGCATTTATTCTTTCAAGGAGGACTTCCTGGGTTTGCAGATAATTTTCTACTACATTACCCTGTCTTGTGGAATACAAAGGAATGAAGTCTGCCTTTGAATTTAAAGTTCAATACTTTCAAGTCTTGATGATCATATACCAGGAAATAGAACTTACATGAAGAAAAAAATCACTAACTTACCAAGCGACAAAGGCATAAATCATTCCGATGATGATAAGGTTTAATGCATAATGCCAACAAAAGCATATGGTAAGAAACATAATGTTGTCATGATCCATTGCATCCCATGCAGGACCTCCACTGGGGGGATAAAGGACAAAACCAATCTGTAATTTAAAAACAAAAAGCACATGTTAAAATAATCAGCCGCATTCCCAAAGATAGTACATTTCAAAATGTTTGGTTCTAAGATTAATCTTAACTAAGGTAACTCCAATTATCTGAGATGATACAGATAAGACATCAGGTCTTATTGCCTGCTTTAGTGATACAGATAGAATCTACCAGGCCATATTTTTGAAAAAAAAAATGTTAAGGACATTTAAAGAACAATTTTCGGGGCACCTGGGTGGCTCAGTTGTTAAGCATCTGCCTTTAGCTCAGGGCGTGATCCCAGAGTCCTGGGATCAAGCCCCACATCAGGCTCCTCTGATGGGAGCCTGCTTCTTCCTTTCCCACGCCCCCTGCCTGTGTTCCCTCTCTCACTGGCTGTCTGTCAAATAAATAAATAAAATCATTAAAAAAAAAAGAGCAATTTTCAAAATATGAATAGTAATCATCTCTGTGGATTAGTGGACTTTCAGGGAATGTACCATGTTTCTAAGTTGTGCAGTCTCACCCAGTTATTTCAAAATTAGAGTATAAAGAGGTTTTAAAATAAATAAATGCTCACAGCTAACATTATATTCAACGATCAAAGACTGAGAGCTCTTCCCCTAAGATCAGCAATAAGAGGAGGGTTCACCACTTCAATTCAACATTATACTAGGAATTTCTAGCCAAAAATTAGTCAAGTAAAATAAAGGGCATCCAGATTCTAAAGGAAGAAATGAAAATATCTATATTCACAGATGACATAATCTTATATATAGAAAACCCTAAAGAATATACACACACAAAAAAAACTATTAGAGATAATAAATGAATTCAGCATACTTGCAGGACACAAAATCAACACACAAATTCAGTTGTATTTCTATACACGTGCAATGAACAACCCAAAAATTAAATTAAGAAAACAATGTTACTTACAATAGCATTGAAAAAATTGAAATACTTAGGAATATATTTCATCAAGGAGGTTCAAGACTTGTACACTGAAAACTACAAAGCATTGTTGAAAGAAATCAAAGACCTAAATAAATGGAAATACATCTCATGTTCATGGACTGGGTGATTTAATATTGTTAAGACGGCAATAACACCCAAAGCAATCTACAAATTCAGTGCAATCTCTATCAAAATCCCAATGGTCATCACCCAGTTACCCCACCCCCTACCAACCTCCCCTTCCACAACCCTCAGAGGGCACGTGATGTGATGAGCACTGTGTGATATATGCAACTGATGAATCATTGTAAAAACAAAAAACAAAAAAAACCCATGGTCTTTTTTTACAGAAATGGAAAACTGATCCTCAAAATCATATGGAATTACCAGGAACCCAGAATAGCCAAAACAACCTCAAAAAATAAAAACAAAGTTATAAGACACAAGCTTACTGATTTCAAAAATTACTACAAAAACTGCAGTAATTAAAATAGTGTGGTATTGACATAATGATAGAAATGTGGATTGATGAAATAGAATTGAGAGTCCAGAAATAAATCTATATGTTTGTAGAAAGTTCATTTTTGACAAGAGTGCCAAGGCCATTCAATGGGTAAATAGTAGTCTCTTCAGCAAATGGTGCTGGGACAACTGGATATCCACATGCAAAAGAATGGATTTGGACCCTTACCTCACACCCCATACAAAAATTAACTCAAAACAAATCAAAGACTAAATATAAAACTAAAACCATAATACTCTTAAAAGAAAACATAGAGGGAAAGCTTCATGCCCTGGGATTGGGGATGACCTCTTAGATACTACACCAAAAGTACAATTAATCAAAGAAAAAAATAGATAAATTGGACTTCAACAAAATTAAAACCTTTCGTACATCAAAGGACACTATCAAGAAAAAGGGAGCTCACAGCATGGGATAAAGTACTGCTGTGTCATATATCTGGTAAGGAATTAATACCTAGAATGTATAAAGACCTCCTAAAACTCAACAACTAAAAGACAAAAAAATAAATATTTTTAAATGAACAAAGGAGTTGAAGAGACATTCCTCCAAAGAAGGTATACAAATGGTAAATAAACTCATGAAAAGATGATGAACATTGTTACTTATTAGAGAAATGCAAATCAAAACCACAAGAAGATACCACTTCATACCCACTAGGATGTAAAAATAATAAATAACAAGTGTTAGTAAGAATATGGAGAAATTGGAATCCTTGCAAATTGCTGGTAGGAATATAAAATGGTGCAGTCACTGTGGAAAACAACTGGACAGTTTCTCAAAAACTCAAATGCAGCATTAATTATCACATGATCTGGCAATGCCATTCCTAAGTATATACCCAAAAGAACTAAAAACAAGTATTCAAACAAAAACTCGTAAACAAATGTTCATAGCAGCATTATTAACAATAGTCAAAAGTTGAAAACAACCCAAATGTCTGTCAACTGATGATGAATAAACAAAATGTGGTATATCGATACAATGGGATATTGAACCATAAAGTCAGGATGCACTACTATGTGGCACAACATAGATGAATCTTGTAAACATTATGTTAAGGGAAAGAAGGCAGACACAAAAGGTCACATATTGTATGATTCTGTTTACATGAAATATCCAGAAGAGGTTAATTCATAGAAACAAAAAGCAAATTAATGGTTATCAGGGGCTAGGTGGAGAGTGAAAGAGAATGATTGCTTCAGGGTTCCAGGGTTTCCTTCTGGCGTGAAGAAAATGTTTCAGAACTGAATAGCAGTGATAGTTGCACAATACTGTGAATATACTTAAATGGCACTGAATTATATACTCTAAAACGGTATATTCTGTTATGGAAATTTTATCCTAACAAAAAACAAGATGATAGAGAGAGAGAGAGAGAGAGAGAGAGAGAGAGAGATGGACAAATGATGGACAAATGGGGGGATGGGGACATGGGGGATGGACATATGTCAGGTCTCTAGAAATAAATGAAGTATAATACCAAGATAATTACATGGATAATTGTATGAATGTCCACCATGTATTGGCTAACTATATGTCAGTTACAGTGCTTGGGAGTTTTCCTTACAATGGCCCTTAAATGATGTATTATTATCTCATTTTAATGTATTATTGTCTTCATCATCCAGATAAGAAAATTGAGTGGTTTCATAATTTGTCTGGGATCACACATCTAATAAATGAAAATCTTACAAGAACAAAAAAAAAAAGCATTTAGTCCACAGCATTGAGTGAAACGTTAATTCCATTTCTGTTTGAAATTTCAAATAACCTGAGTAAATTAGGAAAAAACGACTTGGGCCTTAATCACTTGTTCCCATTTCCCGTTCTAAAGAATTCCCTTTAGTTGGAAAGAGCACTACCGTTTGTACCACCCAGTACATGCACCACTAGGAGTGGGGCATCTTAACCTCATTCATGCACATAAACTTCACAATAATTCTCAGTTCTCATAATAACCCCAAGAATAAGATATCATTATCCCCATTCTTCTCATGCTCTCCTTTTGCAGCAACTCATGAAAGGTGACAAAGAAATTGTGTCAAGTAGGTATCTTTTAGGGAGAGTTGAGTGTAATGAACTGTGGACCAGCTCCCCATTTCCTACCAACTGGTCCCACCAATGTCCTTCCAATGCCATCCACCCATCTATCCCTGCTTGGGGAATGATTTGCTACAGCTCCCAGAGGTAAGGGTTAGAGTTGTTGTGGGTTATATTGTGTGCCTCCAAAAGGATATGTTGATGTCCTAACTCTTGGTGCCTGTGAATTTGACCTTATTTGGAAATAAGGTCTTTGCAGATGTCATCAACTTAAGGTGAGGTCATAGTGGATTAGAACTGGCCAGGGGCCCATTTCCCATAGGTTAGAGTTTGAATTTCCTCGTGTTTTACGTCTTATTCTCCAATCACTTATTTCAACACTATTAGCCTTAAACAAGTGTTTGATCTACCGTATCAGACCTCAGACCATTACTGCTTAGTTGGGTCTTTTTGACATCTTTGAATGAACTTTTATCTTTGTTAAAGGCAAGACAAGGCTGCATTTTACTTTGGGCTCAGCAATCTGGGAAGTCATGGGAGGAGTCCCCGGGGCAATTAGTGGGGGTGGGTGATGCAGCAGAAGTTACTGTTCAAAGTAATGGGAAGCAAAGACAGCAGAAGCATCTTCCTCCCCCCTTGATGGTCTCTGCCTCAACTCTGACAATCATGGGAAGGAACTTGGAAATGACAAAGTGCAAAAATGAGCTTTAGAAATATTCTCCCCCAGGCGTACCTGGGTGGCTCAGTCGGTTAAGCATCCGACTCTTGATTTCAGCTCAAGTCGTGATCTCAAGATTGTGAGATTGAGCCTTCCATCCCACCCCCCCCACCTCTAGGGCTCTGTGCTCAGTGGGGAATCTGCTTGAGATTCTCTCTCTCCCACTCCCTCTCCACCTGCCCCTTCCCCCCACTCACACATTCTCTCTCTCTCTCTCTCTTCCTCTCTCTCAAATAAATAAAAAGAAAGATTGATTTTCCCACACTGAGTCTCAGAGAAGCCATGATTCATGGATTGAATGGGCCTGAAGGGTATCTTTTTCTTTTTTAAATTGCATGGTAGGGATAGGTTTTTGTAGAGAGCAAAATGGAGTCTCTCATGTCAAGCAGGAGCTAGGAGATATGGCAGGGACAAGCATCAGCTGATACCCCAGAACTGATAACGAGCAGAACCAGAGGAGTTCTGCAGTTACCCAAAACCAATTAATTCCCTTTAAAAAGGGAAGCATTTTGGCAGCAAACTGCCCAACTTTTCATAGCTGACCCCCCTTCATGTCTGACCACTTAAAAAAGGCAACTGCTGCGGAAGGCTCTGCCCAGCTGATCCCCAAACAGAACAGAGATCCTTCTCTGCTTGAACATCAGAAGCACTAAGTGCAGAGAGCGGACCCGGGCCAGACCGAGACCTTATCTTAACTGCGCACCCACAGACTGATAGTGCGTTTATATGGTGAACTTCCTACACCCTTCTGTTATCTTGCTCGTTGTGTTGTTTGTCTTCTGTCTAGCTTTGGGTGCTGCGTAAGAAGCCAAGTTTAACCACATGGTGAAATGTCACTGAGTCTGGAATCCTGAACCTGCTTTATCATTGTGATTTAACTTGGCTTTATGATTGAATACAGCTGACACTGTGGAAAGACACAACTCAAGTGCGCTCCTTCATCGCGTGCTCATGACAGTTTTTGAGAAAACGTATCTGACTGTAGTGAGGTTTGGGAAAGAAACTATTTTTATAGGTTGGGAGTGTAGTTCCCTCTATGTTTGCCTATTATGAGTTATAAAAAAATGGCCAATCTGAACATTTGCCTCATACATTTTGCATCTCCTTATTTATGGTTCCAAGAGTCTAGGTGTGCTAATCTGTGTACATATTGTTTATGCACTAGTATTAACCACCTGTGGACAAGTAGAGAAGAAAAAAAATACGATGAAAAGCACATCATAATGTCATATCAGCTTAAGACAGAGTTTTGGCCATTAACATTCATATACCACACATAGCATCGAAATAAAAACAAAATAAATTCACCTACGTCTCTAGACATTTTTGTTTCGCAGGAATCTGAGGGTGGGGAGAGGTACTACAGTTAAACCTTCATTTCCTGCCAGTGTGTGTGTTTGCAATGGTATTAAATGTTCATTTTTCTTCAAGCCTCCAAACGTTATTTAGTCTGGCCACCAGGTAAAAAAAGAAACTAGTCTAGACATACTGATAGATGGAAAAGATTTTTTAAATAGTCACAGATTTATGCCCAAAGATTTTTAACCTCATAGCGCTTTCCTAGAAAAGCTTTTGGTAAAATATGAAAACATTATTTCTCCGCCAAAAGGGACAACATTAGGTCAACCTATTCTCACTTCTGACAGCCCATGCTTCTTCCCTCAGATTCTTAATCGATCATTAATTATTAATGGAACACTAATTAGTTTGCAAATCCCTGCAATAACCTCATCCCAAGTTCCTGCCTTCTGGTGATGCAACGTCTCCTCGAAGAAGTCACCCCCTATTGAACCCCGTTCACCGTTCATCTCAGACTTTCCTTACATCTATATGAGCATATTAGATTATGATTTACCGGTCTCTATGAAACATAAGTTCACTAATTGGAATACATGTTTTTGACAACACGCCACGGTTAGGTAATAAACAGGGTAAAATGGAAAGAGCCTGGGACTTGGGGTCAGACAGACCCACATTTAGATCCTAGTTTCATTACTGTACGAATCTGGGATAGTCATGTGGTCTCGCTGAGTCCTGTCCGTAAATTTGGGATGACAATACCTAACTTCCAAGTCACTGTGAGGACAAAAGGAAGCAACATGTACGTAATCGTCCTGTAGAGTGGCTGGCACATCATCGTTTCTCAATAAGTAATCATTTCCTCTCCTTCCTGCCTTTCATATGTTTCTCAAGCTTATCACTCATTAGGCTGTAAACTGCTTTACTATTAGCACCTGCTGCCCACAAAAAGCAATGGTTCAGAAGGCCTACATTATGGATATTCCGGTGTGTGCTGAAGATGAACACACCCCACTTCCTTCCCGGCGGCTCTGCCAGCACTCCCACCAGGGCTTCTGGGCTACTCAAAGAAACATCACCTCTCCAAGACCCACGTTCTCGCTACAGGCAGCACATCAGAAGGAAGTCTCTGATTCTAGATCAAAATACCCCATGAAAGAGAGGAGAGTGCGATGGAGATACCAGATACATTCACCGGAGGCCCCGACTCACCTGCCAGAACCAGCTCCCCTGAAGCAGGATACAGCTTGTCCGAAGAAGTTCCACAGTGATATTGGTCCGTATGAAGAGCTCCAAGAAGGCAATCAGTCCTGCCACAAAGACGGCCAAGACCAGCAGCTGGTGTACAAAGATGTCCAGCATTTCCCGGCCATGAGTGTGATTGTACATGACAAAAGCTGATAGAGAGGGAAAAAATAGTTTCTCTTTTTCAGTGAAACCAAGGGACATCCACCATTTCTCTCCCTCGCTCTCTCCCTCTCCCTCTCCCCCCCTCTCTCTCCCACCCCACAGAATTTTACACACACACACACACACACACACACGTACACACACCAATTTGTCCAAAATATCAAGTGCTCTCTGCTTCCTACAATAATGGAAACTTCTAGCATTTTTGGAGTCATCACTACCTCTTTTTTTTTTTTTCAAGACTTTATTTATTTATTTGTCAGAGAGAGAGAGAGCACAGGCAGGGGGTGAAGCAGGCTTCCTGCTGAGCAAGGAGCCCAATGCAGAACTCCCACAGTCCTGGGATCATGACCTAAGCTGAAGGCAGACACTTAAGCGACTGAGCCACTCAGATGTTCCGTCATCACTACCTCTTAGGATAGAGATCTATCACTCCTTTTCCCTGTCTCAACCTTTATTTTCTTGTCTAACATACCATGATGTTTTTGACTAACTATATTTCAAAGCATTTTCTGTGCAGGAGGATGAATAGTAAGTGTAACACCCAAGAGTTACGGTGAATACACAGATGAATGAGACAAATCCTCCCCTTAAGGATTTCGGTCCATTGGAGTAAGCAAATATGTATATATGTAAGCAAATATGTATATATATATATACACACAAATCATAAGAGTGGACTTTGATGGGTATGACAAGATGCTCTGGAAGCTCCCAGAAGTAGTAACTACCTATAGTTTTTAATCCCATGAGCAGATTCCAGCTTTATCTTCGACCTTTTCATGTAGATGAGGAGGAAAGGATGTTCACTCAAAATGGTAACACCCTGAGATACTGAAAATCTTGCTGTTGGTTGTTGATGCCCAACTTTTAGTTAGCCTTTGTTCTCAGGGAGGGGTTGGCAAAAGTCCTTATCTTCAGATGTGGGAAGGAAGGTAGACAGTTAGGAAATGACTATCTCCTGATAAATTGGGGCTTTTGTAGTTCTATAATCAATCAATTCCTTACAAATACAATAAATGAAAACAAATGACTGAACACCTGTTTTCCCTACACAGTAACAGGGACATCGACTGAACAAAAAGTGTTTTTCATTAGTCTCTCAAAAATAGGACCTCCTATTTTTAGTGACTGATTTTTTGACCCTACTTATCAGGTAATGGTGGAGTTTCACTATATCAACATGAAAAAAGCTAGTTAGCAGGTTAGTAGGTTGCTGTGAGTGGTCTCCTTGTTTCAGGACATTCATGCTTCACTACCTTGAGCTCAGTTTCACTTGTTAAAAATGGAAATAATGATTCTCTCCAAGATAACCTAGAGATAAATAACCATGGTAGGTGGTTCTTTAAGAATGATGTGAAATGTGAATCAAGCACATCAAATGTCGGTGCTTGTCTGGTTGTACTGTATGAGTCAGTAGAAAGGGAAAATCCTTGGCGTCCTAAGGAGGACGTCTGACTACCTCACCATGGCCCAAACAGATGGCCCAATTGATCAAGGCAGCACCAGTACACCAAAGCAATATTATTGTACAGGGCTAGACACGTGTCCAAGGATAGCGAAAGGTATAGGAACATACTCACTTATACTTACCCTCCACAAATAAGGCATTTGACAACATTAACTTGGTTAAGGAGGTGGGAAGTGAATTGATGATAAAACATAAGACATTTGCCACACCCAGCAGCCCAAAGAAGAAATACATGGTGAAATGATGCCAGCTCAGGAGTTCAACCCACTGGCCCTCTTTATAGTCATATAAGGCCAAGTGGGGCCCTCCAGTAATAAATTGCTCTCCAAGCATGCCTGCAAAAGAACATATCACAGTTTTAGCAACCCTCTCCATGACTTCACAAAGAAAGCAGGAAGATGCAGAATTAACTTCACATGGCTTAGTCAAATCTAATGATGCTGATTCTTCTTTCTGGGCTGTTCCCGAACAGCTAAGTACTGGTGCTTTAGGCTGCTTTTATAGGTTCAAATACGGGTTTGGGTGATCAACTTTTAGTTAAAGATAACCAATTTAGTAAAGCAGCTAGTTATTTCAGATCTTCAGAGCTGATCATTTCAGTTCTTCATAGTCCTCTGATCAGTTCCACTGATGGTCTTAGTTCCCGTTTTCATCTAATGACTAGATAAACCCTACAAAGGTTGATTACTTCCTTCTGACACATCATGCGTCTTTGGGTAGCTGCCAGGAAGTGGAGAGTTGTACTTGATTCAGAATCAAAATACTAGAGTTCAGCTTTTCCCCAATTAGGGATAACTGAGCAAACACAGGTTATAGCGCGTGATCTAGTCAGTTACAGGAACAGTAAAACTTCCTTTAAAATGCCGCCTTATGTGTCGATCTACGGAATTTGGCAAGGCAATTCCTCTCTTTTGGAAATGGTGGTTCTGTAATTTCGTGTCCATAGCAAAGACGTATTGCCATGAATAAAGCATGAAGAAATCCAAAGGCAAATGAGAGAGTTCTGCCTTTCACAAGGGAGAGGCTACGGTGGAATTCTAAAACCACAGAAAATTTCCACAGAATCTTATAGTCAATGAAAGGCCTTAGAAGTCATCTGGCCTAACTTCCCTTTTCAATTTAGGAATCACACAAAAAGGATGAGTGTTGAAAGTAAGGTCTTCTTCAGCCTGACGCCTCTGTACAGTCTCACCAGCAGCAACAACCTCTGACTGAGGTTTTCCCACAATAACTTGATTATTCTAGCATCATTTTGAAAAAATGGTTTCTGACAAAGTTTACTCTTTCAGAGTAAATGATATAAAATTATCAGAGGTTCCAACTAATTCAATAAAGGAAATTTGCCTTGAGTAGGCAGGCAAGTTAATACCTATGACTGACTCATTAAGGAATAGGCCTTTGTATAAACATGAAGTGTCACCTTCTAACAAATGATATCAGATAGAAATTACAATTAGAATATGTGTTCAGAGATATTTTTTAATAAAAATTCATTTTAGCAATTTCTTGATTTGATATTTAATTTCCTCTTTGTATATAAAAATACCCAAAAGGAGAAAACAGAACACAGAAATGGTCCACTCACCAGTGATAGCCATGCCAATTATTACAATTCCCTCAAAAATTTCTATTCGTTGGAATAATGCTTTGGAGCCAAGGTAGGAAGTCCGTTTGTGCTTTTTGCAGGCATACTTCAGAATGCACTTGATGGTCCACCAAATACCCATGATAATGAAGAAGGTTCCAGGGAGGGCATGACCTTTGAAACTCCCCATGTCTACCAAGATAAGAACATATAGAAGATGAAGATATTTTGTTTCCAGAACTTAGCCAAAACATCGCTCATTCTCATAAAATACACTATTTCTTGATGATTATGGATATACCGTTGATTTAAGAGGAGTCAATATTACTGTCAATCACTGCAATACCAACAATACCAACAAGAGAAAAATTCATATTCATTGAATGCTTACCTTGTGTTAGGCACTATGTCAAGTGTTTTACACATAATCTCTACCCTAATTTTTACAACATACCCATTTTCAATTGGGACACAGATTTAGAGAGATAAGTGACTTGCCCAAATCTCACAACTATTAAGCAAGTGTTCTGTTGTTTTTAAT
The DNA here is from genome assembly GCF_024610735.1 of Ursus americanus. Classification (NCBI taxonomy): domain Eukaryota; kingdom Metazoa; phylum Chordata; class Mammalia; order Carnivora; family Ursidae; genus Ursus; species Ursus americanus. Next base: position 53,952,829 of record NC_142130.1, read on the forward strand.
AGGGAGCTCATGGATTTCTTAAAATGATAGCCTGTGCAACACCATATAGTTACACTTTAAGCATATTTGGAAGAAAGTAATATGAAAGTTTTACCTGTATGTTTAAAACTTGAAATGATATAAAATTGCCTATAATTTTTTAAGTAATTTCAAAGTATCAAGCATCAGAGTATATAAAAGATACCATTAGTGCTCATCAAATATTCAAGTGCTCCTCTACAGACTTTTCCCAGCCTCTTCTCCAGGTGACTCAAAACCATGTTTCTAAACAGTATGGAGGTACCTCAAAAAGTTAAAAATAGAACTACCTTACAACCCAGAAATTGCACTACTAGGTATTTCCCGAAAGGATGCAAAAATACAGATTCAAAGAAGTCCATGCACCCCGATGTTTATAGCAATATTATCAACATTAGCCAAACTATGGAAAGAGCCCAAGTGTCCATCGACTGGTGAATGGATAAAGAAGATGTGGTATTTTTTTTACAATGGAATATTACTCAGACCTCAAAGAGAATGAAATCTTGCCATTTGCAATGATGTGGATGGAACTAGAGGGTATTATGCTAAGTGAAACAAGTCGACTTAGTCAGAGAAAAACAAATACCATATGATTTCACTTATATGTGAAATTAAAGAAACAAAACAGATACACATAAGGGAAGGGAAGGAAAAATAAAATGTGATAAAAACAGAGAGAGGGGCAAACCATAAGAGACTCAACTATAGAAAACAAACTGAGGGTTGCTGAAGGGGATGGTGGGATAGGCTACATGGGTGATGGGCATTAAGAAGGGCCTTGTTGTGATGAGCACTGGGTGTTGTATGTACGTGATAAATCACTAAATTCTACTCCTGAAACCAATCCAACACATATGTTAACTAACTTCAATTTAAATAGAAACTTCTGAATAAAAGATTTTATTATACCTAAACAAACAAACAAAAACCATATTTCTAGTTCTGGTCAATGGACTATGGCATTTGTCATTTCCAGGCTGAGTGAGTTAAGACTCACTTATGACCCCTTTAACTCTCCTTTCTCCTGCCTTGGCAATCTTGGCATGGCTTATCCACAACATAGTGGATGGCCAACCAGTCTGCTTCAGATTAATTGTGCTAAGTTATAGAACCTTTAAGGCTTACAGAGTTTAACCCAGCCTATCCAGATGGATACCAAGCCAAATCAAATTGTTTACACAATTGTTACGTTTACATGGTACGGCAAATAATAAAGAGAAATACCCTCCATTTTTGGTCAGTGTTACAGAAAATCAGTCTTGAATTATATGAGCAGCACTTTGTTCAAATGTACTGTACCATCAACAGAATAATGAAGACAGAATGCAGAATCATCTTTATGAATCTCACACAGTAGGCCAGATGTAGGAGAACTGATGAAAGGAGATTTCATGTTTCCCCTGGCTCAGCAGAGGGCTTTATCTCCTTATATCCCAGTGGCTACTGGGCATCTCAGGTCAGGGAAGACCCCTTTGGGTTACTTTCACATCCTTCGCAACTGTGAAGTTTCAAGGGGGAACTATGAAGTTAACCCAAACAGTAAAGGTCTGTTAAATTTCCAGTCAAGCCCCCAGGCGGACATTTTGGAACACCCCTGAATCATCCAAACCTTCTGGGAGACTCTGACTCAGTATAGTTGACTCTTGAACAGCACAGGGTTGAACTGCTCCAGTCCACTTACATGCAGATTTTTTTACAGTACATACTGGAAATGTATTTTCTCTTCCTTAAGATTTGCTTCATAACATTTTCTTTCCTCTAGCTTACTTTATTGTAATAATACAGAATATAATTATATAGCATACAAAATACGTGTTAATTGACTGTTTATATTATCAGTAAGGATTTCATTCAACAGTGTCACTAAGTTCTCCTGTTTGTCTTGGTTTATGAAGGCACATAGTATTGAAAAATGCTTTTATGTGGGATTGAAAAATACATCCAGACTATAAATTATTTGTATTTTTCTGGAGAAGAATCTGATATGTTTTAAGAAGCTTGGAAGGATTTATATTCCTTGGTACAGGAAAACCATTTCCAGGAATTATCCTAAAGTTATAACTGGAAATACAGGCACCAAATTAAAAAGATACATTGTCTAAAATCAAGAGAATGATTTAAAAAGTTTTGCAGCCACTTAAAGTTTTCAAATAACTTAAGTAATAGGGGATATATTTAGTGAAAAGAATAGCATTTTTCAAACCTGAGAAGGGGCTTTGGATTCAGGCTGACTAGATCTGAATCCCAACCCTACTATTTGCTAGCTACGTGACTTGGGCAAGTTATTTAACTTCTCAGTGCCTCTGTTTCCTTTTCTGTAAAATGGGACAAAGAACAATACCTACTCCTAAAATTAAAATGCATTTCTCCAAAGCAAATAACCCACAGTAGTATTAAATAAGCTTATGTTATCCTCAACCCACCTCTAACTAGAACAAAAGTAAAATTAAATGAGAAATTGTGCTTGGATAATAAGTGCTGAAAAGCAACAAGCATCTATGTAATTCTCTTGGCAATCATTCATGTAGTGCTTGTAACATTTCTCCTGCTATTGTTACTAAGGTTACTGCAGTCTTCTGTAGTTTTTTAATTCCTTCGCTGTATTTAAAGAATAAGCTTCTTGAAAGCAAGGACCATAAATCTATTCTTTCTACCCACCCACCCCATAGAGCCTGGATAGCATCTTATACACTATAAAGTTCTAAATTAACAAGAGTAACTAAGGCCTTCTTATAAGATCACATATTTATAGAACATCTCTACTCTGATGTCTCAAACTTCACTCATACTCAACATACCCACAAATAGAACTAATCATCTTATCTATCCACCCACTACCAGGAAATAATTTTTCCCTACTCACTGATTTTGTTAACACCACCACCATTCACTTAACTTGCCCAAACTCAAAATATGAAAATCATCATAGAGGCCACTTATGTCTCTGAAAATTAATGGATTATTAAGACCTATTGCCTCTACTGCCTTATATCAACACTCCCTCCCCAAATTTGGCTGACTCCCCTTGCTGTTTCAATTTCATCTGCTTAGGGAAATCCTCCGTGATGGCCCAGAGAGAAGACCCTCTTATACCTTCTCAAGGTACCCAGTTCTTATTTTAATGGGTTCTTTGTGTGATTCGTTTTGAAGGTCTGTCCTCTTCATTAGCCTCTATGTCCATCACTATTGAGAGCCTGTGTAGCAGTCAACTGGGACCTCAGACATTAGGAGCCTGGGCTAGCCTTCATTTTTTATGCCCCAATAAATTGAAAAAAGGAAAAAAATGCCAAACTCTTTCCTCAGAGTTACAGAAACCATGGTTGCTTTTCAATGCTTAGATTTACCTAATAAATACCTTCAACACACATGTAAAACATACTGCCTATGTTGGAGCTACCATGAAAACTTAAATTTGGGGCCCTTCTTAAATGTATGGCTCCGGCCAAATAATCTTCCTGATGCACCTCCATGACCAGCATTATAATAGGTTCCTGCTGCCCCAAAAACTAAGTGAACCAATATATCTCAGCACAGCCACTGGGATGTGATAGGGAGGCAATGTAAATAAAGGTTGTTGAAGAGGGATATGAGGTGATCAGGTAGGGGAAGAAATGAGGCATTGCTCCTACCTCAGTTATAGAACTCCTGACTTTAGCCTTTTATTCTGAAACAGTGTGATGGCTCAATTGTTTTCTGTTTAAAAAACCTCAAAGAAAATGAAATCAGGGGCGCGTGGGTGGCTCAGTCGTTTAGCGGCTGCCTTCGGCTCAGGGCGTGATCCCGACATTCTGGGATCACATCAGGCTCATCTGCTGGGATCCTGCTTCTTCCTCTCCCACTCCCCCTGCTTGTGATCCCTCTCTCTCTGGTTATTTCTCTGTCAAATAAATAAATAAAATCTTAAAAAAAAAAAAAAAAAAAGAAAATGAAATCAAAGCAGGCTTGCTGTATTTGCCTGGCTAAGGGACCTAACAGACCCAGTTGCTCCTGGCAATGAAAATGGTATTCAGTTTATTTCACTTCCATTGTGGAGAGGAGAAACTGCTCAAATCCTCAAATATCACTTCAGTGTGATCTCCGAGAACACCATTATCCATAAGTCTACCTTTTATTCCCTGCTCTACTATTGCCTGAGGTTGCAATTTAGGGCTCATTAAAGCCACGTAGTCCAAGTTTGAGCCAGTCTAAATCCAAAGACCAGACACGTTCCCCTTGGAAGGAGAATGCAGGACTTTTCTCACCCACAGAGCAATTATACTTGCCAGTCAACCAGCAGAAACCTCAGGAAAATCACCAGAAGAGGAAACAAAAAGGTCTTTCCTCCACATCTTCCTTGCCTGATCTTGCCAGTTAAAATCATCTCATGGGGAACGTCGTTCACCCAGGCCGGAAATGGTGGGCTGCAAGATTCAATCACCAGCTTTCAGCTGCAATTTATCCTAAAAACTCATACTCCTCCCCGAGCCAAAAACAACAACAAAAACAACAAAAACAAAACCGCCTCTATTCCTAATGATACCAAACATCATCTTCTGGGCTAATGACAAGCAATGACTCCTGATACCCTTTTGACCTCTTTTTTTTCTCACCGTCCTCCAAACTTACATACTCATCCACCCCCTAAAGGGAAATCTTTTTGAACTCTAGTACTTAGAGATAATATTGGACAAATCCCAAGATCTAACTTAGGTGTCAGGTGTTAATTCCCAGTGTTACAGCCACATAAATCACAGACCAGGCCTGTGCACAGAAAGAGGAGAGAACTCAAAATAGCTCACAGAGATTCTACAGTGTTCTTGATGGAATCTCAACCAAATACTAACTTCAATATAAAATGAATGCCATGGGGAAAACTTGAATTAAAATTTCATCTTGAGCCACCACCAAAATAAAGTATTCCTAAATATTAGTGACTCATTTCAAGGCACATTTATAAATCCCAGTGCACTAAACAAATTTGAACTGTTTCTGGAACTTCACTTTACCATTTGCTTGAACACTCAAAGCAAAGTATAGACAAGCATTTGTAGCTTTAAAGTTCTCCATCACTCCATATCAGTATATTTTCTACCAAATTTCAACTATTTCAAAAGAATTTTCTTAGTTAAATTATCCTTACCTTCACACTTTCCTCAATGTCAAGTCCAACTCAATTCTCTTCTCCCAAGAACTTATAATGGTTCCAGCTTCAAGAAGGAAAAGCAGATACTGACTGGTCTAAATCTAATTACTCTCCTTCTTAGAGACTAAACCAATGTGCTTATGTTTTTCCAGCATGAAGGCAACAGATAAACCTTCAGAATATGTCACAATGCCTTCATAAATGTAAATCTTGGGGCCACACCCTTTTGAAATCCTACTTCATGTCCAAACATTGTGCCATAGAGTAGTTCCCAAGAAGACTCACCTTGCCACCCACCCACATGACCACTAGCCTCAGACATGTGTTCCCTGCTGTGAGAACCAAAACCCAATAGAGCATGTGTGATCATTGCTATCTCTTCCAGGTCATCAAGATGGACAGAAGACAAGGAGAATGGTATGGCAGCAGTAACATAACAGAGCAGGTCCAATAAGTAATATGAAGACAAACCATTTCCTAATATGCAGTGCCTCAAGCAAAAGACTGTCACAGGGGCTAGGGTCGGAGTCATAGCCAAAAACCAAAGTTATAAGAATGAGAAAAGGTGATGGAACAAAATTGCTGTAGTCATCAATGAAGCTCACTTGCCCTCAAGAAATACACAAAGTGGTAGAGAGACAAGTGCATAAATTATTCTAAACCAACATGAAGTTTACACAGAGTGAAATGGGAACAAAGAAGCAGCAGCAGTTTGACTCTAACCTGAAGAACTAGCAGCTGTTCTCCTGTCTCTCTATATATATAAGTCTTATTTCCCCTCTCGAAGATGGTGAGCAAGGGCCATACCCTCTAATTAGCACTCAGTAAATCGCCAATGAATGATGGGCTTCTGCCTGGAACTCCATCACCCTGAAACACTGACCTGGGCGGCAACCAGAGTCAGAAACAGCTGATGTGGTTAATGAAATGCTGATTCTTGAGACCCACTTCAGATCTACTGAATCGAGCATTGGGGGAGGCCCATAAACCTGCATTTTTAATGTGCACTCATCCGTTGTTTTTTTATATTCTTAAATTTTGAGAACCAAAGGTCTGGACTATCTGGAGACAAGCAGAATGACACCAAGACACTGAGACTTAAATGTGACTTCCCTATCACCATACCCCAGAAGCCATTTGTCTCCCATCAGTGTCATAAACCCTGATGGGCTTATTCACATGAGGCTTCATATTGGGCAGAGGTGGGTGGCTCAACAGCTGCTCCTGAGGCCAGAATGATTCCAGAAGAAGACAATAACCATTCTACAGCACTGCTGTTCTGTTCTATTTTATTTTATCATACATTATTAAGATATTTTATTTTATTTTGATCTCTTTTATACCCCAGCCTCTTACACCCATACCGCTATCAATCTTTAAATACTAAAACCACCCATATCACATGGGTTATTCTTAACCAAACATCCAGAATGACAAACAGAACTCTACACTTAAAAAAAACAATGACACAGGATGATCCAATCCAAAGACATATGTATTAAAAAATAAAACCAACAAACAGAAAGTAAGAACAAATGTCATGTTGAATCAGCTGTCTGTAACAAACTCTTCAAAGTAAATAGAAGCTTGGACTGTTTCTGTTAGTAGGGGTGTATCTGAGATGGGAAGAAAGTTAGCATTCATGGAACATCCACTTCAGGCTAATAAATTCTCATGAATCTGTTCATTATTTTGAGACAACTCAAATAAGTATTATTATTTCCACCATAAGTATGAGGAAACTGAGACTCCAAGAGATTTGCTGACCTACTCTAAGTCAGAGTTAGTTAAGACTAGAGTCAGGATTCCAAGGTCCTTATATATCTGATTCCAAATCTCAGACTCTTCCCCTAGATAAGTGCAAAGACCAGAAAACGTTTGGGAATGAACCCAACAGTATTCATTAAGTTCCTTTGACTAGGTTAAACACCATAAGGAAAGAGCCTCTTCTGGGACTTTCTACCATTGAGTTGTCTGTGCAGGTAAAGTAAGTGAAGCTCTGCACGTAGCCTGAATATTTATTTACCATTATTATAGTCAGAGTCAGAGTGCACAGGGATGCCAACCAAAAGGAAAGCTGGTCTGAGTAGTCTGCAATGACTTCACTTGACAAAATGAAGGTGCTAGAGATAAGTATCAGTGATGTGGTAAGAACCTAACGAAATTATTCTATGGTTCCCAGCTTCATATTGCTTCACAATTCAAGTCAATGAACAATAACCGAGTACTACATACACATCTAACAATCTGCTTCAGATTATAGGGAACTCCATCGTGAGCAAATATATCTATTTTTCATTGCTGTTATAGCTCAGCTGGCAAATGTTCTCCAGTTTTAAGGACCCAGATGATTAGACTGGGCCTGCCAGAATAATCTCTTCATCTCAAGGTCATTAATTTTATCACCTCTGCAAAATCCTTTTTTGCCATGTAAAGAAATATATTCACATGTTCCAGGAATCAGAATGTGGTGGGGTGAGGACATTATTCTGTCTACAACAGCAACACATACATGTTTACAGTTTGGCAGAAGAAGGCAAAAACATTTGATTACGATACCAAGGAGAAGAGTCAAGATTTATGATAAAGGAATAAACTACTAAAGGTATGCTGAGCCCCTTCATTTGATTTAGAGGAATAAGAAAGGCATATGGCAGGATCCTGTAAGACTATAAGGACCATTTGAGCTGGACTTTGAAGGTGATTAGAATTTTGAAAGGTGGAGCTGAAAGAGAAGAGCACTCTAGACATAAGAAACAGCATGAATAAACTCATAGTGGCAGAAACTTACAGGAGATATTGAAGCCACTTCTACCGTAGGAGTAGAACACAACCGAAAATGCACCTGGAACCCCTACATATATGGGAAGTTGGTAAATGGCAAAAGTAACAATACAAATAACCAATAGGTAAAAAATTTAATAGTCTTTTTAAAATTGAGTCTCTCATAATGAATAAAAATCAAACTAGATTCCTACCTTTCACCAGATTCAAAAATAAATTCCAGGTGGATTAAAGACCTAACTGTGAAAATAAAATTTTAACATTTTTAGTAGAAAATATTTGAAAATATCCCTATGACCTTGGGATAGGAAAGGATTTTTTTAAACAAAACACAAAAAAGTAAAGTAATGAAGGAGAGGACTGATAAATTTGACCTCTTCAAAAAGTAAAGTTTTTAGGATGCCTTGGGGGGCTCAGTTGGTTAAGCGTCTGCCTTCAGCTCAGGTCATGATCTGATTGAGAATGAGTCCCACATCAGGCTCCTTGCTCAGTGGGGGGCCTGCTTCATCCTCTGCCTGCCACACCTCTTGTTTGTGCTCGTTCTCTCCTTCTCTCTCTCTGACAAATAAACAAATAAAATCTTTTTTTTTTTAAAAGTAAAGCTTTTATATGTGAATGGCAAAGAAGCATAGGAAAAGATGCTCAATATCATTAGTCATTTGGAAAATGTTAATTAAAATAACAAATACCAATACTCATCCACCAGAATGGTTAAATTTTAAAAGACTGACAATACTGATGATACTGACAAGGATATGGACCAACTTACGCACTCTAAGTGGGAACACGAAATTGTACAGCCCCATTCAAAAGCAGTTTGTCACTTCTTATAAAATTAAACATGCACTTACCATTTGACCCAGCAATCCCACTCTTAGGTATTTATCCAAGAGAAACTAAAATTATGTCCACACAAAGATTTGTACCTGGATGCTCACAAGGTTTATTCATAATAACCAAAAACACAGAAACAGCCCAGATGCCCATCAACTAGTGAATGCATGAACAAACTGATACATCTCTAAATAAGTTTCTTCATCTATAAAATCAGAGTGATATAAGTATCTATTTCAGGGGTTTCTTGTGAAGATTAAATAAGTATAATGCAAAGTACTTGAATGGAAACTGGTAAACAAAAAGCAATCAATAAGTGTTAGCTATTATTTGGCATCTGGAAGTTTTAATACTTTTTGTTGTTACACAAAATAGATTTAAATATTTTTTGCTGACAACTTTGTGGATCTACCATTCCATCCCTGAATACTCTATTTTGATAACTATTTTACGTGATATGGAAATGAAATTCTATCATGCGTAAAGGCCTCTTTCAGTTTCCCTGCTCCTCCCCTTCAATATGGGCTTTATCCTCATAATCTAAAATAGCTGCCAAAGCTCCAGCCATCACAATCATGTTCCAGGCTGCAGGAGAGAAGAAAGGGCAGAAGGAGTCTCTGTGTCTGCTTTTCAAAGAGTTTTATTGAAGTACAACTTACATGCAGTACGATTCACCCCTAAATTTTACAGAGGAAGAAACTGAGACAAAGTTAGATGAACTAAAATGTCCGAGGTCATGGAGATGATAAGCAATGGAACAGGGATTGATATTCAGCCCTGGGTCTATAGTGCCTCTACCACAACAGTACCATAAATAAAGTTAAATGACACATGGCAGATACAGGACATATTTGTAATAAATGTAACTGATGAACGTTGAGTAGTCACAATTCATTTGAGTAAATACCTAGGAGCATATCCTGGATTATATGATAAGAGTATGTTTAGCTTTGTAAGACACTGCCAAATTGTTGTTGTTGTTTTTTTTTTTTTAAAGAGGGAGAAAGAATCTTAAGCAGGCTCCACGCCCAGTGCAGAGCCCTATGCGGGGCTTGATCCCACCACCGTGAGATAATGACCTGAGCTGAAATCAAGAGTCAGATGCTTAACCGACTGAGTCACCCAGGCATCCCTTCTGAATTGTCTTCTAAAGTGTCTGCACCATTTTGCATTCTACCAGCAATGAATGACAGACTTCTTATTTTTCCATATTGTCTTTAGCATTTGCTAAAGAGTTGTCAGAGTTCTGGATTTTGGCCATTCTAATACGTGTGTAGTGTTATTGCTGTTTTAATTTGCAGTTCCCTAATGTTATATGATGCTGAGGAGCTTTTCCTATGATAATTTGGCATCTGGATATCTTATTTGGTGAGTAATCTGTTCAGATCTTTTGCTCACTTTTTGAGTTGTTTATTTTCTCATTGTTGACCTTTAAGGGTTCTTTGTATATTTCAGATATTAGTTCATCACCAGATGTATGGTTTGCAAATATTTTCTCCCAGTCCATGACTTGTCTTCTCCTTCTCTTAAAAGTGCATTTTTCAGGGGTGCCTGGGTTGCTTAGTCAGTTAAGTGTCAGACTCTTGATCTCAGCTCAGGTCTTGATCTCAGCTCAGGTCTTGATCTCAAGGTCATGAGATCGAGCCCCGAGTTGGGCTCTGCAGTCAGTATAGTGTCTGCTTGAGATTCTCTCTCCTTCTACCTCTGCCCCTCATGCTTGTGCTTTTCTCTCTTTCTCTTTCTCTAAAATTAATAAATAAATCTTTTTTTTAAAGTGCTTTTTGTAGAGTGGAAATTTTTAATTTTCATGTGATCTAACTTACATGTATTTTCTTTCATGAATTGTGTACTTGATATTGCATTTAACAACTCACCATCCTACCCAAGATCTCCCCATTAAGCATGATGTTAACTGTAGGTTTTGTGTGGATTTTCTATATCAAATTGAGGATGTTCCCCTCTATTCCTACTTTGTTGCTTTTCATATTTAAATTTTTTTCTTAAAAAAACAATGACAACAATAACAACAAAAAAAAACCTAAGAAGGTGGTTTAGAGCCAGATAATAGAAGACTTTAAATGCCAGGTTAAAAAGTTTAAACTTCATTCTATGGGCAATAAGAAGCAACTGAATGTTTTGAGCATCAGAGCTTTTAAACTTTAAAATGTTTTGAGCATCAGAACTTAAAACTCTTCAATGGTTTAAAAGTTTTATTTAAAGATGTTCTAGTTTTATTTCAAGATGTCCAGAAAAGGTGACTCCTCCAACTCCTCCAGTAATCAATTCTGGTGAAATACAAATCTCAGTCTCCATTAACCCTGCTTCCTAACAAACTTGAACCTCTTGGAGTCCCAAAGAGGACGCGGAACTTTCATCAATCTTGATGAACTGTTTCAGCAAAGACAGGACTCCCAACCCAGCATTCGGCTACCCACTTACCCACCCACAAAAGAAAGCTACGTCACTGTGGTTCAGGGCAGAAGCACAGGCACCCAGTGGCCCACACTCGGTATTAAGTATGTACAGACAAAATGCAATGACCACACCTGAATCAACAATGTTGACACATTCCTTTGCCTCACACTTTCTACCAAGGGAGTTGCTGTTGTCAAGGGCGCTATTGCTAAGGACATGTGGATGAATCCTTGGCCTATCTACGGAGAACACCTTGTAGCCTAATTCTCATTGCCTTGGTTGCCTCACTTCTTCTTAACCCAGCTTCCTGCATCCTGCTCTTCCCCTCCTTTTCTCCCTTCTGCCTATCACAACCAGTTCTCAGAAGGGCAGCAGAGATGTGTCTGGATTCTAAGCAAATTGCCTTCCAGGACATAGCAACCACCTTGAGAAGGAGAGACACTTCAGGATCAGATTCCAAATTTTGGCTTGGTTTGGATTTCTGCGCGTGGAGGGGTAGCAGACAGAAGGTAATCCATAGGAGCCCAGATAGCCATGAATATGTAAAAAGGAAATGATTTGCCAGCTAGGGCTAATGCATCTCTGAGTTCTTGAAGTTCACAGGCTTACAGCTGCACAATCATCCCATTCTTTACACCTCATCCGTGAGTTGCCCACTGGCGGATGTCCGTTCCTCTCCAGGCAAGTCTATGAAATTCATTCTAACCTGACTTTCCTCTAAAAACCTATTTTAGTTATCCACTCCCTCCTTTCTCCCTGCTGCCAACACACACACAAATATGATTTGATCTGGATCCTTTTCCCTTGGGGCAGGTTCAGGTATGGGGCTAGGGCTGGGGCCTCTAGTTTTTTCCCACTGTTTCCAACACACATTCATCCTTGGCAACCACCCAAATAACTAACCTTCACCCTGTGTCCGAAGGGACAGCGTGAGGCATCAGAGAAAACAAGTCGTTTTTAATCTGAGGAAATCTGTCATGCCCTGGGCTTTTGGTAAATTGCTGGCTTTGTGGAAAAGAAATTCCGTTTTCTTTGGAATAAGTGCCTCTAAGGGTGCTCAGACATACATATGGGAACGATCGCCAGTGCTCTTGGCTGCCTGCTTATCCATTTATTCCCTTATTTCTCCATCTTTCCATGCGTGCTTTCAACAAATATTTATTGAACAACCACAGTGTGCCAGGTCCAGCGCTATCCATGGGGGACATGTGACGGAGTCAGAACCCTCATGTTAATCAGATGCCCAGATGATTCACATGCACATTAAAGTTTGAGAAACACTGGTCTAGGGCAGTATTTCTCAACAGCAGCACTAGCTGACATTCCAGACCAGGTCATTCTTTGTGTGGGGAGCCACCTCGCACTGTGTAGGGTGCTTATTTAGCAACATTCCTGGCCTCTGCCTACTAGATCCTGGCAGTACTTTTCCCCCAGTTGTGACAGTCAAAAATACCTACTATGGACGCTGAGAAACAAACTGAGGGCCTCAGAGGGGAGGCGGGTGGGGGAATGGGATAGACCGGTGGTGGGTAGTAAGGAGGGCACGTATTGCATGGTGCACTGGGTGTTATACGCAACTAATGAATCATCGAGCTTTACATCGGAAACCGGGGATGTACTGTATGGTGACTAACATGATATAATAAAAAAACATTAAAAACAAAAAAAAAAACAAAAATACCTACAGATATTGATAAAGCTCCCCTGAGGAGCAAAATAGTATCCCCTTCCCCAATTAAGAAGTACTGGTTTAGAAGACCCTAGGTCAAATGCCCCTAAACATAAAAAGGATTTTTTTTCTTTTCTCTTAGGATAAAGAGAAATATAACAAATTTAACTGTTAACTATTGTATCAAAATAAGTCCAACCAAGATTATGTACAGCTTTTTCAGAAAGATAAAGTACACATCATTGTAACCAATAAAAACAAAACATCATTTGGAAAAATGTTTGCAAGATTCCCCTGACTTTTTAGACAAAAATCTTTCAAGTTTGCTGTTTAATATTACTATTAAGGAGACAGAGGAGCCTGACATTAAATATGATACACACGAGTCAAGGACTTAGCACTGGATGTCATCACTGTCAATTACATGCGGATCAGATACAAGCAAAGGGCTCTATAGAACACCTTCCCATCCTGAAAAAGAAGGTTATTGTGGTTATAATGCTCTGTGCCCATCCTCAAATAACGGAAGTGGTGGCAAGGGAGGAGAAGTTATGTTCAAATCCAGTGTGTGGAAAAATAAATGAGTAAAATAAGCAGAAGCTGAAACCAGTATGGCGATATCTGAACATTGTACAGTTTTAGTTGGCGTATGGGAGGAACTGTCAGCAGAATCACTCTTCGGTCTTTCCATCTCTTGGTGTCAGGAAATTTATGTCTCACTGTTTATTTTAATTATTATTATTATTATTTTTTTAAATAGGCCCTATCTAGGAAATAATGACTCCTGGTTTTGAAAAGTGCCTCTGACAAGTAAAGAAAGAAACAAGATCATTTCAGCTACTGATAAAATAATGCGGAGCAATGAGAGAGCGCCCAGGCTCAGCTTGGACGGTGGGGACAAGGGTTCCACTTCTGAAGTTCTGACCTAGGCTGGGCTGAGCTGAGCTGAAGGATCGAGGCTGCAGCAGGGAACGCGTGTGACATGAATGAGGCCATTGGCCCATCCTGCCCTCAAATACATCCATTTTTACTGGTCGCATTTCACAGAAGAGGCGTTAGATATTTGGCAGCTTGACTGAACGTCTATCGCCGGTAAGTGGCGGAAGGCAGAAAAGGAATCCCGATCTCCGGGATACAGGTTGGCAATTTTCTCTCTGCAACACCAAATTCCCCTGTTTTCGTGTCCGGTTGTTGCTTTAACAAATTACCACAAGTTAGGATCAAATGTAACATTGCAGAGTTCTGGAGGTCAGAAGTCCGAAATGGGTCTCGCTCAGACCTCATTCTCCGTTGCTGACGCTGACCCCATTCCTCTGTTGCCACTCATCCTTCTGACTTGGATTCCCCTGCCTCACTGGTACAAGGACCCTTGTGATTACATTGGGCTGGGCTGGATAATACACCGGTGTCTCCTCATCCCCAATCTTTAACTTAATCAAATCTTCCGAATGTCTTTTCCCATGTGAAGGAAACCAGAATATGTCACCTCAAAATATGTCTCTTTGACATAAAAATTATTTTGAGCTGAAGGCAGTTAGGAATGCAGGAGAAGCTCTCTTTACTGACTAAGCACAGGAAATAAATTCCCCTTTCACCGGAGGCAGATGCTTATCAGCCCAGAGGTAGCATAGAGAAATCTGCAAACAAACCTTACTCCATTAGTTCCCTCCCATATATTTATCTTCCTACGGTTTGCTGTCCTTGGAAGCTTAAAACTGCTTGACTTTGTCCTGTCCTTTCTCAACAAATTTCTTGTTCTTTGCTAAAAATGCTCTATAAGACAGAATTCTAAGCTGCTGCCTGGAGTTACTTTTTGTTAAGATTTCTCCTGAGTGATGTGCACTGCGCATGTTAAAAAATTGTTTTTTTCTCTTATTATCTATCTTTCTGTTAAAGAGCCCCAGCTGAAAACCTAACATGGGTAGAGGTCAACTTTTGCTACCCTGACACACGTAAAGTAACATCTTCTAGGTTTCTGGAGATTAGGGCGAGGGCATCTTTGGGAGGCCAAAGCTTACCACACCCCCTTAGGAATGCCAGTCGCAAGAAGGGCTTCTGATAATCATAAAAACAAATTTTTTTAAAAAAAGTCGCTGCCAGTGGGGAAGAAGAGAACAGGAGTAGAAAGAGGCTTCGGTGTCGTTGAGGGAGGCTCAAATGCATAGTGCATCTACTTCTGATCCTGGCTGTCCATCCAATCGCTTGAAAAGACAACCAGTGCCTGGGAGGCAACTCCTAGAGCTTCTGCTTCAGTTAGTCTGAGCAAACCCAGGCATCAGCAGCTCAAAATTCCCCAGAGGGCAGAGCACCTGGCTGGCACAGCGGGGTCAGCATCGGACTCTTGGTTTCATCTGATCTGGTCTTGGGGTCATGAAACTGAGCCCCGCATCAGGCTCCACAAAGAGTCTGCCTGGGTTTCTCTCTCCCTCTGCCTCTGCCTCTCCTGCCACTTCTAAAATAAATAAATAAATCTTTAAAAAATAAATAAAATTCCCCCGAAGAGTCGAAGAACCCAGATTCTGGAATCAGCCTGCTTGCACCCAATGGCCAGATCCATCACTGTGTGCTTCACCGGAAGCATATTATTTAACTTTGCCTCAGTTTCTTCCATAAAATGGGAACGATGCTATTAATAGAACCACCTTCTAAAGCCGAGGCTAAACGGACATTACGCTGGTAAAGTTCCTGCAGCTTAGTAGGCACTGCGTAAATACCTCAAAGCTCCCAGAGGGCCACCTGGGACTCCGCAGGCTGGAACCAGTGTGATTTCTGTGTGTGTCTAGGATGTGAAGAGTGGCAGGCACCATCTCCCTGGACTGTAATGGGCTCCGGAAGTGCTAACCCCAACGTGCGGAGGGAGGGGCAGAGGGTGGCCGCAGAGTTGCAGGAATGCGTGCAAATTAGACAAGTGAATAAGAAGAAACAACCAGAAAGGCTGGAGTGGGGGGGGGTGGAAAAGGTGTGGCAGACCAGGAAAAACAGGAGGAATGCTAAGGGCTGTGTGATAGTGATCAAGGTTTCACTATCTGCTAGAGCTGCCACTGCAAAACATCTGGGGAGCCAAAAACACACTTAGAGCGTCTGGTTCCCACCCAGACCGATTAAACCAGAATCTCTGGGAGTGAGGCCTGAGAATCTTTTTTTCTTTCTTTCTTTCTCTCTTTCTTTCTTTCTTTCTTTCTTTCTTTCTTTTTTTTTTTTTTTTTTTTTCCTTTTGTAAGCTCTCCAGATGATTCTAGTTAGCCAGAGCTGACAGCGCCAGGCCCTTCTCCTATGCCGACTGTCCTAGGTTAGTCAGCCTCACCACCTGCAGCATGAAGGGAGGGGAGAAAGGCTCACAGTGACTGGGTTGCTATTATGTGCCAACACACCTGACACACACCAATTAATTTAACCCCCATAATTATTATCCCCATGTTACAGACAATAATAAAGTGGTGCATTTCATAAGAATTGTAATGCAACTCACAACAGTATCATGACCGACCCAAGACTCAACCCTAAGTCTATGTCCAAAAGGGACAAAGGAAGAAAAATGACCATTTAGAGCGTCCACCACTCTCAGAGTCATTTAGAATCCTCTCAATTCCATGAGGAAGCATTTTGCTCCCCATTTCACGTTTAACAGGACAGAGACTTGAAAAGCTAACTAACCTGCCCAAGTCACCAAGCTTGTAAATGGAAGCACTGGAATCTTGACTCCAGCCTGTCCACTTCTGATCCCCATCCTCTTTCTCATCATTCTGCTCTCCACGCCTCAGAAGCTAGTTGTACCAACCGTAACAAGAATCATTTACTGAGTGCTGACTGTCTCGAATACTGTACTGAGAACTTCATATGCATTCCCCATGGAAAAATCAAGTAAAATGACCATGACGTAGAAACAAAATAGCTAATGTACCAGGTAAGGGCTTGCAGCAACACCTGGGAGGGTGAGAACCAGAGCTGGTGTGGCCCTACCCCTGACCTGCTAAGTCAGAATCTGCATTTTTTTAAAATATTTTTTTATTATATTATGTTAGTCACCATACAGTACATCCCTGGTTTTTGATATAAAGTTCGATGATTCATTAGTTGCGTATAACACCCAGTGCACCATGCAATACGTGCCCTCCTTACCACCCATCACCAGCCTATCCCATTCCCCCACCCCCCTCCCCTCTGAAGCCCTCAGTTTGTTTCTCAGAGTCATAGTCTCTCATGTTTCATTCCCCCTTCTGATTACCCCCCCCTTTCTTTATCCCTTTCTTCCCCTACCGATCTTCCTAGTTCTTATGTTCCATAGATGAGAGAAACCATATGATAAGGAGCCAAGATGCCCTTCAAAGACGACTGGATTAAGAAGTTGTGGTCCATATATGCAATGGAATATTACTCAGCTATCAGAAAGAACGAGTTCTCAACATTTGCTGCAACATGGACGGCACTGGAGGAGATAATGCTAAGTGAAATAAGTCAAGCAGAGAAAGACAGAATCTGCATTTTAACAAAATCCGCAGGTAATTCATCAGCACAGTGAAGTCAGAGAACACTGCTTTAGATGCTTTTGGTTCTGCTTTTTATCTTTCCGAAGAGTTGTTTTGGTAATGTGTAAGCTCAGCGTAAGGTTATCCATTTACCAGCCCTCGTGAGGCTCCAATGAACTACACCAGGAAGCCACTGCCTGCTGCTTTGTGGTTTAAAATGCTGCCTGGGAGGGCGGAAGGCCCTGACACCCTCTCCCTGGTACAACTCTTTTTCTCTGAGTGTCCCAGGGTGTTGTTCTCTACATACACACCGTCGGACTCCAAATACCATCAGCAGGAAAGTCACTCCTTAACAGGACAAATTACCCTGAAAGTGAGATTTGCTAATAGCCTGTGAAAGCCAGAATGGGATAAAGCAGTGTTTCTCGAACTTGAGTAATATGCAGACATTTTAAAAGGAAAAAAAAAATTATTTCAAAGCCATTATATTAACCTAAATTGTTTCTTTTTGTTTGAGAGAGAAAGTGTGCATGTGTGCACGGAGCGAGGGCGGAGGGGAGGGATGCCCAAGGGAGAGGATCTCAAGCAGACACCACACTGAGTGCGGAGCCCAAGATGGGCAGCTCAATCTCATGACCTTGAGGTCATGACCTGAGCTGAAATCAAGAGTCCCATACCGAACCCACCAAGCCACCCAGGTGCCCTGACTTAAGTTGTTTTTATTATGAACTTTCTTAAATGGTAAAAATATATATTTGGACAACTATAAAAATAAAACCAATTTACAAATTAAATAAGCAAACGAATCAAATAAACTAATGCAAATCAAATATAACAGATGATTACTTTGCTAAAATAAATGGCCTTTCACAGACTGTTGCACTGATAACTACAGTGCATGTTCCTTTTGGTCCAGAATATGTATATTATTTCGTGCCTAAATTGACTCAATTTCTATTCAAATTAAATTCCACCAAAAGGTTGTTTGGCATGTTAAGTCCATATTTTTTATGCATCAATCCTTGCTAATTAAAGCAGTGCTTCCTGCCTGTCACAATCCTGAGTACAAATGTAAGCTCCAGCACTGACATCATAGGTTGAACCCTGATACAAGATACTCCTCCAGGTGATCTAGAATACACTTCTATTTCTCAGCTCTTGTTGAGATGAAAGTGCAAAGTTAGATTACTATAATACAAAGTTTAAAGACCTCTGTCCCTGCTCAGAAGAACATGTCAGCAGATGTCTAGGAATTATCAACTTCAATTTGGGAAATGCTAGGATAAAGAATCAGGAAGAACTATACCTCAATAGCTAATGAGGGCAAATTCCTCTTTATATATATATTTCAGCTAGTAAATGCAGAAGAAATGATAGAATTTAGAATTTCACAAACCCTAGTGAACTAATAAATTCAGCCAATAATAAACAAAGATGGTTCACACCCAAGGGAGATAACCTGACAAGATGTGCCTGAAGTACTATTGCAAAAAAAAAAAAAAAAAAAAATTCAACTTGGGTGTGACTCAACTTCTCTATATAACTACCAACCAATAGGAAATTTAGAGGCAGAAGAGCATTGTTAAATGACATCATGGGGATACAACAAGGAAAATCCAGACGATGCAAAATTCTACAGGACAAGCTAGTTTCCTCAACAGATAAATTTAAGAAAACAGAGATAAAGGGCGAAACTGGATACCAATAGAGACTTCTGAATAGTATCTACAATTGCAATGTATGGACTTTTTCCAGTTCCTAATTCAAACAATAATAATTCAGGATTTTAAATTTTATAGGGGTGATAATAGAATTGTGTCTAAGTTTTTTTAAAGAATCTTTATTTTTTATAGATATATCCTGAAATATTATGGACCAAATAATATGACTTGGATTTGCTTCGAAATCGTGATGGTTGATTTTTATGTCAAACTGGCTAAGCCCACGGTACCCAGTATCCAGTCAAACACCATCTAGATGTTGCTGTGAGGGTATTTTTTAGATACAATCAATGTTCAGCATTTAAATCACAGACATTGAGAAAAGTAGATTACTCTCTACACTGGTGGAGTGAGAGGTGGCTCATTTAATCATTTGAAGGCCTTAAGAGAAAGGAAGTAATGCTGCCTCCAGATTGTCTTCCCGATAGAAACTGCAACATCGACTCTTCCCTGGGCTCCAGCCTGCTGGATTGCCTTACAGATTTCAGACTAGTGGGCCCCCCATAATTGCAAGAATCAATTCCTTAAATATCCTCCTCTCGATATCTTCCCCTCTCTCCCTGACTCCTCCCCATATATTTATGTACACGTACACACACATCCTTCTGGTTCTGTTTCTCTGGAGAATTCTAACACAAAAAATGATCTGGGGGAAGAAAATGTGGATGAGGAAATAGGTAAAAGAAAATTGGCCATAAGTTAGTAATTGCTGAAACTGGCTCACAAGTACATTATACTCTTCTCTCTACTTATGGATCTTCTTGAAATTTTCCATTTAAAAATTTGGGAAGGATGATAATAAATGGAAGAGTCAAACAGAGACCCAGTTTTTTTTATCACTGGGTCTGACAACAGAACAGCGTATTAGAAGTCAAGGCTGTCCTGAGAAATCCAAGACTATGACTCCAATACTCACAAGGGAGAAATTAAAGCTGGAAGGACCTGGCCTTGGAGGTGACTCTTCTCTTGATCTTGAACTTCCAGTCTAATTTACACTGCACCCTCTCTGTAACTGCACATCCCTTTACCACAGCACTTTCTCACACTTCTACTCTCAGTCTTTGCTCACGAACCAAGAGCTCCTTACTCATCCACACACCAAGCTTGCACTCAACAGTGCTGGATGAATGAATCTAAGCAATGCCTACTCTTAAGCCAACTCATACTACTGCTTTCTAGTTTGTGTTTTCTTCTAATTGGTAGAGCCTACCACCAAGTGCTCCATTTTTAATTTCTGCATATGCTCTGATTCTAAATATTCCTCCCTCACAACCAAACATTTGAGTCTCACTTTGAGGTGGTGGTGGGGGAGTGGACTTTGGCATTCACCATCAGAGAATTTTGTGAAATGAACCTTCAAAATCCCAGTTCCTGGGCAGGAATCAAAATCCCATGCAACAAGTAGCCTAATTTGCAGTGCTTTCTTCCCAACCTCTCTCTAACTTCTTTTTAAGATTTTTATTTATTTATTTGACAGACAGAGAGACAGAGAAAGAGAGAGAGAGAGCACTCACAAGCAGGGCGAGTGGGTGAGGGAGAAGCAGGCTCCCCACTGAGCAGGGAGCTTGAGGTGATGCGGGGCTCCATCCCAGGACCTTGAGATTATGACCTGAGCTGCCCAAGGCAGACATTTAACTGAGCCAACCAGTTGCCCCTCTTTCCAACCTCTTTAAAGGAAAACCCTCTCTTAGGGCCTGCTATGAAAGTCATTCTTTTACACAGGTCTGCGGTGAGGTGGCAGAATTTCAATGTGAATATTCATTCAAATGGACTGTTTCTTTGGCTTTGTATTCTGCATGGTTTTGGAATACAATAATTGATTCTACAATTAGAGGGAAGACAAACCCCAGGATATCCCATTTTACAAATTAAATAAGTGAAAACAATTGGTCCAATGGCAGGTTTTATTTTGAATCTAATGTATAGGAAAGAGAAACTAAGAAAAAAGAGAGACAGAAATAGGCATTTCTCTCTTTTTTAGCAAAATGAATATTTTAATTTGAAAATTTGATTAGAATGTTTTTAACATTTCTAAAAATTCAATTTGCCAACATATTTGGTAGTAGGATAGAATGATCAGAAAGTTAATACTCTTTTTTTTAAGTAACATATAATGTATTATTGGTTTCAGAGGCAGAGGTCAGTGATTCATCCATCAGTCCTTATACTACCCAATGCTCATTACATCACATGCCCTCCCCAAAGTCCATCACCCCATTTCCCCATCTTCCCACCTCCCTCCCTTCCAGCAACCCTCAGTTTGTTTCCTAAGATTTAGAATCTCTTATGGGTTGTCTCCCTCTCTGGTTTTGTCTTGTTTCATTTTTTTCCTCTCTTCCCCTATGATCCTCTGCCTTGTTTCTTAAATTCCACATGGGCATCTAAACTCCAGCCTCCTCTAAATTCACATTCAGACAACAAAAAGTGGAGAGTTCTACAGCTCACTAGGCTCCATGGAAATCCTCCGACTCTTGTGCAGGAACATGAGGGGTCAGAGTGGGTCGAAGTCTCCTTCCCTCCTGCCCCTTACACTGTCCCTTGATTTGATGCTTAAACTCATCCCTTTAATCCAAAGAAATATCCACCTTGACTTTTGCCTCCACCAGACAGAGGGGCAGGGCCCAAGTTCATGAAAAACCTCAAGGTAAATGAGAAGGAACAAAGAGGATAGAGAGGAATGAGTAAATGCTGCCTGGGCTGCCAGCATCAAGCTGGATTACATGTCCATGAAGAACAGCAAGGCTTCCAGAGAAAACTACGCACAAGCCTCATAGCCTTTGACAGAGATCTGAAAGGGCCTCAGAGAACATGTCAGTAATTGTTGACAGTGTTGACACCTGTGCAGGAATGTCACCCACATTTCCGTTCCTGCCCTTCAACACTTGGTACCCCTTTGGACACGTGGAGGGAGATGTGCCACATTCAGCAGCAACAGCTAAAGTACAGGATACCCAGTAACATTGGAATCCCAGATAAGCAACAAATAATTTTTTTTGGCATAAGTATATCCCATATATTTCATGTTATTTGACATTCAAATTTCACTGGACACCCTGTGTTTTATCTGGCAACCCATGAAAGGATTTCCATTGGGTAAAGAACGTTGCAACAGCTCTGGGTAGAGGTTTCTCAGGCAATACCCATGAAGCTGGGGAAGAAAGAGACATAGAAGTGCCCCATGAAAATAAGAGGAAAGAACCCAAGAATATTTCTGTTTCCCCAAGCATGAAATCCATTAGAAGACTGGCATGTTTCTCTGAGTAAGAAATCTCAAGTTGATTTGGCTGCAACTTCTAGAATCAGATGCACTACCATCACACCGCAAGGTCACAGACTATGACTTTTGAATATTTCCAAATCAATATTTAAACATCCTGTGGTGGGACACCTGGGTGGCTCAGTTGGTTAAGCATATGCCTTTGTCTCAGATCATGATCTCAGGGTCCTGGAATCAAGTCCCACATCGGGCTCCTTGCTCAGCAGGGAAACTGCTTCTCCCTCTGCCTGCTGCTCCCCCTGCTTGTGCTCTCTCTCTCTGACAAATAAATAAATAAAATCTTAAAAATTAAAGTAAACATCCTGTGCTTTTCTGAATAATATCCTGGCTATTTCTTAACCAAAATGGCTCCCATGCCTCATTTATACAATGAGAAATTTGGTCTGAAACAGTGGCCTCATCAGGTAAGCTGAGGACCTCTGGGCCAAGATTCCATTGTAAGAGGCCACCTGAAGTGGTACGAATATACCTTTTTTTTTTTTTTCTCAATCAATAGATAGTAAAAGTATAGCCATAATCAAATTGTTAAATGGGGTAGGGAGGGATATTAAAAGTCCTATGATGTTAAAAATGGGTCAATCTCATATATGATAAAGTTGGAAGCATTGGTCAACGATGATTTTCAGTTTCTTTCAACCTCTTCATGATTCTTAGCATCAGAGCCACCGACTCATTGCTTTTTGCTGGTTCTTCTGAAAATCAGTTCTGAACAAGTAGAATAAGAGTCTTGGCGCTCAGAGTTGGAAGGATGGGTCATAAAGGTGGTCAAGTATCATGGGCAGTATATTAACCTTGTTGTTCCCTTCAATGGATTTAACAAATACAAGACATCTTCTGAATTCCTGTTGTTTTTTTATTTCTTTTCCTATAGGCACATACCATGGTGATTTAGATGGGGTAATTTATAGACGTTTTGGTGTCCATAAAAGAATTGGTAAAAACTTACTTTTTAATTAACTTTCATTTATTCTCACTTCACAAGTATTTACAGTGCACTAACTCTAGACCAGTTATTATATTCTGCTCTTGACAACAAAGTACTGCATACTGCACCTTCCAAAGAGATAAATGCAAAGAAAGATGAAGTCTCTTGTTCAGTGATTCTTGATGTAGATGATACTCCCAAAATCATAGATATCATAAATTATATTTATGTATTTTAAATACTTACTAATAAATGATGTGATATTTTTGTATCTTGGTCTAAAAAAATTGAGAAACATTACTGGAGCCATATTTATTCATTCCTGCCTTTGACTGCAAACATAAAAGTCAATATTGAACCAAAGATTTCCTTCCACTTAAAGCTTCCTACTTTAAAAAAGACTCCTTAATGACTTAGGCGACTCTGAAGCACAATGTGTTCTTTGTAACCAAATTTGTTTGAATTGTGACTTATTCTGCTGTAATGCAAAACTAATGGAGAAAAAAAAGTCAGAATTGTTTTGGCAATGTTCTTTTTGTTGTTGTTATTGTTATTTATTTAAAATGAGAAGAATTCTGGGGAACCTGGGTGGCTCAGTCGGTTAAGTGTCTGCCTTCGGCTCAGGTCATGATCCTGCGGTCCTGGGATGGAGCCCCGCATCAGGCTCCCTGCTCAGCAGGGAGTCTGTTTGTCCCTCCCCCCTCCCTCTGTGCTCTTTCTCATTCTCTCTCAAATAAGTAAATAAGTAAAATCTTTTTTAAAAAATAGAAAAAATAAAACAAAATGAGAAGAATTCTTAATGGCTAGTTTCCCTTAAGTCTATCTGCAGTATTGTCTGTTTCCTATGAGACTGCATGTTGCCTCATTGTACAGAGTCTTATGCCAAGTCCAGAAATAACAAAAAAAGTGAGGAAAGCCTGGCTAAACATAGCACTTTAAATTTGTGTGAAACTTTTAACACTTCCAAGTCCGTGATCTGGTTAATTAATAATGAAGGACTGAACACAGGAAGAAGAGAGGCTGGCCTGAAGTTTCACAGCTGAGGTCTAACCAAACCACCAGTCTCCTATATTCCCAGCTTCAAGCCTTTTTTTCACTATTGCTCATTGACAGATGTCAAAAAAGACTTCTGTGGCCAAAAGCAAGTGATAAACCAGCAATAAGAGGACTTTGGGGAGGGAAAGCCAACTAGAGACTGCTGTGCAAGAAAAATAATAAGCCCCGCAAGGGCTGATGGGATTTTTTGAGTATGTCCTTAGAATCTACTTGGACACAGTGAGGGGCCTCAGGGTCCTACACTGGATGGTCTCTTGAGGGCCCATCTAGGTCCTTGACATCACTATTCAGTGTCCAGCCAGCATCACAGCTACACAGAATTCAGACCACAGCCCATCACCAGATACAAGGCGGCTGCTAACTGGCATTAGAGATGAAAAAGAAAGCAAGGCCAGAGATTTCTGGAGGCATCATTGTTGATCAGCACGTATATGGCTTATCATTCATTTAAACAATGCGGGGATTAAGGGGTTTATATTGAGTAGGCACCAGTGTCTTACCTATCCACCCATGTCTCTCGAAGGGGTACAAATTACTATTAGCCTCCTGGTATTAACAGAGGAGGAAACTAAGGCTTAAAAAAAGATAAGTAACTTATAGAAAGGATTCGCACAGCTGGTTAAATGGCAAAGCTGGGACTGGAACCTGGTGTGACTCTAGAACCCATGCTCTTACTAATATGTTCTTGCTCCTCCCCGAGACCCAGAGCAACTGAGTGCTTCAAGGATGATTAGGGCTCCAGCATGCCTGGCCCAGAGGGCAATGTAGGGCAGAAGTGGAAATACAGGAAGGTGGCCGGAGGTGAGGCTTCAAAGTCTGCTCAACGTCAGCTGAAGAGGTGGCCCTCCCTGCTGTAAGCTGTGCGTCTCTGGGAACTGTGGTTACCTATGGAAGGAAAAGGTTAAAGGTGCAAAGTGAGAGGACAGAGCACCTGGCCTACTGCTCCTCTGCCAGTATCAGGAAGCTAGTAAAAGCTTTGAAGGAAAGCAGTTACATGGTGTAAATGGTATTTCAGGAAGATTAATTTGCCAGCCATGCACAGAAGATATTAAAAGGAGCAAGAGGCTGGAGGCAAGGAAACTGGTTAAGAGGTGATTGCCGGCACTCGTTTCTGAGATGATGAGTCTGAGTCAGAACAAGGAAGTGAGAACAAGGGGAAAAGGTGCAAATGTGACAGTTACCCACAGCGAAGGCAGGGCTGCAGGCGAGCTGCAGAGCCAAGGCTGTGGTCCGTGATGGTCTGAGGCAGCCAGAAGAGAGGAGGAAAGGCACTACCAGAGCTGGAGTGGCTTCACCTCTGCACACTAGGGAACCTGCCTCTTCTGTCTCCTCATCAGACCAAAATCTCTGAGGATACAGGGACCCTTCCTGTGCTTGGAAGCCCCACAACTTGTCCCTGTTGCCTACCATAGGCCAGGTGTTGAGTAGACTGCATAAATATTGACCGACAGTCTATTTCCTCTGCCTGGAACTCTGTTCCCACCTCTGTCTGGAAACTTCAGGTAGGAAGGCCTTCCTGAAGGCCCAGCAAAAACATGTCTTCCTCAGATGGGCCTCCATGACGAGCTGATCTCAATTAGGTCCTCCAGTTTTCCTCCCCACAGAAAACTTTCTTCACAGTTCTTACTACAATGCAGAATTTTATACTTGCTTAAAATTTTATTTTTTATTTCCTTTTGTTGCATTTGTTCTTGGTGGTGGTTTTCTACCTTCCCACATTAAATTACAAGCTCCACAAAACCAGTATTTCATTTCACCACTGAGTCCCCAACAGCCAGTGGTGTTCCATAGAGATAAAATGCAAGTCACAAATGTAATTTTAAATTTCCAGCAGTCACATTTTTTTAAAATAAGAAGAAAAAGAAACAGGTGAAATTAATTTTAAGAATATATTTGATCTTATTTAACCAAATAGATCCAAAATGTTATCATTTAAATATGTGATCTATTGAAAAATTGATGAGATAGTTCACATTCCTTTTTTTTTTATACTAAGTCTTTATCTTCTGTATTTTACACTCATAGCACATCTCAACTGGGACTAGCTACACATCAAATCCCATGTGGCTAGTGGCTACCATAATGGACAACACAGATCCCTGCAGGATGCTTGACGTGTATTACTAACTTAATAAAAATTTGATTCATGAGAAAGGGAAGGTGGGAAGGGAAACAAGAAAAAAAAGTGGAGAGAAAAAAAGAAAGAGAAACTAACATTTGTTGGGTATTTTATGTTAGGTTCTTTCATAATTCAATAAATTATGTGATTTAATTCTAACATCAGCCCTGGTGAGGTAAGCATAATGAGAACCACCTTTATAAATGGGACACTGGTTTGGAGACGTCACATAACTTGCCCAGGATGACACTGTCTTATGAGCGAAGGAACCAAGATTCAGAATGCAATCTTGCTTACCCAATTGTGCTGCCTGCACACACAGAAGTCATACATAACAAGTCTAGTCAGGCCCAGACTGCTATCTAAACCTCGCATTCAGATAAAACATCCCAGGGCTCCTATAATATATTGTTTTGAATTTCACAGACACTCATTTCAGAAGTATGATCTGATTATTGCAGGCTAACATGGGAGTCTCCGCTTCCTCCTCCAGAAATGTTTTAAAGGGATCCTTATCGCGTTTGCTGCTGTCCATTAGGAAGCTACTATGACCAAACAAAATGGAGGCATTTTAAGTACCCCAAATACGCCAAGCTCGCTAGCATGCCTCCTAGCTCTACATAGTTTTCCTGCTACCTAGAACCCTTCCCTCCTTCACCTGATTAACATGCATCCTATATGACTCAGTTCAAGAAAAAAAGAAGGAACAAAGAAACGGAAAAAAACTCAACTCATCAGTCATCTCATCTCAGCCAAGGAATCTCCCTGACCTGCTCTCCAAGTGTGAGAGCCTCCTTTACTGTGTTCATAAGATATTCATGTGGAATTTTTCATGCAAACCATCATTATACACCTAGCGTCTCCCTCACCAGACTGTGAGCTTCTGGACAGCAAGAACCACGTCTTTTATCTTTATATACCCACTGGCCAGCATTTATTGAATGGGTGGTTAAACAAGTTGATAAAGGAATGGAAGGATCGATGAGAATGCTCATAACCCTGTTTAAGTATAAGAAGTAATACTTGGTACCGCACAGTCCAAAGAGTTAAAAGAGGACTAAAGTACTCTTCTGATATCTGTGTCACACTCAGGTTAGTTGTCAAGTGTGGATCACAGTGACATGAGCAGATGGCATCGGCAGAGCACCGTGATGCCTCCAACCATACCGTGAGAAGCATTGTTTTAAGCTGTGCAGATGTAGCAAAATTGGGACTTGTCCCACTGTGAGCTCCAGGGAGTTTAGGGATATGTGCAAGTCATGAAATAGGAATATGGTGGGTAGGAAGATGCATGCTAAGCATCAGAATGTGGGCCACAGAGCCAAAGACCCTAGGCATGCTGACCAGGAGGGGACAGGAGACATGCAGTGTTGGTATCCATATACCCATCAGAAGGACAGGTGGTGGCCGACTGCACTGAGCAAAGGGCCAAACCTCAGGAACTTAGTTCTCCCTAACTCACAACACCTTGGACAAGTATGTTCACCCTCTGGGAATATCTTGAAAGATGTTTACAGATGGAGCTCTTGGCTGTACCTGAGATTGTGCTCTGTACTAAGTGTTAGGTCAGAGCTTTTAACCTTTTGTGCACCACACTGGTGTGCTCCTGGTGGGTACAGTTATGTCAGAGGAAAATACAAATTCCCTCAGTCCTAGAACAACCAGGTGAGTATAAGGGAGCTCCAATGCTTATGGAAGCCAAAATCTACCTCCCAACCCTGGCCTATCGCCTAGAAATGAGCCCTCTCTTCTACATGGTATCATGTTCTATGTAAACTCTGCCATGAAAAATGTTGGAAAGTATTGAGTTAGACTGTATCAGGTGAATGAGCAAGCTTCAGAGACTTAGGACTTTTAAAAAGTATTTCATTTTGACAGGGCCAAGTGGGTAGAAGATAGGAGATATGATAGTAGCCAGGATCTGGCCCAATAGCCTAGCAGAATTATAAGCTCTCAAATGTAAGTACAAACCAAGATGAGCTTAATTCTGAGAATTCAGGTGGAAGATGGGACACTAGCACATGGCACCATTGAAAGTAAATTAATAATAATAACCCACAAGAATAAGGCCCAGGTCCTCAACAAAAGCACACTCCTGAAAAACAAACATATCAAGGTGAGTGACACTTCATCCCCCCAATAGCCCATATTTCCTAATTGAGAAAGGCAGGTCAGGGGCCAGAGTCAGCCCTACAACCACTGCCTGGCAACTCCCCACCTCTCCTCCTAGCAGGGTACAGCCCAGGGAAAAATTAGTCCTTAGAAATTAGAAACACTCAAGGAATTTCTCATGCATACCATCATTAAAGCCCCATAAACAAGCCAGAAAATGAGGAGGAGAGGATATGATTGTCAGTGAAGCTGGGCTCATTACTCCCATGCCCCAAATTTATTTGCCTGCCCTTGTTTGGTTGTCTTTTCAAGCATAGATCTGAACTCAGGGTTGGATAGAGCTAGGAAGGCACAAAACCAGAGAACCAAAATACCTAAAAGACAATTAAAAGTATCAGGAAAGCATGGCTTCTTTTGAACTCTTACTTAACCAGAAACAACAAATAAGGAAGAACAAACACCTCTTCCCACACTACTAAGCTTGTCAGAAATATGTTTGACAGTCACAGCCAATGGGCCTCAAGCTGTAACAGGACCAGGGTGCAGGAGAAAGGCAAGAGCTGAATGTGGCAAGGAGGCCCTATTCACTCTGAACAGGTGGCAGACAAGTCCCACTTCTCAGCATGACTCTGGATGGCATCACACGCTTGGGGATCTGAGTGGGCAGGAGAAGGCCAGGCCCATCTGGCACAAAGTAGTATGGAGCAAATGGTCCCAAGGGTGTGTGTGTATGTACGTGCTGAAGCTACCGAGGCACCTCAACAGCCCTAGCCAAGGAGAAGCTAACATCTGAGATCTAGATAAGCCCTGCCAAGGTAGGGCAGACACCAAAAAGAGGAAACTAAAGTTAATCCCCACCACACCCAACCTCCACCAGAGACGCAAATGTCACCTATACTCCATCTGTTAACTTTGTCAGTAGGGAGCTGAGCACATGCCAGAGGAATTTAAGCTCTACTAAATACCAAATTAAAAGGCAACCAAGGCATTTACAGAGCTCTACTCTCTAAATTTTGCTCCCAGCTTCTAAAGGGATTCTTCAACAATTAGAAATGACTAGAAAGCAAATATCTTCCTTCTTGAAGGCTAATAAAATGTGCATTAACTTATCATCTACCATGGGCCAAAGAAGAATTAGGGAGCCTCCTTGATATGAGTCCTACCTTGTCACTTCAAAGTAGCACCCAGGTCCCAGCCTGGCAGTAACATCATGGTAATCTCAACTTTTTACCTCCCCTTACTCCTCCATCCCTAGAGCAAGACGGGAAAAGCGACAGGACTTTCTTAATGATGAAATACTCTTGCTCCCATTGTCTTAGGGACAGGAAATGATGAAGGCAGAGGCTGCTATAGTCCAAAGGCTTGAAGCCAGGTTGACAGCACATGTCTACTTGTTTCTTCAAGGGATGTAAGAAGAAACACTAGAACCAGAAGCCCAGCCCCACCATGGTTCACTTCAAGCAGCACAGAGTTGGAGGTTCCCATGGAGTGAGTGTGTCTTAGAGGCAGGGTACGGGAGGAACAGGATTATATAAAGAGACATTGCAGGTAAAATCACACACACACACACACACACACACACACACACACACACACAGAGAGAGAGAGAAAAGAGCAGAAGACAAAAATAGGAACAAAGAACAAGGACAATGAATAGAAAATAGTAACAAATATGGTAGATATTGAACTATACCAATAATTAAACATCAGTGGTCTAAGTGCACCAATTAAAAAACAAGATTGTTAAAGTGGATCAAAAAAAAAAAAAAAAGACCAAACAGTATGTTGTCTACAAGAAACTCACTTTAAATATCAGGACACATATAGACTAAAGGGATGGAGAAAATTATATTATGCTAACACTAATCAAAGGACAGCAAGAGTTAGATATATTAATTTCAGACAGAGCAGACTTCAGGAAAGATATCAGGAATAAGGAGGGGCACTGCATAATGATAAAGGGGTCAATTCTCCAAGAAGACATAAAAACTGTTAATGTGTATGGGCCTACCAACAGAGCATCAAAATACCCACTGCAAAAACCAATAGAATTGCAAGAAGAAATAGATGAATACACTAGTCTAGTTGGAGGCTTTAACACTCCCTATAAGAAATGGACAGATCCAGAGCACCTGGGTGGCTCAGTTGATTAAACGCCTTCCTTCAGCTCAGGTCACGATCTCAGGGTCCTGGGATCAAGCCCATGTCAGGCTCTCTGCTCAGTGGGGAGTCTGCTTCTCCCTCTCACTCTCCCTTTGAGCTCTTCCTCTTTCTCTCTCTCTCTTAAATAAATAAAGTCTTAAAAAAAAAAAAGAAATGGACAGATACAACAGGCAGAAAATCAGTAAGTATATGACTGAACTCAAAAGCACCATTAATCAAATGGATATAACTGATATCAACAGACTACTTCATCCAACAACAGCAGAACACACATTATTCTCAAGCTCACATGAAACAGTCACTAAGGTAGATCACCGTCTGGGCCATAAAACACACCTTAACATATTTAAAAGAATAGAAATCATACAATATATTCTCTTAGATCACAATGCAATTCAATTACAAATCAATAACAGAAGGGTAGCTAGAAACTCCCAAAATACATGGAGATTAAACAACACTATAGGAACACTATAAACAACTCTACACCCACAAATTGGATACCCTAGATAAAATGGACCAATTCCTTGAAAGATACAATTTACCAAACTCATGTAAGAAATGATATAGACAATCTGAATAGGCCTATATCTATTAAAGAAATTAAATAAGTAATTAATGACCTTCCAAAACAGAAAGAATCAGGCCCAGATGGGTTCACTGGTGAATTCTACTGAAAATTTAAGGAAAAAAATGCATCGATTCTGTATAATCTCTTCCAGAAGATAGAAATAAAGGGAATGAATACTTCTTAACTTACTCTATGAGGCCAGCATTAGTCTAATACTAAAACCAGACAAAGACATTACAGGAAAACAAAACTACAGACCAATATATCTCATGAATAAAGATGCAAAACTTCTCAGCAAAACATTAGCAAATCAAAGATCACAGCAATGTATAAAAATCATTGTACATTACAACCAAGTGAGATTTTCGTTGTCAGTGTGGTTTTTGAATATTGTCAACATTTGGAATGTTGGTTCAACATTCAAAAATTAACTAAATTAATATATCACAACAACAAGCTAAAAAAGAAAAATCACATAATCATACCAATAGATGCAGAAAAAACATTTCACAAAATCCAATACCCATTCATGATTAATTAATTAATTAATTAATTTATTTAAAAGGCCTCTCAGCAATCTGAAGTAAAGGGGAACTTCTTTAACTTAATAAAGAATATCTACAAAAATCTACAGCTAACATCATACTTGATGGTGAGAAACTAGAAATTTTCTTGCTAAAATCAGGAATAGATGCCATCGTACTAGAAGTCTTAGCTAATGCAATAAGAGAAGAAAGGGAAATAAGAGGTATACATTGGGAAGGAAGAAATAAAACTGTCTTTGTTCACACATGACCTTATAATGTATATAGAAAATCCAAAAGAATTGACAAGAAACTGGAATAAGCAACTGTAGCAAAATTTTGAGATGCAAGGTTAATATGCAAAAGTAAGTGGGACTGCTTCCCTAAGACAAAGAAAACCATCAGCAGAATGAAAAGGCAACCTATAGAATGGGAGAAAAATATTGGCAAATCATATATGCCATAAGGAGTTAATATCCAAAATATATAAAGAACTCATACAACTCAATAACAAAAAAATTAATCCAATTTAAAAATGGGCAAAGAAATTGAAAAAACATTTTTCCAAGAAAGACGTAAATGGTCAATGGGTATGTAAAAAGATGCTCAACACCACGAATGATTAGTGAAGTGCAAATCAAAACCACAATGAGATATCACCTCACATCTGTTAGAATGGCTATTGTCAAAAAGACAAGAAATAACAAGTAATGTGAAAGATGTAGAGAACAAGGAACACTGCTGGTGGGAATGAAAATTGGTGCAGCCACTATGAAAAACAGTATGAAGTTTCCTCAAGAAATTGAAAATAGAAATACCATATGATCCAACAATTACAGTACTTGGCATATATCTAAAGAAAACAAAATCACTATTTCAAAAAGATATCTGCATCCCCATGTTTATTGTAGCATTATTTACAAGCCAAGACATGGTAACAACCTAAGTGTCTATCAACAGATGAATGGATAAAGAAAATGTAGTGTGTGTGTGTGTGTGTGTGTGTGTGTGTGTATACACACACATATATATATGTATATGTATATATTTATGTATATATTTATGTATACATTTATACATAAATATATATATATTTATAAAGAAATCCTGCCATTTGGGACAACATGGATGGAACTTGAGAGCATTATGCTAAACAAATTAAGCCAGACAGAGAAAGACAAGTAGTGTATGATCTCACTTATATATGGAATCTAAAAAAAAAAAAAAAAAAGGAAAAACAAAATAAAAAACAACAACCAAACTTGTAGATCTAGAGAACAGACTAGTGGTTGCCAGAAGTGAGAGAGGAAGGCATGATAAAATGGGTACAAGTGGTCAAAAGGTACAAATTTCCAGTTATAAGATAAATAAGACCTGGGGATAAAATCTTCAACATGGTAACTACAATTAGTAATACTGTATTGTATATTTGAAAGTTGTTAAGAAAGTAGATCTTAAAATTTCTCATCACACACACACAAAATTGTAACGATGTGTGGTGGTGGATGTTAACTAGACTTACGGTGGTAATCACTATGCAACATATACACATGCCAAATCATTATGTGGCATATCTAAAATTAATACAATGTTATCTGTCAATTATATCTCAGTAGAAAAGAAAAGAAGACAACCAATTGGCCCAATTAAAAAGTGGGCCAAAGACCTGAACAGACAGCTCACCAAAGAAGATATACAGATTGCAAATAAGCATGTGAAAAGATGCACAGTAAATATGCCATTAGGGAATTATAAATTAAAACAACAGTGAGATACTACTACACACAAATTAAAATGGCCAAAATCCAGAAACTAGCAGTACCAAATGTTGGTGACAATGTGGAGCAACAGGAACTCTCATTCATTGCTGATGGGAATGCAATATTGTACAGCAACTTTGGAAGACAGTTTGGCAGCTTCTCACAAAACTACTCATATTACAGTATGATCCAGCAATCAAACTTTGATATTTAGCCAAAGTTGAAAGTGTCTATGTACACAAAGACCTGCATGTGGCTGTTCATACCAGCTTTATTTATAATTGCCAAAACTTGGAAGCAAGAGATGTCTTTGAGTAGATGAATGGATAAATAAAATGTAATACATCCATAAAATGGAATATTATTCAGTGCTAAAAGGAAATGAGCTATCAAGCTACAATAAGACATGGAAAAAACTTAAATTCATATGACTACATGAAAGAAGCCAATATGAAAAGGCACTATATGATTCCAATTACATGACATTCTAGAAAAGGCAATCACCATGAAGACAGTAAAAAGATCAGTGGTTGCCAGGGGTTAGGAAGGAGGGAGAGATGCATGGGCAAAGCACCAAGGATTTTTAAGGCCGTGAAACTATTCTATATGTCACTATCATGGTGGATACATGTCATTATACATTTGTCAACCCATAGATTGTGAAACACTAAAAGTAAACCATAATGTAAACTAACTTTGAGTGATAATTTTGTGTCAGTAAAGGTTCATCAAAATGTATCTCTCCACTGAGAGATGCAGATTGTGGGGAAGGCTGTGTACTTGTGGAGGTAGGGGATATATGGGAACTCTATACTTCTGCTGAATCTTGCTGTGAATGCAAAACTCTTCTAAAATACAAAGCTTATTTTCAAAAAAAAAAGGCACTGCAGGTAGATGCCCAATGTATAAAATCACATAAACAATGAAACAAACAGTATCACTTTCCAGAACCCAGCAGGGATAGCGAAAAGGGAGAACCACAAATTTATTCTGTATCTGGCATCTAACCAGCATCTTAACACAGCCCCAAAGGAAAGGCCAAAATTCATATTCTGTGCTTCCCAACAATTTTTGTTTTCATGACCCAAAGTTGGTGAGGTCTCCTTGAAACAACAGGAGAGAGTGGAGGAGTCAGCAAGCATTCCTACTGACTGGAAATTGTGTCTAGTATGCTGCAGGGGAGCTCTCTGGGTACCTCAACAGAAGCCAGCTATGTCCCAGCTAGCCAAGTCATCCTCTGGCCTTGACCCAGGAAAGAGTCTCCCTGAAATAACTGCCAAATTCCACAGTCCCTTTCAGCTTCTGCAGGCCTATTGGTATGATCAGAGCCCTAAAGGACCATAGTCACAGCTGGAGAAGCTTCTTCATGTGTCCTCAGTTTTTTCCCCTTTTAGCACCATGTTGCCTTCTTCTGAAATCCCTCTAGTTTATCTCAATTTCAAAAGCTCTATTTTTCCTGCTCTATACCTATAACAAGACAAGTGCTAAAACACAGTTACTGCTTGGGCCTCACCAAGAGGAGACAAGAACAAGCATCAACCAGCTACCCGTGATCATACCCAAATGCATCCTCTAGAAGGGCTTGTGTTTCCATGTGATTGCAATGTGCACAGCTGTGCTGAGAGCACCCCAGCTCAGGATGCAGCCACATCTCTAGCACCAGATGTGAAGGGTAGTAATAATGGGCCCTGTTGATATAATGGTACCCCAACCGAAACCGAAGAGAACCTACCTGGGGGAGTATCCCATCATGCTTGTTTGCCAGCCCATTCCGAAAGAACTTAAGGTTGCTTACAAAGATTGGCAACATAAAATAAAGAGGAATGAGAAAAAGGGAAGTTGAGGGGCTTGGAATCTCTGGATTGGGAGTGGAAAAAGACTGGCTACAATTGAATGATCTTTAACTTCACAGTTCCCCACCTCATTCTGTCCCTTCTTTACCGGTCCTGCATGATTCTAGCTTTCTTGTCAAGGTCACCAAAGACCCCCACAGTCCTAAATTCAATGGCCAATTCTGTCTCGGCTTAATTGAGCCACTAGCGGAATTTCACAGAGCTGATCACTGCCTGCTCCTTGGGAAATATTCTTCCCATATTTTTCCTCTTCACTAGCCCCTCCTTCTTTTCTGGTTTCTCCTAATCCCTAGCTTCTTAAAATTAGAATGTCCTAGGGCTCAGTGTTTAGAATTCTGTTTTATCTCCTCAGTACTGGGGAACCTCATCCCTTTTCACAACATTCAACAGTATGCCACATGCCCACGACCCCCAGATTTTTATTCATAGCCCAGACTTCTCCCCCAGAACCCTAGACCCCTTATATCCACCTACCCACTCAGCTGTCCAACATACATCTCAAACTCAAAACTGTCCAAAGCAGATCTCCTGACACCCCAACAAGATCTGCCTACCCACAGTTTTCCCCACTCAATGACAACACCATTCTCCCAGTGTCACCAAGTATTCTACGGTCATCCTTGACTCCTCTCTTTCTCTCATTTCCCACATCTAATCTGTTAGAAAATCCTATTGGCTCTATCTCCAAAATATGCCCAAGATCTGACCACTTTTCACCACCTCCCCTGAAACCACCCTGGTATAGGCCTGGTTTATTAAAATGGTCTCCTAACTGGATTCTGCTTCCACCTTTGCCCCTTTCAGACTATTCTTAGCACAGAAGTCAGTGTTACCCTGTTGAGATCTAAGTTATGCCCAAGTCCTCACAATGGCCTACATGGCTCCATATGATTTAGCTCCCAACACTTCTCCAGGCTCCTCTCCTTTCATCTACTCCCTACCAGCCACCCTGGCCTCCCTGCTTCTCCTTGAACACACCAGGCTCTCCTTTACCTTTGTATTTGTTGTTTCTCCTGGTTGAAATACCCTTCCCCCTTATCTCATCTAAGCCTTTGCTCAAATACCCTCTCAAGAAGGCCTTCCTTGATCACTCTATTTACAACTTCCCCATCCCCTTTTTCTGCTTTATTTTCCCCATAATGCATCCCCTTCTCACGTACTACATAATTTACTGATTTATTTTGTTTACTGCAATTAGAATGAAAACTCCATGAATGTAGTATTCTTTTTTATTTTTCTTTGCTGCTTAGAACTGTTCGTGGCATATAGTAAGTGGTTCAGTATGTAAGTGTTGGATGGATGAACGGAGGCATAAATGGATGGATGGATGGATGGATGGATGGAAAGAGTGGATGGCAGGACTTGTGCTTCAGCTGCCAGATTCCTGAATATCCAAGAGGGGAGAAATGTAATAAATCAAGTACAATTCAGCATTTAAGACACAGATCTCCCCACATCTACTCTGCCTGTGTAACTGCAGTGCTAGATCCTAACATAGAATGATATGAAATGTCCATGGAATCATTAGAATTAGGCCAGGCTTAGCTTTGTCTCAATCAGCCATAGCCCACAATAAGCTGGCTGGGAAAACACTCAGGAGTACAGGAGTTGAGAATGGCAAGCCGTAACTCCAATGCAAGGGAAGGTGGCTAGAGGAGGAGTTGATACACTAAAGGTACCAGTTTCTATTGAGTTTCTACCATGTGACAGATACAACACAAGATTGTTGGTCAGCACTACCTCATTAACTCCTTGACACTGGGAAGAAGGTATTATTACCCCTATTTTACAAGTCAAGAAACTGAAGTTCAGAGAGGTTATTTTCACAATATCCCAAATACACTGTAAAAGTCAGGATTCAAACTAGATCTATATGAATCAAATTTCTTATTCTTTACATACTAAAGATTACTCTAGAAATGGTGAACTAACCTTTGACTGTTTCAGATCAATTCTCCCTTCCTAGTTCTTCATCATACTGAGTCTCAGTATAGCAAACATCTTAGAATTGGAGCAGAAAGCATAAGAAAGATAAAGTTAAAACTGAGTCTTTGTTTCTTAATTAATGCTGAAAATTTTCCAGCAGAATAAAAAAATCAGTAGGCTGAAACTGGACACCTTTCAGTCAGCTTTACACACATTCACATACCCACATGGCACCAAAGACAACAAACAGGAAAACAAGATTTAAACTTACCACACTACCTTCACCCAAATCTCTCATGGGTCGTAAGTACCAAAGATGTGCTGCTTAGTAGCTAACAATCCTGGCAGATGCTGCTTAATACTCAAGAAAGACAAGCATATTTCACCAGCATCTGCCTTGCAACAGCCCCAGAGAAATCTCTTTTCTTCCTCCCACTCACATTTCTCCCTAAGCATTGTATACACTGCCAGTGGCCTCCACCTCCACCCAACTTCCAGAAACCTGGCCCATTACACCCTGCAATTAATATCTCAGACATGCAAGTCTGATTGTCGACCTACTGGTCATGTTCTCGTTTACCAGAAGACACTTGTCCTTTGCAGTCGGGGAGGCACTACTGACTCACTGTCAGTATTTCTCCAAAACCTGTGAGGTATTTACCTTCATTTATCCCCACTCTCACCAAGTCTGCCTCCAGATTAATCATTTCCATGAAATTGTTCAACCAGCCAGCTTAGGTGTTCACTGTGAAAGCACAGCAAAAGTAGAAGTTTCCCACAGGGATTAGGCCCACCCATGACTCTGTTTCCCTTACTTGGGCCAACGTACCAAGCCAACTAGCTCACACCCAGTCCTACCCAAGGGCATCTATGAAGACTCAGAAAACTCAGGAATGAATATTCACATTCATGCTGCTGGTTTCAGCATTTGGACCCACGACTAATAAGAATATTTCTTGGTTCTTGCTTTAAAAATAAGACCCACTGGGGTGTGTGTAGAATGCACCTGTGAAATTGAAATTGTGCTATCAAGAGCCCACAAAACAAAGTAAAAAAAGGAGATTTAGAAAAAAAAAAGAAAACACTTGTTTTCAAAGGATGGAAGTACCATATGTTGCCAAGACTTGACTCACTTTTTAACTCCAGGCTCTAAATTAGTACAGAAATTATTCTAGAAAGGGAAAAGATCCTCTGAAAATCTCCTATTAAAGGAGATTAAACATTAAATCAATAAAGACAAGAGAAATGAGTAGCAGTTTCACTAGGCGCTCATCTGGATACATAAATTTGGAGGAAAGTGATGAAACAGGCCCTTGATTTTACTTTCTCACCCTTGTTACACCTGAGTGACCCTGAAAGCTGAGAGGGAGAACCAACTATATGATTTGTAGGGCCCAGAGCAAAAGGAAAATGCAGAGTTCCTTGTTTATAAATTGCTGAAAATTTCAAAATAGTGGCAACAGAGCATTAACACAAGCATGGGGCCCTTCTAAAACGGGAACACAGTACAACTACACAGGTTGCACACCCACAAAGCGGGCCCTCCAGAGAACCTGTCCTCCGAGTGATGGAAAGAGACCTGAGAGAAACTGTGGCTGAATTACATGCTTTCAGGCATCATTCCTCCTGGATGAAGTGTCCTAGGAAGCTCAAAGATCCCAAGAAGGGTTATTCCATTCTGGTATTGCTTGGAGAGGAAAAGAGCAATTTCTCCTGTAAGATGTAATTCTGAACTGGACTTGTGCAAATATGTCTGTTTCCTTGGGAGATTCGTAAGCTTTCTACCCCTGTAACCGTTTTTTTTGTTTTTTTTTTTTTTTTAATTTAAGATTGACTGAGCTCAATTAACCTAACCAACTGGATTGATCTGAAAAGATAAATCTTACAGGAGTGGACCCAGTAAGAAATCTGAGTGCTTGCTGACAGAAAATTGCCTATAATTTTGGTTAAAGAAGAGATTATTCTGTCAAGTTGGAAGAGTCCTCTTTGGTCATCCGCTTAGTAATGGTTGAATTTTATAAGAACTAATTACAAAAAATATAAGACTCAACTCTATGGCTAAGGGAGTAAATTAGTCTTCAAGCAAACTTCCAACAAAATTTTTGAGAAGACTGGTTCAGTCATTTTTTTTTTCTCTGTCTGCTTCTTAACTAGTCTTAAGTTCACCTTTATTCTTGCGTTTTTAGTCAATATGGACTCAGAACTGCCCTTGATGAATTCCTTCTCAAATCATACCCACAGGAAAAAGACAAAAAGACAAACTTTGGTTTGGGGATGGTGGAGGAGAGGATATTTCTAAACATCAGTTGTTAACTGAAACATGGAAAAGCAAAGTGACAATGTGCCGAACAAGGAAGGAAAGAAGATGCCCTTCGAGCCCAGGCTTTCCTGAAAATTTACTTTTTCAGGACTTACCCAGTTCCTCATTAACAACAGTCCATTTCCAAATCGAGCAAGATGCTTTATGATTCAGCACAAGCAATGACTGATAATGTACCAAAAGGAAAATTCAGAAGCTTAAGTGGGCTCAGTAAGTCCAAGCTGTTTTCCATAAAATGTAGGACTGTGCTCTTTGAAAGTAGGAGTGGGTGCTTTTTCAGTGATAGCCCCAATCTTTTTTTTAAATTATTTTTTTTAATTGAGTGTAGTTAAAACACAATGTTACATTAGCTTCTGGTGTACAGCCAGTTACTTGACAAGTTTAGACATTATGCTATGCTCACCGCAAGTGTAGCTACCATCTGTCACCATACAGCACTATTACAATATCATTGACTGTATTCCCGATGCTGTGCCTTTTATTCCCATGACTTATTTATTCCTTAACTGCAAGCCTGTATCTTCCACTCCCCTTCACCCATTTTGCCCCCTCCCCCACCTCACCCCTTAGGCAACCATCAGGTTGTTCTCTCTATTTACAGGTCTGACTATGCTTTTTGTTTGTTTATTCTCTTCTGGAAAACTCAACTCCCATCATAGAAACGATCAGAATGTCACCACCTATCAGGGTGCAGAACCAGTTTCAATCCACTCACCCCACCCTCTCTTACTCATTACCACCATGAAACATAAATAATTAAAAATAATGTCAAAAGCAAAACCAACAACACTTATCACAATTAATAAGACAACAATTAGATATTATCAAGTTTTTTACACATTTCTCTCCAGAAACCATAATCTTTGTCCTGAATTGCATCTTCCTGGTAGACTAATAGCCCCTAATATGCCCAGGAGTACAGAAGGCAGTCCTGAGCTCATCATCAGTCCTGATAGAGGCAGAAGGCTCTCATCCATGCTCTCTTAATCTTGCCTGCATCTCTCTCTCTCTCTCTCTCTCTCTCAGTGGAAAACACAAGAGAAACAGAACCCCCTTCAAACAATGCTGATTTGGAGGAAATTAAAGTGATAAATAGACTCCATCTATCATCTAGTGTGGCTGTTCTTACTGCTGTTATTATTATTATTAAATACTGCAAATGAATCATTTCTGCTATGAGAACCATCACAGTGACATGGGAATACTGACCAGCATCTATCCCTACATCCCAATAAAGTTTTTTAAGACTTCTGACTGAAAGCTTCCTTTCAACGTGAAAAAGTGACTTTAGTACTTCTCCTTTAAAAGACAAACTGACTTCTGGTTTTCCCAAAGACTGAGCATTTAGTCCCTATCCTCCAAAGAAAGTAAAATCTCTATCAAATGATAGTCATAATATCTTGTTGTCATCTTGAGTAGGAGTTTCCCAATAATTGATCTGGGCTACAACATGTTAAAAAACAGTTTCCCAGCATCTGAGAAATGGTTATAGGTTGTATGAAGAACAGCAGTATAGCTGCACAGACAAAATGGAAAGGAATGACAAGGTGCTCAGCACCAGCCAAACTAAGAAAACTCATTTATTCTATAAACTGGTCAAGTCACTAAGCTGTACACCTGAAACTAATGTAACATTGTGCATCAACTATACTCAAATTTTTTTTTAAAAAGGAAAACTTATTTTAAAAAGTTATACTTATCTCTGCAAAGCACCTATGCAGAGATATCCAGACGTTGGGCTGTCAGACTGGACTTCAAGGAAGCACTGGAGCAGAGAAACAGAGAAAATGTCCAGTTCTCAGAGGGAGAAGAGACAGCCCAGGCTCAAAGCTGGGACTAAGGTATGAACCTCCAGAGCTTTAAACCCAAGGCTGACTCCAGGGCATCCTTCTCTGACCCAGCCTCATACCTCTAGTAATGAAATCAAGCCCTGCCTCTTCAACTTCAGTCACAGTCCCAACTGGACTTTGCTGAATTCCCTCCCCATGTTGGGTTTCAAAGGCTTCTGGTTCTAGACTCAGGCTTAGTCAAGCCCCTTAGACCTGTCGCGGATCTTGGCAGCCCTGCTTTGACCCTTGTTGCTCTCCATAAGGCCTTTGATTCTGAGTCATCCATTAGCCTCAACAAATTATCCTCACCTCACCCCCCCACCCATTGCCCCCCTACTCCTAGCTCCAACACTTAGGATGCATGATGCATTTGGCCAGTATTACTCTTAGCTGAGTTTACCTCACCATAATCCAATGGGGAGGTTGGAGTTCTCAAACACAGAAAAAACACAGAACTCAGAAGTCAAGGTAAAATCAACACAGACCATGGTTTGGCAAACTCTGGCTTATTATGTACAAAATGTTACCATAGTGAAGACCTCAACTGTTTGACTTCTTAATAGTACAAATACATGCATGTAGGTACACCTCCAGGACAGTCCGGCATAGTGTGTTTATTTCCATTTTAAACATAACTGCTTCACTATTTTAGGGTGCCAGACATTGTGAATTTTACCTTGCTGGGCACTGGGTATATTTTTATTCCCATAAGAATTACTTTTTATCCTACAATTCCACTTCTAGGTTTATATCCAAAAGAAATGAAAGCAGAAACCCCAACAGATGATTGTACACCGATGTTCACAGCAGCACTATTCACAATAATTAAAAGATGGTGTATTAGTTAAGGTTCTCCATAGAAATAGAACCAATAGGATATCTACCTATATTTACACATCTATATGTCTATATCTACTATCTATCTATAGCTAAAACTATAGATATATAATATATATAGAGAGAGACTTATTTTAGAAATTAGCTAATGTGATTATGGAGGCTAGCAAGTTCAAAATCTTCAGGATAAGCCAGCAGGCTAGAAACTCAGGGAAGAGATGATGCTGCAGTTTAAGTCCAGAGGCAGTCTGCCAGCAAATTTCTCTCTTGTCAAAGGGAGGTCA
The DNA here is from genome assembly GCF_024610735.1 of Ursus americanus. Taxonomy (NCBI): domain Eukaryota; kingdom Metazoa; phylum Chordata; class Mammalia; order Carnivora; family Ursidae; genus Ursus; species Ursus americanus. Next base: position 53,995,417 of record NC_142130.1, read on the forward strand.
GTCTTTTTCCATAAAGGCCTTCAACTGATTAGATGAGGCCCATCCACATAATGGAGACCTATCTGCTTTACTCAAGTCTTCTGATTTAAATGTTAATATCATCTAAAAAATACCTTCTCAGAAACATCTAGAATGAGCCTCGCCTTATTTGGTTAGAGTGGCCTAGCCAAGTTGACACAAAAAATTAGCCATCACAGATGGAAACAACCCAAATGTCCTTCAATAAATGAATGGATAAACAAAATGTGATATACACATACAATGGAATATTATTCAACCTTAAAAATACATGCTGTAATGTGGATGAACCTTGAAGACATTATGCTAAGTGAAATAAGCCAGTCATCAAAGGAAAAATATTGTATAATTCCACTTATATGAGGTACATAGAGTAATCAAATTCCTAGAGCCAGTACAATGGTGGTTGCCAGTCAGGGAGGGTAACAGTTACTGTTGAATGACTATGGAGTTTCATTTTGGTGAAAAAGTTCTGGAGATGGATAGTTGTGATTGCTGCACAACAATGTGAATGTATTTAATGCCATTGAACTACACACTTATAAATGGTTAAAATGGCAAATCTTATGTTATACTTTTTACCACAATAAACAATAAATTGCTTGTATGTATAGATTTTACTATGAGCCAGATACTATGCTAAACTCTTTATATGGATTTTTCTCATTTAAGGGCCATTGCTATTCTCCTCTTTATAATAATAAATACAATATAATAAAGCCTCTTAGAGAAAGTGACTTATTCACGGTACACTAGAAAGGAGCAGATCTGGGATTGAACCCTCACAGTCTGACTCCAAAATCTATGTGCTCAGTCACAGTGCTATACTGAAAAGACTGACTACATTAACATAATGAAGTAGAAAGGAAATTAAAATATTTTTCAAATACTATTTTAGAGTTGATACAAGACTTAAAGAGGGGCTCCTAGGTGGCTCAGTCATTAGGCGTCTGCCTTCGTCTCAAGGCGTGATCCAGGGGTTCTGGGATCGAGCCCCTCATCGGGCTCCCTGCTCCGCTGGCAGGGAGCCTGCTTCTTCCTCTCCCACTCCCCCTGCTTGTGTTCCCTCTCTCGCTGGCTGGCTCTCTCTCTCTGTCAAATAAATAAATAAAATCTTAAAAAAAAAAAAGACTTAAAGAATATAAAAGAATTAAAGAACGAAGTACCAAAAAGATGTCAAATCCAGACTAGGTATAAATAATAATGGAACACCTAAAATAACCCTGCATTAACCTTCATCATGAGAAGTTCTTATCCTAAAACCATAGCATCTCCAGGAATAAGACAATAAACTTTGATGTCCAAGAAATAGAAGTAGAATATTTACCTGACACCTGCCCCATCTTCCCACAAGCCTTGGAACATTTCAGTTTCTCTATTTTTTTTTAAATAAAATATGTTGTGGTTCCAAATCACAGTATTTTCAATGATGAAAAACAGAGCTTTTCCACCATTGTCATGAATAAGATAAGGTTGTCCACTCTTACTACTTTTATTCAACATAGTACCAGAAGTCCTAGCCACAGCAATCAGACAAGAAAAAGAAATGAAAAGCATCCAAATTGGCAAATAAGTAAAACTTTCCCTATGTATAGATGACATGATACTATATAGAGAAAACCCTAAAGACACCACCAAGTAAACCACTAGAATTTATAAAGGAATTCAGTAATGTTGCATGATACAAAATTAATATACAGAAACCTGTTGCATTTCTATATACTGAATGAAGCAGCAGAAATAAAAATTAAGAAAATGATTCCATTTATAATTGCACTAAAAAGAATAAAATAACTCGGAATAAACTTAACCAAAGAGGTGAATGATCTGTACTCCAAAATATCAAACACGGCTGAAAGAAATTGAAGAAGACACAAACATATTTAATGCAATTTCTATCAAAATACCAACAGCAGGGGCACCTGGGTGGCTCAGTCAGTTAAGCATCTGCCTTCAGCTCAGGTCATGATCCCAGGGTCCTGAGACAGAGCCCCACATCAGGCTCCTTGCTCAGTGGGAAGGCTGCTTCTCCCTCTGCCACTCCCCCCTGCTTGTGCTCTCTCTCTCTCTCTAATAAATAAATGAATGAATGAATGAATGAATGAATGAATAAATAAATAAATAAATAAATAAATAAATAAATAAAATCTTTAAAAAATATATACCAACAGCATTTTTCACAGAACTAGAACAAATAATGCTAAAATTTGTATAGGACTTTGAATAGCCAAAGAAATCTTGAAAAAGAGGAACAAAGGTGGAGTTATGATAATCCCAGATTTCAAATCATACAAAGCTGTAGTAATCAAAACAGTATGGTACTGACGTAAAAACAGATACAGAGATCAACAGAACAGAATAGAAAGCCCAAAAATAAATCCACGCTCTTATGGTCAGTTAATCTATGACAAAGGAGGCAAGAATATAAAATGGGGAAAGATGGTCTTCAATAAATGATGTTGGGAAAACTGGAGAGCTACATGTAAAGAATGAAACAGGATGACTTTCATACACCATACACAAAATTAAACTAAAAACATATTAAAGACCTAAATGTGGGACCTGAAACCATAAAGCTCTCAGAAGAAAACATAGGCAGTAATTTCTTTGACATCGGCCATAGAAACATTTTTCTGGATCTGTCTCCTAACGCAAGGGAAACAAAAGCAAAATTAAACTATTGGGACTACACCAAAATAAAAAGATTTTACACAATGAAGGAAACTATGAACAAAACGACAAAGCAACCTACTGAATGGGAGAAGATATTTGCAAATAATATATCTAATGAGGAGTTACTATCCAAAATAAATGAAGAGTTTATACAACTCAACCCCCCCCAAAAAATAATCCAATTAAAAAATGGGCAGAGGACCTAAATAGACATTTTTTTCTGAAGAAGACAGATGCTGAACATCACTAATCATCAAGGAAACGAAAACTGAAACCACAATAAGATATCACCTCCACCTGTCAGAAAGGCTAGAATCAAAAAGCCAAGAAACAGCAAGTGTTGGCAAGGATGTGGAGAAAAAGGAAACCTCCACAGTATTTCCAGCCACTGTGGAAAACAGTATAGAGGTTCCTCAAAAAATTAAAAATAAAATTACCACATGATCCAGTAATTTTGCTATTGGGTATTTACACAAAACAAGTGAAAATACTAACTCAAATATATATCCCTATGTTATTGCAGCATTATTTACAATAGCCAAATTATGGAAGCAAACCAAGTGTTCTTTGATAGATGAATAAATAAAGATGTGGTATATATACACAATGGAAAATTACTCAGCCATAAAGAGAAGAACGAAATCTTGCCATTTGCACCAACATGGATGGACCCAGAGGGTATAATGCCAAGTGAAATAAGTCAAACTAAGAAAGACAAATACTATATAATTTCACTCATATGTGGAATTTAAGAAACAAAACAAATAAACAAAATAAAAAGAGTCAAACAAAAGAGTAGACTCTTAAATATGGAAAACAAATTGGTGGTTGCCTGAAGGGACATGAATGTGGGAGGGGTGAAATAGATTAACAGAACTAAGAGTACACTTACTGTAATTAGCACTGAGTAATGTATAGAATTGTTGTATTATTTTACAACTGAAACTAATATAATACTGTATTTGAATTATATTTCAATTTAAAAAAATTGTGGTCCCATTTATATTTTCAGATTATATTTAGATCTATACCTGTGAGTAGATCCTTACAGAAGGACTGAAAGGACACAGACCAAACAAGTAACAAAGGCTCTTTGGGGGAGAGTAGGAGAATGAGAAGAAAGCAGGTAAATAAAGGTGAAACCATTGCTTCTGACTCTTAAACACTTTCAGTTGTTCAAAAAGGATAATCAGTGGGGTGCCTGGTTGGTTTAGTTTTTAAGCGTCTGCCTTTGGATCAGGTCATGATCCCAGGGTCCTGGGATTGAGCCCCCCATCGGGCTTCCTGCTCAGCGGGAAGCCTGCTTCTCCCTCTCCCACTCCCCCTGCTTGTATTCCTTCTCTTGCTGTGTCTCTCTCTGTCAAATAAATAAAATCTTTAAAAAAAAAAAAGAAAAGGATAATCATTCAGCTGATATTTACCAAATGTCTACTATACGTTCAGGTATTATGGTGGGTTTTGTTCAAACAAGATGAAGAGACAAAGTGCTTGCCTGCAACGAGCCCCATCTAATAAACAAATAAAATGTCTTCTGTCGCCACACACAGCACATCCCATAGACATGACTCATGTTTATATTCTGAACGCTCTAGGGAAATTTTACCAACTCAATTCTTAATTCTTCCCTCCCCCTCCAATGATCCTACTTCTGTGGAGTTCTTGACTATCATCATGACAAGCAAGAGTAGAGTGTACCTAATGGTTAAGGCTTGGGCTCTAGAGTTAGACTGGGTGTGCATCTGCCATTTGTTCACTGTGTGACCTTGGGCAAGTCTCTTAATTTGCCTGTGCCTCTCTCTCCTCAGTCAATACATACCAACCCTCCCAGGGTTTAGCTCATGAGGTAAAATATGTTAAGCACTCATAATAATGTTTGCCACGTATTAAGTGGTCAGGAAATGTTAGCCATAGATGTATCAAAGAGCCATCTGCAAGCAACAGACTGTCCCAGAGAGGAGGAGAGAAGAAAAACAAGATCATCCAAGGGAGCTGGAACCTTAGAGATAATTTTACAGATGACAGCACAAAGAAGGGCATAAGGGCTCCATGTCTTGCCTGAGGTCACACAGGTGGTCAGCAACAGTGCCAGGGCCAGAACTCAGGTTCTCTCTGCCCCAGCACAATGCCCTCAAGGAAGAGAAAACAGGAGAGCTCCGACCTGACTCTCCACTTAGGTATACATTACAGGTCTTATCTACTTTCATAATTGTAAACTACAAAGTTACAAGTACTAATACGTGAATAGATCATTCTCTCCGCAGGGCGAGAACGAGCTGCTCTGCAGACGCAGTGTGTGTATGGGAGGAGGGGAGAGTTGGAACAATCACATCCACGTCAAAGACTTTAGGGCAAGGCCTATTTCTAAAAAGTATCAGAGATAATAGCCCAGAATATCAGACCACTTCAGCAGAGCTCCCAGACAGACACTACAGAGTCTAAAAAATATGGCCCAGGCTTACTGCTCAGTCCTACCCACACAACCTGCAGGCCCTGAAGGGAGGTCATAGAAGTAGTGGAGTGAATGGGGAGTATATGCTGGGCAAGAGGTGGAGACTGGACCCTAGAAAGAGATTGTTCCAGAAACACCTCCACCATATAACTGTTGCCATTTCAGCTCACCATCCCCCACCCATCTACATCCCAAGCCTCCCCATCACCACCAGGCTTTCCATACCATCCTCTCCCACCTCTCCCACCCTTCCAACCCTTCCACCGATGCACCTCTCACAGATTATTCTGCATCACAACCCATTGTCCCCAAGATAGATCTACAGTTTCCAGCCTCTGTGCTTTGCCCATGTTTTCCCTTTTTCCTAGAATGCCTGCCACCTGCTGTTCCATGATCCCCTTCCTCTCAACCAAACCTGTTTGGCAAAATCCTTTCCCAGAAAACCAACCCTTCTATGAATCCATCCTACAATAAGAAGACCTTTTTCCATTCTCTGCACTCCTAGAAACTTCTAGCTCTTTCTCTGGAACCTGATAAATTCTACTCTCCTCTCTAGAAGCTCTCCTTTACAGCCTTATACAGTGCAACATTAGCAAGAGGTCAGTACTCAGTAAATGCTAGTTGATAATTTGGAGGTCAGAATGGTGGCTAGGAAACTGACATATAGAAGAGGAAGCCAAGAAGGAAGGAAATGAAAAGTGAGTACAACAGTAAGGCTTACTATGTGCCAAAACCATTGTTTAACTCATGTTATCTCACTTAGTCCGCAAGACAACCCATGAGGTAGGTGCTGTTAATATCTCCACATTACAGAGGAGGAAACTGAGGCACAGATGGTCTAAGTAACTGACCCAAGGTTCAAACAGCGGGATTGTAAGTTGAACCAGGCCAATGGGCTCTTTCTATTGTTTTTCTGCGACACAGTTCTTCTAACCTTGCATCCGTGAAAACTACTTCAACTGTTCCATCCACCGTTTGCACTACTGCTCTGATTCAACAACACTCTGCAACTTGCAATTATGGCACCAAATCTCCACTTATTGCTTTCTGAGCCAGAAATTACATACCAATTCTGTCCAGATCTGCCATGACAGTAAATAATATATGACAAAGTCTCAAAATCCAAAACATTGCTTAAACAAAATTATAGACGTTTTGAATGGAATGGGCCTCAGGCCATACACCTAGCTCAATATTTGCCATCATTTCCCTTTCTAAATCCTGAAGTATGTGCCACAATTATCTGCAAGTATACACATCTATCACTCTAAATATTACTTTGATGGAATTATGCGATTAACATACAATTTTAACGTTATCAATGCACACAATTGTCTGTCACATATTTAATGTGCTTTTTAACAGTCATAAAGGAATGTGACCTCCCACTATGGACAGGAGAAGATATATTTGGGTTACAACCACATTCACATGTAAGTGAAACAGAGTTACCTATAGAATTCAAACTGAAAGTTAATATTAAACATCCTATTAACGCAAGCAAAAGTTTTGTTAATTCAGAATAAGTCTGGTAACTTTCTCAATCTTCTATCCAAACAGTCAGGGAAGGGGAGGTGGATAAAGATTTCAGCTTTACAAATGTATATTTTGTTCCCACAGAAAGAAAACAGGAAAATAAAGTTTTCAGTAGATTCAACTTTGAGGTTTGGAGAGGCTTGACAGGATACCAGTTAAATTTCTGTTCCCAGGAAATTTTTAAATAACACACACGTAACCAAAAAATTAAATTAAAACGTTAGCAAAGCAGAAGGGAAGGAAGCCGGGGGTCTGTGCAGTTTGTGGCAGCGAGCGATATTTTCAACTCTCTGATGAAAAGCAGATAATGAGAACAGCAAAAAGACACAGGAGAGAGATCACAGCGGGAGAAATAAGATACCCAGCACGTCTCCAAAACTTACCCAACTTGGTCTGTTTACTCAACACTATTTTTCTCACTTTGCCAGTTTTAAATCAGACAGCGGCTGGGCTTTTGTTGTTGCTGTTTCTGTTCTTTTGATCCCAGAGCCCCATGAAAATTAAACTGTGTGTTGGGTGGGATCTGGCCCCGTCTCAATTAGAGGGAGGAAAAGTTTTAAGCTTGGATCCTCGGTTGCTTCTTTGGGAATATGAATAATAATAAGTGGCTAGCCGGAGAGAACGTGGGGGACGTGCCCAGCTGACGTCGGGCCCGCGAAGGGGCCGCACAGTTCCTCAGCGCAGCTGTCCAGATGTGCTTCCATCTGGTTCCCCCGCGGGGCACGAACCTCAGCGGGCGGACTACCCGAAGCTCTAGCTCATTGGCTGCCGCAACTCCTCGCTTGCCTCCTATTGGTCAGCCAGTCCGCCACTCTCGCGGGTTTCGGCCCGCCCCCGCCCGCCGGGCTAGCTCGCTCCATCCTCGAAAGGAACCTGGAAGTGCAGCGCGGGCGCTGATGTGGCACTTAGAAGCGGCAGCGGGCCCGGGAGGGGCCCGGGATCGAGAGGGGGTCCTGCACACCCAGGATTTACCAATGCCCTGGTCCCCGTTATACCCATGCTTTTAGGCCGTTAGGCTGGTTTGTTTAAACACAATGACTGGAGACTGTTCTTGGGATGAAATTAAGGCACGCCAGAGTTGGCTTAAATCCCCTGCATTTCCGAGTGGAAGAGACTGGGGCCCCGAGATGCCCACGCCCCCAAAGGCGTTCAGGCCACGCCTGAGGACTTCACTCTTGCCGCTTTCTCTGGGGAGCAAATAATAAAATTCAAGAGCCTGTTTCTTGGGGACAGTATTCTTTTGCTGGGGAAAAAAAATTAATGAATCCTTCATTGAAGTCATTATTAACCGGGAAGGTGGCTGTTTCTGCCGAGAAGCCCACTGTTGGTTACAGGAATGCTTTGGAAGACTTGGTTGGCTTGGAGTTTTTTGACGGGTGTTGGTAGTTGTAGAAAAATGGGAAATGTTGCTTTATTCTGTGAGAATTTAGACAGAACTGCACCAAACGATACTTTGATCCTGGGGAAATCATTGAGGGGTTGACTGGTTGGTTGATTAGTTGGGGTGCAATTGCAATTACAATGTAAGGATATGATAGAAATGTGACCTCACTGAAATACTAAGATGCCAAGAGCAACACTCATTTGGGCCACACACCATGAAATGTTACAGGCCTTGTACTAAACTGCTTTACCCACATTATCATATATAATTCTTACAACCGTCTTATGAAGTCGATACTATAACTATCTCCATTTTCAGAAGAGGCCACCAAGATGCAGAGAAGCGTATTCTAGCATGCTACCAAGGTCTCCAGATTATGTTTGTGGTACTGTATCACGGGTACTTACCAAATGATCTTACCTGTCATTTGCCAGAAAGGGATGGGTCAGAATGTATTGAATGCAATGCCTCTACCTTCTGATGTCCAAAGTTTCACTACACAGATGATGTCCTCATGGTTGTTATATTTGTTACCTATTGCTATGTAACAGATTACCACAAATTTAGGAGCCTGAAATACCACACATTTATTATTGCGCAGTTCCTAAGGGTCAGAAGCCAGGCATGGCTTAATTGGATCTTCTGCCTAGAGTCTCACAAGGTTGCAATCAAGATGTCTGACGGGCTGCATTCTCATCTGAAGGTTCAACTAGAAAAGAATCTGCTTCTGAGCTCCCTTAGGCTGTCAGCAGCATTCATTTCTTTATGCTATAGGACTGAGTTCCCAGTTTCTTTCTGGATGTCTGCTAGCAGCTGCTCTTACTTTCTAGAGTCTAGCTCTGCAGTTCTTAAAATCCAGGAGGTGACGATCATGGGGGACCACCTTAGAATCTGTCTGACACAGTAGGCTAATCCCACGCCTTAGTCTAGGTAGCTCTGATTACACACCTCCACAAACCCTCCAAAAATTTAGGGCCCTGCTCACCAAGTAAAAAAATACATGAGTGGATTAACAATATTCAATCCCTCTGGGAGTCATGGAAGCCCACAGACGAGATCTGGCCAATGAAATTAATCATGAGCATTTGTAATCTGATGATGGTGCACCTTTTATCTAAAAAGCTACTCAACAATGGGCTGATGGTCAAGGTATATATGATCGACCTTCCACACTCATTACCACTGACAAACATATGATATTATTAACCATTGGAACAGTTTCCTCAAAAATTGATTTTAAAAAAAGATTCCTGGGAAATTCTACTTGTAAGAAAATGGAGTAGACAAAGTTTTCCCTATTTCCCCTGCTGATACAACTAAAAATCCTGACTTAATATGAGGAACACCCTGTTTTATCATCCTTTGCTTTGTTGTGCTTCTCAGATATTGTATTTTTTTTTTTCAAATTGAAGTTGTGGCGATCCTGTGTTGAATAAGTCTAGTGGTGCCATTTGTTTTCAAACAGCATTTGCTCATTCTGTGTCTTCATGTCACATTTTGGTAATTCTCACAATATTTCAAACTTTTTCATTATTATTATATTTGTTATGATGATCTGTGATCAGTGATTATGACTTGCCAAAAGCTCAGATGATAGCATTTTTGAACAACAAAGGACATTTTAATTAAGGTATGTATGTCATTTTTTTAGACATAATGTTATTGCACACTTAATAAACTATAGTATAGTGTAACTATAACTTTTATATGCACTGGGAAACCAAAAATTTCATTTGACTCATTTTACTGCAATTTTCACTTTATTGCAGTGGTCTGGAACCGAACCAGCAACATCTCCAACACAAGGAACGACATGATGATGAGTTCCCTGGGTTTTCTTTCTGTCTCACTGGCCCAGACTTGGAAAACTACAGACAAATTTGCCTCGTGAACATAGATACAAAAATCCTTAACAAAATATTAGCAAATAGAATGCAGCAATATACAAAAATAACTAATAGTACACCATGACCAAGTGGGTTTTTTTTCTCAAGGATGGAAGGTTCCTTTAATATTCAATCAGGGTAATCCATGATATTAACAGCCTAAAGAAGAAAAATCACACACATTTCAGTCAATACAGAACAAACATGTCACAAAATTCAGTACCATAAAAATGCTCAGAAAAAGAGAGGGGGGAATGTCCACAGTTTGTCCCACAAAAAAACCTATAGCTAATATTACACTTACCGCAAAAGACTAGATGTTTTTCATATATATGTTGTAACTTTATTTCTATAACATCCTTTTCAATGACAAAATTATAAAAAGGGAGAACAGCTTCATGATTGTCAGAGGTTAAGGAAATTGGAGGTGGGGGTGGGGAGGGAAATGAGTATGGCTATTAAAGGCAACAGTCAGGGATCCTGTGGTGATGGGTATGTTCTGTAGCTTGACTGTATCCATGGCATATTGTGCTATAATTTTGCAAAATGTTACCATTGAGGAAAACTGCAAGTGGTACATGAGCTTTCTCTGTGTTATTTCTTACAATTGTATGTACATCTACAATTATCACGAAGTAAAAAGCTTAATGAAAAAAATATTTTTGTCTTTATCTCCCTCACCTCCTCCTGGTCAAACTAGTAAAGCAGTTTGGTCACTGAGCAAAAATGCAACTCTCTCCAGAAAGGGATAATACTCTCTCAGCTACTTCCTGAGTCATGTTCTGGTTGGAAGGAGTGGAGGGTGACTCAGAAGTATTTTGAAAATTCAGAAGGCTGCCCCGGCCATTCTTGGGCACAGTGTTTCATTCTTGTCTCCATAGCAACACTAGGTCATCTAGGTTGGTACACCTTCCAGGTGCAGGCTGACCAAAAGAGGGTCTAGAGCATTGAAATTTCATTCTGGTTCAGCTGCCTGCCTTCTCTTGTTGGATTGACATGGTCCTAGATCATAAGGCTAATGAACACTTGGTTGAGTACATTGCTCACCGAGCCTCCCATGCAGGCCCAACTGGAGGACATAAGGGCTCTCTGTAAGCTTATTAAGATGTGTTTGTCCTTCTTGCCCCTGACCCTCTAGACAAAAGATGTGAAAATGAAGAGGGTATGATTAGGAAAGAGGTGAGGTTATAGCTGCTGGAAGGAACACACTGATTTTGTAGAGCTAAAGGGAGAGCAAGGAAGGACACCAACCCTTGGAAGGACACCAGAAACCCTGGGACATAGGGAGGAGTGGATGGGAACATTAATCATACATGGTCTTTCAGAACTGCCCCGGAGGGCTTTCTCCCCAAGGAAAATGCCATGATGCAATGCTTCTGAACTGTTGCAAGCATCTTAGATGACACAGTGGGTATGTCATTCCCTGTCAGACAGCTCTGACCACTATTTAATGGCTGTTCCCCTTAACCTTACCATAAAGTCTGTTGGAAACAAAGGATGACTCCAGCTCCTACACATTCCCTGATAACACCTGTCAACACTTCTGAATACTATCTTCATCCCCATTCTCAGTCATCCCATGAGCTAGTGACATAGACAAACAGGACAGGTTGTACTGACTACCCTCGGGTAGTCTTTCCAAAAACAGGGACTAGCTTCAACTCTCCCTAAGGTTACCAGCTAGCCAGGAGGCCACGTTGGAGGCACTGTCAATCTATGTCCCCATCCCACACTGACGCAGACTCCCCTGAATTGATACTTTCCAGGAATTATCAACAACCCTGGTCTTTCCAAGGACACCATGTGCATCCCCAAGAGTGTATTTCTTGAAGTGAAGGCCAGGCACTAACTTACCTCCCTTCTCAAAACACAGTGAGTTGCACCTTAGTGATTGTCACAAGAGACTTGTAAGTGTTTAAACAAACACCACCAGCAGATCATGTAACTCTCGGACCAAGGAGAAGCTCTCTCAAAACTGAGACTATCCTTAGTTACTTGAAGACGCTTCCCAAAGGGATAAATGACTCATTACTTATGTGGAACTTGCTGGAATCTTCTTCTACAATGGGAGTCATCCAATTAGAAAAAAAAGTCCAAAATTTACCTTATTCTAGCTGAAGTGATCTTGTTCCTCAAAGGCACTCAGATCAAGATGATTGAGGATGATAGACTGTCTTCATAACTATATCCTCGGAGTCTCACTTCTCGGTCAGGGCTCTGGTTTTAGCACAGGAGACATATCAAGGCTACCGACTCAGTTTCCTTTGCAGGTCTGCTGAGTTTTCTACTAAATCTTGGGCTTGATTTTCATCACCACATATTGATCCCTGCAAGTGATGAAGGTCTCTTTAAACACCACCTTTGAGGGCTCCCTGCTTTTCAGCCTAGATTAAGTTCATAGTCTGTTGAACTGAGACTGTCATTCTCTTCTTTGAGGCTTTCGAGGAAACTAACAAGAGGCTGTCAACTCTATAATTCATCTAATCTAATCTAATATTGTTCAAGTGCTGACCCTATGGTATAATCTAGTATTTCCTGTTCCACTTATACTTCATCCCAATGCATGAAAAGTAAGAATCTAACTGTGATGGTAGACCATGCCAGAGATTATCCCTGCCCCTTCTCCACAGTGATGGGACCCTTGCTGTCATCTCACCAGTAAGTGATCCAATTCTAGAGGCCCATCCTAATTATCAGGGTTCCAGTACTATTTCCAGTAATATGTCTTAGTTTGGGTCTCCCCCAGACCCCCAAAAAAATCAGAACCTAGGAAAAAAATTTGGATGCAGGTAGTTTACTTGCTATGTGATCTCAGGAAGCAGGAGCAGGGGAGAAGAGAGTGAAGTGTCCAACTCTTGGTATCGGCTCAGGTCATGATCTCAGGGTTGTGAGATTGAGCCCTGCATCGGGCTTATGTTCAGCGTGGAGTCTGCTTGGGATTCTTTCTCTCCCTCTCCCCCTGCCCCTCCTCTCTCTCTCTCTCTGTCTCTAAAATAAAATAAATAAATCTTTTTAAAAAAGTAAATGGATTAACATTGTGGTACCTCTATATAACGGAATACTACTCAGCAATAATCAACTTGGATGAATCTCAAAACAATTGGGCAGAGTGAAAGAAGTCAGACAAAAAAAAAATTCATTCTGTGTAATTTCACTTATATAAGTTTCTAGAAAAAGCAAGTTAATGTTTAGTGACAGAAAGTAAATAGATATGGGGCCGGGTGTGAGGGTTATGGGGAAAAGAAAGGGAGAGCTTACAAAAGGGCACAAGTGTGTACATGTGTCAATATTTATCAAATGGTACATTTTATGTATATTTAACAATAAAAAAAGAAAAAACATTAAGTTGTACAGTTTAAACTGGCATAATCGTATGCCAATTACACCTTTATAAGGCTGTTTTAAAATGGTATTTTTAAATAAAATAATGCTATACAAAATAACATTCTGCAAAAGTACTTTATCCCACAATTATTATTTTTTAAGAATAGATTCCTATAAGGAAATTTAATAGGTCAAATAGCAATGATATTTTTAATGTTCTTGAGACACAAATTACTTGCAAGAAAGGTTAAACAAATCATTACTTTTAACACCACATCTCACCCTCCCCAAGCTCTGAGAATTAATTTTTCAAAACATTTGCAAATTTGATCGTTTTAAATGACCTCTTATTTTCATTTACATTTTTATTACTATGGATGCCACATTTTAAACAGAAAATTGACAAACTAGAGAGGTTCAAGGGAAGGCATTTAGCGTGAGGGGGTTGTGGAACTCGGGTTTTCCATGTGGGATGAGGAATGGCACAGGAATGTTTGCCTGAGGAAACCCCAAGGGACCAAAGAGGCAAAGAAAGTCATGAGCTCTCCCCTCTCGGAACTGTAGTGGTAGCTTTCAGGAAGAGAGGAAAAGAAAAAGATCAAGTCCTGTATGGCCGGAGCTCATCCCAAAGGGAGATTGTAGGTTGGGATGAGGAAAGACTTTTTCTTTCCTTTTTTTTTTTTTTTTTTTGGTGGGAGGGGGGGCGGCAGGGGCGGGGTAAGACGGTGAACAATGCCAACCACATGAGCTTTAACACAAGGAAACAGGCTGCCTTCCCAGCCCCGGCAATCATCAAGAAAAGCCTGGAACATACCTGGCAGACTCATTACAAAGGGGGTTCTTGACTCAAGTAGGAACTTGGATGAGATAGTCAGATCAGACGATCTTTATTTTTTCTCCACTTTTATTGACATGTAAACAGCATACGTCACTGGGTAAGTTTCAAATGTACAGCATAAATGTTTGACTTGCATATATTGCAAAATGATTACCACAAAAAGTTTAGCTAATATCCACCATCTCATATCGATACAATTAAAAAGAAATGGAAAAAATTTTCTTTCTCCTTGTAAGGAATACTTTTAGGATTTATTCCCTTAGCAGCTTTCATGTATATCATACAGCAGTGGTAACTATAATCATCATGGTGTGCGTTCCATCCCTAGTACTTATTTATCATCTTTAAAATCCTCTTATTTTCTTTCTCTCATTCCTCCTCCTCTGCTTTTTGTTTTTGTTGTTGGTTTTGTTTTTTTTTTTCCTATTTGCTTTTGCACTTCCTTGGAAATAGTGACTTGTCATTATCTATGTTTGCAAATTGAGGGGTGAGAAATAAAGCCACTTGTTTATAAGAACATTGTGAGAAGACTTTAAATACATATTAACTAATCACAGGTGATGGATGTATTTCAGAGATGAGAAGAGAGATTCCTGAGAAAGTATTTGGCTGGTTCCATAATCATATTAAAATGGCTCAGGACCAGCACAACATTATTATTACCTCTTAATGAATGACTAACCAGTGCCCATCCCAAACAGAAAATCCAAACAGACACAATAGTCATTATGAAAACTTCATTAGTTTGCACTTATCCCTCCACCAAAACACTTGAAGGCAATTTACATAATAGCAATGAAAATATGTGCTGTGAAGAAAGATGTATCATGCACTGAGGAAGGAGGAAGTGGAAGGGAAGGAGGTAAGAAGAGTTTCAGACAATGTCTTCATTAAAGTCTAAAAGCAGCTGGATCGGGTGATCGATGCCATGCTAAAAGGTTTTGATTTAATTCTGTAAACAACGAGGAGCTGCCAAGGTCTTCAAGCTAGAAACTGACACGATCATCTGTTTTTAAGAGTTATTTCTGAGGAAGTGATGATTTTTGTTTACTATCTGTCTTCCTCACTGGAACGTGAGCTCCTGGAAAACAAGTAGTTCCATGTTTTGCTCACTGGTGTACCCCCAGCAGAGCACCGGCAGTCAAAATTTTTTTGTTGAATGAATAAATGAGTCCTAGCAATTAGTAGGCAAGGGAGAGACTCAGAGATTGTGAGCCAAGGCAAGGTGTGACTACACTTTGGGGTTTAAGCCACTCAAGAGCTGCTGGGCATACATGCATGCATAAGCTGGGGGACAGAGGCTGGGTAGAATAGGTTTCACAGTTAGCTACAGCTTTTGGTTTGGTTGGGCATTTATTGAGATACAGTTGACTTATAATGTGTTAGTTTCAAGTGTGCAACATAATGATTCAGTATCTGTATATATTGGGAAATGATCACCATAATAAGTCTCATTAACATCCATCATCATACGTAGTTACAATTTTTTTCTTGTGATGAAAACTTTTAAGATCTATTTAGCAACTTTCAAATATGAAATACAATATTGCTGACTATAGTCACCATGCTATACATTATATGCCCATGACTTATTTATTTTATAATTGGAAGTTTGTATCTTTTGACTACCCTCACCCACTTTGCCCCTCCCACCCCCCCCCCCCACCTCTAGCAACTACCAATCTGGTCTTTGTATGTGTGAGTTCAGGGACTTGGGGGGGGGTATTTTTTAAGACTCCATATATAAATAAGATCATATGGTTTTTGTCTTCCTCTGTCTGACTTATCTCACTTAGCATAACCCCTCAAGACCCACTCATGTTGTCGCAAATGGCAAGATTTCCTTCTTTTTATGGCTAAATAATGCTCCATCGTAGATAGATAATGATAGATTAGATAGATAGATAGATAGATAGATAGATAGATAGATAGATAGATAGACAGATATCACATCTGTTTTATCCATTCATTCATCCATTGGTGGACATGAGTTGTTTCTATGTCTTGGCTATTGCAAAATAATGTTTCAATATACATCTTTTCAAGTTAGTGTTTTCATTTCCTTCTCATAAATACCCAGGAGTGGAACTGCTGCATCATATGGTAGTTCTATTTTTCATTTTTTGAGTCATCTCCATACTGTTTTCCATAGTGGCTGCACCAATTTGCATTCCCATCAACAATGCACAAGGGTTCCTGTTCACTATTGTTTTTTGCCTCACACCCCATATGTGCAGATGGGGCAGAACTGTGCTCAACCAATTAATGTGGTAACTGGCTGCAAAGCTATAGCGGAAATTCAGCTCAAACAGAAGTATATAATCCAAGGTTGAAGTAGGGTGTTTAAAACGCCAAAGACAGAGAAAATTAGAATTTACAATCGCCCCCTTCACCAGTTTAAAAGTTCCCATTGTACCAAGTGCAAATCATCTGCACAGTATTTTAAGCTCTCTCTTACCGTTTGCACCCCATAGATACAACCAATGTCTCACCTTCCTTCATATATATGTACCTTTAGATATGTTCTAAATCATAAAAATTACCCACTATTTATTTTTTTTTTAAGATTTTATCCATTGATTTGACAGAGAGAGAGACAGCCAGCAAGAGAGGGAACACAAGCAGGGGGAGTGGGAAAGGAAGAAGCAGGCTCCCAGCCGAAGGCAGACACTTAACAACTGAGCCACCTAGGTGCCCCCCACTATTCATTTTGTTTAATCCAACCTCCAAGAGTTTTGGTAAGAAATGCTACAGTTCTCTATTTGAAAGTAAGGGTAGTGGTTTTGTCTTCAGTCCGACACAGGCTTCTGTGTGTCCCGCATCACTTGTCCAAATGTCAGCTCAAGTCTGCCCCCTAGAGCAGAGTAGACCAGAGTGCCCTGACAGTGATGCTGAACTGTTTTAAGTTCATAGTTCTGACCCTGGGCTTTCCCAGGGGACTGCCATTTTCTATTTTATATGCTTTTGAATTATTTGAAAGTGTGTCAATATTACCTTTATAAGTAAAAAAAAGTTTCCATTTTAGGGAGGAAATGTTAGCTATAAGAGAGTATAATATATGACAGTGTCTTGCCTAAAATAAGCAGAAGTCATTCAAGTTTTCGGGCCCTAGTTGTTTAGAATCATACCTTCAAACTATATACATGTTTAGCTGCTATTATGTTATAGACACCTACTGGATTCTGGGAACTCAAAGAAGATGAAGACATGGTTCCTGCCACTAAGAGACTAAGAGTTTACAGTATAATGGCAAGACAAACATGTAATGAAATCATTACATCGTATGATAAAACCTACCTGAATTATACTATACACAGAGGAGAATATGAATGGACAGAGGCATTTTTATTTGGAAAGGGCAGAAGGATGGAAGGAAGGAAGGAAGGAAGGAAGGAAGGAAGGAAGGAAGGAAGGAAGGAAAGAAGGAAGGGGAGAGAGAGATATAATAAATTTCGAAATGTTGTAACTCGTTTAGGCCAGTTAACCCAAAATCACACTGTGAATTAATTGAATGTTGATACTTCCTCAATTGAGTAGAACTTAAAAGTAAAGTTAAAGTAATACAAAAAGAAACTTGAGAGTTAGTCCTAGTATAGGTCAGTACAAATATAATATGAGACATATAGTATATGTAAGTTTAAATATCCTAGTAGCCACATTAAAAAAGGAAAAACCAGATAAAATTAATTTTAATAATATATTTGATTTGACCAAATATATCCAAAATGCTATCATTTTTGTTGGAATGAAGATGAGTTAGGAAGGGCCTGAAATAGGGTAGTGGCAACGAGAATGAAGAGAATTGGATAAATCTAAGTGATATTTAGAGGCAAAATAGGGAGAAGTTGAGGATAATTTGGATGGAGAAGGAGAAGAGAGCAAGATGGCTTCAAACCCAACGAGGTTCTCACGTGACAACTGGTAAATGATGCTACCATTCACTAAGATAAGGAACACAGGAGGAGGGGCAGATTGGGGGCACACAGTGC
The DNA here is from genome assembly GCF_024610735.1 of Ursus americanus. Taxonomy (NCBI): domain Eukaryota; kingdom Metazoa; phylum Chordata; class Mammalia; order Carnivora; family Ursidae; genus Ursus; species Ursus americanus. Next base: position 54,013,514 of record NC_142130.1, read on the forward strand.
AAGAAATCATAGTTTACTTTTTTGTTAAGGAAATAAAGTATATTTTATTAGGATAACTTTGTATTCCATTAAAGCTATTTCATAGTTCAGCTTCGGCTCTCGAATCCTGCTTCCTTCCCCTCCCTTCCATAAGTGTTTCTCCAAGCACACTCCATAATAAACAAGACACGTGCTGATTTCCTTCTCAGAGTCAGCTTTCCAAGGAACCCAAAGGCTATATCCCTCCTTGTAGAGACGTGGAAACCCAGGCTTAGAGGGATTACCATTACACATCTACTGAGTGAGAGGGCCGATAGGAAACTTTTGAAAGATGTGTTTGAGATGCCCGTGAAACCTGCAGCTACTTCTATGTTCAAGAGCCAATTGTGTATGTGAGTGTGGTGGTCTGGAGAGAAGTCTGCACCACAGGATAGATTTGGGGATCTTCCACTTGTATGTAGCTGATGCTTTGGGAATGTTTGAAATTCCCCAGAGGGAATAAGGGTTGAGAGAAGTGCCCAGGAAGAGCAAGAGGAACACCAGCATTCAAAGGATAAGGCTCCCTCACCAAAAACCAACCAGGAGTGATCAGAGGCCCCAGGAAACCCAAAAGAATATAGGTCACAAGAACCAAAGAAAAAGTTTCAAAAGGGACAGAGTGGAGAGTGGTGTCGGATGCTGCCAGAAAGTAAGTAAATAAGCAGAGGGATATTTTCATAGAATTTGACAGTAAGGAGCTCATGTGTGACTCTCATGAAAACCTTTTCTATAGAGTGTAGACTGCCTCTATCTACCCTATGCCACAGACTGAAAGCTGAGAAGGAAATGTAGATAACTCTTCAAGTTTTCTAGGAAAGGGAAGATAGCTAAAACGGTAACTATTGGATATCAAGAATGACACCTTTGGTATAATTTGAGAGAAGGTTTTTAAGATAGAAGGATCTTGAGCATGTTTAAAAGCTATAGGAAAGGAACCATTAAAATTATGCACTAGACTTATTGATTTGAAAGGATGTTAATGTTTTATTGGTAACTGGAATGAGCTCAGGTCTGACAAAAAGTGTTTTATGTGTGTGTGTTTGTATACACACAGATAATACTCTAGACACAAATGCCAAAGTATTAACCGTGTTTATCCCTGAGAAGGTAGAATAAAAGGTTTTAATTTTTATTCTTTTCCTTTATCTGTGTTTTTTTTTATTATAGGAAGGTCATTTTATGATATTTTAAAAAAAGGCAATAAGCTGACAACTTCCTTTTCAGACTACCCCCTCCTCTACATGATATGGGCCTGAAAGTGTGTTGAAAATAGACTTCCTTTCAGTTGATGAAATATATTATAAAATTCCTAGCCATGATTTTTACAGGTGTCACTATCCTTGAATCTAGGGAGGGGAAGAATCTTCCCAGGTAACCTATATCAGCCAGCCAGCCACTCCATCCAGGTGTCTCCTTTTCCCATGGATGGGCCATTTCTCCCCAGCCCTTTCCATATTCTATGAGTAGACCATCCCCAAATCTGAAACTTGGTTGTCAAGACTGAAAAGTATATGAAACAAGGACAGGGAAAGAACTGTTTTCTGCATAACTACAGCAGAATGCAGACGTTGAAGGCAGGTTAGGCTCCATCCTCCCCCTCTGTGGTGGCAAATAACAGTCAAACAGCACCAAGTAACAGCTTGACGTCATCTTTTACACGTGTGAAAAAGCATCATACTGCATTAAAAGACCACATGAATGTGCCAATCCAAAATGGATGAAGGTACAAGTTGTATGAAAATTGAAAAATTTCACTCAACATCACTTACTATGAGGGAAATGCAAATCAAAGCCACAGTGAAAGTGGCAGCAGCCTCTATGTCATCAGCTGTAGCAGCTTACTAGATACGTCTCTGGAGGCAAGGGAAACAAAAGCAAAAAGAACTATTGGGACTTCATCAAGATAAAAATCTTCTGCACAGCAAAGGAAATAATCAATAAAACTAAAATGCAACCTTTGGAATGGGAGAAGATATTTGGAAATGACATATCTGATAAGGGATTAGTATCCAAAATCTGTAAAGAACTTATCAAACTTAACACCCAAAAAACAAATAATCAAATCAAAAAATGGGCAGAAGACATGAATAGACATTTTTCTAAAGAAGACATACAGATGGCCAACAGACTCATGAAAAAATGCTCAACATCACTCATCAACAGGGAAATACAAATTAAAACTACAATGAGATATTACCTCACACCTGTCAGAATGGCTAGAATTAACAACACAGGAAACAACAGGTGTTGCCGAGGATGTAGAGAAGGGGGAACCCTCTTACATTGTTGGTGGGAATGCAAACTGGTACAGCCACTCTGGAAAACAGTATGGAACCTCCTTATAAAGTTAAAAATAGAACTACCCTGTGATCCAGCAATTGCACTATGAGGTATTTACCCAAAAGATAGAAAAATACTGATTCGAAGGGACACATGCACCCCAATGTTTATAGCAGCATTATCGACAATAGCCAAATTATGAGAAGAGCCCATGCACATCGACTGATGAATGGATACAGAAGATGTGATGTGATAATGGATACAGAAGATTCTTAACTGTAGAGAACAAACTGAGGGCTGCTGGCATAAAGGTGGACAGGTTGGTGGGTTAAATAGTTGATGGGTATTAAGGAGAGCACTTGGTGTTGTATGTAAATGATGAATCACTAAATTCTTTAAAAAAAATTTTTAATGTTCAGTTAGCCACTGCATAGTACATCATTAGTTTTTGATGTAGTGTTCAATGATTCATTAGTTACATATAACACTCAGTGCTCATCACCACACGTGCCCTCCTTAATACCCATCACCCTGTTACCCACTCCCTCCACCACCCTCCCTCTGAAACCCTCAGTTTGTTTCCCAAAGTCCACAGTCTTTCATTTTTCACCTCCCTCTCTGATTTCTCCTCCTTCAGATTTCCCTCCCTTCCCCTATGGTCCTCGGTGCTATTGCTTATGTTTCACATATTTCACATATGAGTGAAACCATATGAAAATTGTCTTTCTCTGCTTGACTTACGTCACTTAGCATAATCCCCTCCAGTTCTATCCATGTCGATGCAAATGGTGGGTATTCATCCTTTCTGATGGCTGAGAAATATTCCATTGTATATATGAATCACATCTTCTTTATCCATTCATCTGTTGAAGGGCATCTTGGCTCCTTCCACAGTTTGGCTATTGTGGACATTGCTGCTATGAACATTGGGGTGCATGTGCCCCTTCTTTTCACTATGTCTGTATCTTTGGGGTAATTACCTAGTACTGCAATTGCTGGGTCATAGGGTAGCTCTATTTTTAATGTCTTGAGGAATCTCCATACGATTTTCCAGAGTGGCTGTACCAGTTTGCATTCCAACCAACAATATAGGAGGGTTACATCCTCACCAACACTTGTTTTCTGTTTTGTTAATTTTTGCCATTCAAACTGGTGTAAGGTGGTATCTCATTGTGGTTTTGATTTGTATTTCCCTGATGGCAAGTGATGTGGAGCATTTTTTCATGTGTCTGTTGGCCTTTTGTATGTCTTCTTTGGAGAAGTGTCTGTTCATGTCTTCTGCCCATTTTTTGACTTGATTATTTGTTTTTTGGGTGTTGAGTTTGAGAAGTTCTTTATAGATCTTGGATATCAGCCCTTTCTATAATGTCATTTGCAAATATCTTCTCCCAATCTGTGGGCTGCCTCTTAGTTTTGTTGACTGTTTCCTTTGCTGTGCAGAAGCTTTTTATCTTGACAAAGTCCCAAAAGATCATTTTTGCTTTTGTTTCCCTTGTCTTTGGAGATGTGTCTTGAAAGAAGTTGCTGTGGTCCATGTCGAGGAGGTTGTTGCCTGTATTCTCCTCTAGGATTTTGATGGATTCCTGTCTCACATTGAGGCCTTTCATCCATTTTGAGTTTATCTTTGTGTATGATTAAGGGAATGGTCCAGTTTCATTCTTCTATATGTAGCTGTTCAATTTTTTCCCAGCATCACTTATTGAAGAGACTGTCTTTTTTTCCATTGGATATTTTTTCCTGATTTGTTCAAGGTTAGTTGACCATAGAGTTGAGGGTCTATTTCTGGAGTCTCTATTCTGTTCCATTGGTCTATGTGTCTGTTTTTGTGCCAATACCATGCTGTCTTGATGATCACAGCTTTGCAATATAGCATGAAGTCAGGCAACATGATGCCCTGAGCTTTGTTTTTCTTTTTCATCATTCCCTTGGCGATTCTTGGTCTTTTCTGGTTCCATACAAATTTTAGGGTTGTTTGTTCCAGCTCCTTAAAAAATGCCAATGGTATTTCCATCGGGATGGCATTGAAAGTGTAAATTGCTCTGAGCAGGATAGACATTTTAACAATGTTTATTCTTCTGATACATGAGCATGGAATGTTTTTCTATCTTTTTGTATCTTCCCCAATTTCTTTCATATGTGTTGTGTAGTTTCTAGACTATAGATCCTTTACCTCTTTGGTTAGGTTTATTCCTAGGTATCTTATGGTTTTAGTTGCTATTGTAAATGGAATCAATTCCTTAACTTCTCTTTCTACAGTTACGTTGTTAGTGTATAAAAAAGCAACTGATTTCTGTGCATTGATTTTGTATCCTGCCACATTGCTGAATTTCTGTATGAGTTCTAGTAATTTGGGGGTGGAGTCTTTTGGGTTTTCGACATAAAGGATCATGTCATCTGCAAAGAGAGAGAGTTTGACTTCTTCTTTGCCAATTTGGATGCCTTTTATTTCTTTTTGTTGTCTGATTGCTGAGGCTAGGACTTCTAGCACTATGTTGAACAATAGTGGGGAAAGTGGGCATCCCTGTCATGTTCCTGACCTTAAGGGAAAAGCTCTCAGCTTTTCCCCATTGATAATGATATTCATTGTGGGCTTTTCATAGATGGGTTTTTATGAAATTGAGGAATGTTCCCTCTATCCCTATACTCTGAAGAGTTTTAATCAGGAAAGGATGTTGTATTTTGTTAAATTCTTTTTCTTCATCAAATGAGAGAATCAGATGGTCTTGTCTTTTCTTTTATTAATGTGCTCTATCATGTTGATTGATTTGTGAATGTTGAACCACTGCATCCCAGGAATAAATGCCACCTGTTCACGATGGATAATCCTTTTAATGTACTGTTGGATTCTGTTGGCTAGGATCTTGTTGAGAATTTTGGCATCCATATTCATCAGGGATATTGGTCTGTAATTCTCCTTTTTGATGGAGTCTTTGCCTGGTTGTGGGATGAGGGTAATGCTGGCCTCATAGAACAAGTTTGGAAGTTTTCCTTCTGTTTCTATTTTTTGAAACAACTTCAGGAGAATAGGTATTATTTCTTCTTTAAATGTTTGGTAGAATTCCCCTGGGAATCCATCTGGCCCTGGACTCTTGTTTTTTGGGATGTTCTTGATTACTGCTTCAATTTCGTTACTGGTTAGTGGTCTATTCAGATTGTCAATTTCTTTCTATTTCAGTCTTGCTAGTTTATAAGTTTCCAGGAAGGCATCCATTTCTTCCAGCGTTGCTTAATTTGTTGGTATATAGTTGCTGATAATAATATCTAATAATTGTTTCTATATCCTTGGTGTTAGTTGTGATCTCTCTCCTTTCATTCATGATTTTATTAATTTGGGTCCTTTCTCTTTTTCTTTTGGATAAATTTAGCCAGTGGTTTATTGATCTTATTAATTCTTTCAAAGAATCAGCTTCTAGTTTCATTGATCTGTTCTACTGTTTTTCTGGTTTCTATTTTATTGATCTCTGCTCTAATATTTATTATTTCTCTTCTCCTGCTTGGTGTAGGTTTTATTTGCTGTTCTTTCTTCAGCTTGTTTAGGTGTAAGTTTAGCTTGTACATTTGGGATTTTCCTAATTTTCTAAGAGGTGCTTGGATGACTATGTATTTCCCTCTTAGGACCGCCTTTGCAGTATCCCATAGGTTTTGGACTGAAGTGTTTTTGTTCTCATCAGTTTCCATGAATTGTTTAAGTTCTTCTTTGATTTCCTGGTTGACCCAATCATTCTTTAGCAGAATGCTCTTTAACTTCCAAGTGTTCGAATTCCTTCCGAATTTTTCTTGTGATTGGGCTCCAGTTTCAAGGCATTGTGTTCTGATAACATGCAGGGAATAATCTCAATCTTTTGGTATTAGCTAAGACCTGATTTGTGACCCAGTATGTGGTCTATTTCGGAGAAAGTTCTGTGTGCATTTGAGAAGAATGAGTATTCTATTGTTTTAGGGTGGAACGTTCTGTATTTATCTGCGAAGTCCATCTGGTCCAATGCGTCATTCAATGCTCTTGTTTCTTTGTCGATCTTCTGCTTAGATGATCTGTCCAATGTTGAGAGTGGAGTGTTAAAATCCTCTAGTCTTAATGTATTATTGTCAATCTGATTCTTTATTTTGTTTAACAGCTGGCTTATGTAGTTGGCTGCTCCCATGTTGGGGGCATAGATATTTACAATTGTTAGATTTCTTGTTGGATAGACCCTTTAAGAATGATATCATGCCCCTCTGGATCTCTTAATACAGTCTTTGGTTTAAGTTCTAATTTGTCTGATATAAGAATTGCCACCCCAGCTTTCTTTTGAGGTCCATTAGCATGATAAATGGTTCTCCATCCCCTCACTTTCAGTCTGGATGTATCTTTAGGTTCAAAGTGAGTCTCTTGTAGATAGCATATGGGTGGGTCCTGTCTTTGTATCCAATCTGCAACCCTGTGCCATTTCATGGGAGCATTTAGGCTGTTCATGTTGAGAGTAACTACTGAAAGATATGTATTTATTGCCATCCTATTGTCTGTAGAGTCCCTGTTTCTATGGATTGCATCTGTAAATTTCTGTTCTGTACCATTCTTGGGGTCTTTCTCCTTTTATAGAATCCCCCCCCTTAATATTTTTTGTAGGGCCAGCTTGGTGGTCACATATTCTTTCAGTTTCTGCCAGTCTTAGAAGCTCCTTGTCTCTCCATCCATTCTGAATGACAGCCTTGCTGGATAAAGTATCCTTGGCTGCATGTTCTTCTCCTTTAGTACCCTGAGTATATCTTGCCAGCCCTTTCTGGATTGCCAGGTCTCTGTGGACAGGTCTGATGTTATTCTGATGTTCCTCCCTCTGTACATAAGAAATCTCTTCCCCCAGCTGCTCTCAGGATGGCATCCTTGGATCTATGATTTGCAGGTTTTACTATTATATGCCAAGGCTTTGGTCTATTCTCCTTGATCTTGGGAGGGGTCCTGTCTTCCTCTTGGACATAAATGCTTGTTTTCTTCCCCAGATTAGGGAAGTTCTCAAGTACGATTTGCTCAAATATACCTTCTAGTCCTCTCTCTCTACACCCCCTCAGGGATCCCAATAATTCTGACATTGGCACGTTTCATGGCATCGTTAATCTCTCTAAGTCTGTTCTCCTGGATTTTAAGCTGTTTGTCCCAGGCCTCCTCCTGTTCCTTCCTATCAGCTTATCTTCTAGTCACTAATTCGTTCTTCTGCCTCATATACCCTAGCTGTTAGAGTATCCAGTTTAGACGGCATCTCATTCATAGCATTTCTAAGTTTGGCCTGATTAGCTCTCATTTCTGCCCTTTGAGATTCTGTATTGCTGCTGATGGTTTCCTCAAGCCTAGGTATTGACTTCATAATTTCTACTCTGAAGTCTATCTCTGACATCTTGCTTATATTCATATCCATTAGGTCTGCAGGAGAGGCCATTGTCTCTGGTTCTTTTCTTTGTTGGGAGTTCCTCCTCCTATTCATTCTGTTGAGCGGTGTTTGAGGGGTGGTTGAGGGTTGAGGTACAGAGTCCAAAATATCAACCACAATCCAGGCAAGATGCACCCTCGTGACCACCGGAGATTTTCCGCTTGTAGAGATCCAGATATATATTCTTACATCTCATGCTGATTTTGTGGGTGTTCAGAATGGCTTGGTAGATACAAGCTAAATTCAGGGGACCTGTTGAAATGGAACACCCTACTCTTCCACCATCTTGCCCCTCCTCCTGCCCAACTTTCTTAATGCAGCAGCTCCTCACCCCAGAATCCCAGCAAGAAAGCCCAGAAGGTCTTTGGCCCAAACTTGTGCCCCAGAAGGCAGCACCTGTGGCCCAATGAGGAGGTGAACTCAAATCACTAAATTCTACTCCTGAAACTAATATCATACCATATGTTAACTGGAATTTAAATAAAAACTTCAAATAAAAAAAAAAACCACAATGAGATATCACCTCACACCTGTCAGCATGGCTAAAATCAAAAACACAAGAAGCAAGTGTTGGCAAGGATGTGGAGAAAAAGGAACCTTCATGCACTATTGGTGGGGATGCAAACTGGTGCAGCCACTGTGGAAAACAGTATGGCTCTTTCTCAAAAATTGAAGATAGAACTACCATGTGATCCAGTAGTCACACTACTGGGTATTTACCAAAGAATATGAAAATGCTAATTCAAAAGGATATATGCACCCCTATGTTTATTGCAACATTACTTACAATAGCCAAAGTATGGAAACAGACCAAGTGTCCATTGATAGATGAATGGATAAAGAAGATGTAGTATATGTATATACACTCAATTTCTATACAGCCATAGAAAAGAATGAAATCTTGCTGTTTGCAACAACATGGTTGTAATGCTAAGGGAAATAAGCCAGTCAGAAAAAGACAAATACCATATGATTTCACTCATATGTGGAATTTAAGAAACAAAACAAACAAAGGGAAAAAAGAGAAAAACTAAAAAATAGACTCTTAACTGAAGAGAACAGATGGTTACCAGAGGGGAGGGGGATGGACAGAGATGGGTGAAATAGGTGAAGGGGATTAAAATGTACATTTATCTTGATGAGCACTGAGTAATGTACAGAATTGTTGAATCACTGTATTGTACATCTGAAACTAATATAACACTGCATATTAACTATACTGTAATTAAGATAAAATTTTTAAAAAGAAAATTGAAAAAATACAAACTAAAGATAATTGCTACTTTATTTTTTTCTCAGTTTTCCTCTTCCCTTTTTTTTTTTCCCTTCTCCTTTTCCTTCTTTTTACTGCCTGTGACAAAGTTACCTTGTGCTTTACATAAGCAACCAACTGTAGTATTATGACTAGAGTTTTGGGAGATATTCTTTACAAATGGAGACTCTGGCTGCCCTTGGCATTTGAAGAGCCATGACAGAAACAAAGAATAAATAGGGAAAATGGGCAGGGGACATGAATAGACATTTTCCCAAAGAAGACATACAGACACCCAACAGACACATGAAAATATACTCAACATCACTAATCATCAGGGAAATAGAAATCAAACCATAATGAGATATCACCTCATACCTGTCAGAATGGCTATTAACAAAAAGACAAAAAATGACAAGTGTTGGTGAGGATGTAGAGAAAAGAGAACTATTGTGCACTGTTGGTGGGAATGTAAATTGGTGCAGCCACTACAGAAAACAGTATGGAGGTTCCGCAAAGAATTAAGAACAGAACTACCATATGATTCAGCTGGGCATCTGTCTGAGGAAAACAGAAACACTAATTCAAAAACAAATATGCACCCCTGTGTTCATCACAGCATTATTTACAATAGCCTAGATATAGAACAAACTAAGTGTTCGCCAATGGATAAATGTGTAAAGATGTGGTGTATATATACAATGGAACGTTATTAGCCACAAAAAAATGAAATCTTGCCACTTGCAACAATATGAATGGACCTTGAGGGTATTATGCTAAGTGAATAATAAGTGAAACAGAAAGACAAATACTGTATGATTTCACTTATATATGAAATCTAAAAAAAGGAACAAATGAACAAATAAAACAAAACTCGTAGGAGAGGAGGGGAGATAAAAGAGTGAGTGAAATGAGTGAAGGGAATCAAAAGGTACAAACTTCCAGTCGTAAAATAAATAAGTCATAGGAATGTCATGTATAGCATGGTGATTATAGTCAATAATATTGTGTTTCATATTTGAAAGTTGCTAAAAGAATAGACCTTAAAAGTTCTCATCATATATGTCTACGAGGAAAACTTTCTCAAACATACTAATTTTGCCTTAGGTAATTTCAAACAAGGATCCATACTGGGGTGCATGGGTAGCTCAGTCGGTTAAGTGTCTGACTCTTGATCTCAGCTCAGGTCTTGAGCTCAGGTCTTGATCTCAGGGTAATGAGTTCAAGCCCCACATTGGGCTCCATGCTGGGTGTAGAGCCTACTTCAAAAAAAATTTAAATAGGATCCATAGTAAGAAGAGAGGACTTGTATGAATTGTGGAAGTAGTCGAGAAATGCCATGCTTCAGAGCACTGCTGAACAGGAAAGAAGAAGAATTGATGTTTGGTGGTGATGATTCCATGGGAATATATATATGTCCAAACTCATCAAATTGTGTATATTAAATCTGTGCAGTTTGGGGATATCAATGATACCACAATAATGCTGGGGTGTGTGGGGGGGTGTTTTTTTATTTTATTTATTTATTTGAGAGAGAGTGAGCGAGAGAGAGAGAGAGAGAGAGCACAAGCTGAGGGAGGGGCAGAGGGAAAGAGAGAAGCAGGCTCCCTGATCAGCAGGGAACCTGACATGGGGCTCAATCCCAGGACCCTGGGATCATAACCTGCGGCGAAGGCAGACGCTTAACTGACTGAGCCACCCAGGCGCCCCTAAAGCTAGTTTTTTTTAATGGAAAAAAAAATGTTCTCATCATAAGAAAAAAAACATGTAACTACATGTGATGATGGATGTTAATGAGACTTATTGCAGTGCACAAAATATACAAAAATCAAATCATTATGTTGTACACCTGAAACTAATAGAATGTTAAATGTCAGTTATACTTCAATATAAAAAAAAGAATAAATAGGGAGCGTTCTAGTATCTTTTCTTCTAGGGAAGAAAAATAGTGATAGCATATGGCCTCAATGTGTTAATTAACCCGATTGTGGTAATCATTCCACAAAGCATGCATATGTCAAATCATCATGTTTGTACAATTTAAAATGTATAATTTTATTTGTCAATTGTACCGCAATAAAGCTGAAAATTAAAAAAAAAAGAAGTACTCAGTTCAGCAACACATATACTAGAATTGGAATGATATGGAGATTAGCATGGCCTCTGAGCAAGGATGACACGTAAATTCATGGAGCATTCAATATTTTTTAAATAAGTCATGGGATATAAGGTAAGCATGGTGACAATAGTAATAATGTATATTTGCAGGTTACTGAGAGAGTAGATCTTCAAAGTTCTTATCACAAGAAAAAAAACTGGTAACTATGTGTGATAATGGATGTTAACTAGACTTACTGTGGTGATAATTTCATAATATATTAAAAATATCAAATCATTATGTTGTACACCTGAAACTAACATAATGTTACATGTCAGTTATGTCTCAATATAAAATCTAAAAAAATAAGAATACGGTCTCATAAAGTTAAAACCCAGAGCATAAAGCTGACCTCAAAAAAATCAGTCTCCACCCATGTAATCAAAATCATAAGTTATTTCCAGCTCCTGCTTTTCTCATTCACATCCACTCATCCCATGCACATCGCACACACACACACACACACCAAGTTAGGAGCCAGGGCTAAAGGGAAATGAAGGTCCTGCCTCAGGTTAGGAGCATGAGTCAAAATGAACTGGGCTCTGGCCCTAACTCTGCCACCTCACCGATGAGTTCCCAGACATGTCTAAATTTCCATTTCCTCAACTAGCAAGTGAAAAGAATAGGTCCCACCTCGGAGTAGTGAGGATTATTCTAGGTAAGGCATTGAAGAACTCGGCAAGGTATGTGGCATGTTAATTACCAGTTCTCATTCAACGACGGCCATTAGACATACTTATATAATTACTTCTGATAAAGAAGTAAACTTAGAGTCACACCAATGACTTTTATTTAAAATGATTTGCACGGTTGATGTGGAAGAAGAGTTAGTGAAGACGGGTGGGTGGCTCTTTAAATATCTTTCTTTACATTTTTAAGAATCACTCATTCTATTAAAATACCTTTCATTCTCCTTATTCCCATAAAAGGACAACATAGCACATCACACTCTTGACTAAGACATCAGAAGCAGTTGGAGTCGAGGGCGAGTCATCTTGGGGAGCAGCTGCACCCACCCCCCACCGCAGTCACTCAGCAGCTGCGGACCCTCGTCACAGCTACCACCACCTGGCCTGGCGTACTGGGACCCAAAACCCACAGTGGTATCTGGAGACATGATGTGGAAACAAAATACTATTTGGGCTCTTTTTCAAGCAAGGGGGACATGTATGCTTCTCCGTGTTCTTCCTTCCTAGAGTTCCTTCTTTCCTCCACTTTCTTTCGAGATTTTATCTCCATCCTCAGGCATTCCCTTTCGCTTCTCTCCTTTCTGCTCTCAGGTCCCTGCAAGAGAAAGGTCAGAAAAAAGGCGGAGAAATGTGCTGACAGCTGACAACAAGCCACATTTCTCCTAACTCAGAAATGAAGAAAGCCCTGGCCATTTAGTAGACTTCCACATCTTAGCTTCTCATAATAAATTCACAGGAGCCCAGGGGTGTTGCTAAAGGTTTTAGTCATAAATAAAAGGAATGGGGCCTTGGGTGTCGGCAGAAGGTCTAGGGAGGAAACTCAACCCGTACACAGCCCTGAGGTATAGAGGGATGTGATTCCACGGGATATGATTAATAGTCTCCTGGTGCTTTCTGAAAAGGAATATGGCAAGTGAATGATATATGGGATGATTCTAACCTCCCAGTGTCTACTTCTTTAATTACATTAACAGGAGGGTTTGCCTGCAGTTCTAATGTGAGGACTATGTGAAGAATGAAGTGCTGAGGAAATGACATCCAAGCACATTACCATTCCCCAGCTGGTTGCCCAGGGGTCCACATTCACTGGTTTATTGAGCACACACGACTGTTCTAAGATCAGGAGATACAGTACTAACCAAAGAAACCCTCCTTCTTCAATATTACCCCTAGGTGGAGAGTGACAGACAACCCATAAGCCTAAGAGGAAACAAGAACATCACAGACAGTGATAAGTGCAATGATAATGACCAAACAGGGTGGTGATATGATAGGGAAGTATGAGGTGGGAAGGGGGAAGGCTTCTCTCCTTTCCATGGTCAAGGAGTGTCTTTCGAAGGAATTACTGACAAAAGAATGGCATTAATTAAGGTGGTGATGGCATCTACTTACACTTCTATTTTTAAAAATAAACAAATAACATCATGACTCTCCCCCTCCTCCATTTGAACGGGAAACGCTGGGGAAACGCCTGAGTGGCTGTCAAGTGAGTATGCGCTGCGATGAGTGCCCGTCTTGACTCCACCCTGCAGGCTGAGTCATGAGGGTGTCTGGTTACTGCCGCAGTGTCAGCTACTCTTCAGTGCTAAATCGTTTTTATACCTAGATTGTTTGATTTCTATCTGTACTGGTCCAGTGGCCAGAGTCACAAAGAGAAACAAATGAAGCTAAGATACAAGTTAAGAGAAACTTAAAAATTGTGTTAGTTCGGTTAAGTGTGCCCTCGGATTATTTTCATTAGCCCTACCGTCGTATTAGATCATCAGCCTGATCAAAGTGCCTACGTAGCAGTCATGAATATCTCCAAAACCTATAAGAACAGTATAAAAAAGAGGAAATATAGGGATAGTATTTTCAAAATAGTGATGGCTTTTCCCTCATTGAAAATAAAGACTATCTGAGAAATGCTTGTAAGTAATGAACTGAAATCTTTTTTCTTATCTCATTGTTTAGAAACAAAATGTAAAAAATTATCAAAATAAGACAACTGAGGTTTTCAATACCAAAATGAAAGAATTTAATGTTGTTGGTCATGATCAGGTCACAAAATTACCTTCAGATCTTTTTGATGCTAAAGGATATAAAATTTTAATCTACACATTACTCTACATTTGGCCCCCAATCAAAATATAAATCAGTTTTAGATTTGCTGATGAACTACACTTTTTAGTGTAGTTAGCTTTAGAAACGTATGTCAATTGTTAAATAAGAACAAGTTTTAAACTATATGTATGTTCTAAACTTTTAATTTTACAAAAGGATAAACTATAAAATACTCTTTAAAATTGATATAAAATATTTAATAAAATTATCTATCCTCTATGTTTATATATGTAATATGAAAAAAATTAAATGATTTTGTAAATTCCTAGCAGGTTTCTAGCTATTATATGGAACTGTGAGAAGAGTTCTTGAGTCAAGAAGTTGAAAATTCTAAATTGATTGCCTTGGCACTCAAAAGGAAGAGCATGGGAAATGAAATATTCGCTAACATTTGCTATTTTAGGGATAATGTGATGAGTATCTCTTTAAATTAGAGAACTGATTTCATGTTCACACACTGTTAGGGCTTATATTATTAGCAAATGGTATCATGCAAGCAGTTACGTAAGATGTGTTGTTATATGAAATTTTTTCTGAGGACATCAGAATCAACAAAGAACAGTTCAGATTAAAATTTTTTTCAAAATACACTTATACCGTAACTTGCTCCAGAAAAAACTGATATGTCTCCTGAATTAATATAATTAATGACTTGAACATGTAATTTTAAAACAGGAATTTGTGCACTCCTGTTATATTCCTGCTGAAAGTTCATAATCTAAATCTAATCATGAGGAACTATCAGATAAACCCAAATTAGGCATCATTCTAAAAGATAACTGGCCTGTACTCTTCAGATGTCAGTGTCGTGAAAGACAAGGAAAGACTGAGGGACTGTTCCAGAATAAAACCAATGAAAATTGGTTGCCACACATGATCTAGAATTTCACTATAGAGAATATTATTAAGACAACTGGTAAAATGTGAACGAGATCAATAAATTAGATATAAAAGTATTATATTGGTGTTGATTTCCTGAGTTTAATTATTGTACTGTGTTTCTGTAACAGAATGTTCTCCTGCCCTTGTTTGGGGGGTTGGAAGAGGAGAGAGGATATAAGTAAATATAACACATTAACATTTGGAGGAAATCTAAATGAAGAATGGGTTTTTTTGTACTACTCTTGAGATACTGTTCTAAGTCTGAAACCATTTTTTTAAAGAAACAATATAAAGAAAAGACAAAACAGGAACTCTTAATTAGATTTAGGTATGGTAACATCATTAGTTTTTGCTATAGTGTTCAACGATTCATTAGTTGCACATAACAACCAGTGCCCTATTCCTCTTTTGATCAGGTGGAGAGAGCGGCCTACTGAATGGGGAATCATACACAGGGTCACTCTCTGATAAAAGTGAGGTGCCACCTATGAGGCAAAATGCATGGAGACAGTCCCAACAGCCATCACTGCTAAGCAGAAAGCACTGTGTTCAGATGGGCAATGAGCTAGGAGGCAGCCACACGTCTTCCTCTGTACATCCACAGAACACAGCTCAAGAACCAGGTGGCAATACACCTGGTCACTTATTTATTCTGCCTAGTACATGGCAGAGACACATTATTATTCCAAAATAAAACAAAAAAACAAAAAAAAAGAAAAAAGAAGTTATTTTGCTCAAGGCCACTCAGTGAACATGTTGCAGAGTTCAAAAACTATCCCCAAATTAACTGATCTCTAGTCTATCACTTTATGTATCATCAATGGAGTTTCCACTCTTCCCCCACTTCATACCTGTCTCTCCTTTGTGTTTTACTTAGACTCCCATAGCCCACTGTGAATGCCTGGACAGCTCATACTCCTGGATACTTACTAATGTTTAGAGAATTCCTTCCACGTACTTTTTAGAAGTACAGGGGACGGTGCCTGGGTGGCTCAGTCAGTTAAGCATCTACCTTCAGCTCAGGTCATGATCTCTGGGTCCTGGGATCAAGTCCCACAGAAGGCTCCCTGCTCAGTGGGAAACCCGCTCCTCCCTCTCCCTCTTTCATTCCCCCAGCTTGTGCTCTCTTTGTCATTCACTCTCTCTGTCAAATAAATAAATAAAATCTTTAAAAAAAATAGAAGTACAGGGGAACACACCACCATCATACACTATTTGCTACTGGATTAAATATGAAAGGACAGGAACAGTTGGGGTAGTTTTTCCTTCTTCAAATAGTGAAAGAACAAGTCACAATTACTTATAAGAGTGACAAAAATTGTCTCAAAGAACCAGAGGACCTCAGTGACAAAAACATTTCACCTACGGTTCTCCAGGAATTCTTCCTACACCAGGTATTTCCAATAAAAATAATAATAAAATTTATATACATCTGGGCTATCTAAAACTGTCATTTTTCAAACACCTCATCACTAGGCTGTAAATGAAGAAGTTAGATTTGTTCTCCTCAAACTTGGGGAGGATGAACCGTTTGGGTTTCCTTTTCTAAAGTGGTTAAATATTCAATAATTCTGTTACGTACCAAAGAGACAGAGCGTTTGGTTCTAAAGCACAGTTGCTGTTCAAAGGACTCTGAAAATGCTTGAATTTTGGAGTGGGCTCTTCCTTTTGATTCCAGTGGCTCCTTGAATGACTCATCTGCTGAGCATTTTCTGTAATCCAGCGTGCGGGTATGGCATCGAAATCCCTGGTCCTCATGAGAATGCCTTCTGCGATGGCTATCAGACGATGTGATTCTGGGAAGCGCAGGAAACTGGGAATACAGAATAAAAATTTTTTGCAATATAAAGAGACTGTACAATATTAGCACAGGGACAGAATATCCATAAATTACCAACTAAACAAATCTCATGTTGAACTGAAATTTTATTGTTTTGATCAGTAGGGCCTTCCTCCTACAATGAAGTAGGGTCATTAGTTAAAACATTAAGTAGAACTTCCCAAGACTAGCTTTGTGCATCCTTCAGCATTAGGGTAGAATAATGAAGCATTCCAAGCTTTAAATTGATATGTAAAAATAAATTCTGAAATTATAAAGAAAAAACTGTAATGAAGCCATAAATGTTTAAGAAATAATGCAAAGGTGAATATTTATGTGATTTCTATATGGAGAAAGAACTTCTAAGCAAAAGAACAATGGGAAAAGTCATAAGGAAAAAAATTTACTACATAAAAATAAAGCCAATGTGCATCACAAGCAATATAAACAAAATTAATGGTAGATTTTTAAATTTTAAAAATATTTGCTACATGTCAGTAATCTTTAATAGATATCCTGAAAATAAATAAGTATATCTCACACGCATACAGGCAAACATAGAGGCCATATAATACAATAACACCAATGTTAAAGTCATAATTAGAAAATAATTAAAGGACAGACAGCTCAGAAAGGCAATCTTGAAAGAAATGTTCTCTCAATTTCTCTCGCTTCCCAACCCACTCCAATCTAGCTTTTGCACCCAGGACTGATTTTGGTCAGGATATTGACTCAATGTCACCAAATTCTGTGCACTTTTGGTCTTTAATCATTCGGTAGCATTCAATCCAGTAGCCCGTGTGGCCCCCCGGAAACAATCTTTCCTTGTCTTCTACCACTGCATCCCCGAGGGTGATCTTTCTGCCACTGTGTTTCAGATTAGACCTTTTTGCTCACTTCTCCTCCTAACTGTTCATAACTGTTGGGGTTCCTCCAGGTTCTAAATTAGTCTTCCTTCCCTTCTTATACTGTCTCCCTAAATATCTCATCCTCAGGCTTCAATTTCTAGCTATCATCTGATTTCCTAATTTATATTGTTAGCCCAGACATCTCCTCTGAGTTTCTGCCCCCTCAAGTTCCCTCGTAGTATCCCACTGGCACTCAGCCTGACTTGTGCAAATCTGAACTCATCATTTCTCCTCCCCAAACCTGCTCCTCACGTGTGCCCTAACTTAGAAGATGGCATCACCATTCACTCACTCAGATCCGTAATTCAAGCCATTCTCTTGCCAAGCCAGTAGATTCCATCTCTCAAATGTCTCTCAAAAACTATCTACTCTTTTCCAGCGTCACTCTTACTACCGTAATCCAAGCCACCCAGATTATTTTTCACCCAGATTATAGAAGCAGCCTCCCCATTGTGAATATCCTATATCCACTCTTGCCCATTTATTTCGTCGTTCCCACAACAGCCAGAGTAGTTAGAGCACTGACCAAGTCACATCTGATTGCTTTTTATTTTGTACCTCATCTTGCACCACGCACACCTTCAGTGACGGCCTCACTGGTTAGTCACTTCCTCTAGCTCACTTGCTCCTACCCAACACAGGCACTTTCACAGGGGGTCCTCTCAGCTCATGACCACTCACCACCCCACCCCATTACCCCAGGGAACGGCTAATCTCAACTTCAGTCACTCTGCACTTCCATAGAAACACTTTCCTACCACCCTGGGGGGCTCGGGTGCCAGTTAGATGCCCTGCTGGGGTCTCCTACTTCTCCTTTATGATACTTATCATGACCATAATCAATATTTTGGGTAATTTTGTTACATGTCTCTCATCCATTAGACTATATGCCCCATCACATCAAGGGCTACGTGTCATTCTCTGCTAGAATCCCAGTATGCAGCACTTTGCCCTATTCATAACATGAGTTCATTAAATATATAGCACCTGGCTGGCTCAGTCAGAAGAGCATGTGACTCTTGATCTTGGAGTTGTGAGTTTGAGCCCCACATCAGGTGTAAAGATTACTTAAAAATAAAATCTTAATTAAAAAAATGTATATATATAAGATGAATAAATGTATAAAGAATGAAAGAAAAAGAAATACCAACTGGTAAAAAATTGTGCCTACTAGTAGTCAAAAATTATGGAAAATGAAATAATATACAATTTCGTCTTTCAGGTTAGCAAAAAAAAAGAATGTTATTTAATGGTACCAACACTGGCAAGAGTGCAGGGAGATAGGCACTTGTCTTCCTTGCTGGTAGGACTACAAATACGTACATCCTTCCTAGAAAACTGTTGGAAATACGTGTCAGAGGCCTTAAAATACTCCCCCCTTTGGATCTATCCATTGCATGTTGTTATTTGCTGAATTGTATTCCTCTGCCCCAAATTCATATGTTGAAGTCTTATGTGAGTACATCTATACTATACATCTATAACTCTATTTGGAGGTAGGGCCTCTAATGATTAAGTTGAGACCATTATAGTGGGTCCTACTGGTTTGGCTGATGCTCTTATAAGTGAAAGAAATTTGGATACACAGAGAGACACCAGGAATATGCTCACACAGAGGAAAGACCACGTGAGGACACAGCAAGGTGGTCATCTGTAAGCCAAGGAGAGAGGCCTTGGAAGAAACCAAACCTGCTGACACCTTTATCTCAGACTTCTAACTGCCAGAACTGTGAGAAAACAAATTTCTGCTTTAAGTCACCCAGTCTGTGGTATTTTGTTATGGCAAACTAACACACATATCTAGAAACTTTCTATCAAACAATAATCAAAAATATGGTTAAAGACTTGTAAAGCTACTAAAAGATAGGAGGTAAATTTGTGCATGTTTTTCCATTTGTTATAGGTAAGACATGGTACTTGGTGCTTTGGATGAATTGGGAAGCCAAACAGGCACAGTGTCCCCCTCTTGGAGATTATGTTGGGAGATGGACATTAAACAAATAGGGCACATGCCTACAGCCTTGGCCAAACGCTATAAAGGAAAAGTTCAAGGTGCCTAGAGAGGATAGAACAAGGTAAACTTATGTATGTTCGGGTGGGTGTTGGAGTGGCTAGGAGGGTCAGGGGAGACTTTTGTGAAGCTTTGATGATTAAGATACAATCTGAAGGATGAGCAGGGTTAATTAGGGAACAGGGAACACGTTTCTGCCTCAGGATGAGCCCCATATGTTCAGACGCCCTGCCACAGAAGAGCTTGCTAGAGTGGAAGGAAAAGAAGCCTGTTGAGCATGACCGTCTTGGAGGAGGGAGGGAGGGGCAGGGCTTGAAGTAGGGTAGTATCATAAGATGGGTAATATATACCCAAATGCCTTGAAAGTTTTTCTTTGTGCTGTGGGATTTTTTATTTTTGTTTTAGTATTTTCCAAGTTTTCTGCAGTGATGGCGTATTATATAATCAGGAAAAAAATGATACTTTCAAAAATTGAGAATGAGACACAGAAGGACAAATACTGAATGACTGCACTTACATGAGGTATTTAAAATCGTCAAACCCAAAGAAGCAAGAAATAGAATGGTCTCCGAGGCCTGAGAGAAGGGGGAAACGGAAGTCACTAATCATTGGGTATGAAATTCCAGTTAGGCAAGACGAGTGAGTTCTGGAGTTGTACTGTACAGCACTGTGCTTCTCGTTAACTTAAATGAGAACTTAAAAATCTGCCGAGAGGGTAGATCTCACGTTAAGTGCTCTTACCACAATAAAACTTGAAAAATAAAACTTAAAAATTTGAGGCTGGGAATGAAATGAGGATGTTATTCAAATGTTCTCTTCCATTGAGAGGCCTAAAAAGAATGGCAAGTGTTTTATCACAATATATAGAGAGTATAAACTTAATAATCTCCTATCAGATAGGTCTTTTGGTTCGTTTGTTGTGGTGTGTGACTTTGTGGGAAACAGGCTCAAAGAGCTCTCTCATTGATTACAGGGAGAACTCCCATTTTTAAATATGTTTACGTACCATGCAAGCTCTACTTTTGGGATTTTATATGCCCTTCCAATGGAATTTTCCTGACAAAGACACGAAATAGTGCCCTTCATACATAGCTTGCTTTGGCCAAGTATGCACTTGTCACCCGCCAGCCATGGACCAGGCCTATAGCTCTCCCTCCCACACTATGAGGCAGGTTCTGCCCTGTGGAATGGGATCCCTTCACTCTGAGCTCACCAGCTGGGGTCCCAGACGACAAAGCCACAAACACAAAGGGCGCTGCAGGGGCCATCTTCAGAGCAGTGACCACCCTGACATGCCTTACAGAAGAGTGTGTTCAGCACCACAGCTGTTTCCACTGCGACCCCAGAAAACAATTCCTGTCAAAGAAAAAACCCTCTGCACTTTCCGACCCAAGGCATAGGTTCTCACTCAAGAAGAAATTAGTGGGGGGCGGGCAGCTCCTGGGTGGCTCAGTAGGTTAAGCATCTGCCTTTGGCTCAGGTCATGACCTCAGAGTCCTGGGATCAAGCCCCTTCTCCCTCTCTCTCTGCTGCTCCTCCCGATTGCGCGCGCGCGCTCTCTCTCTCTGTCAAATAAATAAATAAAATCTTTAAAAAAAATTAATGGGGTGACTGGCTGGCTCAGTCAGTGGAGTGCGTGACTCTTGACCTCGGAGTAGTGAGTTCGAGCCCCACGTTGGTTGAAGAGTACTTAAAAACAAAACCTTTAAAACATTTTTAAAAAATTGGTCACGTAATATTGTCTCCTGAAGAGTTTAACTACTTGATATTCTTTATCCTGGCTTTAACTGCAATCACCTTCAATTGTACCCGTCCTGCCCTCTGTGTAAATGGAAGTACCCAAGCCATCCATTAACAGCAAGTTAAGGAACAATGAGGAGAAAGTTCCAGGTGCTGGGAGAATAAGACCCATGTTGAGTCATAGTGTACCAGGCTCTCTGGGGACCACGTCCTTGATCTCTAACCTCAGAACAAATCCTGGAAGGGAGTCATTCTTCCCCTATTACAAATGAGGAAAATGAATCTTAGGTCAGCTAAGTGACTTGCCTAAAACTTATATGACTTAACTCAAGAGATAAAGTGGCATGCCTAAAAGTCACATCTATTTTTTGAAGTAATAATCTTAAACCTTTATCTTCAACAGCAGCAACAACTTCATTCTATTTCTATGTGAAATTTCCTGTAAATGTGACTGCTGACAATGACCAGTTATAACAGAATTCTATTACCAAACTAATAATAATTTGTAGGTCTTTAGGAATTAATGTAAAAGAATTTTATGTGAGGAATATTTTATAATGGAGTCTAATGCTATCATAAGAGCCAAGAGGGTTGTAAATTGCTATCTATGGAAACAGCATTGGGAGGAAAAAAAAACTCAAATGTTCAACTGGTAAACAGTAGAGCTCTTTTAGAAATAACAAAGGTCAGCTCAATACTATCCACAGAGGATATTCTAAACTATTGAGTAAAATATTTTTTTAATTGAGGAAATAAATAGACCCTGCTCTGTCAGACTGTTACTCAGTAAACCCTTGGGACACTGTCATCAAGACCCTAACATAACCCACAACTCGCTAAACAAAGGAGAGTGGTAGGTAGAGCTCCTTGGAGCTTACGGCACTATGCCTCATGCACCTGGAATCTTCTCCTAGGGAACAATTCAAGGACTTGTCTCGCTCACCCAGGAACTGGAGTAACCAAACTAAGTCCATCTAAACCACATGCCACTGAGATCATTCCAAATGACATTAAATGCGGTCTTGCACAGTAGTATTTTCATCACTAGTCCTCCACTGCCCAGTGATCATCATTCTTGGTATGGACACCGCTTAGCTCAAGCTGTCAGAACAAAATACCATAGACTGGCTGGCTGGTTTAACCAATAGAAATGTACTTCTCACAGTTCTGGATGCTGGGAAGTTCAAGATGAAGGAGATGGCAGATTTTGTTCCCAGTGAGAGCCTTCTTCCTGCCTTGCAGATGGCTACCTTCTCTCTCTGTGCTTGTCTGGTCTTTCCTCAGTGCACGGCAGTGAGGAGAGAGAGAGAGAGAGAAAGACAAGCTCTCTGGTGTCTCTAGGAATCCCATCTGATAGGGCCCCCTCATGAGCTCATCTACATCTCATTACCTCCCACAGGCGTCATCTCCACATACCATCCACTGTGGGGGTTAGGGCCAATCCTAACATCAGGACAGTAAAGCATATGAATTTGGTGGGGGTGGGGGAGACATTCAGTCCATAATAGAACATATGCCATATGCCAAACTTGAATATAAAATTACCTACTGTCTTCTCACTGTAGTATAAACAAGAAAGAAACATTAAAGACAATGAGGGAAAGGCAAAATGAAAGACTTTTTGCAGTAATTAACTGAAGCAACATCTGGGGAAAAAATCCAACTTTCAACACTTCCAGCACATAATAATAAGAAACACAGGTGCTTACTAGGTACCAGGCAATGTCCTAATTCCATTAGATAAATCACTCTTTGAATCTTCACTATACCCTTATGCGGTATCCACTACTACCATCGATCCCCTTTACGTATAGGGAATCTGAAGCAGAGAGAGGTAAGTGACTCAGTCAGTTATGCTGCTAGTGGTAGACCCTGCAAGGCTGCCTCCCTCCCCCACCCTTAGCCGCTTGACTCTGCTGCCTTCCCAGCAACTCCTCTACATCTAGTAGAAGAGAGAAAACAAACCCATAGAACATTACGCCAGAAGTCCTTCTGCAGAGTCGTTACTCTTGCGTGAATCTATCACTAGTTTCGGGGCACCTGGGTGTCTCCCTTGGTTAAGTGTCTGCCTTGGGCTCAGGTCATGATCTCAGGGTCCTGGGATCAAGTCCCATATCCGGCTCCCTGCTCAGCGGGGAGTCTGTTTCTCCCTCTCCCTCTGCCCCTCCCCCCAGCTTGTGCTCTTTCTCTCTCTCAAATAAATATATAAAATCTTAAAAAAAAAAAAAACTATCACAAGTTTCATGTTGGGGATTAAGGCATTGTCTCCTATTGAAATGAACTAAAAATTTAACCTCAAAAACAAGAAACTACATTAGTCATGAAACTTTAGGGTATTCCCTCTCTTCAGGTTTGTGAGAAATCCTCTAAGGGGACCATGCCCCACCCTGTCCATGGAGTGAGCAACTGCAGGAGAACCACCCCTGCAGTGAGATACTGTAATGATGAGAGTGTGTAGCCATGAGCATGACCTATGCAGGTCATTCAGGGATAAAACTAAAAATTAAAAATATCTTCTACTGCTTTAAGTTGAGAATATGAAGAGAGAATACAAAAAATGGTTAAAGGTGATTATTTTTTAAAAGAAAAAAAGTCCTTTGGGTACACACAGGTAGAGACTCATATTATATCCCCTCAAATGATATCATGTGGGCAAGCACGTACTGTGCCTACCCCGGAACACAGAGGAAGCACTGGAAAAGTCCGTCGGGAGTTAGCAAAGCCCTAGGCCAGGTGACTCAGTTCCTCCTGGGAGTCCTTTCATTTAGCATAATCCTCCCTTCCACCAGGCCCAACAATGTTAAGAGAACCATGCTAAGCTGAAGAAGATGACTAGAGAGCTGCATAGACTAAAGTATTAAAAATCCACTTTCAATGAGCAGAGTAAATAAGGAATATGGGAACCGTTTTACTTCAAGTTTGTATTCATGTGGTGCTGGAGGTAGAAGGCATATCCATTCACTTCATGAAAGAGACTTCATATTACTGTCCTTTTTTCCCCCTGAGAACATCAGGACAGTAAAGTTAGATTTTTTTAATTTACTTTAAATCAGCTATCACGATTATTATACTGAGTCTTGTCAAAAAGTAGTGTTCTCCGAGAAGGACCAAGCTTTACCCCTTGTCTGCCTTGTTCTTTCTGCCAGATTTGTATTTTCCACTAGACCAGAAGTTCCACAAGCACAGAGATCATGTATGTCTTCTTGTACCCTCTAAGCCTATAGTGCCTAGCGTAAGTGACGCCTGGCACATAGTAGGTGTTCAATAAATATGTTCAATGAACCAAGCCTCCATTGCTATGGTTTTGCAGGAATCATGAGGCTAAAAGCCATTTTAGAAACCACATTCAAATGGGAAAGGAAGGGGAAGCTCTTCTCTTCCTATGCATGTAATATATAGATGAAAATAGGTTATTAATAGGTTGTGGGGGGAAGACCTTAGATGGGAGCAGTGGGGAGAGAAGAAAAGAGACAAGGCTAAAAGTAAGCTTTTCAAGTTATTGATTGAGCTCAAAGCAAAACACACGCACACAAATGAAAACCTATCTCTTATCTCTAAAGTAAGAAAAAGCTGAGCACATTTTAGAGTTAGAAAAGCTAAGTATCTAACTATAGGCTTTCGTCATAAATATATGGTGTTTTGTGACTGGATCTGGGCATTCAGAGCCCTGACTATTTCCAGGACTCTGCCCACGTCGCCCTGGGTCCCCTGCTCTGTGTTCTACACTCACACTCTCTCTACTCTACTCGGCCAGGTGCTCATTTTTATTCCATGCTTTGTCTCCTTAAATAAACACATACTTTCTGCATGTAGTCTGATAATTGTGGAATTCACTGTTGACTTAGAGAATCTAAGCAGGTTAATTCAGGCAAATGCTCGAAGCGAGTATGAGCAGGAAGAGATATACAGACCCTGTTAGAAATGCCATACATAACAAATCTTGCTAGTCCCCATAGTTTAAGGCAAACAACATTGCAACCTAAAACTGGATTCCCTAAAAAGGGTGGATTATCTCTGGTTTAAAAGTCTAAGAGATGCTAAAATGTATTCAACAAAACTGTATTTTATTAGTCATGTTTCTTCCTTTGTTTTTGTATTTTCAACAGTTCTAAAGGGTTGTTGAGATAAATAGCTAATCACAGTTTTTCTCTTTGTTTCTCCCTGGTTCTCACTATCTGGAAACTGGAAACTAATTGTACGTCTGGTTCACACATTGTGAATACCTCACTTGGAGCGGAACGTAAGAGACTAAAATGAGAGTATGATAAGCAGGCGTTTATCTACAACAAAATCACGGACTCTTAGAGCAAGAAGAGCTCCCGGAGATCACCCAGTCCAGCTCTCTTCTTTTTTACATAAGGAACCTGAAGCTCAAAGAGCTGTTGAAACTTGCCCTTTGTGCCTCAGTGCGCATTTGGTAAGAAATCTATCCTCAAATATTTGTGTCTTAAAGAGGTCTTATTCCTCAAATTTGCTGGTCACTGGGAGTAGAAGACATTGCCATGCCCACTGTAATATCCCTCACAGGCATTTTGCATCTGGGAACTCTGAGGCTAAAACTGAAATAAAATAACATTGCCCCAAAACATACGCGGTTCTGGGGTCGACAGAAGCAGAAGTTTGGGGAGGTATTCTCTATAGCTGGAGTCCTAAGTGACTTGTGAAAAAGAAAACCTATATCCTTGCTGTGTAATGTGAAGCAGGGGACGCAGGTCTCTGCTGCAGGGTCTTCTAGCCCTGCCGTTGAGCAGAGAGAACCTCCGCCTGAGCCTGCTGCTGAGACCTCACTGGTCAGCCCCCCCCCCCAACCCGTTCTGTTCTCAGGAGCTTTCTCCTGCTTGCATCCTGCCCCCTAGACACTGGGTGCTCTGTTTCCCTATGGAACAGTAGGGCTGAGAGCAGAAAAATTTTGGTTCCCTCTCCCCTCGGGAAACCCAAGGGGAACCAGAATTAAAAGGATATCAAATTTATCAAAGGTAGTGATTTATTATGTGGAATCCTCAGTTCTTCAGAGGTCATCAAATCTCAGAGCTATTTTCAGTATTTCAAAAAAGACTCGGAAATCACACATTGACCCACGCCTGATGCTGCACAGACTAATTTATAACATTAAGTTTCTTTCCTTTGGCTCGAGTCATATTAACCCTCAGGAAGATTGTCTCGGGTTTATCACGAGCTCTGAATAGTAGTTAAAGATATCTTAGGATACTAAAAATGAAGAAATCTTTACCTAATAAATGAAATTCAGGTCCCCTGAAGGACAAGATAAAATAATAAAAGGGACTTTTGTGGGTATAAAAAGGTTTAGAAGTACTGATTTTTAAACAAAGAAGATTTTATACCAAAGGCTTCTTCAAAAATGATCTAATAGAAATCCCCTCCCCTAGTCCAGCTCTCCCCTGGTTCTCTGATCATAACTCACTGGGCAGGGCAGGGAGGTTTTCCTGTAAGTGGCGTCTTGTGATCCGTGACGGTCCCGGAGTCCTCTCTCATTTTCTTCTATCCAGCTGTGACCCCAGAAGCTGCTCATCCATTTGGCAAAAGACACATCATCATCATCATCATCTTTGTGCTCCATGGGTAGCGGATTCAAATTATCGAAGGCCTGTCCCTAAATTTGAGAGAAAGAAATATCATCCAACAGGGCTGACTTGATGAAACCCAGGATCTACCCCAAAAGACAAAATGAAACTGGTATTTTTGAATGTTCTCCGATAATGGGATTCTTAAGGGAGAAAGATTTACTAAACAACCACTTCACCATCAGGCAGCCTCGGGGAATGTCTATTTATAAATTGTGCAGCCCACATTCCCTCCCCTCCCCCTGTCTTTTTAAATTGAGGCTTTTTAATCCTTCCATTGCTGGGGCTTGTGCCTCCAAGCCTAAGGGTGGGAAGCACAGTCCACAGCCTGGTTTTCCCTGTGCTTTGCTGCCGGTGGCATGTGATGGCATCTCCAGCTGTCAATAATGATGGAGCATGACCCTTACAATATGCTTGTCAGCTCCAGGCTAGCTCTGAAATGGGGCCACTTACAAGGGACAGACTGACCACTGCCTGCAAGATGGCCAGCTATTGGCATGTTATATCTACTGCTAGATATACTCCTAATAAATAAAATTGATATTGATACAAAAATCCAGCTCTTGGTTTTAAAGGAACAGTTTTTTAATTGATGTATTATTTATATCTGTATAAATAGTGCATGGATAATGTACAAACCTTAAGCATACAGTCTGATGAATTTTTACATACATATGCCTATACCTAACCACCACCATGCAGGTGAAGAAGACATAACACATTTTCAGCACCCCAGCTGGCTCCCTTTTTCCTTCTTCCAATCTATCCTCCCTCCAAAACGTTATGACTTCTGACCGCTGTTGCTATAGATTAATTTTACCTGTTATTGAACTTTCTTTCAATGGAATTATACAGAATGTATTATTTTGTGTCATTCAACATTATGTTGGTGAGATTTAGCCATATTTTTGTGCTAATGGTAGTTGATACTTTACAGTACTACACTGTATGAATATCCCACATTTAAAAAAATTCAGTCTACTACTGATAGTCATTTGGGGTTGTCATTTGGGTTGTTTCCAGGTGGGAAATAAATATTATATATATATTTTAGTGGGCTTTTTTTTTTGAAATAACAGGACTAATAAATTAAGCCCCTCCTTTGTGCCAGGTATGAAGTGGAATATCTTACATATGGTATTTTCATTATGACAACACTGTGACTGGGAGATTTGTACCTCATTTTATAGATAAGGACATTGAGATTCAAATAGATCACCACTTGCCTGAAGTGAACTTACTACTAAGCAGCACAGCCAAGTCTGAAGCACGGAGTAGAATAATGAAGTCCAGACTCTTTCCACCATTCCACCAGTATTCCAAGAAACCTTTGATAAAGCTTGCATTCTTAGATGGAGGTATTCCTGACTGTTTTCTATATGTAAACTCTTCCTAGAGCTACAAAAAGAGGGGCTTAATAATTGTGATCAGTGTTCCTAGAGCATGGTACCACAATTTCTAAGTTACTAAGGGAAAGTAACCAAAGCATAAAAGAGCTTGCAACATTTTTATTTCTTGTTTTAAATAGTGAGAGATACAGGCTTGTTACTTTGTAATATTTTTATTACAGAATGCAGAAAGCCTGTTTTCCAATGACCCAGATGAGAAAGGAAAAGTTATAACTATATAACCGTATGCCACCACTGTTGATTGTTAATAAAGAAAGAAAGGTAACTTCTGTTGGGGAAGCAGGAGCAGGTATGTCCACAAAACTTACCTATAGATAAACCTCTTCTTTTCTATTCCTCTTAAGACAGAAATGGCTGTTCTTCCAATTTCAGAAACAATAATAAATAAATCTATGATCAGGGGATGGAAAAGCCAGAACAGGTCATACCTAATTATTGCTTAAACGTATTTTGAAGAAAAGAAATATGACTTTATTCTAAAACCTCTTTGAGTGACATCTATCTCTTGGAGTTCTGAATCCTTCTTTTAAGGCCTTATAGACAGAAGCAATTTAAATATTGGAAAATGTGCACATATAAATATGGAGATTTATTATGAGGAATTAGCTTATGCAATTATAGAGACTGATAAACTTCACAATCTGCCATCTGCAAGCTAGAGACCCAGAAAAGCTAGTCGTGTAATTCAATCCAAGTCTAAAGGCCTGATAACCAAGGGAGCCAATGATGTAAATCCCAGTCCAAGGGCAGAAGTTGAGATGAGATATCCCAGCGTATGCAGTGAAGCAGGAAAAAAGAGCAAATTCCTCCTTCTGTCTTTTGTTCTATTCAGACCCTCAACTGGATTGGATGAGGCCCACCACACCGGGGAGGACAATCTACTTTACTGAGTCCGTCATTTCAAATTCAAGTGCATCATTTCAAATGTCCAGAAGCGGGGCGCCGGGGTGGCACAGTGGTTAAGCTTCTGCCTTCGGCTCAGGGCGTGATCCCGGCGTTATGGGATCGAGCCCCACATCAGGCTCTTCCGCTATGAGCTTGCTTCTTCCTCTCCCACTCCCCCTGCTTGGGTTCCCTCTCTCGCTGGCTGTCTCTATCTCTGTCGAATAAATAAAATAAAATCTTAAAAAAAAAATGTCCAGAAGCACCTTCAAAGACACATCCAGATAGTGTTTAATCTGGGCACTCCATAAAATTGACATATAAAATTAACTGTCACAGGCACTAATTCCATTCATGAAGGCTCCACCTTCTCATCTATTCACCACCCAAAGGCACTACCTCCAAACCATCATATTGGAGATTAGGCTTCAACATACGAATTTTGTAGAATCACAACATTTAGTCCATAGCAGAGTACCACGTAAACAGCACCCAGTAAAAACCAGGGGCACTAAGTCTCTAATGAGCATGTAGACGCTTCGCATGTGCTGCCATCCTATAAGACTTCAATGGGGGAAAATGGGGAAAAAACAAAAACAAACAACAACAACAAACCTTTTGGAAGCTTGTGCCTGGCTTTCTTCAGACTTCACCCAATATGCCTTTCCCCTTTTTGAATTCCGTTCTGTATCCTTTCAGTGTAATAAATCTCATCCATAAGTATAACTATACTCTGTGGATTCTTCTAGCAAATCCTTAAATGGGGGTGATGGTGTCAGAAGTGTGATTTATTAAAAACAACCCTAACTCATTGAAATATAGCTAAAACAGTGCTTGGAGAAATCAGAAAAAAAGAAGAGGGGAAAAATAACACTCTACCCACTGGGCCAGCAGCCTGTTGCATTCCAGCCAGGATCTCTCGGTAGCTGTAATGTTAATCCTGAAAGTGTTGAATTTACTGCTAAGGTTTGAGTAAACTTACAAAAAAAAAAATGTGAGAGAGAGACACTTTCTAAAATGGCTTTTTATTTTGTAGCTATTGCTTCTGGGTATGTGCTTTTAAAAAAACAGTATAAAATATTATATGCTTGTAATTTCATAAATGCTAAAGGGATTATTCCAATCTGGGAAAGCTGCCCAACAAAAGGTGCTAGTAGAACAGGACTTTTTGCTTGGATGGATTAAAATTTAAAATCTCTGAACATCTGAGCTTTGAATATTCATAACTGATTATTGTTCCCATGATTTTTGCCTGTTGAAGCCTATGAGAAAAGGCAGACAACATAAAAGGAGAAGTAATCTCTGCAGGAAAATACACTTTTTGAGTTTTAAAAAGCAGTTTTTAGCTTGGTAATAAGTTTCTGTAAAATCAGATGTCTGACTCAGAGGCCAATGATCTTCTAGACTAATTGTGCATATTTTTCAGAAGGTCAATTTGGACTCAAAGACTGACAAGATAAAGGGGGCTTAGAAGAACTTGGAACTCCACTGTCAGACGCTGTAGTCTCTCATCTTTGCTGCTGCCAAAGAAGAAAAGTCGCTGGCTTTTTTGGAATCCTGAATTCAGAGATTCTAATTGCCTGGACCTGATGGTAGGCTGAAACTTAATAACATCTGTAACAGACTATTTCAATCTTGGAAAACAGACATAGGCTCAATGAACAGAACTGAGACGCTGGGACTACTGCAGACTTAAGACCCCTCCATGCGGCCATCAGTTACAAGAGCATCATGGATGCTGACTGGACCACATGGGTCACCTGCAGATGCCCATAAGAAGGGGTTCACTCTCTGATGGGACCACCTGAAACCAAGCTGCTGGTGGCTGTATATTTCTAAGGTAGGGACTAATTCCATTTGAGATGATCACAAGGAATCTAACCTGTGATTCCTGTTAAGCTGCAAGTTGGAAGAGCACAGCATGGAGAGTAGGGCCTCTCCACCCACTCCTGCCAGAGGGGACTCTCAACCCCTGTTCAAGAATGTCTCACTGCTGTTGACTTATGTCTGACTTTCAAGATTATTTGAAATTTGCAACAATAGACTGATAGCCTGGTTCTACTTTACTCACCTATCTCCTAAGTTAGGCAGTTTGATTATTAAATAAAGCTATTCCCAAAGAGAGATTATTCTTTTTCAGGCTGCCTACTGAATAAATGATCATGATGAAAAAGATGGGGGTTATGTAAACATGTTCTGAAAACTTTTGAAAATTCAGGATTTTGTCCTAACCAGCTCCTGGTCATGCTGCGTCTTTCTGGTTAAGTTATATTACCAGTGTTTTTCTACATAAATTCTTCTGTTCCTCTGTTACACATTTCTTAAATCATCACTTATTAAGTGGAGCACAGGATGTCAGATGGTGAACTGTGGCTCAACAACAGACACAAGAGGAATTAAAGTAGAGTAGTTTATTACTTACAAGTCCTGGAGGAAGTGCCTGGCACACCTTGAGGGGACACGTGGGGAGGTCAAGGTAGAGTGCAGATAGAGAGAGGCAGACACAGGCACGTTTTTATCAGAGTCTGCAGGTGGGGTGCTTTGGGGTTCCTAGGGCTAAGGGTAGATTTATCAATTGAAACCAAAAGGGCAGGGTTTGGTAAGCCACACATGAGTCTTACCTAAGGAGCCGCATCAGGAGAAGGCGGTGGGGGCAGGGGAGATGGTTGATCCCAAGGGCTGTTGGGGAAGTGAAAGCAGAACTTACCTGTGCTTGTGACTCTGCAGACTGCTATCTAGGGCATGTATAGCTTCTTCAAATCTTTGGCCAAAAATTCTCCCAAAGCAACAATATAGGAAGTCACTCCCCCCAAAAAAGAATTTGGTCTATAGTATATATAAAATCAATCTGCCTCCATTTTTCTCCTAGTTAAGCCCATTTCCTTAAATGTATGAGAAAGATGGCTCCCTGCTTTGCCTGGACTAAGGTTCTTAGAGCAAACCTGGAGCAGCCAGGCCGCAGCAGCAGTTGCCAGGGCTCGGCAGCTGGAGGAGAACTGCTCTCCCAGACTGTCTCAGGAGCCCTTGCCCAAGAGGAGGCCATGCCCCACCCTGGGAGCCGGGCCATCAGCTTTCTTTGGAAGGCACTGGGACACCTGCCCTGAGGAGATATGGCCAGGGGCGCGGGACCAGAGAGAGGTGCCCTTTTGACCCTGCTCTAATGTTCTACCTTGCCAAGCCCATGGTGGGTACTCAAAAGTGTCGAGTGGCTGAGACAGCTGTAGTTTTCTAGAGAGCTTGCGTGTGTATTTTCTTATCATGCTCAATGTGAAAGGAATTACCTTCTCTTAGAGGGTGGGAAGCTTGTGGCGTGCGTGTTCTCATAAAGCAGTCAGGCATCATGGGCACCCAGGTAATCAGTGAAAGTAATCCTTGGGCTGTGTACAAATGAAGTGCTTTTCAATGCCACTCTTTCACATTCCTGCTTCAGGAGACTGTGATCTTGGGGGGGCGGGGGAGATTTTCTCTTTATCTCATTCTCTCTTTCATTTATTTAACTCCCTTTATTTATTTCAATGCATTCCTTTTACTTAGTTCATTCTCCATAACCCCTGTGGTTACAGTAATTTATTTTTTAGTTCATTTTTTTTCTTGCCAGTTAAAGGGAAGAATTATTCCCCACACTATTTTCAAGCTTGCCTGAGCCACTCTCATTCTAGAAAAGAAATGCTATGTACAGAAGAACTAAGCTGCTCCATCTTTATATATTTATATGTAGTCACAATGCATCAGTGGTTTTCACACAGTTTTTACTTTCCAGAAAGCAGTGCTTGAATACTTGACACTGTGTGCAGTTATGTTGAATGCCCTGATTGTCAGAATGTTCTTTTACAGGTAACATGTTAAAGCATAGTCATCCATTCCCATGATTGTTATCAAGCTACACTGTGAAGTTTGCCACCCTGTTGCTTGGTGATTAACCGAGTGTCTGTAAGTATGTATTACTTGAGGGTACATCATCATCATTTCTTATTCTAAAAAGCTATGCAGCTCGTACGATGAAAACTATTTTTTAAATATACTACTGCTGATGTAAAATATATCTGAGGGGGGGAAAGGTGTGTTTTCAGAGTCTGCCTACAAGAGTGTTGGTTATATTAATATCTAGTTACTTTGGCAATAAGCATCATTAAGTTCTGCAGGATTTGGGCTAATGGGAGGCTTCATAACAGTCTAAGTTGTTAGATGTTGGAATAGGTCTTTATAAGACAATATATCATCTCTTCCAGAAGAGATCTTGAAGCATGGTATCGATTCTCATCTGCCAGAGATGGAATCCATGCGCTTTTGCCTCCAGTAGTTGTCATTAATTGTATGGCCTCTCAAGGTCTTTTTGATCCCTGGGCAGCTATTATTCTAAAACAGAATTGAATGCGCTATTTGTTAAAATTTACCACTGTAAAAAAAACCTTACCACTTTAGCTCATCAGTGTGTTATACTTCAGAAAAGGCTTTCTCCTTCCAGATCTTAACTACAGTTTCACAGACTTTAAAGGTAATTTCTCAGCACTTTTTTTTTAGTCTGAGTCTACAAGCCTCCACAAGAAGTGCCCCAGAAAAGAATCGAGGGAATTAAAGAATCCTGTGAGTCTCACTTCTAAGAGGAGCAAACTTTTGCAATGTACAATAACAGAGTGGGTCACCAAACATTTAAAGGAAAGTGTGACAAAATACTCGTGACATTTAGAAAAAGAAATTGGAAATATTAAAGTCTGAGCCAATGAACAATGGGTGGGGCGCCTGGGTGGCTCAGTTGGTTGAGCATCAGACTCTTGATTTCGGCTCAGCTCCTGATCTCAGGGTCATGAGATTAACCACCTCCGCCCCTTGTGTGCACCCTCCAGGTCTAGCTCTGCCCTCAGAATGAGTGTGCTTGAAATTCTTTCTCTCACTCTCCCTCTGCCCCTCCCCCAACTACCTCCCAAATAAATAAATAAATACATCTTTTAAAAAATAAAAATTAACAACAGGTAATCTTTCGACTGTTATAAATAAAAATTCCAACAAAGCTCCAGAACAATCTTTTCTGAGGATCAAATGCCATATACTCTTAGTATGAATATGGTCTTTCTGGAAAGAGGTATAGCAAGCTGTATTAAGAAGATTTGTTTAAATATTCATGTTCTTTGACCCAGAAATTTCTCTCCTTAGTATTATAAGTATATAATCAGAGGTATGCAGAGGATATTTGTTCATCATAACATTATTTAAAATAGCAAAAATGTCGGGCACCTGGGTAGCTTGGTTAGGGATCCCGCTCTTGATTTTGGCTCAGTTCGTGATTTCGGGGTTGTGGGATCAAGCCCCCCATCAGGCTCTACACTCAACACTTTGTCTGGAGTCTGCTTGTCCCTCTTTCTCCATCTGCCCCTCCCCCCACGTGCACACTCGCTCTCCCAAATAAGTAAGTAAATAAATAAAATCTTTTAAAAAAATAAAATAGCAAAACTGTGGAAATATCTTAAAAGCACAACTGGAGGGGCACCTGGGTGGCTCAGTAGTTAAGCATCTGTCTTCGGTTCAGGGCGTGATCCCAGGGTGCTGGGATAGAGCCCCACATCGGGCTCCCTGCTCTGCTGGGAGCCTGCTTCTTCCTCTCCCACTCCCCCTGCTTGTGTTCCCTCTCTCGCTGGCTGTCTCTCTCTCTAATAAATAAATAAAATCTTTAAAAAAAAAAGCAGAATTGGAGACCATGCTAATAAATTATGGCACATTCATACAACAGAATCTTATGCAATCATAAAAAAGTCAAGGGATTTAATGACACAGGGAACTTCTCAAAATAAAATATTTGGTGACAAAATCAAAATATAATACATTGTGATAGTTAATTTTATTTGTCAACCTGACTGGCCCATGGTGCCTAGATGTTTGGTCAAACTTTATTCTGGATGTTTCTGTGAGAGTGTTTTTGGATGAGAATTACATTTTTTAACAGTATAAATTGTTATTTATTTATTTATTTATTTATTTATTTATTTATGGCAAATAAAATTAAAAAAATTTTTTTAAATTTGAGTATAGGTGACCCACAATGGTACATTAGTTTCAGGTGTATAACTTAGTGATTTAACATCTCTATATGTTATCACCATACAATGCTATTACAATATCATTGACTATATTCCCTATGTTATACCTCTTATTCCCATGATTTGTTCTTTCCATAACTGGAAGCCTGTATCTCCCATTCCCCTTCATCAGTTTTGCCCATCCCTTTGGCAACCATCAGACTGGTCTCTTTTTTTATAGGTCTGATTCTGCTTTTTGTTTGTTTATTCATTTATTTGGTAGATTCCACATATAAGTGAAATCATGTGGTATTTATCTTTCTCAGTCTGACTTATTTCACTTAGCCTAATACCCTCTAGGTCCATCCATGTTGTCACAAATGGCAAGATCTGGGGCGCCTGGGTGGCTCAGTCAGTTAAGCGTCTGCCTTCAGCTCAGGTGATGATCCCAGGGTGCTGGGATCGAGCCCCATGTCAGGCTCCCTGCTCGGCGGGCAGCCTGCTTCTCCCTCTCCCACTTCCCCTGCTTGTGTTCTCTCTGTCTGTCAAATAAATAAATAAAATCTTTAAAAAAACCCAAAAAACAAATGGCAAGATCTCTGGATGAGATTTATATTTCAATTGGTGGATTTTGAGTAAAGCAGATTGTCCTCCATAACGTGGGTGGGCCTCATTTAATCAAATAGCCTAAACAGAAAATAAGATTGACCTACCCCAAGCAAGAAGGAATTCTACCAACAGACTGCTTTCGGACTTCAAGTGCAACATTGCTTCCCCTGGATCTCCAGCCTGCTGGCCCACCCTGCAGACTTTGGATTTGCCAGCCTCCATCATCATGTGAGCCAATTCCTTAAAATAAATCTCCCTCCCTCTCTCTCTCTTTCTACATGACACACACCTACACACACACACATATACCCTATTGGTTTTGTTTTTCTGGAGAACCCTAGAAGATACAGTTTATTAGTATGATCCCAAATATCAACTATGAATCATGGGATTTCAAATAATTTTTTTTCTTTATACTTTTTTCTATATTCTGTAAGTGCTCATGTATCACTTTTGTAATCATGAAAAGATGTTATTTTAAAATGATTCCTGCATGTCATACTTAATGGTGAAAGGCTGAAATCTTTCCGTCCGAGATCAGGAAAAAGGCAAGAATGCCCACTCTCACCACTTTCATTCAATACAGTGGTAGAAGTTCTAGCTGGAGCAATGAGGGAAGAAAATGGGAGGGGGATGAGGGAAGGCATACAGATTTTAAAGAAAGACATAAAATTCTATTTGCAGATAATGATTGTCTCTATACAAAACCCTAAGGGATTTATAAAAACAAAAACAAGAGCTCCTAGAACCTATAAGTGAGTTTCAGCAATGTCCCAAGATACCGGCTCAATACAAAGAAAAATTAATTGCATTTCTACATACTAAAAATGAACATATGGAAATCAAAATTAAAATCACAATACCATTTATAATTGCCCCTTAAAGAGAGTGAAATACTTAGATACAAATCTAAGAAAACATGTTTAGAATCTATATTCTGAAAATGACAGAAAGCTGATGAAAGAAATCAAAGAAGACTAAAGAAATGGAAAGACTTACTCATGAATTAGAAGACTCCATAGAATAAAGATGTCAGTTCTCCCCATACAGGTTTAATACAAATTCCTATCCAGGTGTTTATAGACATAGAAAAGCTTCTTCTAAAATTTATAGACATTCGAAGGATGTGAAATAGTTAAAAACAATTCTGAAAATGAGGAGTAGAATGGGAGAGCTATGCTATACAATGTTAAGGCTTACAGTATAGCTACAATAATAGAGACAGTGTGGTATTGATAGAGATACACATAGACCAATGGAACAGAATAGAGAATCCAGGAACAAATATAGATATAGGTATTTAAACTAAATGTTGAAAAAGAGCAAAAACAATCCGATGGAGTAAGGAAAAACCTATTCAACAAGTGGTGCTGGAACCACTGGACATTTCACAGTTTAAAAAATGACCCTTCCAGGGGCCATCCAGCAGGGCGTGTGCACCTGCACAAAATAGCCAATAGTTTGGAAAACATCAGGGACCAATTTGAGAATAGCGTTAATCTTTTATTGCTAAACTATTAGTTCTAGTAGATTATACTTTTTTTGGGATTTTCTATGAAAACAACCATATTGTCTTATAAATAATGAAAAGTTGCTTCTTTCTTTCCAATCTCTTTTTATTTCCTTTTTTGTCTTATTATTTTGACTAACACCTTCAGTACTATGTACTAGAACCTGAAATCCCCGACTGTTCTTGACTTCAAAGAGAAAAGTACTAACATTTCACTATTAGGTATGATCATTTATTTAGACTTTCAGATGATCTTTATCAAGGTTCTATAACAAAAATATTTCTTCTAACTGTGTCACAAGCAAATATGACAAGATTGTAATGTTGGTTAAATCTTAGTGAAAGATGGTGGTAGATTAAAAGGAATTGCAACTTTTTTTGCTACTTCTCCCATTGAGAATTGGAGTCTAATTCACCTCCCCAAGAATCTGTGCTGGCTTTAGTAACATGCCTGGTCCATAGAAGGTGGCAGAGTGATGTTTTAGAAAGTTATGCAACTTCTGCCTAGGGCTCCTGGGACATTCTCTCTAGGAATCCTTAGCTGCCACATGAGTGTGACTGCCCTGCCATGCTGGAAAGGCCACAAAAAGGTGCCCTCCTATATAGTCTCAAATCAGTCCAGTCTTCAAGCCATTTGCACCAAGGTGTGAGACACTGGAGTGAAGCTGTCTTGAGCCCTCTAGACCAGTCCATCTGCCAGAAGAATAAACCATTGACACCAACAGAAAATTCAGTCAAGCCTTGCCCAAATTCCTGAGCACTAAAACTTTAAGATGTAATAAAATAGTTGTTTGAAGTCACTAAGTTGCTTTAAGCCACTGCCACTTGGGATAGTTTGTTAAGCAGCAATAGATAACCGGAACCTAGGCACAGAAACTATTTTTTATGGTTTTCCATTTTTTCATAATTTAACAAAATTAAGTCTTCTCCTCATTGTTGGATTTGAGGCTAGTTTTCACTGATTTGGAAAAAACAACAAAAGGTAAAGATAGGGAAGAATAGCCTAGAGGACTTCAGGTTCAGTGCTAGATCAATGCTAAGATCAAGTCTGCATAACCAAGACTACTAGTCTAATAGGAATGAATTAGACGATGGTACCCTTTATTGGTGGATACCCCACGGCAGGCCCATCACTTAGTGATGGACCAGTATCTTCATGCAATTTAGATAATGGAGCACTTTTCTCCAGGCAGACACAGCCTGATACCAGACTGTGAGGAATAGAGTGCAGGCTGGACCTCAGCCTCCACTTGCTCCAGCATCCTTGTGCAGGGCACAATTCACATAGTCTATATGTAATATCTTTGTAAGTAGAAGCAAGGCAACATTTCTACATTTGCAAATGACACAAATTCTTGTGGGTGGCGATGAACTAAGTTGATGAGGATTGATGATAGATCTTACAAATCTGTGAGTGGGCAGAAAGGTGGCTAATGACTGCATAAAGTATACGTGTGCGCCATCAGTCACAGCTAAGGAGAGGGAGCTAGGGTGACTGTAAATTGTTCCCTGAAGATAAATGCAGAGGCTCCTTCTGACAGCAAAAAGAACAGCCACTTGACTGAATCATCAAGTGACATTCCCTCTAAGAAACAAAGAAGTATCACCCACTCAACTGATGCTTTGATGGAAGTTGAATAAGGCAGAAACCATCAGGAGAAAAACTGGGGAAAAATTAACAGCATGAGGGCTCAGAGGAAACACAGACTTCTATGTATCGTAAGTGGGGTATGAAGGACAAACCAACCAGTCCCAGTGGAAGCAGCTGCAGTGGTGCAGGTGGTAACTGACTACAGTATGCTTGGGGCTGGAGACAATAGGTGGGATGATGTTGCTAATGGAAGCAGACTATTCCTGGTGATGGCAGCAGTGGCAGCAACTGAGTTGGTTTCTTAGCTGATATCAGTGGTTGGACAGCAATGGTGGCACCAGATCATTAATGTTGGTGACAGTAATGGAAATGAAGCAGCAGTCAGGGAATTGCTCAACAAACACTTCATCAACTCTTTATTCAGCACTGACCACATTTCAGGTATTATGTTGCATGGATAAATAAGTAAGCTGACAATTATTGTGTGCCCAGCCATAGTAATAGATGCCCAGTAATAGATGCAGGAGCACAAAGACAACTAGAACATGATTCTCACCCCTCAAGGACTCAGAACTGAGTATGGGTGGCACAGGAGAACAAATAATTATGGCAATTTGGGAGTTGTGAGGAAAAATTATACTGTTGTATAAGTCCAATGCAGAAAGAAAAAACATAGTCCTTTGCTCTGACGTATAGCTTTGTTGGAGACACTATGTTAGGCACCATAAAAGATAAAAAGATAAGTATCAGACATAGCTTCTGATTTGGGATGCTTATAGTCTAATAGATGAGGCAGGACAAGTATAATTCTATAAAACAAGGTAAAAAGGGCTATGTTTTAAGAAAGTTCCAGAAAAGTATTTTGGGAGTTTAAAGGAAGGCTCATAATATAGTGGACACTCAATATTGCTTTAAGTAAACGAGGATTCTATCTATTTCATCCTAAATGTCATTTTTTCCTTCTTTGATACCCTTCAATATCATTTACTTAAAACAGTATCTATTGAATGTTTACTATATGCTTTGGATTGAATATTTGTGTCTCCCTCCAACAAACCAAATTCTTAGGTTGAATTCCTAGTTCCTAATGTGATGGTGTTTAGAGCCTTAGGGAGGTCATTAGGGTTAAATGAGATCATGAGGGTGGGACCCTGGTCCCATGGGATTAGTGCTTTTCTAAGAAGAGGCACTAAAGAGCTTGCATGCTCGAGCTCTCTCTCTCTCCCCTAGTTACCACGAAAAGAGAGAGAGAGAGAGAGAGGAGAGAGAGAGAAAGAAATCATGTGAAGACACAGGGAGAACGCAGCCATCTACAAACCAGGAGTAGAGCTTTCATTAGAAACCACATTGACCAGAACCTTGATTTGGGACTTCCCAGCTTCCAGAACTGTGAGAAATAAATTTCTGTTGTTCAAGCCACCCAGTCTGTGGCATTTGGTTATAGCAGCCCTAGGAGGCTAATACAGATTTTGGTACAGTGACTGATGCCCCAGTCCCCCAAAATTCATGTCCTTACCTGTAAAACATATTCATCTCATCCCAACAGCCCCCAAAGTCTTAACTCATTCCAGCATCTACTCTAAAATCTAAGGTCCAACGTCTCATTTCAATATCATCCAAATCAAATATGGGTGAGACTTGAGATATGATTTATCCTGAGGCAAAATTCCTGTCCGTCTGTGAACTTGTGATATCAGACACATTATTTGCACATAAATACAATGATGTGACAGACATATTATAGACATTTCCATTCCAAAAGGGAAAAATATGAAAGAAGGGGTAAGGGGTCCCAAACAAGTTCAAAATTTAGCACAGCAAATTCCATTAGATCTGAAGGCTCAAGAATAATCTTCTTGGTTTTTATACTCTGCCCTCCATACCCAACAGGGTGGCAGTGTCACCTCAGTGGGGAAAGGAAGCAGAACTGTCCATGCAGTTCTCTACAACTATAACCCTGCCCCTGAGGCACCGTGGGGGCATCCTGGTGGGCCCACCCTTTGAAACAGGAAGAACCAGTTCTGCCCCCTGAGTCTGTGGTGGGAGTGGCAGTTCTGATTTCCGGACAGCCTTTGGGGTCATTCTCTCCTTTTGAAAGATAAAGCATGCTTATAGCAGAATAGGTCTATGGTCCCACATGGTCCTATGCAATCCCAAAAGTCCAACAGCCTTCCTTTATTCTGCCCTCCCACCTCCTTTTTTTTTTTTTTTTCTGGTCCTCTTTACTCCCAGCTGGCGGTGTTTCTTCTGGTATCACCCTATCTCTGTACCTGGCCTCTGCTGAGATGGCTGATGGAGCCCATGAATTCCATTCAAGATCTTTCAAATCGTTGTTCAGGTATACCATTAGTGTTCTCTTGAGAACAAGCTTTCTTGTTTTTTGCAACATGGATAGGCTAAGAATTTTCCAATCTCCAAGTTTTCGTTCCTTTTTACTTAACAGTTCCTTCTTCAACTCATCTGCCTCCTCTTCCATTTCACTATAAGCAATAGGGAGAACCTAAACCACACCTTCAATGCTTTGCTTAGAAATCTCTTCTGCTAAATACCCAATTTCATCACTCGTAAGTTCTACCTTCTACAAGACACTAGGACACAATTCAGCCAAGTTCTTTAGCACTTTATAAGAAAAATCACTTTCCTCCAGTTTCCAATAGTCTGTTCCTCATTTCCTCTGAGGCCTCACTGAAATAGCCTTTAACATCCATATTTTTACCAACATTCTGTTCATGATTATGTATATCTGTAAAAATGAAAACTTCATCTCGATCTCTCATTTTTTTCTTTCTAAGCCCTCAACAGAATTGCCTTTAACGTCCTTATGTCTACCAACAGCTCCTTCACAGAAATCTCAGCTTTTTGTAGCACACAACTCAAAACTTTCAGCCTCTACCTATCGCAATTCCAAAACCACTTCCACATTTTTAGGTATCTCTTGTAGCAGCTACTCCCCTCCTAGTACCAAAATCTGTATTACATGGCATGCTCCAGAGAAACAGAACCAGAAACTACTGGATATACCTATTTGTAAGATTTACTATAAGGAATGGACTCATACAACTACGGAGGCTGAGAAGTCCCAAGATCTGTGGTTGAGAGAGACTCGAGAGCTGATGCTACAAATTCCAGTCTGAAAGCTGGCAAGCTCAAGCAAGACCCAAGAGCCAATGCTTCAGTTCACTTCCAAAGGCACGAAAAAACCAATGTCCCATCTCAAGGTAGTCAAGCAGTGGAACCTCCCTCTTACTGAGGGAAAGTCAGCCTCTTTATTCTTTTCAAGCCTCCAACTGATTAGGGCCACTCACAATAGGAAGCGCCATCTGTTTAACTCAGTCTATTGATTCAAATGTTAATCTCATCCAAAAAACAGCCACCCAGAATAATGTGTGACCAATTATCTGGACACCTCATGGCCTAGTCAACACATAAAATTAACCATTACATGGACTATCTTCTGGGCTCTGGGAGTACAAGACAAACAAAGTTTCTGTCTTCACAGAGTTTATGTCTGGTCACGGGTCACATAATTTTAAACACTGGTAAGTGCTATGAATGTGGACCAAGAAAATCGAAGAAGTATAAGGGAGGAGGGGATGGACACACATTTAACCTCATAGGAAGTGGAGAGGGTCTAAAAGTTTTTGAGCTCAAGAATGAAATTGGGATTGTGCTTTGGGAAGACTAATCTAGTATCTTAAGTGCAGAGTGACACACAGAAGACAGGTGCTGGAAGCTGGGAAGCTGGTAACAGCATTCAGAAAGGAAAAGAAAATAGAGAAAAGAAAAAAGAAGGGAAGAAACAACTATTTATTCAGCATCTGTTATTTGTCAGACACACTTTTAAGTGTTTTCATGTATTTGAACCAGGAGGTAGCAGGGGGCATAGAAGGAAGAAAAAAATATTTGTAAGGTATTACAAGAGAATAAGACTTCACAGCAGATTTTGTTTACATATATTTATATTGGTATATTCACTTGTGCTAGGTAGGTAGAGTTGGAAAAGAGGGTCCAAAAAGCCTAAACTTTCAAATATGGATAACCAGTAAGGTAACAGTGGTATTGTGAGAAAAAGGGGATTTTACAAACGGAAGGAGTGAAGAGGGAAGATGATGAGTTATATTCTTTAAAATAAGGCATCCAGGCAAAGCTGCTCAGAAAATAGTAGAAAATTATAGGGCTAGAGGTGAACAGAACAGTCATACCAATAAATATTTAGATATTTATGATCTTCAGAGAAATGGTACCTGAAGCAATGAGACACATTTTGGTTACTAACGGAGAGACCACAGACAAAGAAGAAGACAAATTCCTGTGGATTCCTATACTTGAGGAAGATCTGGAGCTGTGCTACCCAATATGGTAATCATTAGTCACATGAACCCATTTAAGTCTATTTAAATGAAAATGAAAAATTTAGTCACACTAGCTATATCTCCAAGTGCCCAATAGCTACATGTGGCTATTGGACATCAACAGATACAAATCATGCTGGATGTCATGGATATAAAACACTTCCAACATCACAGAAAGTTCTATTGGACAGCATTTATCTAGAAATTGGACATGAGTAGAAGAACCAGGAGAATTTAGTCTCCTGAAAGCCAGGGAAAACAATGTTTCAAGAAGGGAATGACCAATGGTATCAAGTGCTTCAATAAAAGCAGAATAAAGCCAAAAACAAACAATGAATTAAGTGATCTTTAAGGTAGTTTCAGACTAGTAATAAAGTTAGAGACCAGATTTTGATAGATTTTGGATGACATAGATAATAAATAAGTAGAGAAAACAGGCATAAACAATTCCTTCCAGTAATTTTTCAGTGAAGAAAAATAGAGAATGGAAACCTAAGGAAAAGTTGAAAGAGAATCCAACTGTGTATGTATGTGCTTTATATGTCTGTGGACTCACTGGAAGGCTTAAACACCAATCAAGCAGCTATCTACCAACTCTACCAATAAGAAAGCCTTTCATGTAGCGATGACAATGAAGGGGATAGAATCATACAATTTTAAAGCTAGGAGGAGACTTAGAAATCATCTAATCCACTGAGGACATTGGTGCCCACAGTCACACACATAGCTCATTAGTATTAAAATCTAGAATGAGAACTCAGGTCTCTCACATCCCAGTCCATTAGATGTTCTACCTCATTTCAACTGACTCCCAAGATAGAGCAGAGAAGAGGTGAAGAAATCTATTGAGTTGCATTAATCTAGCAAGAAAATGTCTATGTTCACATACATAAAACTTCATAGAGACAATTTTACTTCTCTCCTTTAAAATTTAGAAAAACAGAAAACAAAGCAGTGAATGTCTGCTATTTTGTAACAAACAATGTACTAAAAAATTAAATATTTCACATGTAGGTGTGAGACGTATGTTTTCACTATTTCACAGCTCAGAAATGTATGCATCAGGTCAGT
Organism: Ursus americanus; assembly: GCF_024610735.1. Taxonomy (NCBI): domain Eukaryota; kingdom Metazoa; phylum Chordata; class Mammalia; order Carnivora; family Ursidae; genus Ursus; species Ursus americanus. Next base: position 54,057,793 of record NC_142130.1, read on the forward strand.
GAGGTCATAGAACTAATGACATTCTTACCCAGTTCTACACTATAATCAATAAGGAAATGGAGAAAATGGGAGAAAAGAGATGAATAGGCTAGGGAATGAAATGATATATTCAATAAATCACAAAAGTAACAAGAACAAATTCATTTACTGATGCCGATCTTAAAAATAAAACCAATAAAAACAGACTTTTAGATAAATATTAATTAAATAAAGTGTTTGAAGAAATTCTAACACTGATCACCTTTGGAGAGGGGAATTGGGTGGCTAGGGACAGGGTGACTTTTCACAGTAAACCCTTTGTAACTTTTGGATTGAAACCATAACAATGTTACCTATTCCAACAAATGAGTTTTAAAAACTTCAAATGACTTAGTTCCTACCAACAGTAATTACTAGCATTCTACAATCCCCTGAGGCTGCAGAAAAACGGAAATTTCAGTAAAGAAAAATCCTAACTCTACTCTGAAATGGCAAGGGAGAAATTACATTAAGGCCAGAAGACTTTCCTTCGGGGGTTAGGAATCAGGAAGGAACAAAAGACGATTACCTGCAACAATCGCTATTTGATCAACTCAATTCTATTGCTACGAATTTTAGCTCATCTTTTTAGTCTGTTGCTGAAGAACCCTATCACCTGAAAGCAATTTACTAATAGGAACCTACATGAAGCAGGAGAAAAGCAATGATCCTGAAACCTTCAAATTAGGCCATTCTAATTTAATCCGTCTGTTTTGGTGCCACTTTATAAATTATCTTTCAATCTTTATGTAGCTCTACTGTGATGCTGAAAATCCTGTTGTGCCCCAAAGCTGAATGATCCTTTAAAATTTTTAATATAAGGGGCTGCAGACCAGTATACTTAAAATGGGGAGCCATTGCTCTGGATTCTCTATTAATATTGTCTTTTCTTATTGAAAATACTATGAATTCCGAACAATTCCTTGCTAGGGAAATTCTTGTATTTTAAGATGTCTGGTGCAGAGCATGGAGAAAGGACTTGACAAAGCTATATGAAAGCTATGAATTGAAATTTCGGTTTGGGAATGAAGCAAGAAGGCTGAGACAGCTGGTGCAAAAGTCGCAAGGCAGTGGGCGGATCAGAGCACTGCGGAGGGCGCGGGTGTTCCAGGGATCGCGACGTGGGTTGGGATGTCAGGAGAAATCCAGCACGACGCACAAATACGTATAGGAAAGCTGCAAGCAGGAGGGAACTCTGGGTCTTCGCATGTCTACCCACTCGGTTCAAGAACTTCATTAACAACATACAGACGTCATCGCTTTCGCGACTGGTACAGACAGTGAACCGCAGGGACTCCGTTCAAGCCGTTTTGGCGGAAGGCAATTTAGATTTGCCCGTATCCACCCAGTCTGATTTCTGCTATCTGCTGTTGCCCCCAGTAATCTCAAATTCCTCCAAACTAAAATCTGGCCACGGTAGAAATAAGAGGATCGGTGATAAAACAGGCTAGCTCTAGCTTGAGTTCTCCCTTCACACACCTTTAACACTCTTAAGCCGTTGGTTTTCCAGACTGGCAGACGGACAACCAAACTACCAGCCCCAAAGGTCTAAGATGCGCCTACGTGGCGGTAACGGGAAAACGAAGCCCAAATTCCACCAATAAACTGGGCTACTCGGGCTACGCCCCGCCCACCACTCTTGCCAACCAATAACATTCACAGCTCCTGCGCCACTCCCGCCCGTTCTCAGGGCCGTCGCAGAACTTTCACCGTTCGCTTGCGCACCGTAAATCCGCTGTATATGCGTCCCTCCTCCGCTTCCCCAGATAAGAGGGCCCTCTGAAGGCGGAGGGAACGACGTTGGCTAGCACCGGAGGCCCAAGACCCTAGAAGCTAGTCTCACAAACAGCAGCGGGGCGAAAGGAAAGAGATAGGGCCACTCAGGTCGCCCCCGCCCGCCCTGTTCCCCCTGACCCGGAAGTAATTTCCCCCTCTTCTCCCAACCCCCCTCCCCACGGTTGAGAAGGGAGGAAAAGGACTGCCGGGTTTGGCCCGGCATGCCCTAGGCTTCCGGTGACCTCTGGCCCTTTTCTGTCGTCCGCTCTCGCTGCCTAGCGTGCTCGCTCGCCCACTGCCTTCCTTCCCTCCCTCCGGTCTTCCTCCGCTACCTGGTGACTGAGGCGCCCGCGACCAGCAGGGAGGCGGTGGCGGAGGACACTCGTCATGGCCGCCTCTAAGCCTGTGGAGGCGGCGGTGGTCGCGGCGGCTGCGCCCAGCTCCGGGAGCGGGGTGGGCGGCGGCGGCGCGACTGCGGGCCCCGGCACTGGGGGCCTACCGCGATGGCAGCTGGCGCTGGCAGTCGGGGCGCCCCTGCTGCTGGGCGCAGGTGCCATGTACCTGTGGAGCCGGCAGAGGCGGCGACGGGAGGCTGGGGGCCGAGGCGACGCCGGCGGTTTAAAGCGCAACAGCGAACGGAAGACCCCAGAGGGCAGGGCCAGTCCGGCCCCGGGCAGCGGACATCCGGAGGGCCCCGGTGCTCACCTGGAAATGGTGAGAAGCAGCCTTGGGCAACAGAGGTGGAACCCAGCGGGTGCAGCCTTTCCTTGACTAGCTCTAGTGCGGGTCAGGGGGCTTACCATTAGACGGAAGCTGCCTGGCAGCACATGGGTTTATTAGGGAAGCACGTTTCTGGCTGCCTTTGTAGGGATTGGAATAGCCGGGGGGGGGGGGGGCACAAGGTAGCGTCCTTCTTTGATAGTTTCCTTTGGTTTCAGACAAATACTTGTCTTTTTTCTCAGTGACACAGCATTTATCTCTGGCGTTTTGGGTACGGGGGACATCTGCAAATGTGAAAATTGTATTTAGTGAAGGAAGCCAAATTCCATTAACGATTAGTACATTGTCGTTGATAGGAATTGCTGTGCTGATTCCCGAGGCCTGAATTTGATCGGTAATAATCTTCTAATAACGAGCCACCACCGTTTTTTGAAGTCTCTTAGGGTAGGGGCTAGGTAAATACAGTGACTGTTGACAGAGTAAAATGGTGTTGAGTAGCATTTGTTTTTTTTTTTTTTTAATCTGTGGGAATGAATTCTTAAACTTTTTTGGTAGAAGCATCTTAAATTCATTTTTTAATTTTACCTGAAAATTTACATGATCAAGCCTGACATGCGTGATAAAGATTCTTTGATGTTCGGCCAAGCGTCAGAGTATCTGGTGAACCGCTTTACATGGTTTTGTTGAACCGACTGTTAAATCCTTTTGGTATCTGACAGCTGTGGGGAATAAGCCTGGCTGCATTTAACAATACTGGGATGGGGTGAGGTGGAAGATTTTATTTGCCTCTTGGATTGTACAGTGGTAGTTCGGAGTAAACCACAGTTCATAGAAACCTTTGGTTAAATAACTCCCAGTCAAATACATTTGCAAGTCATTTCCACATTGTATTATTCAGGTTAAAGACATGATTTTACTAAGTAGTCAAATTAGCATTAAAGGAAGTTTTGATGTCGGAGTGAACTACCATAATTTAATGCCCACTATATGTCAGGTATTGTGGTAGGCTGTGAGAGAGTCTTTGTAATGGGAGAGTAAAACATTGCCTTTTTTTTTTTTAATGTAGAAAAGATGCAGTATGATACCCTGGAAGAGACCATGGACTGTGAGAATTAGGAGATGTGCACTTTGTAGTGGACTCTCCAGCATAGTTACCTCCGGAAGGTCATTTTATCTCTCTGGTGTTAGTGTCATCCGCATATACTATGAGAGGAGTACAATATTTTAGATCTCTAATATCTTTTCCAGCCCTAAAAATTTTTGCCTCTGAGCGCTGCTAATGAGAGTGGTAATCGGGAGATTCTTTGAATTCGCACTTGCGTTATGTCGTTTTCATATGTCTGAAATTCTCTGGTCAATTCCTATTTCTTTTGTTAGTTTCATTTTAACAGAAGAATAGTGAATGAATGAGAAACACATAAAAGCTTTTAGTTCTATAACCACTAAAAATAAAAATAATTTTTATACATGAAACTTTTCGACTTTTTTTTTTTTTTCAGTTTCAAATACTGCCCCACCTTACCCGTTTGGTATTTGAATTTAGCATACCATTGGTGTGGAATTTAGCAAACTGCCTTTCAGATTTTAAATTTTCTTAAATCCCATTTTTAGTTTTTCAGCATTGTCTGGGTCAACAGTGTGATGATTTTTAAATTTGGGGGTGTTTTGTAGTTTTATCAGAACAATTTTTTTAAGTCGCTGCTGTTAAAAATTAGATTTTAAGAATGACTTGTGTAACTTGAAGTGCTTTAATGATTTATTATTTTTGACCCAAAATAAAACTGAGCAAAACACACTTAGGGTTGTTCACCTTGTGGAATTTGTGGGCTTATATTCTTGGTTTGAATTACTAAATGATTCTTCAGTAAAGCAACAGTGTCTTTGCCATTCTTCTAAAGGAAGTTTGTGTTTTAACTGATGGTGACTAGTAAATACCGAAAGACTGTTTTTCTGTCTTTTATAGTCCTTAAAGTTATTATTAGACTATCTATATATAACTGACCGCCAGTTATAATTTATTTATTATCTGTGGTTGGAGAAATTGCTTTATATTTGAATAGCACCTTTCAGTTGGCAACCTTAGTGGGTTTGATAAATAAGGAAATAATTTTGTTTCATCTGAGGAAAAACTGGCAGAATCCTGATGCCCCAACTGTTCTTTGCCCACCTGAGCAACAGCTGTAATTTTTAAGGGAATGAAGGAATGGACAAATATTGTCTGTTCAGTGTTCAGTGAATAAAAATCAGTGGTAATTTTGTCTGTTGGTCTACGTTTGCCTTATGTAAAATGAACCAATAAAATTATCCAGCTTGAAATTTTCATGTGCAGCCATTTATCTTTTTTTCTGGGATAAACACTTGAAAGCAAAAACAGAAATTCATATTTCTCTTTAATGGGATTTTAGGATTTCACTAAAGAAAGGCATCAAATTGCAGTTGATAGCATCTAAGATTGAGGTACTTAAAGTATTAAATCATGTTCCATTTTGGGCCATTGAAAAACCTACCATGATGTGCCATTTTGCTTCAGTAATTTTTTTTTAAACTTGAAGAATTACAGGTTTCCAAAGTTGGAAAGATTCTTTGAAGAGCATCTTATCCATAGGGCTTCTCATTCTCTGGGCCTGAGTTACAGCAAGGGACTACCACACCCACATAGACACCAAGTAATGGTATTCTGGCTACATAGATAGATGTCTTAGGCATTTCTTTTTTCAAACTTGGGATTTTTTTTTGAAATGTGCATCTATTTAAAACTTCATTGAGTATAGTAGCTTTTTATCTGGTAGTTTTTTAATCTGATGACAAAATATAGTTATTCTGGTATTCAAGTTTTTTTAGTGTTACACAGGAGTTATCCCACATGAAATGGTTAGGAACCACTAATCTAAGCACTCTAGAATGGGAAGGGAGAAATGTACTTAAATATTTTAATTAGGGGGTCACAGACTGAGTAACCTGCTGTTTTCAGTCATTTTTGAAGTAAAGTAATTCTCTCCCCTTAAATGAGCTTCTTGTCATTTTAAAAATCAGGGCCACCAATGACATTCCTGTATAACTAAGTCTAGTGAACACCTTTCAGTCTTTATCTCACTCGATCTTTAGCTCACTCACATTGTCTGCTCTTAATTTCATAACTTTTCCTGTGGCTTCTGACATACTATATTCTGATTTTCATTGCTTTTTAAAAATTTCTTGATACCTCCCTTGCTGATTGTTCTCGGTCTCCTTTCCAGGCTCTTTCCTCTGCCTCCTCTTTTTGGTGATCTTCATGGTTCTATCATAAGCATTCTTACCTTTCACACCTTCACTCGATGCTTGTTTGCTCTACAGGAGCTTTATTTATCTCATGTACTGATAGCTCCCTAATTTCTTGCCTCTAGCCTAGACCTCTCAAGAGGCCCAAATTTAAGGGGAATTTTCACTTCACTACTTCACAGATATTTCACATCCAGACTCCTGTTTTTCCTGAGAGTACCCCTTATCAATGTGCCTCATCTAACTAGTTTCCCAAGCCAGAGACTTGGATATCATCTTAACTTTCTGCTCCTTGCGTGTTTTCCACATCCAATCCAGGAAAACACCTAGAAAATTCTCAAGTCTGACTACTACATTCGCATTGCCATTATTTCTCAACTAAATACCTGCTTCTCTCACTTGTCTTCCTCTAATCCATTTTGTCACTGCCAGAATAAATCTTGACAGCCCCACGCTTAAAATCATTAAGTCGTGTTCTGTTCATTCCCCACAACATAAAGTTCAAACTCACTGTCATGTAAGACCCTCCATGATCTTGATCCTGCTTGCTTCTTCAACTTTATATCTTGACACTTCCTCATGTTTTCCGTCTTTGAATATTCTGTGCCCAGTATCCCTACCTTCTCATCCTTCAAATCACAACATGTAAGTATTTTAACCTTTTCTGAAACCCTTTCTTTACCTGGGCATACCACTATGTGATTATGTAACACTGAACTTTTCCCTTCCACTTACCACATGTTACTAGTAGAGTTGCTTATTCGTGTCTTTCCTGCTATAACTCTGGAATATGTGAAGGCTAGGACTGGCTCTGTCTTACTCTTGTATTCTCAGAACCCAATACAATGCTTGGTACAAAGCAGAGGTTAAGTAAATGTACCAATGAAGCTTCATTTTTTGTAGGTATGTGTGTTTGTGTGTAAACGTGTGTGTGTGTGTGTGTGTGTGTGTATATATATATATGTATACACATGTAGATTTTTAAAATATAATATGGGAAAGGACTTTATTATTATCTCAGTATTTTCTTGTTATCCTAGCTTTTATTCATATAAAAGTAACAGTTGGTCGATAAAGTATTTTAAAAGATTGTTTCACATGCTGTCAGTTTTCCCCAGTTGATTGCTACTTCTTTTAAGCTGGAATTCAAATTTTAAAATATGCTTTTGGAATTTGGTAAATATAAGGGAATGAAACCATTGAAAAGAAATACTATCAAACCACCTCGTGTATATTTTAACTTGATATAAATGTGTAATTATGGTGATAACCATTTTATTTTCTTATACATAGATTCCAGTTCATTTCCTTTCACAGTGACTATATGTGATCATCAGAATAATATTTTATAAATACTTGCTAAAAATTTACAGTGAGTTCTTATTGCCAAATGTATATCATTGAAAGCTTTCTGTAATGTAGTCAGTGTTACCATTGCAGGACTTATTTTGAAGGACTCTTTTTGGTTTCCCGAATTTCTCGTGTGTGTATGTGCGCAAATAACTCTGTTGGGGTTGTTTTTCCTTCTTGGAGTATTTTCCCAACTCTCCTTTGTCAGTCATTTTTGGTTCCAGAGCAATTCCTGTGAGTAACCTTCATTGATTGTCAAACCTTGCTTTTTTTTTTTTTAAACTTTGTATTCCACTCAATTTACTGTTATTATACTTTAGTATCTGTCACTTTGGTCTTTAAATGTTAATTGTTCTCCAGAGTAGATACGTCTCTCCAAAAGGTGTGGGGCAGATTCCTAGGTTTGCATCTTGTTTGACAAGTTCTAGCACAGTGTTGTTGAAGAGACATACATACTTACTTCTCTCATTGTTTCATTTTAGATTTATTACCTGAGTTATTTGTTTTTAATTCTTGTGTCTTACTCAGATAGTTTTGGATGTATGTGTGTATATATATATATGCAGTTGCTACTTTGGGCCTAATAATTTTCTGGTTATTACACAATATACTAATCACCTAATGTACATTTTCCTGATGTGAATTGCGGTTTCAATTTTTTTTAATCAGTAGTAGTTCTGCAGAGAAGCTGCCAGTCTACTTGTTTGTTTCTTACACTGCCCCTAGTATTCCTTCAGGATAAAGACTATCCTGTTGGTTGTTGTACAGTGGAGTTACGTCAGACGTGCTTTTAACTAAAATGAATTCAGTTATAATTGCTTGGCATAAAGAAAAAGATCTAATTGTGCTGATGATTCTTTGTCTTTTCATATAAAGACCTTTTGCCCTAGAGTCAGTACTGAGCAAGATAGGATATCTGAATCTCTTTGTTTTAGTTCCAGAATGTGAATCTGGGTGTGATTCTAACGATATTCTTCATAGAACGTGGATGACGATCCATGCAGTACAGTAGTTTAGGCAACCTGGAGTCAGATTGCTTGAATTTGAATCCTGCCTTAGGCAAATTAGTCTCCCTGGCCTTCAGTTGCTTTATATGTAAACTGAGGATAGTAATAGCACCTACCGTGCATCCCCACTGGAGTACCTGGAGTACTCTCTTTGAGATTCTTCAGAAGTAATTTTGACAGTTGATTTTTTCTTAATGCATTAACTTCAGGATTCCCTGTAAGATTTGGCGCCAAATATTTGTTGAATTCATTTAGCAGAATCACATCAAGTCATGGAGTTGACTCTGCTGGACAGTTATTATGAAGAGATGAAACTTAAAGTGTGGATGGAAAAAAACTAAGTTTTCTAGTAGACCATTTTAAATCATACTTTATGTGACATACTAGGCAGATGTAAATATCTTTTTCACAATTCATCTGTATTGCGACCGTATTCACAGAGTTTGAATTTATGCCCATGTTTGGAAATTTAGTATATGGCTGAAGTAAAGTAATGGAAGTTTATAGTCTTGTATGTAGGTAATAGTAGTGGGAAGTTATTGGAGGGTTTTGAACAGGGAATGGCATGATACAATTCACTTGTTAAAAAAAATTTTCAGGTCAATTAGAAAATAATTTGTTGTAATTAATGCAGAAATTGCATTTTCACAGAATTTTAGTGTAAAATATTATGGAATGTTCAGAACCTTAAAAAGACTGTCCAAACCAAAAGTGATTTCCAATAAGATAAATGGCTTTATAGTCTTTTAAGTCTCCCTAGTAGCTTTTAGATATGCAAATAGACCATATGAAAGATACTAGCATTTCGAGATGTTCCCATTATGTTTTAGATCTGTATATCTTCATTTCTCATTTATAAAATATGCTTTCAAAATTGTCTCTGGGCTTATTTTCTAACTTTAATCTTTAATTCTGAAAGTTATTATAACTCGGGAATGTAGACTGCCGGCAGCAGGTGGGGAGTGACTGAATAGTAGTACAAAGGGTTCCTGTAGGATGGAATGAAAATCCCTCATAAAGAATTGTTAGTTGTGTGTTTTCTATATAAACTTTTTTGTCCAGTGCATATATTTTCATTTCTGCCTGGCTTTTGCCTCAAAGCTTATGAAAATAGGGTTTAGTTCCTGACACAGGAGAAGGCTGGGATTGTGTTAACCAGCTTTTTGCCCTAAATTTGATCAGTAGGCCAAAATAATTAGTTTTTCTGTACTGTCCCTGTTGTAATTCCATTATTTCTCTGCATTTTTATTAATGAATGGAAATAGTTGGACAGAAAGTAATTGGGCAGGCAGTGAGCTTAGGGTGGTAGGTTTATTAACCAAGATTATGCTCTATGAAAATGTAGTTTGGTTGCTTTCTGGAGTAGCAGTGGAGGAAAATTTGCAACTTGGTGATTTGCCTATAAAATTTGATCCTTTTCCATAGTATCATTCTGACCATTGTGGGTGTTGGGTTGTGTTTCTGTTTTTGTGGGTTTTTGTTGTTTGGGGGGGTGTTGTGTGTGTGTTTTATTTTTTTTAACAGTATAATAAGGAAAGGAAATTAACCAGACTCTGATTTTGGCCTTAGGAGTTACAGAATTTTTTATTTTTTTATTTTTAAGTAATCTCTACACCTACTATGGGGCTCGAACTCAGAACCCCGACATGAAGAGTCACATGCTGTACTGACTGAACCAGCCAAGAATCTTGGAGTAAAAGAATTTTTAATAATTTTAAAAGGAGCTGTTATAAAACTTTACTAAAAGTGGGGGAAAATAGCTAATTGAAAGATTCACTTGATTGGTTTTAAGTTGATTTAGACTTTGCTGAATAAAAGTAGGAACTGTCTATCCTAAGTAGAAGAAGGAAGCCTTGTGTACTCATTTCTCTGTTCTTTTATCAGCCCTTGCTATGACTGCTTTTTCTGGTATTCTGTATGATATTATTTAGTCTTAAACTTCTAGTAGACAAGAAAGAGTTCACTGCTATTTCTGCTAATGAAACAAGGTCATTACTCTGTCCAGAAAATGTATTTTATCTAATCTGCTAATCTTTCTTAAAAATACTAAATAACTCTTCAGTAGGTCTGTAGTCAGATATACTTCTCACATGCTTTTAATATGCCACATTATTTTCTACATAAACAGTCCCCAGTGTTTAAGGGTGTGTATTAGCCATGTTCTAAATGACTTAGAAACATTGTAAACTTTTTGCCAGAAATTGGAAGAATGTTTTTCTTGATATATAATGTCGGAAGTAACTGAGTTTCATTATTTTGAAGTTTTATTAGGCACATAAAGATTTGTGATTATGATGTGTTCTTGGCAGATTGTGCCTTTTATCAATATAACTGTCCTTCTGTGTTCCATCTGAGGCTTTTTAATGGTTATTTGTCTGATACTGCCTTTTTCTTAGTATATGCCTTCTGTAACTTTTTTTTACATTCTTTTTGACCTGTCACTTTGTTTTAGGTCATGCCTAATAGGCAGCATAGATTTTTTAATATGGAGATTTAACCTTTTCACATTTATTGTGATTCTTAACATGTTTAATCCTGCTATATGTAAGCTGCTTTTTTGTTTCCTTATCCTCTCCTTCCTGCTTGTATTGATCATTTGCCCCTCTTTGGGGTTTATTTTTAGTGGTAAGGAAGTTGTACCACTTCTATTTCTGTTCTTGTGTTCAACCTTAAAAGCTAGTTTGGTGAGGTATAAGATTGTTCGGAACTTTAAGTTGTTACTTCATTGTTTTTTTTTAGTACCTCATGTTTGTGACATTCTAACACCAGTTTGGTTCTTTTTCCTTTGTGGACATCCTATTTTTTCAACCAAAAAACTTTCAGGATTTTTGTTGGGAGATTTCACTGTGATGTGTCTGAAAATATGTCATTTCAGCTCCAGGAATTTTTCTAATAATTCCTTAAACACACCTTTCTGTGCCTCTCTTTCTAAACTCCAGATAGATAGATGTTGGAACATCTGGATTTATACTCCATGTCGTTTAACTTTTCCTCCAAACTTTTCACCTCCCGATCCTCTGTTTTCACTGCATTCTGGCAGATATCCTTGGCTCTACCTTCTACTTGTTAATTTGTTTCTCAGTTATGCCCATTCTAATATGCAGTCCCAGACCATCTATTGAGTTGACTGTAATAATCCTTTTTGATTTTCACGATGTCTAATTGGTGCTCTGTAAAAGCAGCCTCTTTTTTTAATTTTTAGAGGGAGAGGGAGAAAGAGAATCTTAAGCAGGCTCCACACCCAGCACAGAGCCTGACACAGGGCTCGGTCTCACTACCCTGAGATCATGACCTGAGCTGAAATCAAGAGTCCGACACTTAACTGACTGAGCCACCCATGCACCCCAAAAGCAGCCTGTTTTTTTAAATGACTATGATAGCCTCTTACTCCTCTGATGTTCAAGTTTCTGTTTGCTTGGTTTATCCTGCTTTTCTCAAATACTATCTCTCTAATGTTAGCAGTACTCGGCAATGTGGTCCCTTAGAAGACTGCCCAGGTATGCCTGTCACTTGTCTTTTGGGTGTAGAGGATCCTCGCTCCTTGTGGATGACAGAGCCCTACTCCAGTCTGACTTCTGTTTCTCTCAGTGGAGTGGGAGGACTGTTGAAGTTGCTTCAAATGCAGTTTTCCAGCAATCAGCTTGATAATTGCCCTCCTGTAGTCCATGGCCACATAAGAGATTCCAGGTTGTCTATTATGGATGTTTTGTGCCAAGGATTTTCACTGTCAAAGTTTTTGGAAGATGATAAGGCTTTTGACAAATGGAAGATTTTATATTCATCTTTTATTTATGGTTTATTTGGTTCTTTTCATCCTCCTACATCCTGGTTTTAAACTATATTCCTTATTGACACCAGCTGGCTTAAACTAAGTGTTTAATATTCTGAACTTAGGAGGTGCCTGGCTGGCTCAGTCAGTAGAGCATGTGGCTCTTGATCTCAGGAGTCATGAGTTCAAGCCCCATGTTGGGTGTGGAGCCTACTTAAAAAAATGTATTAATATATCTGAACTTAGATAAATGCAGTTTCTAACATCTTTGCACACTATACTTTTAAAAAATAACTATAGTTGTACTCAGGCTAAAGGAGAAGGGGAATGAAAGGTAAATGCGGGGGAAGCCTCAAAGAAAAATGAAGCAAGAGTAAGGGAAGAAAGAGCAGATACAAAAAAGGGTTGCTGTTTCATTTTCTCTTTGTGAGTGAGATGCCCTGGGCCCTAAGCAACTTGGCTTTCACAGTTAAGTTATTTATAAGGGCAGCTGCTTTTGCTTTTTTCAACAGTGCTTACTTGTTGAAGACCTATAGATTCATTCTTTCATAGTCACATATTTGTTAAAGTTGGATGGTGCTGACAAAGTTTTGGGTAAAGACGTGCCACAAAGCTCTTCGATTTAGTAGTTAGAACCTGGATAACTGGAATTGTCTCCAGAATGCTTCCCAAATGTTGACTGAGGTATTCACAGCTATCCTCAGTGGGTGGTAACTACCAACTCTTCTGTATTGTACACATGAAGAATGTAAGTTGGGTCCCCCAGGAAAATTCTGAGACAAAGATGGGAGTACAAAAAATTTATTGATGAACAAACAACAGATTTGGAGTAACAATTATAATGAAGATGGCAAAGTGTTTCTAGTATCTGTTCTACACTGTTGTCAAACAGCCTAAAAGAAAAATAGCAGCACACATGAATAAAATGGTTTTCAGAATAAGAAAGCCACATGGTCAATAAACATGAAAAGATTTTCAGATTTATTAATAATGAGTAAAATGAAAATCAAAATAATATTGGAATATTACTTTATATCATGATTTTTCAATGAACTTGGCACTGTTGACATTTTGGATCTGATAATTCTTTGTGCTGGGGGGCTGTGCTGTGCATTGCAGAATGTTTACCAGCATCCCTGGTACCCACCAGGTAACAATAGCAGCTAATCACCCCTACCTCCTGCGGCTTTGGTTGTGACAATCAGAAATGTCTCCAGACATTGTGAAATGTGTCCTAACCAGTAAAATCACTCCTGATGGAGAACCCATTAGACTGGCAAAAATTAGCTGTCACAACTCTTGCTGGCAGGAATGACAGGAAAGTGGATCTTTACATTTAAAGTACTACAGCAATTTTTTTGAAATTAAAAATACATAAACCTTGTGGAATTTAAGAATACAGATGAACAAATGGGAAGGGGAAAAAGAAAAAAAGGAGAGGGAAACAAGCCATAAGAGACTCTTAACAATAGAGAACAAACTGAGGGTTGATGGAGGGATGTTGGGGGGATGATGGGCTAAATGGGTGATGAGTATTAAGAAAGGCACTTGTAATTGGTGAATCACTGAATTCTACTCCAAAAAGTAATTGCACTGTATGTTAACTACCTAAAATTTTAAATAAAATAAAAACTTGTAATATGAAAAAAATAAGTAACCTTTGGCTTAACAATCCTACTACTGACTCTTTATCCCATGAAGATATTTATATGAAGTGACTTACACTGTAAACAGCCACTCTGCCTCCCCATTTTTCTTCTGTCAGTTTTTCACCGTTTATTTTCATTTATTTATTTATTTATTTATTTTTATTATGTTAGCCACCATACAGTACTTCATTAGGTTTTGATGTAGTGTTCCATGATTCATTGCTTGTGTATAACACCTAATGTTCATTGCGGTACGTGCCCTCCTTAATACCCATCACTGGGCTAACCCATCCCTCAACGTCCTCCCCTCTGAAACCCTCAGATTATTTCCCAGAGTCCATAGTCTCTCATGGTTCATCTCCCCCTCAATTCCCGCCCCCCTTCAGTTTTCCCTTCCTTCCCCTAATGTCCTCCGTGCTAGTCCTTATGTTCCACATATGAGTGAAACCATGTGATAATTGTCTTTCTCTGCTTGATTTATTTCACTTAGCATAATCCCCTCCTGTTCCATCCATGTCGATGCAAATGGTGGGTATTCATCCTTTCTGATGGCTGAGAAATATTCCATTGTATATATGGACCACATCTTCTCTATCCATTCATCTGTTGAAGGGCATCTCGGCTCCTTCCACAGTTTACTATTGTGGACATTGCTGCTATGAACATTGGGGTGCATGTGCCCCTTCTTTTCACTACATCTGTATCTTTGGGGTAAATACCCAGTAGTGCAGTTGCTGGGTCATAGGGTAGCTCTATTTTTAACTTCTTGAGGAACCTCCACACTGTTTTCCCAAGTGGCTGCACCAGCTTGCATTCCCACCACCAGTGTAAGAGGGTTCCCCTTTCTCCACATCCTCTCCAACATTTGTTGTTTCCTGCCTTGTTAGTTTTATCCATTCTAACTGGTGTAAGGTGGTATCTCAGTGTGGTTTTGATTTGAATTTCCCTGATGGCTAATGATGTTGAACATTTTTTCATGTGTCAGCCATTTCTTTTTTTTTTTTTTTTTTTAAAGATTTTATTTATTTATTTGACAGAGATAGAGACAGCCAGCGAGAGAGGGAACACAAGAACGGGGAGTGGGAGAGGAAGAAGCAGGCTCATAGCGGAGGAGCCTGACATGGGGCTCGATCCCGTAACGCCGGGATCACGCCCTGAGCCGGAGGCAGACGCTTAACCGCTGTGCCACCCAGGCGCCCCCTGTTAGCCATTTCTGTGTCTTCTTTGGAGAAGTGTCTGTTCATGTAGTTTATCACTGTTTAATCACTGATCTGAATCTATTCCTGAGTATTGGTAAGTGTTATTTCCTTTCATTTTAGAACTCTCTTGATAGAGCCCAAGCAGCCAAGAACAAAGGCAACAAATATTTTAAAGCAGGAAAATATGAACAAGCTATTCAGTGCTATACTGAGGCGATCAGTTTGTGCCCTATAGAGAAGAACGCTGACCTTTCCACGTTTTATCAAAACAGAGCTGCTGCCTTTGAACAGTTGGTATGTATCTTAGGTGGTTTTTTTCTTCTTTTTGTTTTCTTTATTTGTATAGTGTTTCAGTTAATACTACCCAAATCTAATAAATTTTCTGAACATTTACAATTGTTTTGAAATTACAGGGTTTTTGTTTTCATATCCTTTAATTACATAACTTTTTTAAGAACAGATTTTAGTTTTGCTGGTTACAAATATAACCCAAAGTTATATTTATATCAGATTTTATAAAATTAGATAATACAGGAAGCTACAGTTTCTGGTGACCCCATCCTTCTCAACAGTTTGAGGCTATTATTTCAACTTTTTTTCTCCATATGTGGGGTTGGGGGGAGACCTATTTTATTTTATTTTATTTTATTTTATTTTATTTTATTTTATTTTATTTTATTTATTGTTGTAACATATTCTTTCAGTTGCCACTATATCTTGTGCAGTTTTTCTTAGCACATGAAGATTTGTCATTCTTCCTGAAATGCTGTATATAGTAGCTGTTGTATAGTTGCATACTGGGAACATCTTCTTATTGATGAACATTTGGATTGTTTCCTATTTTACCTATTGCATTCAGTGTTTGAGTAAATATTTTCGTAAGTATTTTTTTGTATACTTTTGGGAGGATAAAATTCAAGAATAAAATTCTAGAAATGAAAATATAAAGAAACAGCATCAATACCTATGCTCAACAATAATAATATGAACATGCTTGTTTGCTATCATTGTCACTGACTTATATCATCAGTCTTAATAATATTTGCCATTCTGGTAGGAGAAAAATGCTGTCTCTCATTGTTTTAATTTGCACTTTTTAAGATACTACTAAAGTTGACCATCCTTTTCTGTTGTTATTGGGCAATTGTATTCTCGCCATTTATTGTTCAACCAAATTTTATGGACTGTCTCCTATATGGAAGGTTACTGTGGTACGAGTTGGGTTTATAAAAGCAAACAGTTATGCATAGAGCTCAAGGATAGCTAAACAACAAACTAGTAAATGACATTTTCATAAATGTTTTAAAGAATTAACCTGATCTGTAATAGAGGAATGACTGGGGGTGGGGTTGGTACATAAAACAGAGAAGACAGTGTTACAAATAGAGGAAACCATATGTGTAATTGCTCTGAGGCAGGAAAGAGTTTGGTGTGATTAAAGAATAAAGGATCCTGGAGTATAGAGATATGCAACTGGAGAAGTAGTAGAGGGCAGATGAGACAAAGCCTTGCATATTGCATAGGTAGGGAGATTGGATTTGATTCTGGGTCTAGTGGAAAATATTTAAGGATATTAAGTAGAGCAGGAACATCCTCTAAACTTGCTTTCAGTGTTCTGTCAAGAATATAGGGAGGAAGGCGTGGAGACAAAGAGACCACATAAGGGTGCTGTTGTAGTAGTCTAGGTGAAACATGAAAGAAAGCTGAGAACAACACCTTGCTGTTGTATTGGATGTGACCAGTAAAGAAAAGCAGGAATGTTAATAACGATAGAATGGGGAAGGAGTGAGACAGCTAAGTAGAAGTTGAATTAAGAAATGTCTTTATTTTGGGGCGCCTGGGTAGCACAGTCGTTAAAGCGTCTGCCTTCGGCTCAGGGCGTGATCCCGGTGTTCTGGGATCGAGTCCCACATCTGGCTCCTCCCCTGGGAGCCTGCTTCTTCCTCTCCCACTCCCCCTGCTTGTGTTCCCTCTCTCGCTGGCTGTCTCTCTGTCACATAAATAAAAATAAAATCTTTAAAAAAAAAAAAAAAAAAAGAAATGTCTTTATTTTAAGGAAGTGGTTTGGGCTAAAGATTCAAATCCGAGAGCCGCCTAATTTTAGATTTTATGTAATGCCAGGACAATGGATGTAATCACCTAGAGAGAGAAGAGATGAGGCCGTGAGGGTTCCACTTGTAGAACTCAGGTGGAGGGGGGAGAATTTAGCAAAGGAAATTGAGAAGGAGCACACGTTGAGGTAGGCAGAAGTCAAGTAGAGTGGCTGTTCTTTGGAGGTTTGGCAATAAAGAGCTAAGAAATGGGGTAGTAGCTGCAGGGAATGGGGATTTTTGAAAGATAGAAAATACTAGAGTGAGTGTTTTTATGCTCATGGGAATGCTTCAGTAGAGATGTAGTTTGATGCAGAGGAGAAACAGTTAACAGAGTGAAGTCCTTGAAGTGGGGACAGTGTGGATCCAGATCACAAGTGGAGGGGTGGCCTCTGATGAAGAGGGGCACTTCCTCACTTTTAACAGCCGGGAAGGAGATGATATGAGCACAGAGATGCAGGTAGGTTTGTAGATTTGGTGGTAGAAAGATGGCCTAAGTAGGTCTTTTGCCTGTTCTTGAAAATCAGGTTGCTTTTCTTATTACAGGTATTTATATGAGCTGTTACAATATATTGTGGATATTAACACTTTTTATGTATTGGGAATATTTTTGTGTGTTGTGGGACTCTTAATACTCAGCCTGTTAAGTTTCCAAAACTGATTTCTCTTGAACAGTGCTTCCTTTAGTGTGACTTTTTTTAATACTTTTAATTACAGCAAAAATGGAAAGAGGTGGCACAAGATTGTACAAAGGCTGTTGAACTTAATCCCAAATATGTGAAAGCTCTCTTTAGACGTGCAAAAGCCCACGAGAAGCTAGACAATAAGAAGGAATGTTTAGAAGGTGAGGGTATTTTTGTGTTTACATATGAAAATTACTAAAGGCTTTGTAGTCATTGGTAAATTTATATGAAACTCAGCTTGTGAGTAGAGAAATCATTTGTATTTAAAAGTTAGTTTCTTCCCCAACTGAGAGTTTGTTTTCTAGTTTAAATTGAGATTGTTGACACTGGAGTATTGTCTCTGTTCTCAGTTATGGAATTACATTAGTATTAACATTTGAAGTTTACATCCCATACATTTTTAACTTGGCAATTAATGAGCCTCAGTGTAATTCCATAAATAAGAAATCAGAAAATACGTTTTAGTCAGTGATAGTGCTGCTAAGATTCTGCATATTTTCAGTGATTATCCTATATAAATATGAAATAATTTTGAGATGAATCATTAACATTTGGTTTTTGCTCTGGTATTTTCAAACGTGATTTTATACCCGATTGGAAATTATGTAGTTGGTACAAAGCATCAAGTGAATTTGCCATTCTCCGTAAATACTATAAATATTCTGCGGCCTCTAATTGGCCATATTTGCTTCCAGAACTTCAATTAGAATATATAGGCCACTGGCTTTTAAAGTACATTTTTGTAGGTGACATGGAGCTAAACCAAAATGTGATTTCTACAGGCTAAATCTGCTTTAAAAGCATCAATAACCAGATTTTGACATAATTTTTTTAAATAACATTATTTAAAAGGAAAAAGCCATTTTATTTTTAAGGTCTGGATTTCCAAGTGAGGGTGGTTTAGAGAACGTTTTAGAAAAATTTGAGGGTTTGTGGTGTCGTATACTTTGCTGGTGGGTAGAAGGACAGTTGGTTTGGAAAAGAGAATTCTGAGTTTTCAGCCAGCCGTCCAAGTTACTAATAGTTAATAATTGGTAGAAAGGAGGATAAGTGGATTTTAGATAGGAGGAATGGGATGGGAAAAAGACATTAACACTGGTTTTAGCCAGGTTGTCAGGGGAACATAACAGCAGATTGACTTGTTTGAGGATTTGAAATTTTGAGAAACTGAATTCAGAAAGAGTGGGAACAGCCAGTGTTTGAGTGTTCTGAAAGGTTGAGAGTTTAAGGAACCACTGATCTTTTAAATTTGAAACCACTTTATCTTGAGCTGTGGCATAACCAGATGAAAATGGTATTTTGCAGCAGATTTAATTGAGAACTCTGTGGCCAGATGGCTTTGGACACAAGGAATAATTCTGAGGCCTATAAAAAGAATCAGCCATGAGAGAGCCACATTTCACTGATTTGGCCTTTAGGTACTGGACAGAAGAGAATCTTCCTGGATTCCTTGTTTATTTACTATGTAGAATGTGAGAGTGGTGAGGAACATCACAAACCATGCAGTATAGTCCCTTGGATTTCACAGGTGAGGAAAGTGAATAACCAGAGAAGTGGAATGAATTTCTGAGCTTTGAGTTTGGTTATAGAGTATATAAAGCTAAATTGTTGAACAGAATCAATTTACTGGAAATGAAATTGATAGCTACACCAGGCTGTCGATTTGGTATGGCTTTGTGTGGTAACATTGTGCCCATCTGATGCTGCTGATGATCTTTGCAATAATTTTATACTTCTATTTTTTCCATCATTTCTAGATGTCACTGCTGTGTGTATACTAGAAGGGTTCCAAAATCAACAAAGCATGCTGTTAGCTGATAAAGTTCTTAAACTTCTTGGAAAAGAGAAAGCCAAAGAAAAATACAAGGTAAGTCTGAGTTGGTCAGTAGAGGGAATATACATTACGAAGGGTCATTTTTAATTTACACTGCTTAAACTTGGATGTGATAGTAATGGCAACAGCTGAAATTAGATCTGCATTGTGTTTCTTTTTCTGTAATCTTGGGCTTTTGTAGCTTATCTTTTCAAAATAAGAATGTAGGCTATATCCAATATTGTATCTGGAGGATGGACACTGAAAGACTTCATCTATATTAGGGGTCACCGAACAAGGCCTGTGGGCCACAGCCAGTCGGCCACCTGATTGTATAAATAATCTTTTACTGGAACACAGCACTCACACATCGTTTGTGGCTGCTTTTAAGCTAAAACAGCAGAGTGGAGTGGTTGTGGCACTGCAAAGCCTAAACATTATTTGGTCTTTTACAGGAAAAATTTGCCAACTCCTGTCTATATCATTAAAGTTTTTAAAGGTGTATTTAATATATAAATTGGCACTGGTTTTAGGCAGTCTCTTGATCTTAATTCAAGAGACATTATTGAACAAAGCAATTTTAGAAGGGTGGTTAGATATGGTCCTTGCCCTTACAGAATTATTAGTGAGAGAGACCATTAATAAGTGTAAAAGGTATGATATGGTGAAGCATCATGGAGGGATATCAGTAGAGTGCCATGAGACTACCACAGGCATTACTAAATATCACTGGAGATTTTCTGCTAAACTTCAGTAATATTGAGGCAATTGTTCCTTTATCTTTAAGAATAACTTTTCTTTTAAATTGATTTTAATAAGCTGTGTGTTTTTTTAATTTTGCACTTATGAATATTCACTGAGTTAAACAGTTAAAACGGGTTTCTTCACTGCAGGACTTTCATGTGCTAGGATATATTGTGAATCTCCGAGAGGAATGTAGCTGTAGTTGTTCTCAGTCTCTTTAAACTCTGGAACACTTTTTTCCCTTGATCATTTCCTAGAACAGGGGTTCCTCAAAACACTGTAAGTACCATGTAAAAGTCTCACAACCTCGAAGGAGCCTAGTTTCCTTGTGTATATAATGTTATTGCTGAGTATTTATGCTGGGTGGACTTCAGGGTAGTAAGAAAATATAAGATAACCTACATTTACATAGGTTCCAAATCAGTTCCCACTTATATTTTCTTTCTTTTCTTAAGTTTTTATTTATTTAAGTAATCTCTACACCCAGCATGGGGCTCGAACTCACAACCCCAAGATCAAGAGTCGCGCACACTGCCAACTGAGCCAGCCAGGTCCCCCTTCACTTACATTTTCTAATCTGTTTGTATGCCACCTTTGTGGCACAGAATAACAAAATACGTTTCACATTATTGTTTTTATTTTTACAACAACCCTGTAAGATAAATAAAGCAAATATTTTTACTGCCATTTCAGAGATGAGAAAACTGAAAATGACATGTGCAAGGTCACATGGCTAGTAAGTGGCAGAGCTAGAACTTGTGTCTTGTTCCCTTGATACTTAAGTCCATTACTTACATTGTTTTCATTTTAAATTTGTAATTCTCTGTGGAAGCCTGGGAGGTCCCTTTTCCAAGCTGAAATAGTAAACTAAAAGACATTAATGATTTACTCAGCCTTCAGTAACTGCTATTTAAAGTGGCAAATAATTACCAATGTACATTCCTATGCAGAGTCTTTAGTGAAATACCGAAGTTAAGCATACTTTTCACTTGATGGGTGACCATTTGATTTAAAATATTAACTTGTATAATCCCAAATTAAGACATTGTATCTCTTCCACAAAAATAGGGATTTTTCCCTTAGATTTCCTGTTGTTTTTCTTTCCCAATCTCATCTATCCTAGATTAGGTCATTTACTTATAAAGCCAAATTCCCTTTTTTTTCCTTCTTCAAATACAAAGACATTAAATCCACCAAAATAACAGAAATGGTATTTGTTGTGCATACAATCTAAAATATCATATTTCAATTTAAAAATCTTTGGGTTGAATTTTTAAGCTAAAGGATCCAAAATATATGTTAAGAGCCTTATGGCCATGTTATTCCCTTTACCGTCTCTAAAACTTTACCCTAATCAGACTAAAAGGAGAACTAAAATACTTCTATAATTATGAATCAGGTTGCCATGCCAAAATGTGGTAATTTAAATAAGAAATGTGATTTCCTTCAGACTTTCAATGGCACTTACTGTAATGGGGATCTTCAGATGCGATACAACTAGAGGACAGATGAAAGCCCACAGTAAATGGACTTAACATTACAGCACCTGTGTAAGATGTGGTCTTGAATGATTAGTTAAGATGCTGATCTTCTAGGACAGAGACCAGAGGGAGATAATTTTTATTTTTTTATTACATTTTTATTTTTAAGATTTGATTTTTAAGCAGTCTGTCTACCCAGTGTGGGACTTGAACTTAAAACCCCAAGACCAAGAGTTGCACACTCTACTGACTGAGCCAGCCAGGTGCAGTAGGAGGTAATTTTTAACTCAGCAGTTATTTGCCTCCTGTGTTCCACATTTCACCTTTTTAAGTGTGTAGTCCTAGGAGTTCTTGATGTTTTACATCTTTGGAGAAGGGAAGTGTCATTTAATATTTATTTGTTTGTTTGAGAGAACTCAAGTGCACGTGTGTGTGTGTGTGTGTGTGTGTGTGTGTGTGTGTGTCAGGGGAGGGGCGGAGTGAGAAGAGTCTTAAGCGGGCTCCATGCTCAGCTCAGAGCCCGACGTGGGGCTCGATCTCATGACCCAGGGAGGCATCATTTAAAACCTGCTTTGAACAGCTGGGGTGAGTAACTTTACCTTTTCCACTGTCTCTTGTCCTGTGGTTTGGAGCCTAATATTCTTCAGTTATTTGAGAACGAGATTCCAGTTTTTACAGGAGTCATTCTCAGTGTTACACAAATGTACCTGCTTCTTTGGTCAGTGTTTTCTCATTTTGATATATTTAAACATGATTAAATTTCAGAATCGTGAACCTCTGATGCCATCTCCACAGTTTATCAAATCTTACTTCAGTTCTTTCACGGATGATATAATTTCTCAGCCCATGCTTAAAGGAGAGAAGTCTGATGAAGACAAAGACAAAGAAGGGGAGGCTTCAGAAGTAAAAGAAAAGTAAGTATAGCAAGCATAGTCTATCTACATAGTCCTACACGATATTCTCAAGAGGATTCCCAGTGAGTCAAGTGGTTGACTGTCTTGGAAAAGGGGCACTAACTTGAAAATTAACCATGTAGCTCAACATCCAAGTGTTTTCGCGCAGGGAAGTTTATAAACTATGAGGTGCTTAGGAGTGCCCTGAAGAGTGACTTTCTTTAGAGTTTTTTCTGTGTTTTGGGCTTCTTGTGTTTGCTCCTGTAGAGAATTGAAACCAAAGTACAAGACGCTGTGTTTACAACTGGAGGTCAAGCGATGTGATGGAGTGTATAAGTCGCCTAGTCTGCTGATCCATTTGTATTTATCAGTATTGTGTTTTGGTGTTAAAGGCAGCTCTCCTTTCTAGGAGAAGGTACAATATTACTACCAACATGACATTTTTAATGAGTTTTGGAAAAAAGGGAGTATTGTTCCTGTAACAAAGCATAGTTTTGCATCTGTAGCATACTGGAAAGTTTGAGGAGACATTGCTTTTGATTTGTATCTCCTAATTTTTCAACCATTGTTGGCTACCTTTTAAGGGAAGATACTATGCATACTTGTACCAAGATATTCAAACTTTAGTTAGTTAATACACAGTCTTTTCAGAAAATTGTAGTTGAGAAGTAAATGTTTAAGATAATGCCAATAATTTCCTCTTCATGTTAGGGAATAATCCTTGTTAGAAAAACTACAATGAAGTTAAAATGCAGGGAATATTAGGATGTAATTATAGGATAAATATAAAAGAGTTTGTAAGAATTTGACTGATGTAGCTTAAGTTACTTGCCAGTTTTCTCTACTCAGGTTATGTAACAAATGAAATGAGAAAATGTACTCTAACTATTGGAGCCTCGTATTTGTAAGACCCCTTAGAGGTTAGCTAGTATAAATTTCCTTTTCAGGTAAAAAAAAATCCCTTTTACAAGCATCCTCAATAAAAGTTACCATCTTAGAAGAATAATGATGTTGTGGCCACTGTATTTTAAACATAGGAAAGGGTGTGTGTATGTGTTTTTTTTTTAACATCCTACTTAATAGAAGAATCTTCCTTTAAATTTGCTTCTTCGATATTTCCACCTATTCATTCAAGGTCTATTTATTTAGGTGAAACAACACAACTTCTGGATGAGAGCCCTTCAGATAATTTTCTGCCTCCAGTCCTGCTCTTTTACAGTGAATTTTCCACAACATAGAGTGTTCTTTACCAAGCACAGATTGGGTCATGTGTCTTCCCTTGGCTTCTGTGACCCTACTTAATGATATCTTACTTCTCTTTTCTTTCTGTTGGTCATAAAATAACTGTTGAGTGACATCAGTATGCATATGTCTGAAGGTGAATAAGACCAGATCTTTGTCCACGTTGCAGATCCATCAGTCATTAGCTCATCCTTTAACGTACATAAATGCTGAAGCCTGGGCGGTAACCCTATGTTTCTGCTGTTGACTCTGCTGTTAACCTTTTTTTAAACTTTCCAAGACATCGAGAAGAGTCGCAGTCCACATCAGAAATCCTAATCTCTTACCCCTCTCACCACTGCCCCATTCAGTCCTACACTGGAATGTTAAGAAATGGACAGTTGCTTAACTCTAGTAACTCTAGTAATACTAAGTGTGGCAAGTTTCAGCATTTGATCCTTTCTTAATAATCTCTGAATGTTCATTTTTATTTTCAGTTCTGGATATTTAAGGGCCAAACAGTATATGGAAGAAGAAAACTATGATAAAATAATAAGTGAATGCTCAAAAGAAATAGATGCCCAAGGCAAATACATGGCAGAAGCATTATTACTACGAGCCACCTTCTACCTGCTCATTGGCAATGCCAATGCGGCCAAACCAGATTTAGATAAGGTCATCAGTTTGAAAGAAGCTAATGTGAAGGTACCTTTTAAAGTGTGTGTGTGTGTGTGTGTGTGTGTGTGTGTGTGTGTGTGTGAGGGAGAGAGAGAAAAGAATTTTAAAATGGGGCTTTTACAGGTTTTGCCAAATTTTTCACATTGTGGTTGCCATTCTCCAAAAGGCTGTTTTTATTTTGGAAGCAACTACACCTAATGATGATTTGGTGCAGTGAAACTGAAACGTAAATATCAGTGATATTTATCTTTAGCCAGAAAAGGAATTTTTTTCTTTTTTCTATGGCATCTGGTAACTTCAGCTTCCTTTTATAGCTACTGCCTGCTGTATTAGACTATATTTAGATAGCGGTAAGGGTGATACAGCAGTGCTGTAGATAGTACTGTAAATAACATGCAATAGGAAGTACAAGATTATAAAATGCATTTAATAAAATAAACACATTTAATAATCTGAAACATTTTGTAAACATGAATTAAAAAACAGGTTCTGAAAATACGATACAGAGATATACTAAAATACGCCAAAAGTTCTATAGTTGTGTGGTTGGAACAGCTTTTTATGTGTTCATAACTATTTTCATAATTTTTAGGGGGATCTGTTGAATTATATGAGCCTTCCCAGTGTTTTAACAAGACAGAGCTTATCTACCAATTAACTAAATTCCTTACTAGTTTGTTAACATCTCTGTGGCTTGTTTCCTGACTGATTTAAGTGAATTCTGGCTTTTTTCACCTCCAAATGAATTATTCATGTATTTTGTGGAATATAAAAGTTGTTTTCAAGGCCTAAGTATTTGTTAATAAACTGTCTTCACCTCTTGTAAACAAAAGGCATTACAACTAAGTATTTGTTAAAAGTTCCTTTCAAAATGAGGTGTTCAAATTGAGGATACCCTACTAATATGATTTTTAATTCTATTTCCTACTGATTACAAATATGTTCCTGTTTTTGTTATAATTGTGGGGGCATTCTTATTTGTTTCATTGAAAGAAAATTTACATGTACTTAATGCCTCAAAAAATTTTTTTGCAGAAGAAACCTATTTCTTGCTTTCATGACCATGACTTTTTGTTTTAATGGCAAGTAATAATGATGACTGTCATGTGCCCTGTACAAAAATTAGCTCAAAATGGATGAGAAGCCTAAATGTAAGATTTCAAACTAAAAACTCTTGGAAGAAAACATAGGAGGAAATCTTACCTTGGATTAGGCAATGATTCCTTAGATACGGCAACAATACGAAAATCATCAAAACTAAAAACGTTTGTAATTAAAAGGACCATCAAGAAAGAGAAAACACACTCCACAGAATGGGAGAAGATATTCATAATCATGTATCCGATAAGGTGCTTTTATCTAGAATATATACAGAACTCAACAATAGAACCCAATTTAAAAATAGGTCAAAGATCTGAATAGACTTTCTCCAGAGAATATATACAAATGGCCAATAAGAATATGAAAAGATGTTCTGCATCATTAGCTATAGGGAAGTGAAAACCAAAACCACAGTGAGATACCACTTTATGCCCACCAAGATGGCTATAATCATAAAAATGGACAATTAAAAGTATTGGTGAGGATATGGAGAAATTGGAACTCTCACATATTGCTGGTAGAAATGTAAAATGTTAAAGTCCCTTTGGAAATTAGTTTGGGAGTTCCTCAAAAAGTTAAGTAATTATTGAGTTACCATATGACACAGCAGTTCCCCTCTAAAGTAGATACCCAAGAGAACTGAATATATATATATATATCAACACAAAAACTTATACGAATGTTCATAGCAGTATTATTCATAATAGCCAAAAAGTGGAAGCAGCTTAGATGTTCATCAGCTGATGAACAGATAAATTGTGGTATATCTGTACAATAGAATATTATTCAGCCATAGAGAAGAATAAGTATTGACACATGCTATAACATAGATGAACCTTGAACACCTGACGTTACGTGAAGGAAGCTAGATACAAAAAGGCCACATAATGTACAGTTCCATTTATGTGAAATGTTCAGAACATACAAATCTGTAGAAATAGAAAGTAGATTGATGGTTTCCAGGGACTGAGGATTAGGAAGGAAATGGGGAATGACTGCTAATGTGTATGAGGTTTCTTTTGAAGGTGATGGAAATGTTTGGAATTACTCGTGATGGTTGCACAGCTCTGTGAATATATTAAAAATGACTGACTTGTACACTTTTAAAGGATGAGCTTTGGTGTGTAAATTAGACTTCAGTAAAGCTGTTATTGTTAAAAAACTAAATTCTGGTAATGACAACCCTTTTCTTATTTTGGTTATGTAGCTCCGAGCAAATGCTCTCATCAAGAGAGGCAGCATGTACATGCAACAGCAGCAGCCTTTGCTGTCCACTCAGGATTTTAACATGGCTGCTGACATTGATCCTCAGAATGCAGATGTTTATCACCACCGAGGACAGGTAAATTTATTTTCTTATCAAGAGTTCTGACCTTTGGATTGAGGAATTTTACACCATTTTTGAGAATGTTGTCACAAGTTTCCTTGTGCCACTTCTGATAGCTGTGAACAAGGTATAGTTTTATAGTTTGGGTTGGCATTTATTAGTCCCATCTTAAATATTTGTCCTTTGAATTTTGGTATTTGCTTATAAAAAAAGAAAGAAAGAAAGAAGGCTACAAATGTTGGCCTGCCGGTTCAAGTTTGGTTTTCAGGTGTTTCTGGCTCCTAGGTTTTCAATGACATTGAAACATTTATTGAACATTTTGAGTTAATGCTAGAATCAACAGGGTGATTTCTGTGGGCTTCTTGCTGTAAGGAAATTTTGTCCTAGACTATCCAAATAGTACCAAAAAAACTCTTCTGAATGGAGTTTTATAATATGCATACTTGATTTTTGGTAAAGATATGTAGTGATGAAAACCATTCCCAGTTTCAGCCTCTTCTGGGGAACACACGGCTTTATTACCTGTTTAACATGGATAGCTTCGTGATATGCATTAGGGTGGAATGTACAGGCTATTGATATAATAACAGAAAAGCAGAAGTTCTTTCTAATGGAGAATTTTACCTAATATTTCTATCTGGAGGCTATTAAGAAGTGTGAGATAACCTCTTAAAATTCTTGACATTTAGGTAATTACTGGGACGCCTGGGTGGCTCAGCCAGTTAAGCAGCTGCCTTTGGCGTAGGTCATGATCCCAGGGTCCTCGGATCGAGTCCCATATGGGGCTCCCTGCTGAGCAGGGAGTTTGCTTCTCCCTCTGCCCCTCCCCCTACTCATGCTCCCTCTCTCTCTCAAATAAATAAATAAATCTTAAAAAAAAAAAAGTAATTACTGGTGTCTGATCCGCTTTGAAATTTTAAAGTACAGAGATATTCAGTTTTCTAGAACAGATTTCTTAAGAGTGACCAAAACTGCAGTACAAAAATGGTGGGTTTCTAATGGTGTTTTTTTTTGGTTGGTTGGTTGGGTTTTTTTTTGTTTTTGTTTTTGTGGGCAGCAAAGCAGGGTTTATTAAACGATAGCAAAGTGATTGTATAAAGCTCCCGAGGAGGGAGGGGACCCGAGAAGGTTGTCTTGTAATGGTGCTTTAGAAAAAATCGGTTAATAGTTTTTAGAATCATTCCTTTAAATGATAGGATTTTCTAGTTCACTTAGAAAGGATTTCTATATTGAATAACTACTACATGCATAGCATGATGCTAAATTGTGATAAGAGACATTTGTACTCAACTGGTGCACCTGTTATTTTGAATTGTGTATATATGTGTGTGTTTGTTTGTTTTCTTAGCTGAAAATACTGCTTGATCAAGTTGAAGAAGCAGTGGCAGATTTTGATGAATGTATTAGATTAAGACCTGAGTCAGCTCTGGCACAAGCTCAGAAATGTTTTGCATTGGTAGGTTCTACTTTATTTTGTGTTTTCCTAAACATCATTTTTATTTCCCATTGTTAACAAAAATAAGTATCTCATTGTCTACAAAACCATCATCTCTTTTTCCCCCAAAGGATGACTACAAGGGAGAAATGTGTTTAGGGAAATAGAGTGTACTTGCTAATTGAGGTATTGTTCCTGTGTACCTCTGGATGTTTTATTTGAGTTCATCTCGATGTTTGTCCCTGATTTCATGCTCCCCTAAACAGCACTGTTCTCCCTGCCTTTCTACCATAAGCTACACAAAAAAACAAAAGCATTTTGAGGAAATACTCTTCAGTCGTATCACATAACTGCTCTCTCATCTCACCTTATTAATATTCAGAAACACAAAGCTGAAAATCAGACAAAAGTTCATTTTTAGTGAAATGAGGTACTTCCAATTAACCCTATAGCCTGAGTCCTAAAAGACTTTTTAAAGAAATTGGTCATAAGCACATTTATATTATGGATGAAAAATGTTGGTAGGTGAAGCTTTAATAGTAACTTTGGTAAAGTGGTAATAAATTAGATTTAAAACTCCCCCATTTATATGTAAAGTTAACTTCTTACAAGTTAGTATGCCTTCTTCTAGATTATTGAACATCTTGCAATTGTATAATGGCAATGAAGTCATAGTGGTACATAGCCTATGGATCCCTGCTCCGGAGATATTTCCTTGGAACCCTTTTAGATGCAGCAAATTAGGTTAGCAAATCACCTGCTTTTCTGGAAATATTCATGTGATTTTGTGTGACTTTTGTAATATGTTAAATTCCATGAGTTTTTGAGTTCTTGATTTGACAGGCCTGTTTTGATTTTTTTAAAACAGTATCGCCAGGCATATACGGGAAACAATTCTTCACAAATCCAAGCAGCTATGAAAGGTTTTGAAGAGGTCATAAAGAAATTTCCAAGGTGTGCTGAAGGCTATGCACTATATGCTCAGGTAAATGTGATTTTTCATATTTTTTCAGTCGGCATTTTTTTTTTTTAATTTTATTTTTTAGAGGTGGGAGAAGAACAGAGGGAGAGGGGGAGAGAGAATCTCAAGCAGGCTCTATGCTCAGAAGAGCCCATGCAGGGCTTGATCTCACAACCCTGAGATCATGACCTGAGCCAAAGTCAAGAGTGGACGCTTAGCCATCTGAGCCATCCAGGCGCCCCTTAAAGATTCCATTTTGAAGTAATCATCTCTACACCCAACATGGGGCTCAGACTCACAACCCCAAGATCAAGAGTTGCATGTTCCACTGAATCAGCCAGCCAGGGCCCCCAGTTTCCAGTCCTTTTGAAGAACTGCATTCGTATGCTGAATTTCAGTATGGAAATTAGAAACAGTGCTTCCCTGGTTGCAGCTTCTGTGAACACGAATGGCTTTGTTCTGTTATGATTCTCCTGGCTTCCAGAATGGTCTTCAGTCACCTTAGGAGTGACTCCTGTGTTGATAGTTTGAAAGCCCTGGCCCTAAACTCAACGTGGGGAAGCTTAAGTCAAGCATTTCCCTTAATTGTTCATTTGGATTGGATTTGCAAAAAAGTTAGTTAATTACCTTAGGAAAATTTACTCTGTGCAATTGGTGGGAAGAATGTCATGGAAAGGTTTTTCTTCCTATTTAGATCACTGTCCTTTTAAGTGGTTAGGTAGGCTGTAACAGTTCATTTTAATTTCTCTGTGGTTTGCCAAATCCTGAACCTTTCCTTGCTTTAGGATTGAAGGTATGGAAAGTAGAATGTACACTTGAATTATTTTCACTTTTTAATTGTAGTCTGAAGTCTTTGAAAATTTATTAATTTTAAGTCCTCCAATAAATGAAAATGGTTAGCTTCTTACAGCCACAGTTAGACTTTTTTCTGTAAGTAAATGATCTCAGAATGACTGTTTTCTCTCTTAGTCTTTAAGTTGAAAGTTGCTTTTGGTATATTCATAAACCAGATATCTCAGTATGCTATATAATATCTTCTCTTATTCTTTTTTATTCCAAAGAAATATTTTCTCCCTACCCCAAACATCACAGAAATAGAAACATTTAAAAATGACCATCTGTGGTAGACTCCTACCTCCAAACCTTTTCTGAAGGTTGTTTTGTTTTTAATTTCTTCCATGCATTCTTTAGTCAAGTTATATAAGTACCACAGGTTATAACTTTTTTTTGAGAGGGATTATGATAAGATTGACTTATGTTGGATCTGTTCTTTAGAAGTCATAATATCAGGGCACCTGGGTGGCTCAGTCAGTTGAGCATCTGACTCTTGATTTTGGCTCCAGTCATGAGACTTGGGCCTGTGTTGGGCTGTACACTCAGCGTGGAGTCTAGAGATTCTCTCTGTCCCTCTGCCCCTCTCCCTGCTCATGCTTTCTCTCTCTAAAATAAAAAGTAAAATCTCTAAAAAAAAAAAAAAAAAAAAAAAAAAAAAAGTCCTAATATCACTGCATTGTTAAGAATTGAGATTCTAGGGTATGACGTACAACCCAGAAATTCTTAAAATTGCGTTTGAAATTATCTATTTGTTTTAAAATTTCTAGACAGGATGGTGATAATAAAAAAATGAAACACTGCTGACTACACACGATTTAAAACGTATGATATAAAATTTTATAGAATGTATCAAAATTAAAATAGGACAAACACATTATAATTGTAGGACATTTTTATTGAGTAAGTACACTTGGGTTTATGCCTTATGTTTGATTAGAAACAAACCAGAAAGTGACAGCACTAACCTCATCACTGAAATGAAATTCAGAGGGGTTTTTAATACTAGGTACAACCTCTTGAGAGCTTTTCTGATTGCATTTTTTCCTGTCACTGTGCTCCCTTCAGAATGGCTGTGGCTTACTTGCACTATCTTCTTATCAGCTAACATTACTAGTCTAAAATTTCTATCCTTTGACCCGTCTTTTGATTTTTACTTCATGAAATAATATATATTACTTTATATACACACGTAGATACAGTGTAATATTTTTTAACTCTCAAGCTTGAGCTTAGATGCTGGCTAAGTCTCAAAGTTAGGTTCAGCATGATTTGGTATCCATATAACCAAGCATTCCATTTCTGCCATGGGATTTGCCCTAAAATAGTTGACTGTAGCTGCTTTTTTTTTTTTAATCAACATTTTTAAGGAATGACTGATAACACATAACTGAATTTATTCTTCCAAAGAGTATTGTCTTTAAAATAAGTCCCTTATGATATATTATGATAAATTATGAGTGACATGAGTGCACCTGTGCAAAACTGATATTAGAACTAGCACCAAGAGCAGGACTTTCTCTGGTCTACACTGTACCAGATCATCTGCTATTTCATGTAACCATCTGACAAAAAGAAAGAACAATTAAGATTTCATATTTACAACAATAAAAAAATAATTAAGGTGTAACATTTAACTTGGTAATGAATGGATAAGTAAATTTTAATTAGTAAACAATATACTTTTAATTGCTTAGGTTGACAGTTACCTTAATATAACTGAAGTTTCTCCTCACATAGGCATTAACAGATCAACAACAGTTCGGGAAAGCTGATGATATGTATGATAAATGTATTGATTTGGAACCAGATAATGCCACAACATATGTTCATAAAGGGTATGTATATTTGTCGTTCTCTTTGTTTCTGTAAGAAACTATATCTTGCGTGTAATAAGATGGATTTCTCTGGTCATTAAGAAAGGAAGGCGGGGGGACTGTGGTAAAGAGTATCGGTAAGTTCACTGACAAATTTCTTAATGCTGTAGATGCTCCACTGTTAATTTTTAAATTTGTATGTTTCATTCTTATACAGCAGTTGGTAAATATACTATTTACACTCTATAAAGATTTCAGTACTGAAAGTCCTGTCAGATGTTACCTGTATGAAAATAAGTTTTTCCAGTCCTTATGTACTTATCATTTAAAAAACTTTATACAAAGTAAAAAAGTCAGCTTTGCAAGGTAAGTTAGTAACAGAGCCTAGACCTTTGGACACTTTTTTCATAATAAGGAATTTGGACTATAAAACCAATATAAAATTGAGGGAAAAAATTAATGATTATATACTAGATTGTTTTTCCCTGTAAATTCATTGAGGGTAGAAATTGAGTCGTGTGCTTATATTGCTGTTGATACTACGCCATAGTTACATCTGACTGCCTTGTTGCATTTGCAGTTTACTTCAGCTTCAGTGGAAGCAAGATCTGGATAGAGGTTTGGAACTGATCAGCAAGGCTATTGAAATTGACAATAAATGTGATTTTGCATATGAAACCATGGGAACTATTGAAGTGCAAAGGTAACTTCTATAGTCTAAGAAAATTTAAGGCAGTTCCATAGATATTTATCTTCTCATTCTTCTCATTACAAATATGTTATTGTCAATATCCATTAAATTCTTAATATGTCATGCCTTTGGAAGGAAGCTTCTCTCAAAACTATACAACTTTGATTTGCCTTGTTTCATTTTCTTCCTTTAAAAGTTACACTTAAAAAGTTTTGTTTAAAAGCATATGTATTAGGAAAATTTGATCTTTCTCTAATACCTCTTGTGTGTTCTTTGCTCTGTTCACCTATATTATTTCTATTGGAGGGGAAAAATGCCTGTAGTGTGCTTAGGTAGGGTAGTGCAGCGTAAGGATTCCTGCCAGAATGCAGGAAGATCCAGATCCTGCCACAAATAAGCAACCAGCCAAGCAACTGGACACGTTGAAACATCATCCCTGAGCCCATGAGTTTTCTTAAAAATCACAGAGCTAGAGACTTTTTGTAACTCTTAACTGCTCATAACTTGTTTTGTGAAAATATTTATCCAGAGTTGCACTTGGGAGTCACCATTAACAGGTGACAACTGTTTATACCATAGAATTTAGTGTCGTATACCGTCTTAGTACTGGCATTGCTGTCCATTTGAGTGTCTACTCTAGGCCAGGTACTGAACCTTGGGTGGTTTTCCAAATTTTATTTCAAATGATCTTTACCCCAGTCCTTATAAAGGTAGGGATTATGTGATCTTCAGTTTAACCGAAGAGGGTAGAAACTGATGTCCAAACTGGTTAACAAGGTTACATGATGATCCAGTAGTAGGAATAGGATATTAGCCTCTGTATTTCACTGATGCCAAATTAACTGATCTTGTTAGGAATCACTAGGGATTGTTTTAACTCCCTGTCATTCGGCCCCTCCTACGTCCTCTCTTTGCTCCACAGTGAGCGGAATATATATAGGCTGATGAAATTTGTGACAGTTCATGTAAATATTATTTCTTAGTTGCCAGTTTGTTAATGTGGATATTCTTGCACTAAGATAGGATGGGATACTGGTTCGTAATCTTTTTTGAGGAAAGCTATAAGGTTATTTGTAGAGCCTGGGTTAAGAACCCCTGATACGCACTTGATGGGTTTTCGTGGTGTGTTATAGTTTTAGGAATCCATTCTAAATCCTACCTTACAAATAAAGAAAGAAATAAAAGTAAATGAATGTATGAAATTGCTCATTATCCTAGGATTTAGCCAATCTACCTAATAACCAAACATGAACTCTTATTTTTTAAAAAACAAGCCTTTCATGTAGCCATATATTGTGGTAGGAAGTTAAGTAGTTACCCCAGAGGTCCTTTATATGCAGTTTAGTAGGGACTTTATAAATGTTCTAAGATTTCAAGCATGTATGCATATATACATGGGTAAGACAACTTAAAACAGCTCTCGGTTCTTGGCAAGTATGTAAAGCCTAACCACATCTAGACTTTAGTAAGAGGCAAATTACATTTTTTTTGACCAAGCATATTCATCCATTTACTGAAAAAACAGATACTAATTACCAGGCATTGTACTAGGTTTTGGGAACGGAGAAGTGTTTATTAAGGATGTAGTAAGAATATGAATATACATTCATCTGACTTGCACAGAATGACAGTATGTTTTTCATGAGGATATTGTATTTGAACTGGGCCTTAGAACAGTGAGGATTTGATTAGAGTCAGGCAGAGATGCCGTAAATCATTTGAGCATTATGTATAGGTAGGAGAGCCAGGGGCCTCCAGGGAACCTGTGTAACTGGAGTGGAGGTGCATGGGGCGGAGTATGGTGGTAAGAGATGAGGGGAAAGAAGAGTTCACATGGATGTGAAGGTAAAGCCCCTGAATACCATTAATGTTCTCTGAGGTTATGTGACTGCTTTCTAAAGGAGTCTTACGATGTAGTACAGAAACACAGAATTTAGGAACCAGACCGGATTCTAATTTTAAATAAGTCATTTAATTTCTCTAGTCTCAGTGTTCTTATCTGAAAACAAAGACTATGAAAGGTATAATGTAAGTACACAGTATTTATAATAGTAGCTAATATTCATTGAGTGCTTTCTATGTGCTAGGCACTATTTTGTTTCTTATACAGAAGCATTTTTTTAGAATCCTAAAACTGGGTGGTCAGAAACTTCATTGTATTCTGTGAAATGCTTGTTGTATGTGAAACATTTAAAATTGTTCTTTTAGAGGAAACATGGAGAAAGCCATTGACATGTTCAACAAAGCTATTAACCTGGCCAAATCGGAAATGGAGATGGCTCATCTGTACTCGCTCTGTGATGCTGCCCATGCCCAGACAGAAGTTGCAAAGAAATACGGATTAAAACCACCAACGTTATAAAATAGGGGGAAAGGAGAACGACCCTCTTTTTAGAAGTTTACTCCCTTTTCAACTGAACCCTAAAGACACTGTCATGAACTGTGCTGAATGGTGGAACTTAGTATTTCTGTTTGTGCTGTTGTCATTCGTTACATGTTTCATGTTTAGGTGTTGTGGGAGTGGCTGCTGAAGGAAGTTTGCAGTGTTGCAGCTTTTATTCCTTGTGCAACAAAAGCTTAGAACCTGTTAAAGGGATATTAAAGTTGCAGAGAGTACAGATGATAATCGGCCATGCAAATAAAAACTTTGATTTGTTGATTTGACTTTTTTTTTTTTTGGATGTTGGGGGGTTATGTTCTGGATGATTTTGTGTGTGTGTGTGTGTATGCGTGCAATATAAGTATTTTACAGCATGTTGGTTTTTAAATGAACATAGTAAGTGCTGTAAAATAGGTTTCTTTTGGATTCAATTAATCCCTTTTAGTTTTGTTTTGTAACAAAACAAATGGGGATTTTGTTTTGAAGGCAGCAAAACAGACCCTTTAAACCACTGTCAGCATGCACAATGCCTCCGATTCTGCAGGTTAGATTCAGTGGCAACTTAAGCCTTTTGACCCCATTCAACTCCAGTGGATAATGTACATTGTTGTTAAAAGTCCACAGCAGCTGGCTTTCATACAGTAAATCACACAGAAGCAAAATACTCTGGTATATATGCTGGAAGACTGAAAATTAATAGGAGAGTGAACCAGGCAAGAGGTAAGATGAAATAGGAATGGGTCTGTAAATTCCCGTGGCTATTTTCTGTATAAGGTACACTATTTAATAGTGTATTTTTGAAAGAAAATTCAGGTTGGTTGTGTGTATAAAGATGAAGTGTGATGTGTGGGAGTGTTTAATTAGCTTAAAATTTGTAGTGAAGAAAATGTTGATTAAAGGTTCCAAAAGAATGTAAATCTTGGAGCCAGAAGCATAGTATTTCCTGAGGTGGTAAGTTTAGTGCTTTAACTATGGCTACATATGCTTAAAGAATATTAAACCAGTATTTTCAAAGGTGCTGAGGAAATGTGGAAGGCTTTTTAGTTTTGAGCTAACTAACCTTGGTCTCTAGGGCCTGACTGTGCATGTCCAGGTCTTTACTTAGGAATACTAACAGATTTTTTTTCCTTACTTTACCTTTTTACTTAAAAATCACTTTGGGTTTTATTTTTCCAATTGTCACTTTTATAGACCATCCTTTTGTTTATATGCTGGATTTTTCTGGTGGGAGAGAGGTTGTGTTCTTAAGGTATCTCTTGTTTTGAGATATTTGGGTTTGGGAGAGGTTTATTTAAGTCTGGGTATAATAAAAGAGCAAGCAGGCCTTCAGTTACACTTCAGGAAATGAAATCTAATTAGAGTTTACATTTTTGAGAGTAAAGGTGCATTGTACCCCTCTGTAAGAGGGTGCTTTATCCTAGTGAAGTCAAAAAGGTTTTGTCTACAAATGCTGTCTTCCTAGAAACTGTAAGAAATGACCCCTTCCAAAGTCAGAGTTTAGAAAATATTGAGGAGGTCTCTAGTGGGGACAGTTTAACATAATTTAAGATGGTTTGGATAATGGAAAGTTTGAGAACTCTGCATTTTAGTTCTTAAATTATGTACCAACTATCATAACCCCTGAATACACAGAAATGTTCTACATCTTTGAATAACCTCTGACTTAAAGTTTTTATTTGCATGGCTGTATTTACATTAACACTGGTATTTTCTTCTACTGTTCTCCCTTCCTACCCTTTGGGGCTGGGTAGAAAAAACACACGAAGGAAACTGAAGCATGTGCCATTCAGTACTATCATTCCAAATCCTCATGGACTATTGCTTGTTCTGAAAAATATTTGAAACTGCACTGAAAGCTGCATCTGTCTGTATCTTTTCTTTTGTAAATGACCTCACATGTAAATTCACCAAATAAATATTACATTGAAGCTTTTCTATCTGTTCTTTAAATAAAAAGATAGGTAGTTTATTCATTTATCATAGTATAGAGTAAAAGCATAATCATTCTCTTATGGACTTTTCAAACTAAGTTTTTGGTGTGAATGGTGGAGTTCCCTGAGAACACGTGTCCTTTTTACTGGTGAAACAAAGCTCTAAGAAGAGCTAGCGGAGCCAGTTTCCTTTATTCCTACCTATACTGCCTTACCTGTGCTTGCATGGCAGCCTAGAATTTTGCCAACCAGACCTGAGCTTTGTGACTGATGTGATCTTCAAACTGGTTTCACCAGTGAGTTTTAATCAGTTTGCAACCACTCTGTAGTCTTTCAGAAGGGATGCCTGAAGTTATCTACCCTTTATTAATTGAGGTATAAATAGGGAATACATCCCAAAACAAGCAGCAGCTTTGGTTTTAAAACAGTTCAGATAGACTTTCAGGCCTCTGGAAGATCAAATTGTAGTTTAAACTGTCCCAGTACATATCAGCTAACTGTCATCATCTTAAGGCTGTTTACGTACAAGAGGGCATATAATTTAACCAAACCAGGAAACTTTTGAGTTTAAAACTAATAGTTAATTACGACTGTCCTGGGTGCACTGAGTTCTTTGCTATTTTATGAGGAAATAACACAGAAGGGGGGAGTAATTAATCCTAACCTCAGTCCTCTGTAAAATTGTGAATAAAGTGATGGAACTTGATCTATTTTCAAGCCTTAACACACTGTGATAGAATAATAATGGTGCCCTGAAAGATATCCACATCTTGACCCCTGGAACCTGTGAATGTTAATTTACATGGCAAAAGTGAACTCTGCAGATTTGATTCAATTAATGAATTTGACATAGGAAGATTATGCTGAATTATCTGAGTAAGCCCCAAATGTAATCCCAAGTGTGCTTGTAAGAGAGAAATCATAGAAGAGAATGTGATCAGCGGGAAAGATTGGAGTGATGTGGCCACAAGCCAAGGAATTCTGGCAGCCACCAGAAACGGAAAGCAATAAAGAGATTCTGCCTTAGAGCGGAGTTTGGCCCTG
This sequence comes from Ursus americanus, assembly GCF_024610735.1. NCBI lineage: Eukaryota > Metazoa > Chordata > Mammalia > Carnivora > Ursidae > Ursus > Ursus americanus. The sequence continues at coordinate 54,095,660 of NC_142130.1, forward strand.
CCAACAGTGATTTCAGCCCAGTGAAACTGATTTCGGACTTCTGATCTCCAGTACTCTAAGACAATAAGAATCTGTTGTTTTAAGTCACTAAATCTGTAGCAGTTTGGTTACAGGAGTGATAGGAAACTAACACACACTCCTTTGGCTATTGTGCACAAGGTAACTTACAGTTTAAAGGAATTCTTTTGAATATCTCAAAGTACAGCATGTCTTCCCCTGCTCTTAAATTTTGACTAAAGGTGGTTTAGGCAACGAATGTACACCTAGGCCACAGTGTGGAGGTTAAATCAAGAACTGGGGCATTTGTGATGTAAAATATATGTGATCATGGTATACTCACCAGACCAAAAGGCTGCTTTTCAGATATGAGGCAAAAGTTGACAGACCAATCTTCCTGATGAATATAGATGCAAAATTCCTCAACAAAATATTAGCACACCAAATCATATAATGCATTAAAAAAAAAAATCACCCCAATCAGGTAGGATTTATTCTACGGAGGCAAAGGTGGTCCAAAATTTGCAAATCAATATACTATATCACAATAAGAGAAAAGATAAAAAAGATACAATCATCTTAATAGATGTAGAAGCATATGACAAAGTACGACATCCATTCACAACAAAATCTCAATGAAGGAGGTTTAGAGGGAACATACCTCAACATAATAAAAGCAATTTATGAAAGAACCTACAGCTAACATACTTAATGATGAAGAACTCAAGAGCTTTTCCTTTAAGATCAAGAACAAGACAAGGACATCAAGTCTTTTTAGTGTCCAGCACAGTACTGGAACCCTAGCCACAGCAATAAGAAAAACAAAAGACATCCAAATTGGAAAGATGTAAAACTTCCACTTTTTGTTGATGGCACAATACTATATACAGAAAAACCTAAAGACTCTGCTGAAAAACTACTAGAACTGATAAATGAATTCAATAAAATTGTAGGATACAAAATCAACATACAGAAATGTTGCATTTCTATATACTAATAGTGAAGTAGCAGAGAAATTAAGAAAACAATCTCATTTACAATTGCATCAAAGAGAATAAAATAGCTAGGATTAGTCTTAACCAAGGAGGTGAAAGACATGTACTCTGAAAACTATAAAACGATGAAGGAAACAAAACAGCACAAATAGATATTCCATGCTCATGGAATAGAAAAACTAATCTTGTTAAAATGTGCATACTATCCAGGGCAGTCTACAGATTAAATGTAATGCCTGTGAAAATACCAACATCTTTCACAGAAGTAGAACAAATAATTGTAAAATTTGTATGGAACCCAAAAAGACTGAAAAGCCAGAGCAATCTTGAGAACAAAACCGGAGGTGTATCACAATCCCAGATTTCAAATTATACTGTACAACTGTAATCGAAACAGGATGGTACAGGCACAAAAACAATCACACAGACCAATGGAACAGAATAGAGAACCCAGAAATAAATCCACCCTTCCATGGCCAATTAATCTACAAAGAAGGAGGCAAGGGCATACAACACGGGAAAGATAGTCTCTTCAATAAATGGTGCTAAGGAAACTGGATGGCTACATGCAAAAGAATGAAACTGGACCACTTTCTTACACCATACATGAAAAGAAACTCAAAATGGATTAAAGAAGAGACCTGAATGTGAGATCTGAAACCATAAAACTCACAGAAGAAAACAGGCAGTAACACTGGCTATCACGACATTTTTCTAGATCTGTCTCCTCAGTCAAGGGAAACAAAAGCAAAATTAAACTATTGGGACTACATCAAAATAAAAACCTTTTTCACAGTGAAGGAAACCATCCACAAAACAAAAAGGCAACTTAATAAATAGGAGAAATTCACAAATGACATATCCAATGGTTAATGTCCAAAACAGACTAAACAACTCGACCCCTGCAAAACAAATAATCCACTTAAATATGGGCAAAAGACCCAAACATTTTCCCAAAGACGACATACAAATAGCCAACAGACTCATAAAAAGATGCTCAACATCACTAATCATCAGGGAAATGCAAATCAAAACCACAATGAGCTACCACCTTACACCTGTCAGAATAGCTAAAATAAAAATGAGGAAATAAAAAGTGTTGACAAGGATGTGGAGAAAAAGGAGTTGTCCTGCCCTTTTGGGAATGCAAACTGGTGTAGCCACTGTGGAATACATATGGAGTTTCCTCAAAAAATGAGAATTACCATATGATCCAGTAATTCCACTACTCGGTATTTACCGAAAAACACAAAAACACTAATTTGAAAACATAAACGCACCTCTATGCTTATTGAAGCATTATTTACAATAGCCAAATTATGGAAGCATAATTTATTCATTGATAAATGAATAAAGAAAATGTGTATATACACAGTGGAATATTACTGAGCCATAAAAAATGAAAGCATGCCATTTGCAACAACATGGATAGATCTAGAGGCTATAATGCTGAGTGAAATAAGTTAGAAAAAGACAAACACCATATGACTGCACTCGTGTAATTAAAGAAACAACAAAGAAAAAAGAGACAACCCAAAAAGCAGACTCTTAACTATGGAGAAATAGTTACCAGAGGGAAGGTGGGGGTGGGGAGGAGATGGGTGAAATAGTAAAGGGGATTAAGAGTATATTTATCATGATGAGTACTGAGTAATGTATAGAATTGTTGAATCACTCTATTTTTACACCTGAAAGTAACACCTTATGTTAACTATACTGGAATTAAAAAAAAAAAAAAAAGATGTGGTGTATGTATGTACATGTATATATGTAATTCCACACACTGGGATATTACTCAGCCATTAAAAAAACAATGAAATGTTGCTATCTGCAACAATATGGATAGACCTAGAGGATATAATGCTAAGTGAAATAAGACAGAAACACAAATAGCATGATTTCTCATATGTGAAATTTAAGGGAAAAAGAAACAAAAAAACATTCTTAAATAGAGAAAAACTGACGGCTTCCAGAGTGGAGCTGGGTATTCGGATGAGTGAAATGAAAGGGATTAAGACTACACTTAGCTCAGTGAGGACTGACAAACGTGTAGAATTGCTGAATCACCGTATGGCACATCCGAAACTAATAAAACACTGTCAGTAAAGTTCAGATGCCTCTGCCAATGCACAGAAGAAACATGAAAACGAAGACACTATTTTCAAACATTTTTAGAAGTGTTAAAGTTAAGCAATGTAAAAATAACTACACCCAAGTTTATTTTAGAGTGACAGTGCACAAATTCTATTGGGGGTTGAAAGCTAGTATTCTTAGACCATTCTAGATGGTCTTCATGCTAGAGGTTATTCAAGGTCCTGCTGATCACTGAGACAGAAATGGCTGTGGTGTCTGACCCCAACCAAAGGAGGGGAGGGAGTTAAAAGTGGGAGTAGGCTAAGGACCAACATGACTACTCCCTTTCAGAGCTCAGCGAAATTTCTCCAGTTCTTTTGTTGGCACTGAAAGAAAACAGGACTCTGAGCAAGCGGTGTCCTAGAAGCCATGGGAGGGCTCAACGGAAAAGGCTCACAGAGCAAATGTGGGGGAAGAAGACCATGACGAAAAGGGACTGCTAGGCATCATTTTGGAGGAGGGAAAGTTTAAAGGGGACCAGACAGAACAGGTGAGATTCTCTGCAGAGATGGCCCATCACCTAAATTATCAGTGAACTGCTATATTAAACAGCTTGTACCCAATTTTATCTCAGAACGTCTGCTTTATGTCAAGAACCATGAAGAATATAAGATTTTTACCATTCTTGCAAACCCTTTGCCATTCTTATAAACTAGTTTCACGAATGATGGCAAAAGACTTGAGATCCAGAGACAATGGACTTAATTACCTAAGAAGGGCAAGCACCATGAGCTTCATGTTTGCTTTGCTTCCCTCGTACCCCAAATACTATGGAGATGTCCTGAAGTAATCCAGGTGGATGCTGCACAGGCAGAGGGACTGTGTCACAGATGAAAAACTCTGAGCTTAAGAAATCGAATCCTAAAGGGCTGACTGCAAGCAAACATGCCTGACTTTGGCGTCAGAGGAAGACATTTTTATTATACTGGTTTGTGAACAAGCCTGTCCTATTCTCCAGAAAGACATATCTCTATCTTCCCAAACCATTCACTATATAAACTTTTTTGAAAGGACAGCCTGGAAGAAAAGCTGTCAATGCCTCTGTTCACAAGAGAGGCAGAAACTTAAAAGAGACTCACCGCAAAATGACTACCTATCTGTACATATTTTTACCTTTTATTCATCTCAAGCTTAATCTTTCACCAATTACAATGCCTATCTTGGACAATAGCATGGTGCAGGGAAAAATATTACTGGCCTCAGCATGAAGTGACCCAAGTTCTAACTAACAACGCTTTCCACTGCCTTTGTGATCTTAAGTAAATAATGTCCTATCCAGCTCTATATTACATGAAGCTACACCATACCCAATTAGAATCCCTTAGGGTAAAGAAAAGATTCCAGAACACGTAGAAGTCATTTAGCCAGAAAACTTATACATAAATTGGTGCAATCTGGAGGAATAAATTCACTCCAACGTATCACGTTTTTACTGAGCATTCATCACGGTGAGGACCAGCCATAAAAAGGTGAACATAAAGGCTTGAGGAGCTCCAAAATGAAGACAACAAAATTGGTACCATAAATCTCTATCTATACAATGTGGTATGGAAACACACACAACAGTAATGAATTCTGCTAGGGCTTGACGGATAAATAGATTTAGGTAAGAGCTTTCTAGAAAATGGGAAAAACCACCAGAATTTAAAAATAAAACCTAAGTGAAGACACATGAGTATAAGCTGAAATTAAGCCCTCCAAGTTAAGAGTCCAGCAAGATGAAGCTGTTTTTATTTTAACTGGTAAGAAGATGCCAATAGTGTAGCTTCATGTTTGAGAACTATCCGCATATATTTAAGACTGCACATAGATGAGATTACTTCAGGAGAAAATAAAAAGGGCTAAAAATAAACCTTTGGAAACATCAATATCTAAGGGACAAACAAAGGTGGCAATGAAAAGCTGTAGACCACTAACCACAGTAAGACCAAGGTCCCAATGATAGTGTTAGGTTTCAGGGAGGTCAAATGGACAGGTCTACAAATAGATTATCAGAAATCTTTGCCAAAGAAGTGTCATTGGAATGGTAAGGGCAGATCCACTGAAAGACAAGAATGGACTAGGGAGCAGAAATGACTCCTTTAAGAAATGGGGTGAAAAAAGACAGTTCTAAATGAGGTAAACCCAAGGAGGTCCATACCAAGACACAATTAAAATGGCAAAGGTTAGGGGTGCCTGGATGGCTCAGTCAGTTAAGTATCTGCCTTTGGCTTAGGTAATGATCCCAGGGTCCTGGGATTGAGCCCTGATCAGGCTCCTTGCTCAGCAGGGAACCTGCTTCTTTCTTCTTCTCCCTCTGTTTGATACTCCCCCTGCTTGTGCTCGCTCTGTCTCTGTCAAATAAATAAATAAAATCTTTTAAAAAATAAAATGGCAAAGGTTAAAGATAAAAAAAATTTTTTTTAGAAGCAGTATAAGAGAAGCAAAAGTTACATATAAGGGAAACCACCAAGTGATTTTTCAGCAGAAACTTAGCAGACCACAAGAAAGCAGCATGATATATTCAAAGAGCTAAAAGGAAAAAGCTACAACCAAGAATACTCCACTAGGCAGTTATCATTCAGTACTGAAGGAGAGATGAAGAGTTTCCTAAGCAAAAGTAAAAGGAGTTCATCACCACTAAACTGGCCTTTCAAGAAATGTTACAGGGACTTAAGGGGAGGGGGGAAGCCATAGATAGAAAAGAAAATTATGAATAAAAAGATGTAAAATATGACAAAATACACATAAAATGTGAAAGAGGGAGTAAAAAAGAAGAATGTGTTCAAACTTAAATGACCAACCTAATGTAATTTGTTATATACCTAGGGTCCTATAAATGAACTTCATGGTAACCACTAACCCAAAACCTGTAATAGTTACACAAAAATAAAGAGAAAGAAAACCGAGCCTAACAGTACAGAAAGTCATCAATCACAAGAGAGCAAGAAAAGAAACAAAGAAGAAATACAAAAACAACCAGGAAACAACAACAAAAAAATGACAACAAGTACATAGCTATCAATGAGTACTTTAAATGTAAATGGTCTAAATGCTCCAATCAAAAGACATAGGGTGGCAGAATGGATGGAGAAAATAAAACTCCTCTATATGTGGTCTACAAGAGACACTTTAGACCTAAAGACACATACAGACTGAAAGTGAAAGGACAGAAGATACACCATGCAAATAGAAGTGAAAAAAAGAAAGCCAGGGTAGCAACAGTTAGACAAAATAGACTTTAAAACAAAAACTATAACAAGAGGGGCACCTGGGTGGCTCAGCTGGTTAAACATCTGCCTTTGGCTCAAATCATGATCCCAGAGTCCTGGGATCAAGCCCCATGTTGGGATCCCTGCTTAGCAGGGACCCTGCTTCTCCCTCTGTCCCCCCACCCCTGCTTGTGCATGTGCACTCTCTGACTCATAAATAAAATCTTTAAAAAATAAAAATAAAACAAAGACTATAACAAGAGACAAAGAAGACTACTACCTAATGATAAAGGGATCAATCCAACAAGAGGACATAACAATTGTAAATATGTATGCACCCAACACCAGAGTACCTAAATACATAAAGCAAATATTAAAAGATATAAAGGAAGAAAATGATAGTAATACAATAACAATAGGGGACTTAAACACCCTACTTGCATCAATGGATAGATCATACAGGCAGAAAATCAATAAGGAAACTGTGTCTTTCAGTGACACATTAAATCAGATGGACTTAACAGATAATACACAGAACATCCCTTCCAAAAACAACAGAATACACATTCTTTTCAAGTGCACATGGAACATTCTCCAGGACAGATCATGTTAGGCCACAAAACAAATCTCAAATTTAAGAAGACTAAAGACATATCATACATCATTTCCAACCACAACAGTATGAAACCAGAAGACAATCACAAGAAAAAAACTGAAGAAAATACAAACATGGAAGCTAAACCACATGCTACTAAACAGCCAATGGGTTACAAAGGAAGAAGAAATCAAAAAACTACATGTAGACAAATGAAGATGAACATACAGTAGTCCAAATTCTTTGGGATACAGCGAAAGCAGTTCTAAGAAGGAAATTTATAGCAATACAGGCCTACCTCAAGGAATAAGAAAAATCTCAAATTAACAATCTAAACTTACACCTAAAAGAACTAGAAAAAGAAGAAAATCAAAACCCAAGGTTAGTAGATGGAAGGAAATAATACAGTTCAGAGCAGAAATAAAATAGACTGAAAAAAAGAAAAATTAAAAAAAAACAAGAGAAAAGATCCATGAAACCAAGTCAGTTCTTTGAAAAAATAAAAAAAAGAAAGAAGATAAAAATAAATAAAATTGGAAATGAAAGAGAAGTAACAGTCAACACCACAGAGATACAAAGGATTACAATGCTATGAAATATTATATACCAGCAAACTGGACAACCTAGAAGAAATGGATAAATTCCTAGAAACATATATTCTTCAAAAAGTGAATCAGAAAGAAACAGAAAATCTGAACAGACCAATAACTAGTAATGAAACCGAATTGGTAATCAAACTCCTAACAAAGTCCAGGACCAGATGGATTTGATGAATTCTACCAAACATTTAAAGAAGAGATAATAACTTCTCTCAAATTATTCTAAAAAAATAGAAGAGGAAAGAAAGCCTCCAAACATTTTACAAGGCCAGCATTGCCTTGGTAACAAAACTAGACAAAAACACTACTAAGAAAGAAAATTACAGACCAATATCTCTGATGAACATAGATGTAAAAATCCTCAACAAAATATTAACAAACTGTATTCAACTATACATTAAAAGGATCATTCATTGTGATCACAGAACTCCAGGGATGCAAGGATGGTTCCCTATTTGAAAATTAATCAACATGATACACCACATGAACAAAGGATAAGAATCATATAATCATCTCAATTTTGTCAAAAGCATTTGACAAAATTAAACACCCATTCATGATACAAACCCAGCAAAGTGGGTTTTCAGGGAACACGCTTCAACGTAATAAAGGCCACATGTGAAAAAAGCAAAACAAAACAAAACCTACAGCTGACATCTTATTCAATGGTGAGAAACTGGGTGCTTTTCCTCTAAGATTAGGAACAAGACAAGGATCTCCCATAGTCTCACTGCTTTTATTCAACATAGTACTGAAAGTCCTGGCCCCACAGCAATCAGACAAGAAACAGGAATAAAACACATTCAAATTGGTAAGCAAGAAGTTAAAATGTCACTATTTGCAGATGACATACTATGCACTGGAAACCCTAAAGACTCCACCAAAAAAACCCATTAGAAATAATGAATATAAAATTAACACAGAAATCAGCTGCATTTCTATACATTAGTAATGAAGTAGCAGAAAGAGAAATTATAAAAACAATACCATTTACAATTGCATCAAAAAGAATAAATACCTAGGAATAAATTCAACCAAGGAGGTGAAAGATGTGTACTCTGAAAACTATTAAAAAAAAATTGATGAAAGAAACCGAAAATGACACAAATGCAAAGATATTCCATGCTCATGACTGGAAGAACCAATCTTGTTAATATGTCCATACTACCCAAAGCAATCTACAGATTCAGTGCAATCCCTATTAAAATACCAACAGCATTTTTCACAGAACTAGAATACTAAAATTTATATGGAGCCAAAAAACACCCTGAATAGCCAAAGTAACCTTGTAAAAGAACAACAAAGCTGAAGGTATTAAAATCCCAGATCTCAAAATATATTACAAAGTTGTAGTAATCAAAACAATATGGTACTGGCACCAAAAAAGACATTGATCAATGGAACAGAACAAACATCCCAGAAATAAAACCATGCTTATATGGTCAATTAATCTATGACAAAGGAAGCAAGAATATGCAATGGAGAAAGATAGTCTCTCCAATAAATGGTGCTGGGAAAACTGGACGGCTACATGCAAAAGAATGAAACTGGACCACTTTCTTAAACCATACACAAAAGTAAAACTCAAAATGGATTAAAGTCCTAAATGTGAGACCTGAAAGCACAAAGTCCTAGAAGAAAACACTGGCAGTAATTTCTCTGACATCAGCCATAGCAACATTTTCCTAGCTGTCTCCTCAGTCAAGGGAAACAAAAGCAAAATTAAACTACTGAGACTACATCAAAGTAAAAAGCTTTTGCACAATGAAGGATACCACCACCAGAACAAAAGAACCTACTGAATGGAAGAAGATATTCACAAATGATGTATCTGATAATGGGTAATATCCAAAATATATAAAGAACTTCTACAACTCAGGGGAGGAGGGAAGATGGTGGAGGGATGGTGAAGGAGTAGGGTACCCTATTTCAACCAGTCCCCTGAATTTAGCTGGGTATCTACCAAACCATTCTGAACACCCACAAAATCAGCCTGAGATGTAAGAATATATATCTGGATCTATACAAGCAGGAAATCTTCAACAGTCTCGAGGTATGAAGGGCAGAGCCGTGATTCTGCGCACAGATATCAGAAGAGAAACAGAAGGGAGAGGGAGCTGCCATAAGCTGGCGCCAGGAAGGTGATGTAACACCAGAGAGCAAAAGCGACCCACGCTGGGGACCAGGTACAGACTCGCAGACCAGTAGTGGCAGTAAAAAGACTTCAGTCCAGCCCCCAGACAGGATCCAGGAGCTGTGGGTGCATGCACATGACCCACGGGTGGCTCGCCGTTTCAGAAGCACAAAGGGCAGACATGTGCCCGGCCCTGGGATCAACCTCTGGGAGTGTTGCTGTGGGGCGCACAACCGGGAGGCTGAGGTTTTTAGCAGCGCAGATGGAAACAGAGACTGTCATAGAGAGCTCAGTGAAGAGCAGACTGCGATTTCTCTGCTCTGGGACAGAGGTTTGGGTACAGTCACTTCTGCTCTGACTCTCGGAAGAGACTCGGAAAGCTGCCAGATAACAAAAGCTCAAAAAACCGGTTTCCACTGAGCCCACCTCTCCAACAGCGGGCAGGGCAACTCTGCCCAAGCAGGGTTGCATGAGTAACAGCATGACAGGCCCCTCCCTCAGAAGACTGCTGGAAGAACAAGAGGACGGCATTCACAGGGTTGCTATAAAACAGGTGTATCTTGCTTGGGTCGTGGTTAATACTTTGGACTCTGTACATTCCCTCAACCACCCCCCAAAAGAATGACTAAGAGGAGGAACCCTAACAAAGAAAAGAATCAGAGACTATGGCCTCTGCCACAGACCTAATGGATATGGATGTAAGCAAGATGTCAGAGACAGACTTCAGAAGAGCAATTATGAAGTCAATATCTAGGCTTGAGAAAAATATTAGCAACAATATAGAATCTCTAAGGGCAGAAATGAGATCTCGTCAGGATGAACTTAAAAATGCTATGAATAAAATGCAGTCTAAACCGGATACTCTGTCTGCTAAGGTAAACAAGGCAGAGGAACAAATTAGTGAGCTGGTAGATAAGATGACAGAAAAGAAGGAAACCGAGGAGGCCTGGTTTAAAGGCCAGGAGATCAGACTGAGAGAGATTAAAGACACCATGAAACATTCCAATGTCAGAATTACTGGATCCCTTGGCGGGGGGGGGGGGGGGCTAGAAGATATATTTGAGCAAATCGTAGCTGAGAAGTTCCCTAATCTCGGAAGGAAACAAGCATTCCCGTCCAAGAGGAAGACAGGATCCCTCCCATGATCAATGTGAACAGATCAACACCCTGACATATAATAGTACAACTCACAAATCTTAGATCCAAGAAAACAATCCTGAAAGCAGCTAGGGAGAAGAGCTTTCTTACATACAGAGGAAGGAACATCAGAGTAAAGTCAGACCTGTCCACAGAGACCTGGCAAGCCTGAAAGGGCTGGCAAGACATTTCAGGGTACTAAATGAGAACAACAGGCAGCCAGAAAGGCTGCCATTCAGAATGGATGGAGAAACAAGGAGCTTCCAAGACTGGCAGAAACTGAAAGAATATGTGACCACCAAGCCAGCCCAATAAGAAATATTAAGGGGGGGGGGGTGTTCTATAAAAGAAGAAAGACCCCAAGAGTAGTACAGACCAGAAATTTACAGAGACAATCCACAGAAACAGGGACTTCACAGGCAACATGATGGCACTAAAATCGTATCTTCGAATAGTCACTCTCAACGTGAACGGCCTATGGCACAGGGTTGCAGACTGGATAAAAAGACATGACCCATCCACATGCTGTCTACAAGAGACTCATTTTGACCCTAAAGATACATCCAGACTGAAAGTGAGGGGATGAAGAACCATTTTTCATGCCAACAGACCTCAAGAAAAAGCTGGGGTGGCAATTCTTACATCAGACAAATTAGATTTTAAGCTAAAGATTTTATTAAGAGGGGCGCCTGGGTGGCACAGTGGTTAAGCGTCTGCCTTCGGCTCAGGGCGTGATCCCAGCGTTATGGGATCGAGCCCCACATCAGGCTCCTCTGCTGTGAGCCTGCTTCTTCCTCTCCCACTCCCCCTGCTTGTGTTCCCTCTCTCGCTGGCTGTCTCTGTCTCTGTCGCATAAATAAATAAAATCTTTAAAAAAAAAAAAAAAGATTTTATTAAGAGATCCAGAGGGACACTATATCATTCTTAAAGGGTCTATCCAACAAGCAAATATAACAATTGTAAATAGCTATGCCCCCAACATGGAAGCAGCAAACTACGTAAGCCAAATATTATCCAAAATAAAGAATTCTATTGATAATACTTTAATAGGAGGAGACCTCAATACTCCACTCTCAGCAACAGACAGATCATCTAAGCAGAAGATCAACAAAGAAACAAGAGCTTTGAATGACACACTGGACCAGATGGACTTCATAGATATATACAGAACCGTCCACCCTAAAACAACAGAATACTATTCTTCTCGAACACACACAGAACTTTCCCCAGAACAGACCACAGAAAGGGTCACAAATCAGGTCTCAACTGATACCAAACGACTGAGATTATTCCCTGCATATTTTCAGACCACAATGCTTTGAAACTGAACTCAAGCATGAGAAAAAAATTTGGAAAGAATCCAAACACTTGGAAGCTAAAGACCATCCTGCTAAAGAAAGTTTGGCTCATCCAGGAAATTAAAGAACTTAAACAATTCATGGAAACCAATGAGTACGAAAACACATTGGTCCAAAACCTATGGAATACTGCAAAGGCGGTCCTAAGGGGGAAATACATAGCCACCCAAGACTCACTCAAAAAAAGTAGAAAAATCCCAAAAGCACAAGCTAGCCTTATACCTAAAGGAACTGGAGAAAGAACAGCAAATAAAACCTACACCAAGCAGGAGAATAGGAATAATAAAGATTAGGGACGCCTGGGTGGCACAGCGGTTAAGCGTCTGCCTGCGGCTCAGGGCGTGATCCCGGCGTTCTGGGATCGAGCCCCACATCAGGCTCCTCCGCTATGAGCCTGCTTCTTCCTCTCCCACTCCCCCTGCTTGTGTTCCCTCTCTCGCTGGCTGTCTCTATCTCTGTCAAATAAATAAAATAAAATCTTAAAAAAAAAAAAAAAGGAATAATAAAGATTAGAGCAGAGATCAATGATACAGAAACCAGAAAAACAGTTGAGCAGATCAACAAAACTAGAAGCTGGTTCTTTGAAAGAATTAATAAGACTGATAAACCTCTAGCCAGACTTACGCAAAAGAAAAGAGAAAGGACCCAAATTAATAAAATCATGAATGAAAGGGGAGAGATCATGACTAACACGAAGGAAATAGAAACAATTATTAGTAATTATTATCAGCAACTATATGCCAATAAATTAAGCAACCTGGAAGAAATGGATGCCTTCCTGGAAACTTATGAACTGCCAAGACTGAAACAGGAAGAAACTGACAATCTGAATAGACCAATAACCAGTAACAAAATTGAAGCAGTAATCAAAAACATCCCCAAAAATAGGAGTCCAGGGCCAGATGAATTCCCAGGGGAATTCTACCAAACATTGAAAAAAGAAATAATATCTATTCTCCTGAAGCTGTTTCAAAAAATAGAAATGGAAGGAAAACTTCCAAACTCATTCTATGAGGCCAGCATTACCCTGATCCCACAACCAGGCAAAGACCAATTACACACCAATATCCCTGATGAATATGGACGCCAAAATTCTCAACAAGATCCTTGCCAACAGAATCCAACAGTACATTAAAAGGATTATCCATCACGACCAGGTGGCATTTATTCCTGGGATGCAAGGGTGGTTCAACATTTGAAAATCAATCAAAACGTGATAGAGCACATTAATAAAAGAAAAGAACCACATGATCCTCTCAATTGATGCAGAAAAATCATTTGACAAAATACAGCATCCTTTCCTGATTAAAACTCTTCAGAGTGTAGGGATAGAGGGAACAAAATTCAATTCATAAAAACCGTCTATGAAAAGCCCACAGCAAATATCATTATCAATGGCGAAAAGCCGAGAGCTTTTCCCTTAAGATCAGGAACACGACAAGGATACCCACTCTCACCACTATTGTTCAACATAGTGCTAGAAGTCCTAGCCTCAGCAATCAGACAACAAAAAGAAATAAAAGGCATCCGAATTGGCAAAGAAGAAGTCAAACTCTCTCTCTTTGCAGATGACATGACCGTTTATGTCGAAAACCCAAAAGACTCCACCCCCAAATTACTAGAACTCATGCAGCAATTTAGCAATGTGGCAGGATACAAAATCAATGCACAGAAATCAGTTGCTTTTCTGTACACTAACAATGTAACTGTAGAAAGAGAAATTAAGGAATTGATTCCATTTACAATAGCAACTAAAACCACAAGATACCCAGGAATAAACCTAACAAAAGAGGTAAAGGATCTATACTCTAGAAACTACATAACACTTATGAAAGAAATTGAGGAAGACACAAAAAAATGGAAAAACATTCCATGCTCATGGATCGGAAGAAAAAACATTGTTAAAATGTCTATCCTGCCCAGAGCAATTTACACTTTCAATGCCATCCCGATGGAAATACCATTGGCATTTTTTAAGGAGCTGGAACAAACAACCCTAAAATTTGTATGGAACCAGAAAAGACCCAGAATCGCCAAGGGAATGATGAAAAAGAAAAAGCTGGGGGCATGACATTGCCTAACTTCAAGCTATATTACAAAGCTGTGATGACCAAGACAGCATGGTACTGGCAGAAAAACAGACACATAGATCAATGGAACAGAAAAGAGGGCCCAGAAATGGACCCTCAAATCTATGGTCAACTAACCTTCAACAAATCAGGAAAAAATATCCAATGGAAAAAAGACGGTGTCTTCAATAAATGGTGCTGGGAAAATTGGACAGCTACACACAGGAATAGATTCAGATCAGTGATTAAACCTACATGAACAGATATTTCTCCAAAGAAGACACAGAAATGGCTAACAGATACATGAAAAAATGTTCATCATTAGCCATCAGGGAAATTCAAATCAAAACCACACTGAGATACCACCTTACACCAGTTAGAATGGCTAAAATTAACAAGGCAGGAAACAACAAATGTTGGAGAGGATGTGGAGAAAGGGGAACCCTCTTACACTGGTGGTGGGAATGCAAGCTGGTACAGCCACTTTGGAAAACAGTATGGAGGTTCCTCAAGAAGTTAAAAATAGAACTACCCTATGACCCAGCAATTGTACTACTGGGTATTTACCCCAAAGATACAGATGTTGTGAAAAGAAGGGGCACATGCACCCCAATGTTCATAGCAGCAATGTCCACAATAGCCAAACTTGTGGAAGGAGCTGAGATGCCCTTCAAAACCGATGACTGGATAAAAAAGATGTGGTCCATATATACAATGGAATATTTCTCAGCCATCAGAAAGGATGAATACCTATCATTTGCATCGACATGGATGGAACAGGAGGGGATTATGCTAAGTGAAAGAAGTCAAGCAGAGAAACACAACTATCACGTGGTTTCACTCATATGTGGAACATAAGGACTAGCACGGAGGACATTAGGGGAAGGAAGGGAAAACTGAAGGGGGGCGGGAATTGAGGGGGAGATGAACCATGAGAGACTATGGACTCCAGGAAACAATCTGAGGGTTTCAGAGGGGAGGATGTTGGGGGATAGGTTAGCCCGATGATGGGTATTAAGGAGGGCACATACTGCAATGAGCGCTAGGTGTTATACGCAAACAATGAATCATGGAACACTACATCAAAAACTAATGACGTACTGTATGGTGACTAACAAAAAACAAACAAAAAAAACACCTTATATAACTCAACCCCAAAAAAACAAATAACCTAATTAAAAAATGGGCAAAGGACCTGAAGAGACACTTTTCCAAAGACAAACAGATGGCCAACAGACACATGAAAATATGTTCAACATCACTAATCATCAGGAAAATGCAAACTGAAACCACAAATGATATATTGTCTTATACCTGTCAGATTGGTAGAATTAAGAAGACAAATAACAACAAGTGTTGGTGAGGATGTGGAGAAAAAGGGACACGTGTGTGTTCTTGATGAGAATGCAAATTAGTACAGCCATTGTGAAAAACAGTACGGAGGCTCCTCAAAAAAATTAAAAATACAAAGCCCTTATAATCCAGGAATTCCACTATTGTGTACTTACCTCCCCCCCCCAAAACCATGAAAACACAAATTCAAAGTTACATGCACCTCTATGTTTACTGCAGCTTTTACAATAACCAAAACAATGGGAGCAATCCAAGTGTCCGTCCACAGAGGAATGCATAAAGATGTGACCTATATATACAACGGAACACTAGCCATAAAATGGATGAGAGCTTACCATTTGTGACAACATGGATGGACCTAGAGGGTATCATATTAAGTAAATCAGAGAAAGGCAAATACCATGTGATTTCACTTATAAATTGAGCCCAAAACACAAATGAATAAAACAAAGACAAAGCAGAAAGAAACCCATAAATACAGAGAACTGATGCTTGTGGGAGTGCGGGGGGGCAAAATGGGTGAAAGAGTAGGAGACACAGACTTGCACTTATCAAATGAGTAAATCACGAGGATGAAAGGTACGGTGTAGGGAATAGTCACTGATATTATATCAGCATTGTACAGCGACAGACGGTGGCCACACTTGTGGTGAGCACAGCACAACGTACAGACTTACTGAATCACTACGTTGTACACTTCAACTAACGTAGTATTTAGATAGACAATAATAAAAAGAAATGTGAAAAAATAGGAATATTTTACAGGATGGTATGGTTTTAAGGGAGAAACTTTGAGAATGAATCTACAGACACAACTGTACTAACACGAACACAAAGGAACACATTCATGGGGTTTTAAGTATTTCCGGAAGAGCTAGGAATCACAACACTCAGAGCATTGCTACACCTTGTCCACCATGCTCCACTCTTCCAGATTCTTGTTCACTTGGTGAATTATGAACCAGCTACGAAGTAATTACTGAACAAGAAGTAATGTCCTCGCCTGTTTGAGTTTTGGTTATTTGATGGTAGATCTGGAGCTTGAGTTGTTTGCTGTTGTTGTTGTTGTTTTAAGTAATCTCTACACCCAAAGTGGGGCTTGAACTCACAACCCCAAGATCAAGAGTTTTACATTTCACTGACCAAGCCAGCCAGGCGCCCCCAGAGCTTAACTTTTTAACTCTTGATTTTAACAAACCACTTTATTCTAAAGTGTATTCTCTCTTCCAATAACTAGCTTTTACTTATTCTTCAATCTTCGCTCAAGAAGAAATAGAGCTGAATGAAGATAATAATTTAACAAGAAATACATAACTACAACACAAAAGTGGTTGTAAGGCATAACGGAGAAAAGCCCAGATGAAACCTGCTGCACTGGCAATATGTTTGGCCAGTGCACACATCACAGAACACACAGCTTTTCCCTTGCCATCCCCTGGATTCATGACCCACTCACCATCAAAACACACCACACACCGTTTAGGAGGTGGCATAAAAGACTTAAAACTACTGCCAGTAGGGGCGCCTGGGTGGCTCAGTCGTTAAGTGTCGGCTTCGGCTCAGGGCATGATTCCAGGGTCCTGGGATCAAGCCCCACATCAGGCTCCCTGCTCTGCTGGGAGCCTGCTTCTTCCTCTCCCACTCCCCCTGCTTGTGTTTCCTCTCTCACTGGCTTTGTCTCTCTCTCTCTCAAATAAATAAATAAAATCTTAAAAAAACAAACAACAACAAAAAAAAAACCTACTGCCAGTAGAGCAGAACTTTGATCCTGAAACCTAAACTCTTGTCTAAGCCCTTTTTCACTTGGTAGACTTTGCAGAGACCTAACTTTTGGTGGCGGCAAGAAGTACTTCCTGAAACAACCACCTGATGTCACAATCTAACAGTTTAAACTCTGTAATGTTAGTAAGTTACTCATTGCAACCAGTGCAAAACCCATTATTGTCTGTTAGCTCTCAACTTTAAATAGCTAGGCCAATGATGAGTGGCACTTTCATAACTACTGGCATATCCTGACTTATTTCAACAAAGGACACCATTACTGTAAGGGAGTCACTTCAATTAGTTAAATGTGCGGCCTTATGTGAATTGCAGGAGAAAGATTGAGACATGTAATAGCAAACTTCAAAGTATTATGCAAAAAATATCACTGCCTAAGTCAACAAAACGTGAGGGATTACAGGGGAATGACCTTTAATCAAAACATTTTCATGGCCTTGAACGCAGTATTCTACTGTTACAAGTGGACCAAATCCACGGTTCACTTTGATCAGGTATCACTTCCTTAAAAGTGGAATCAGGTGGCATGTTACCACAAGCTGCATGAGAATAAAATGTTACCTACGAATGGAGATGCCTACTTCGTTCATTCATTTTACAGTCTCTGAATGCACCAGAGGCAAGACCACCCAATACAACACCAAAAGGACAAGAAGACATGCATTTAATGACAAGTTTTGGCATCCATGTGCTTATCTGTTATAGGAATGCTGCATAAAGGTAAAGTATCTTTCCTTCTACAGCAAGGATGGCTTGTCCACTGATTTTCAAGCTATTCTGAGCTGTTCTTTGAAGAAAATACTATAAAGCGTTCTCGGGGGACGAAGAGGGAATCCAAGGCAGAGGGCTCCTAGGCTTACCACACCCACATCAGTCGGATCATTCTTACAGATATAGGGTTTACTGCAAGATTATCTACCAAAAAATAGTTTCACGCTAAAATTATGAAGTTTAAATATTTATCTGTGGATCGCTTCTCGGCCTTTTGGCTAAGATCAAGGGTAAATATTTATCTGTGGGACTACTAGGATACAGAGCAATGATTCTCAAAATACAGTCCATGGTAACCTGAAAGTTCTGACATCTTTTAAAAGGATCTGTGAGGTTTAAAGTATTTTTATAAAATACTAAGAAGTCATTTGGGAACTTCCAGTTGTGGCCAAGATGGAGTTATAGGGATCAGATTTACCCTCCCATCTGAAATAACTAAAAAAGGGACCACATATGAAATAGTATTTTTCAGACATCAGACCTCAGGACAGTGATCCAAGAGAAGGTAAACAAACGAGGCGAACCCTCTAATTGCTCCAGCTTGAGTTTCCAGTTTGCAGCACAGGGAGCAGGAGCACAGCTGGAGGTTAACAGTCTCCCTGAGTTGAGGAGGCTAAGTTGGAAGCCCCGGGAAGCCAAGAAGGTAAGAGTTCACAGGGCAGAGGTATCGGAGAGGAGAGAGTTGCATACAGAGGAATCTCAAGAGATCTGCAAAGGGCGGTGCTCACATCTTCAGCTGAGTATCGATCAGCACATGGATATAAAGAAACTACCGGAATCATGGGCAGGAGCCACCTGACAGTGACAAAGAAAAGACAGCCACTGATACATCAGACAATGATAAAGAAAAAAATACACCAAATCACAGAAACTAGCCAAAAGGAAATACACAGAAGAGACATGAGGGCGGTGTGTGGGGGGGGGAGGACAACAATATCATTGTCGGGACAATTTCAAGCAGCCTGATGTACATGTAATCAGGAAAGGGTTCAAAACACTTTAAGAAATCCTAGTGGATAATGTTCTAAATTTGATGAAAATTATAAAATCAAGGATGCACAAATCACAAAGAACTCCTAAGCACAAGACACATGGGGAAAAAAATGCACTAAAGCACATCATAATCAAGTTCTATAAAATTAATGATGAAGAGAAAAATCTTAAAAGCACACAGAGCAAAAACAAACATTACAGAGAGGGACAAAGGATAATAATGACAGTACACTTTGCCTCTAGAATGCAAGCCAGAATACGGCGTAGCAACATATTTAAAGTATTCAAAGGAAAGAGGTGAATTCTATAATCAATAAAAATATATTTTAAAAAAATGAAAGTAAAATAAAAACTTTTCAGATACACAAAAACTGAAAGAATAAATCACCAGCAGACCTACACTACCTGAAATGTTAAAAGAAGTGCTTTAAACAGAAACACAAAGGATCTACTCTAATGAAGAGTACCAGAGAGGGTAAATATGTTGGTTATAAAAGATGTTGCCTTTTTTTTTTTTCACTTGTTTTTTAAGTATCTTTAAATGATTACTGGGTGTTTAAAACAAAATTAGCAATGTATTGTGGGGTTCATCCACATGCTGACGTACAGTGTATGACAATACAAAGGAAGGGATAAAATGAAGTATACCACTTTAAGATTCTTACATGTCAACGGGCATAATACTTGAAGGTTGACTGTGACGTTAAGAATATATACTATAAGCCATAAAGCAACAAGTAAAATAACACAATAAAGAATTATAATTTATAATCCAACTTAGGAGATAAAGATCACAGAACAATAATTAATCCAAGAGAAAGAATAGGAAGAAAAAGGAAACAAAGAACAAATGGGATAAATACAAAATAAAAAGATGGTAGATTTTTTTTTTTTAAGATTTTTATTTATTTATTTGACATAGAGACAGCCAGCGAGAGAGGGAACACAAGCAGGGGGAGTAGGAGAGAAAGAAGCAGGCTCCCAGCAGAGGAGCATGACCAGGGGCTCGATCCCAGAACGCTGGGATCACGCCCTGAGCCGAAGGCAGACACTTAATGACTGTGCTACCCAGGCGCCCCAAAAGATGGTAGATTTAAATCCAGCTGTATCAATAATCACAGTAAACATAAATGGCCTAAACACCCCAATTAAAAGACAGATTGTCAAACTAGATAAAAGTGCATGACCCAGCTATATGCTGCATAACAGAAACCCACTTTAAACATGAAGACACATGGGACACCTGAGTGGCTCAGTTGGTAAGCAACCAACTCTTGATTTCAGCTCAGGTCATAATCTCAGGGTTGTGCAATCAAGCCCCACACTGGGCTCTGTGCTGGGTATGGAGCCTGCTTGAGATTCTTTCTCTCCCTCTGCCCCTCCTCACCCCATTAGCTTGTTTTCTCTAAAATAAACTAATGAACCAACAAGCATGAAGACACAAAGAGGTTAAAATTAAAAGGATAAATGAAAAAAGATAAATCATGTTAATACTAATCTAAAGAAAGACTGGCATTGTTAATATCAGACAGAGTCACTTTAGGGCAATAAACAGATACTTGCTTCATAATGGAAAAAGGGTCAATTCAGGAAGATGATGTAACAGCTCTAAATATTTATGCACCTAATAAGAGAGCTTCAAAAAACATGAAGCAAAAATTAATACAAGTATAATGATAGACAAATCCAAAATCCATAATTATAATCAGAGATATCAACACCCCTGTTAATTGATCAAAAAATTAGAAAATCAATACAGATATAAAAGACTAAAAACATTATCACCCAATGTGACCTAACTGACATTTATAGAATACCTACCAGCAAAATACACATTCTTTTTTTTTTTTTTTAAAGATTTTATTTATTCATTTGACAGAGAGAGAGACAGCCAGCGAGAGAGGGAACACAAGCAGGGGGAGTGGGAGAGGAAGAAGCAGGCTCCCAGCAGAGCAGGGAGCCCGATGTGGGGCTTGATCCCAGAACGCCAGGATCACGCCCTGAGCCGAAGGCAGAGGCTTAACGACTGAGCCACCCAGGCGCCCCAAAATATACATTCTTTTCAACTGCACATGGAACATTTACTAAGACAGAGCATACTCTGGCCCATAAACAATCTCAAAAAATTCAATACGATTCAAATTATACAAGGTATGTTATTTGGCCACAGTGGAATCAAATTAGAAATCAGTAACAGAAAGATTTGGAAAATATCCAAATATTTAGAAACTAAATAACATAAATAACTCGGGTCACAGAAGATGACAAAGAGAAGTTAGGATTTTAAATTGAATGACAATGAAAACACAACACAACAAAGGCTGGGGATGCAATTAAAGCAATCCTGGGCCATTTACAGCACTAAACACCTATACTGCAAAGAAGGAAAAGTCTCCAAAGTACTCAGTACGCACCTTAAGAAACTAGAAAAAAAAAAAAAAAAAAAGCAAATGAAACCCAAATAAGCAGAAGAAAATAAATGAGCAGAAATCAATGAAATCAAATCTAAAAAAGAGATTTAAAAAAAAAAAAATCAATGGAATCAAAAAATGGTTCTATGAAAGGATCAATAAAATTGATAAACCTCCAACCAGAATAATCAAAATCAAGAGACTAGATGCAAATTACCATGCAATTCTCTCAGACCACTGAAGAGCAGGAAATACTTTCCAAGTCATTTTTTAAAAATGTTTTAAAGATTTATTTATTTATTTGAGAGAGAGTATAAGCAGAAGGGACAGAGGGAGAGGAAAAGAGAGTCCCAAGCAAACTCCCTGCCACACGTAGAGCTCCATGTGTGGCCTGATCTCCTGACCCTGAGATCACGACCTGAGCCGAAACCAAGAGTCAGACACCCAGCCAACTGCGCTACCAAGCGCCTCACTTTCCAAGTCACTTTGGGAGGCCAGCAAACCCTGATACCTAAATCAGAAAGAGGCTCTACAAGGAAAGCACAGCCCAAACTCCTTTATGAACACAGATGCAAAAATTCTTCAAATGTTAGCAAATCAAATCCGACACTAATTCATTATGGTCAAGTGAAGTTGACCCCAAGAAAGGAAGGTTGGTTTTACAACTCCAAAATCAACGTACTTCACCATATAAACAGCCTAAAGAAGAAAAAAGACATGGTTGTCTCAGTAAAGACTGAGAAGGAATCTAAAAAAAAAAATCTATTTTTATCCTATTTTATCCTGTTCTGATAAAAACTCTCACCAGACTAGGAATGAAAAGGCATTTCCCTAACCTGATAGAGGGCATCTAGGAAGGGCTAAATTCTTCTCTAAGATCAGGCCCAAGACAACTTACATCCACTCACTACTTCCATTCAACACTGTTCTGGAACTTCTAGCCAATGCCACAGGCCAAAAATGAATGAATCAATGAAACAATGAATGAATAAACAGAACCAGATTGGGAAGGAAAAAGCCTATTTATTTTACGAAATGTCTTTATTTGCAGACACGATCATCTATGTAAAAAATCATATGGAATCTACCCCAAAAAAGCTGCTAGAACAAGTGAGTTTAGTGAGGTTGCAAGATAAAAGACCAAATACAGGAATAAATGTTATTTTTACTAGCAGTGAAAAACTGGAAATTAAAGTTTACAAAACAATACTACAGCATCAAAAAATCTGTACTTTTTACAGATAAATCTGACAAAAGATATGTATTACCTTTACAGAAGCAAACAAACATTGTTAAGAGAAATTAAAGGCCTACATGACTGAGGACATATCTCGTGTTTACAGGTTTGATATTAAGATGTCAATTTTCCACCAAACTGCTCTATAGATTCAATGCAATCCCAACCAAGATCCCAGCAGGCGTTTTTTCTGTAGAAATTTACAACCTGATTCTGAAATTTATATGGAAATACAAAGGACTCTGAATAGTCAAAACAATTTTGAAAAAAGTTGGAGGACTAATACCATCAGACTTTAGTATTTGTTATAAAGCTACAATAATCAACACAGTAAGTTACTGTGTAAAAATAGATGAATAGACTGATGAAACAGGAGAACACAGAGGTAAACTGAGATATATACAGCTAATTCATTTTTCTTAAAGGTGCCAAGGCAATTCAATGGGACTAGGGTAATCTTTTCAACAAATGGTGCTGGAACAAATAGATAGCCATAGGCAAAAAAAAAAAAAAATTAATAAAAAAATAAAGAAAAGAAAAAGAAAGAAAAGAATCTCGACTTATTTTTAAGATTTTATTTATTTATTTATTTTAGAAAGAGAAAGAGACAGCATCAGTGGGAGGGGCAGAGGGAGAGAATCTCAAGCAGACTCCATGCTGAGTGCAGAGTCTGACATGGGGCTCGACCCCAGGACCCTGAGATCATGACCTGAGCCAAACCCTAGAGTTGGACCCTCAACCAACTGCGCCACCAGGTGCCCTGAAAAGCATCTTGACTCTTACCTCACACCATATTTAGAAAATTGACCATTCAAAATGGATCCAGGACCTCAATATAAGAGCTAAAACTTCCAAAAGAACACACAGGATAGTTAGTGACATCAGGTTTGGCAATTTCTTAAACACAACATAAAAAAGACAAACTTTTTAAAAGAAGATAAAGCAATTAACTGGCTTTCATGGTAATTAAAAACCACTGCTTTAAACAATATTTTTTAAAAAATGAAGACTTTTTTTTTCTCAGACTTGGAAAATTTATCCGCAACACATAGTATCTGACAGAGGATTTTTATCGTGAGTACAGAAAGAACTCTTACTAATCAATAAGAGGATAAATAACCCAACAAAAATATGGGGAAAAGACATGAAGAGACATTTCACCAAAAGGGTTACTCAGCAAAGCCATGAAAAGTTGCTCAGCGTTAGTCATTAGGGGAATACAAAGTAAAAACCACAATGAAATAACCTTACACACACATCAAAATGGCTAAACTTAAACAGTCGTCATACCAAGTACTGGTGAGGCTGTGGGGCAGCTGGGACACTGACAGACCGATGGCGATGAAGTAAAATGGCACAGTCACTTTGGAGAACAGTTTGGCAGTGAAATACACGTGGGACCCCTCCATGCCACTCCTAGATATTTACTCAAGAAAAAGGAACAACTTGTACAAAACGTTTTTAGCAGCTTTATTTCTAATCGCCAAAAACTGGAAACTCAAATGTCTATCGAATTATGGTTTATCCATACAGTGGACTGCCACTCAGCAATAAAAAGAAATGAGTGATACACACAGGGATGGGTCTCCCAATAATCATGATGAGTGGAAGAACACAAAAAAGTAGACACATGGTATGATTCCACTTTTAGGTAATCACAGAAAATTCAAACTCATCTACAGTGACAAAGCTGTTCAGCGACTGCCTGGGGATGAGAAGAGTAGACAGAGGGGACTGATTATACAAGAGCTCAAGAGAGCTGCGGGCGGTGGGGGGAAGGGGGGAGGGAGGGCTGCTCCTTATCTTGATTAGGGTGGTTTCATGGATGTATACATGAGCCAAATTTTACCAAATTGTACTCTTGATTTTAAAATGTCGTTTACCTTTTTCATTCTTATATTTCCCTGAGCATACATGCTGGTTTCCAAAGATTAAATGACACATGACGTCATCGCTCTTATAGCTAACAGAATGTGTGTGCATGCCTTGTTTTGTTTTAAAATGTTTTACTTCCCAGGATGGTAAATATATACGTAAACAGTGCTGTGCTAGAGCAGGACTGCACCAGCTCAAAGTGCCAATTGTGTTTTTATTTCCAACTCTGTGTTCAGAGGTGTCATACTGACGGTTTGAACCTTAGCCACGGTGAAAGTATTTGCACCATGGAAACTGGCAAATGCTACTGCAAAACCTGGGCTTTCTGGAGGACAGCTGGTTATTAAACGTTTACCAGCCCAACATAGAACATACATAAAAATAAAGTTCATTGGAATTCTTAATTTTTAATTGTGCAAAGGGATTCTGAAAACCACTAGGCTAAAAATTTGCCTTTATCAAGCTAGAAAATGTTACTAGGCAGAAAAACAAAAAGATTTTCAGACATTCACCCCCATCAAGAAAATCTTTTGCCGAGACTCCTCTTTAGTTGCCTTGACTAAATGCCACCACCGCCATTCTCCCACGGGACTCACTGCTGACACAGCCTCTCCCCTGAGATCAGGAGGGTCTGGGCTTGACCCCTTAGCTCCTTCTTGAATCTGAAGACTCCCCAGGCTGCTAGGAAAGACTGGGGCTGCCATCTCCTCTAGCAAACACCAGCGGTCCATCACCCTACTTCCCACAGCTACCACAGACGAAAACTCTAACATCCTGCTCGAAAAAGTGCAGCATCGGACCAAGTTGTCTACATAATGGATTCCAACTCCAGCAATGAGATAAGAGGCGTGTAGTGACACAAATCTGTACCAGGTGAATCACCCTGGATACCAAGGTCTGATACCTTCACCAACTACTATGAGGCAACTTAGCAAGGAAAGTACCTAGTCTTCCCCTCTTCCTCCTGCTCTCAATGCCAGCCTGAGTCCTTCTTAACTATTTAATAAGGTGTGAAAAATACCACCTGCTGCTTGATGCTCCATCGTCTCATTAGAGAGTTCCCAGGAAGGGAAAAAGCTGAATTGGGAAAAAAAAAAAAAAAAAAAAAAAGATCTCTTTAAAGAATTCAGCAGGGAGTAGATTACGTTGCAGAAACATATCAGGCTGTTTCATGACATGTTAGAAACATAAACCTTAGGGCTTTTTCT
This sequence comes from Ursus americanus, assembly GCF_024610735.1. Classification (NCBI taxonomy): domain Eukaryota; kingdom Metazoa; phylum Chordata; class Mammalia; order Carnivora; family Ursidae; genus Ursus; species Ursus americanus. The sequence continues at coordinate 54,121,495 of NC_142130.1, forward strand.
CCACCACTGCATAGAGATCTGATCGCTTCTGGCTAAAAATGGGGATTTGCTGGCGTATTTCAGCCAACTTCTTCAGGTCTGCAAAAACAGGAAAGTGTACCATTAATAAGATGTAACTCCTCGCTAACCAATGAGAATTTCTTCCCAAACAGGATAAAAACCACCAGAATCTCAGCAAGTAACTCGGTAATATCAGCCTTGTCCAGAGGCACAGGTGGCCTGGCACTGCCCCTGGGGTCATTTCAAACCAAACCAAGAAAACTCAAGCTGAGCTATAGCCCCCAGGGTTTGCCCAAAGAACCAAGGATAAATGAGAAGGGGGCCCAAGGGAGCCCCTCCAGGTGACAGCAGCTTCAGAGCTATGGAATCACCTCAGACCGATGGGGACACCACGGACCTAAACTGTGCCACGGCAAATCTTACCTATGTCTGAACACACGACTGTCTCTTCGGTGCCCGCTGTGGCAAGGACCTCCCCCCTGAAAGAGATTCAGGAGGGAGTGAGTGCGTTGCTCATGCTTGCGGGCATCAAGATCCCTGTTCTCTTCCCACCTCACAGGCCCCAGGGGAAGGAACCAGGGGATTAAAGACAAGGAGGGAGGGGCATGAATTCCTGCTCTACCATTTAAGCAGCCGTGTGGCCTTGTATCAAGTCACTCCTTCCTAAATCTGGGGAAAGGCTGACCTGGAAAACCTTCCAGTCCTGAGTGTCTTGGCCCAAAGCAGAACTTCAAAGACATCTAGCGAAATGAAATTTCTCCAAAGCACAAAATAATCTGACTTGACAAACAATCTGACATAGTAACTGGTTCCATTTCCCAGATGGCCAAAAACACATTTCTGGCACGGATGAGCTATAAACATCATCATTAATGCCATTTAACTGAATTCTTTTTTATTCTTTTCTATTTCCTCCCCATCTGCCCTGGTATTCAAAAATCTCTCTCTGGGGTAATCCCAGGCACCCATCCTGATGTCAATATAAGCCAGAAGGCCCCCCAAATCCACAGAATTTTGAAAAGGAAAAATAAAGATAAATCTCGTACAACTATTTCGTGTCAGAGCAGTGATCAGGAACAAAGTTCCTCGGGAGAACCAGCAGGGGAGCAGAGCTGCCCAAGAGTCCAGGAAGCCTAGCACTAATATCTGGACAGCGGAACTTGCACTAAGGTGGAGAAAATCTTCAAGCCAAGTCAATCCTTCCAGGCTGCGGGTGCCTCCCGAGTCCTAATGTGCAGGAGGCTCCCTGGGCATAACTTCCACAGCCTTCCCCTATCACACACTTTAATCTGTGGGGCCTATAAAATCAGAAGAGAGAACTGCAGGGACCCCACAGTGGTACAGAACCCTTCTCAGCCTTGTTACTGGTATATTTACCCTGAAGTTATAGAAATACACATCAGTGTGTCTATAAACTGAGCTTAATACAGGCAGTCTCTGTGAGTTCACATGGGGACCACGTGTGTGAAAGTGCTATGAAAACCACACAACTACAGACCTTAGGTGCGTACAGTAACAAATGACAGCGTGTGTAGCTGGACAGACTTTCGTGCTGGCTTCACTGGGACGATGCTTTTCACTCTCACAGAGATCAAGGTCAGAGTTTCCCTTAATTGAACTCATCCTCCCCCATCCTCTATTCACTAGGCGGGGAGCGAAATCTTCACCCTGTAACTAATCCCTGCTCTAGAACCAGTCACCCAGCCTCAATTTTAACCAAAAACCAAGAGTCTGGAAGCCCTTTTTACTAAAATCATCACTGCTGCCTTGTTTCCCCCATGTGATCCAAGTCTGACAAAAGCCACTCAGAAACCCGGAAGAGAACTAAGGCCAAACACTCCATCGGGACAGCAGGACCGTTCCTTTCTCACACGGTTTTCAAGCAGAAGCGTCTCTCGCGGACGAGGCACAGACCTGGCAGGCATGTGAGAATATGGGGGCTGGGGGCAGGGCTGGTCAGGAATCCGCAAACCCACCCACCATGTGCCCTCTCTCTCAAGCTCCTGGTGAGCCTGTCCCCACTCAGCCCACTCACCAAGGATTCACAATAGTGCTGTGTCCCCAGGCAACGTACGAGGCCTGATCGTTCCGGGCGGGAGACGCTGTGGCCACATACACCTGATTATCAACAGCCCTGTTGTCAACAGACAAAAAAGAGATAATTCATACGTTACAGATTGGCAACATTTTTCTATTCCAAATGTACAGATCCTTCGTTCGAAAACTGGCACAGGATAGGCTGGCCCAGAAGTGGAAGGAAATACCCAAAGCCATGAAACCCTCTCTTCAAAAAGTATGTTAATGCATAAACCAGTTCTCAACTGGGGGTGATTCTGCCCGGTGGGGACATCCGCCAACCTCCGAAGACACTGACTTTGACTCGGACTTTCGTGATGGGGGCTGCTGTCGGGCCCTAGTAGCCGGAGGCCAGGGCTGCTGCCGAACACCCTACAGTGTGCAGGACGCACCCGCAACAAAGAATGCTCGAGTCCGAAGTTCAGTGCCGGCGCAGCGGAGACCCTCGCCTGAGCCAACCTGTTCACCTAAAAAAGAGCAAGTCAAGACAGCCAGAGGGAAGGGCCTGGCCTTGCTGGGGCCGCACGCCTTGCGGGGCCGCATGGCACTTCCATGCCCCCGGAGGCCGAAGTCCCATCAGCCCAAATTAGGTAAGAACTTCAGGTGGCAGCCTAGGTGCATCAAGCCACCTCACCTGGGAGCTCTCCGGGCTCAATCCGCAGATCACGCCGGGCCACTCCAATGCCTCCCAAGCTTTTCCGGCGTTCTACAAAACTGCATGAATTAACATACATGGTATCGGACATCCCTACCCCACCTTCCACCAAGCAAGCAGCCGGACACCTCTGCTGCCTCCTCCAGTAAAAATCACCAGTAACTTCAGAAGTGAGAATAGCAGCTACATCTGGGCCAACAAGGAGAGGGTCGCTGGGAGGAACGAGAGAGAGCATTCTAGAGATCTGGAAGTGTTCCATGTTGACCTTGGTCGCAGGTGAATACACGTGTAAAAATTCACTGACCTACAGATTTAAAATCAGTTTACTTTTCTATCAGTATACTATACCTCAATGAACAGAATGACGAAAACCAGCATTTCTGACCCATATTTCATGGTTTTCAGCACACTTTACACAAACACACATGGTCACACTCCTCCTCCCTTCCACGTTACACCCATCTCCGCTATCTGCCCTTCACTGCTCACTCCCCAACCTTAGGGGACTCAGGACATGGCTACTGTCACATGCCAAAGACACTACGCAACACCTCGGACTTCAGATTAGAAAAACAAGAGCTTATGACAAGTGTCTAGGCAGAGTATTCCAGGACTAGCAAAATGGCGTAAAGGATGGGGTGGGAGAAGCACCCCAATCTGAACGGCACAGTCAACGGGGTGATTCATCTTTCCCGACTGCATTTGAATGTCAAGGCACACTGGGTCAGGGGCAGCATTCTGAATCAGGAAGGTCGGTACTGCCACCAAACTGGAAATCTTCGCACAAAGCTACACTGAGACACTTGAAGGTACGACTGAGGCTCTTTCTTACCGGCCTCGTTGAAGCAACTCCCAGTGGGCTGGTCCAGTGGTCATGTTAAAAGCTCCAGGATATACCAACAGCTGGCAGCCTTGGGAGAGAAAGGCCAGAGAAGAGTGGATGCAGGTTAACACCCCACCGCACTAGCTCCCCATTTTGTCCCTTACCCAGTGGGGACCAAGCATAAAAAGATGTCAGCCAAGCCGGACAGTGTCAGGAATATTAAGCTATGGCTCTGAATTCCTTCAGAGACACGCACATGCTACAGACATACAGAAACAGTGGTACTGATGACCAAAAGCACGGTATGTGACTTCACTTAAAAAAAAGATAAAATCATTCAAGTTTCTCTCAGCACCATATGGTCAGCTCCGCACCGCCAAGGACACTTTGTAATGCTTTTCAAATGAAATGGGGGGCAGAGTAGGTGTTCTAACGCTTATTGAGAGAATTCAATAGGGTCTGCCAACCCAGAGCCCCCGCACCTCCACCATTTTTGCTGAGCAGGCCGTCAAAATGTTCACACCCACTCCACTTTGTTAGGTCAGAGTCAAGTCCGGATCAGAGTAGCTTGGACAGTCTAGAAGGGATGCTCACATTTGCTGAGTACCATACGAGGAGCTAAGTTCTCCCCCCTTAATCTCCACACCATGCCTATGGAAAAACTGAGATCCACACTACTCTAAAAATTAAATAATTTACTCAAAGTATCACATCAGTTAAGGAGGAGAGCTTGAACCAGAACCCAGATCTTCTGACTTGGCTCAGTGTTCTTCCAGGGCAGTAGGACACTTCTTCTCTGGACCAAAAGGTCCAGACGACATTTCTACTGGACCCAACATCGAGGACAACTGAGTGTGAAATCCACGACAGACACCAGACACCACATCTTCATTTCTAGTGGGCTCCAAGGGAGCCTTTCCAAACATGGGGACAAGAAAGGCTCAGAGACTAGAGCCAATTTAGGGGTATGCTTCCTGCCTTAGCTGCATGGGGTGTTGAAATACAACCTCGGAAAAACCATACTGTCCACAGGCAGCAAAAGTCTTAAGCAACCAGATGGGGGTGGAGAGATTAAGACCTCTTCTCCAGTTCTTCTGCCTAAGGGCTCCCTCGACCCACAAAGACCAAGGCAGAATCAAGTCTCTAAGCACCTACGCCACACAGCCGTGGTGCTGTCTCACCTCTCTGTGCGTAGATCTGCGCGAGCTCTGCAAAGCGCATGTCGTAGCAAATGCCCAGGCCCACTCTGCAGTACGCTGTTTTTCAAACAGAAAATGCACAAATGAAAAGTTAACCTCTTGCAACGTGGTGTGGCAGAGAAAAGCCTCCAAGATCACAAAACACTGATGGCAATACATTACCCCAGGGCCATGGACGGAGAAAATGTATAAACTTAATCCTGCTTGGACTTTACCTCATAAAGACATCATTTATCGCAGATTAGAAATGAGAAATTCATTCTAACTGAACGCTTATTATCTCTGGGGGAGGTGTTCAATCACAGCCTAAGAGGTAAACTCCGGAGGCAAACATACTACTAGCATGCTGTGACCAAATGGTAGAGCAAAACCCTTCGTTCTCTATTCAGCCCGCCCTTTCTAGATCTCTGACCATTCTCTGCCCGTCTCACTTCTGGTCTTGCAGTCAGGATATATAAAGAAGTGGGGGAGGGACATAAGAAGAAAAAAAGGAAGGAATACCTGATTCTCTTCTCCTGATACTACTAAAACAGGTGAACGGGTCTGGTACTTACGAGTATCAAATGTGGAGAAACTATCACCAGGACTCAGTATTTTAGATTCTTGAAATGTGATTTTCCCAGGCACATCGATGTCAAACAAATGGAGCTGCACCACAAGTAATGAGTTGGTTACCTCTTCTCCAGCAGGGTTCATGGCAGTCATAACAAAGATCTTTCCATGGCCAGAAACGGGATGCTCTGTGATCAACTACACAAACAGCAACCCCGCCTGCCCACAACCCACCCCACACACTGACATCTTATCAAAATGAGTTCTAAGGAGCAGAACGGAAAAATCATGCTGGAGGGTTTATGACACTTCTTTCCTAGGTGGTGTGCAAGCTGATGTCTAGCTTTCTTTTGGGAAGCAATTAACATGTTATTCTTTTACTCAGTATAAATGCTAAATGAAGTCTTCACAGAATCATCATCAGCCTGACAATCTGGCACGAGAGGTGGAAAGTGGGAGAGCAATTAAAAATAGGTAAAATTTTCCAAACTAAATACAGCAGTATATAAAGAGTAACACATCACTTTGAAATTGGATTTATTCAAGGAAACCAATGTTTAACAATTGGAAATCAATCAACGTAATTTACCATGCTAACAAAATAAAGGAGAAAAGTCATATGATCATCTTAAGAGGTGCACGGTAAGCATTTGGTAAACTTCTACATTCATTCTTATTTTTTTCCTTTTTTTTTTTTTTTTAAGATTTTATTTATTTATTTGAGAGAGAGAGAGACAGCCAGCGAGAGAGGGAACACAAGCAGTGGGAGAGGAAGAAGCAGGCTCCCAGCGGAAGAGCCTGACGTGGGGCTCGATCCCAGGACCCTGGGATCACGCCCTGAGCCAAAGGCAGACGCTTAACGACTGAGCCACACAGGCGCCCCAGTTCATTCTTATTTTAAAAACAAAACAAAAAAACTCTTCAAGAAAGGAAACTCCCTTAACCTGACAGAGTATCTGTGGGGAGGTAAGGGTAAAAAGGGAAGGAACGTCATACTTAATGGTGGAATATTAACAGCCTTTTCATACTGAGATCAGGAACAAAACAAGGACACTGGGTGAGTTTCCTGTTTATACCTTTTAGTTGGAAGCAAGGTCCCAATTGTTGCTAGGAGTGGTGGTGAAAATCACCTATAATCATATTGGCCCAAGGAACCAGAGGACAGAGTTTCACAGCAGCTGGAAAGTGAGGGAGAAATCCTGAAAAGGAGAAAGCCAAAGAGGAAGAGCCCTAAATTCTACATATAAAAATCTGTCCAAGTCTCTGGCTAAGTACTGAATTAAAGATGTGTAGAGCAGACTCCAAGCAGCCCAGCTAAAGCTAAACAACTTAGAACAGAGCAGCTGGTGTTGCTGCCTGCCTCCCAAAGGAAAAAGAGTAGGGTGTTTGCGTATGACCAAGTTAACTACTTATTAAAACAAAAAAGTACAATATTTTTCAGAGTAATAGAAGCCAGAATCTCAACAACATATAATCCAATATGCAATCCAAAATTACTAGACAAAGAAAACAAGAAAATGTTACCCAACTTTAAAGAAAAGGCAATCAATGAAGCAGACTCCAGCAAAACCCAGATGTGATAATTACCAAAAAGTGGCTATTGATGGGGCGCCTGGGTGGCACAGCGGTTAAGCGTCTGCCTTCAGCTCAGGGGATGATCCCAGCGTTATGGGATCGAGCCCCGCATCAGGCTCCTCCGCTATGAGCCTGCTTCTTCCTCTCCCACTCCCCCTGCTTGTGTTCCCTCTCTCACTGGCTGTCTCTATCTGTGTTAAATAAATAAATAAAATCTTTAAAAAAAAAAAAAAGCGGCTATTGAAACTAAGCTCAAAGATCTAAAGAAAAACACACTCTTAATGAATGGACATATAGGAAATATCAGTAGAAAAATAAAAGTTTACATGAAATTTTAAAAGATTTCACTGGATTGGCATACAGGAAACTGGGGTTTACAGAAGAAAGATGCTGTGAACTTGAAAACAGATCAATGGAAAGTGTCCACACTGAAGAAGATTGAAGGAGAGAGAGAGAAAAGCTGGGAAAAACAAAAAACCAGAGTCTTGGTGACCTAGTTTGGTGGAACAGTATCAAAACTGAAGTCCAATAAGAAGAGAATGGAACGGAAAAGTATTTACCAAAGTAATGCCCCAATATAACGAAAGAGCGAAATTTACAGATTAAAGAAGCACGAAGCAAGACAAATACAAAGAAAACTGTGTCCAGGCAGGCACACCACCATCAAAACACTAAGACCTAAAGATTATGAAAAAAATTTTGAAGGCAGACAGAGAAAAACATGAATTACATACAGGAGAACAATACGAATCACCACTGACTTCTTATCAGAAAAATTTTTAAACAGAGCTAGAAGATACCTGAAAAACATCACTCAGATTGCTAGGAGACAAGAGAAAACTGTCAACCCAGAATTCTATTCCACCAAAAGTATCTTTCAAGAATGAAGACAAAACAAAGATATATTCATAAACAAAAACTAAGAGAATTCCTATCTGGCACATCCTCACTACAAAAATTCTAAAGAAGGTCTTTTTGTTTGAAGGCAAAGACACCAGATAGAACTATACTCTTTAGAAAGAAAAATACCAAAAAGGTAAACATTCCAGTAAACAAAAATGTTTTTATATTTCTTTAAAATACACACAATTACTTAAAAACTTAGTGCTTTGTGGGATTTACAACCTATATAATGCAACATGTACATCAACAGAGAAAATGGGGTGGGGAAGGAAATGACCTATACAACTGGGAAGCTCTTAAATTTCATATGAAACAGATTAATATTAATTCTAAGGAGACCGAAAAGATAGGGTGCATGTTGTAATCCCGAGGGCAACAACTTAAAAAAAAGCAAAGAGGTGCAACTAAAAGCCAATAGATAAATTAAAATGGAATTCTAAAAAATACTCAACTAAGCCAAAAGAATGCAAGGAAGGAAAAAAAAAAAAAGTCAACCCGATATCTACTGCCTAAGTCCAACCACATCAATAATTAAATATAAGTGGAGTAAGCACTGCAGCTAAAAAGGCAGAGACCGTCAGAACGAAGACGTTCACGAGACCCAACTGCACGCTACAGGAGAATCGTTTTAAAAATAAAGACACATACAGGTTGAAAATAAGGAACTAGAAAAAGATGTATCATACGACACTAAGTATAAGAAGCCTAGAGTGGCCACAGCAATATCAGAGATTAAATAAACTTTAAGACAAAGAGTATTATGAGGAAAAAAAAGGATTTCATAATGCCAAAAGGACCAATTTCTCAGGAATATTTTCAATCCTCAATGTGTACGCATTTACTACAGCAAAGATGTCAACTCTCCCCAAAGTGATCTCTCTGTATTCAATGCAATTTTAATCAAAATTCCTGTAGGTTTTTCCTTTGCTGAAATTGACAGGCTAAGTCTAAAATTTATATCAAAATGTTAACAGCCAATATTCGACAAGTTGACTGTACCAGTTAGTCTAATGCCCCGTGTGTGTACAATATGATGGAAGGGACTAGGGGGTTTTACAGCAAATTCTCAAGAGGTAATGAGACTTGCCACACACCATGCTTACCTTTCTGTACTTTACCAGTAAAGTTCCGTCAGGCCCAAACACGGTACAGGTGTTATATAATTTCCCAGCATCTTCTTCAGGAATGGAGCCTTTCATTGAGAGGAGAAACACACAAAGAAAATATTCTGAAAAAAGCATTCTTTTATGATCACTGGACAAACACGTGATAAACTGTCACTTGGGTCCAACAATAAAGTATACTGTCTTCTAAGGGTTATTAATGGTTTTCTTGTCTTCTTGAGGATGATCTTTCAGAGATAAACTCCAGAGTATAGATGAAATATAATCAAGTCAGATGCCAAAGACAGGTTTCAAAAATAACCAAACTGTTTCTGAATTCTTTGATCTGGAGCTGCACTTAATCTGTAACGTGGGGGGTCACTGTTGCTCAGCTCAAAGTCGGGAAGCCCTGCAACATAACTGTATCCAGAACGGCCTCAGGAAGGGAATGGAAGCCAGTCCTGCCGTCACGGAATGTAGTTCCTGCAATTCTCTCTTTCCTTGCTTTGTCTTTTCTTCACCTCTCATGCATTTCTAATTCTTAATATAACAGAATAATTTTGCTATATTTATTAAACAGTTTTACAGTATTTTTTCTTTAAGCAAATAGAACATTTTAAAATGTATTTCAAAACCACATTTATTTCAAAACCACATAAAGTTACCTCGATGTATATGGCCTCTTTGTGAAAAAACAAATTTCTTAACGTTGTATTAGTATAATGAAAGACACTCCCATACAGTTTTCCTTTCCACATTTCTACTTGCCCCTGTATTCCCGCTGCTTCTCCAGCGAAAATCATCATTATCAGTTCGGTGTGTCCTTACACAATATTTACTATGTGCTACATATATAAAGACAAACGAAAATACACAACCTCTTGTGTGAGGGACTAATCTGAATGGGAGTACCTGTTCATGTCATGCTGAACTTGCTTCTTCCAAGTAAGAGTGTGTCCTGAACATTTTTCCACATTATTACATAAGATCCACTTTGTTCTTTTTTCTTTTTGGCTTAAACATTTATTTATTTGAGAGAGAGAGAGAGAGACAGAGAGAGAGCAAGCAAGCAGAGAGGGAGAAGCGGACTTCCCACGGTAGCAGAGAGCCTGATGCGGGGCTCAATCCCAGGACCCCGAGATCATGACTTAAGCAGAAGGAGCCACCCAGGTGCCCCCACCTCATTCTTTTCAATCCCTAATTTACATGGCTTGTATTCCACGGTTTAAATGTAACAACAGAAATTATTCAGATGTTTTTAATGTTTAGGCCATTATACCTTGGGGGTAGGAAGTTACCTCCAATGAGATATATGCCGCACTCCTTTGCTACTTCAGAAAGCTTCTCTGTGGATTCACCAGGAATTTTCTCAGCATACTCAGGAAAATATTTTGTGCCATATGGAGAATTAAAACATTCCTAGAATAATGTTGGCAGAGAAAAGGGGGGGTAGACACGAAAATATCCAACTGATTTTAAAGTTCTGCTTTAAGAAGGCATAGCTGCCTCTCATAAGCTCCGCTCTCGAAGGGGTAAAACACAGCTGATGAGAAAAACAACAGAATCCCAGAGCTAAAGAGCCTGCAGCCATAAGAAGAACACCTGGGCTGGCTCCGGTGGCGCTAGGGGCCACGAGCCCCGTGTGCTCTCCCAGATCCTCGTCCACCCAGATCTGCCTCTTCCTCACTGTCTGCAGGAGAACTACAAGCTCCCAACCTTGGGCACCCAGGCCCCGCTACAACTCGGCTTCATCATAGGACCTTGGGTGTTAGAAATTTGGGTGTCAGGCTCAAAATTATTAACTATGGAAACCAATAAAGCCTGTACTTGAGAAAAATACAGAAGCTTCAAAAGCCACAGATGTTTCCTCATCTGTAAAATGAGCTGTTTCTAAGCTCCCTTCCAGCACTATCATTCTGATCCTGCCCAATCTCTCATTCCCCAGAATATGTCTGTCTTCCGCAGCTGTGATAGTAGAAAAGCAAAAACTAGATTTTGACTCGAATTCATTTATTTGTATCCACTGAGATTGTGCACCGGGCCCTGTGCTAGGAAACTCAAACCCGAGCACGGCCAGCTTGTACAAGCCACACGTTAGAGAGGGCACAGGCAGAATCTACGTGCTTTCACTCTGGCCCCTGGCAACGGAAATCAACAGGAGACCACGTCAGGGTACAGATACAGGTGAGCCCCATAACTGTGCTGTAAGGAAGGCTGTATTCACATTAAGACCTCGAGTTCCTCTGTTAAAGATTCCTACTCACTGGCCACATCTGTGATGGACTGGAGCCCGGAAAATTCTCTAGTCAATAGAAGCAGGGTTTACAAAGGGCTACCTCCGCCCGAGAGTGGGAGAGGGAGAGCGAAGGAAGGGGCGGTTGGAAGTAGTTCTGCTGCAGATCCCAGCGGTGCTTGGCCACAGATGCAGTACTCGCTGGTCCCAACATGTGCGAGCCCCTTGTCTGGGGCTCACCCTACATCTGCTGACAAACAAATGGGGTGCAATCTTTACCTGGCTCCGTTCTAAAAGCCATCACCTAGGAAACACACACAGAGTCCCACCAGCTTGCTACAGCCTGCCACATTTAGGAAGGTACCGCAGGCTTCCTCAAGGTCTCTAACAAGTTCCAATTTCCTAACGATGCCGGAGGCTTAGCATTAAAATCAGTCACTGTGTGACTGTGTCCCGTAAAGACTTCATTACACAAGGAAAGAAGGTAAGTATCCAAGGCACTGACCTTTAAGTAGGTCTCACAACCTACCAGGATTCTGAGCAGAGTAAACGCTGCTAACGTTAAAGACCTGTAACCATGTTGGCACATCGTATCACAAAGACCACTGCTAGGGCCACCTTCCAGACACACGCGGAACGATCCTGGGGCCCCACAGACCTGCTGGGCCCCTGGACACAGGAGGACCCCCCGCGCGAGCAGGCAGTACTCCATTCGGTCAGAGTTCCCGGACGGAGGTGGCCACCTCCGCCTCCATACTCACCGGCAGAGAAACGATTTTCGCTCCTCGTGTTGCTGCCTCCCGGACCAGGCTGCAGGCTCGAGCGAGGTTATCTGATTTGATGGAAGAAACCTGAAGCTGGATGAGGGCCAAGCGGAAAGCTGAGGATGAAGAGAAAACCGTCAGATCTGACTGCTGACGCAGAGCAATTCTCAACCACAGGGCAAGTCCGACCCCCAGGGACATGCGACAACAGAGACATTTTTGATGGTCACAACTGTTGGGGTGCTACTAGCATCTAGTGGGCGGAAGTCAGGGACGATGCTCAACGTGCTACAGGCTGCAGACAGTCCACCGTAAAGATACGTGGACTGTCTGCGTGATGTGACTGAGGCTGAGACACCCTGGCACAGAGGACCGGCCGTGCCCCCGCCGGCTCGAGCGTCTCAAGGCGGGCAGGCGGGCCAGCTTCTTATGTGCTAATGAGAACACGGCTTGAAGGAAGGAGATGGAGTCTGAACATGGAATTATCCCTTACTCTTTGATCTTGGGACTCAACCTACCCCTGATCCGGGTATTGAGCACATCTCAGTGCAGGTGAAATCGCTCGGAAATCACCCACTCCCCGTGAAGTGGGGCAGCGGGGCCACGGGAGGGGGAGATGCCTGCCTCTGCTTCCCCACCACCAGCTGGGACCTGGTGTCACGGGCCAGCTGATGGGGGTGGGGGGGGGGGTCTGGCAGCCAATGAGCTGCACCTGTGCTTAGTCACGGGCCAGAGCCCCCGGGTGCCTGCGAGATTTTGCACTCACCCCATGAATATTCCTGTGCCCCAAAGAGCACAACAGTAAGCAGCAAATAAAAAGCACCAGGGGAGCTTGAGAGAGAGACTGTGGAAGGAAAAGCTAGCAGTGCTTTTTCCTGCTACCTGAGTAAGGGGCTCCACATTTCCATCAGAGACTGAGTCCCACAGATTATGTGGCCAAGAAGAAATGCTGTCAGCCAAGGAGGTCAGGGGCTCCTCCAGGCTTCTTCCCTGCTTAACAGCTACACCCTACATGTGCTTTTCCTATATTCTTTAGAGTTCTCTTGTAGCTCTTCGAGTCATCACCTACCGGTTAATCATTCTTTATATACAATTTTCCCTGTTCCAGTGACTGGTGTGGTTTGTGTCCTGTCTGCACGCTAACTGCTGCGCAGTTTTCGCTCAGGGTGTGAGGAAGGGCACATTAAGGGATCCAAAGCACATGGTAACCCATGGAGCTCGGCAAAACTTCAGGAATTATCAGTAATAGCCTCCCCTGGCTTCCCTACCCCACCTGTGCTCTGGAAATCTGAAAAGCTCTAGAACCTGAAAACCAATAGAGACTTCTCCCCTGAGGGTCTCCTACAATGGTGCAAATGTCCCCAGAAGAAGCAACACCGACAGACCCTTACCTGTGAAGGCCTTTTTGGCTAAGTGGTAACCCTAAAAGTAGGAAAACTCAGACGTTCCATTCCTTGGTTTGTCCTAAATACAGTGAGAAGAGCTCAGTTTAACCCTGAATGCAGTTTCTTGAGTTGTTTCAGAATCTGAGTGAAGGGGGCCTGGGTGGCACAGCAGTTAAGCGTCTGCCTCCGGCTCAGGGCGTGATCCCAGCATTATGGGATCGAGCCCCACATCAGGCTCCTCCGCTATGAGCCTGCTTCTTCCTCTCCCACTCCCCCTGCTGTGTTCCCTCTCTCGCTGGCTGTCTCTCTCTCTGTCGAATAAATAAATAAAATCTTTTAAAAAAAAAAAAGAATCTGAGTGAAAATGAAGGAAACTAAAACAGGAAAAACCAAAGCTGGGATTACTCTGGAGCAAACAGATCCCTTTAGGTATCTTTTACATATACCTTTAGACCATCCCACAGACCCACTGGAAGTCACCGCTGTAACTCTGTCAGAAGCTGGGCTTCACCTCTGAGGGATTAAAAGCTGAAATTCACCACGGCTCTGCTGACGGTTTCCCCTCCCCCTCATCCTACCAGAGAGGCAGCTGTCCTGATCCAGGCTTGGGACTGCCTGACATTCTGCACGCCACCCCCTCCACAGAGGGGCTGAGGCAAGGAAAGTTTCTTGATGCTGAAAACAATACTAGTCACTTCATCTCCTCAGCTGGAAAATGAAAATACAATGACTTTGAAGGTCCCTGGCCGTTCTAATATTTACCATAATCTAATAATGAAATACTGACCAAAGGATAAAAAAATATCGTAAGTAAAGGGACCAACATGGGAAAAAGCATAAGTAATGTGCCAGGCCCTCTAGGCACCCGAGCATCTGTGAGTGTCCTTAACACTATTTGGCAGATGAGGGAACAGAATTGCAGGGGGGCACAGAATCAGTGAACAAAGTCAGTGGCACAATCCAAGCCAAAATCTGGAACTGCAAAGCAGGACGGGAACTTCATCTGTTTTTGGGTGGGCTGGGGGGAGGTCATGTAACTTGAAAACACTCCGCAAAGAAATCAGACACCACCCTCAACCCTATCAGGAATCACAGCTCTCAAGTCCACCAGCCTCTGTCATGCACTGTGTCTTCAAAGGTAGTGGTCACACCCAGCGGGAGGGGTGTACAAGGACTTCCAAACCCCGATCCTGAACATTGATTCAGCTCTGGAAGTTTAAGATGAAAAACAGCACTTCCACAAACCTTACCATCTCCTGGGAGCCTCACAAGACTCAGCAAGGGCAGTTTATGTCCATTCTACAGGTCAAGAAACTGAGGTTCAGAGAGATTAAATGACTTGTTGACATGGGCTGAGGCAAAACTGTAACAATCCAGGTCTCCGGACTATGAGTCCAGAGCACTCCAAAGCCTTCTGTAAAAGAACCTGGCAGAGGCCTGGGGGCAGAGAGAGCTAGAAACGTGCCCCTGGGGACAATCCAGGGTAGGGATGTGTAACATGTAATACCTAACTTGAAAGCTCAATGTCCAGATGCAGAAACAGTTTGTCCAGTTTTCTTGTTCAGAAGATTGCAATCTCCACTGGGTGGGGGGTGGGGTGCAACATGGGGCAAGTTAACCTGTCCCCTTATCACACAGACCAAATGAAAGAAAACAGATGCTTCATTTTCACATGACCGGGTTCCAACCACAAATAATTAGGGTTGATGCCTTTGCAAAACCCAAGTCCAAAAATCAATCTGCGGTGAAGAGAGTGAAAGCGACCCCACTGGATAGTCGCGCTTTCCAACGCAAAACCTAAGAGCCTCCAAGAATCCCACCAGGCAGAGGCTGCCACACTCGGAGAGGTAACATAATCACTGAAGGCTTTACTGAAAGTGCAGTCTTCGAGTTGGGGCAGGGGAAAGGGGGTGCGGAACTTGGATTTTAAGTGAGCACCCGGAAACCCGCCTCTTCCCGCGCAGGTGAACTTGCAGAGGGCGGCCCCCGAACGCACCGAGAAGCACGGGACGCAGGAGCCCAGCGAGGAGCAAGCCGTGGGCACTTCTGGCCGGGAGGCCCCGCGCTCCCGCGGCCGCGTCGGCCCTCCCGGAAGCCGGGAATCCCCGGGAGTGCGCCGGGCCGCGCTCCACCGCCGCACCCTGCCCACCTCCGCCGCCAAGCCGCCCGAGCCCCCAGCCCCCAGCCCCGCGAACGCCGGGCCGGGGAAGACCTGGGGCGCGGCGAGGACACGAAGCGGAGGCGACGCGCTGAGCCGGGGAGACCCGCCGCCGGTTCCGCAACCTAAGCCTCCCTTCCGTATGGCGGAGCTCGGGCCACTGCGCTACTTACTAGCCATTGCTCTCCCAGGTAGCACCATCGGCGGCGAGGCCCGAGCGGAGGTCTCTGGATCGAGAAGGGCGACTCGGCACGGGGCGGGGCAGAGCCGCGGCAGAGCCGCGCGCAGGAGGGGACGGTGCCCTAGGCTCCGCCCACACCCCGCCTCCCGGCTCCGCCCAGAGAATGTCTGCTTTCCCGCAAGCCTCAAACACCTGTTAGTCCTCCGCTGTTTGCACTAGGAATAACAACACAATCCAGAAAAAGGAATGCCTTAAAAGGCAAAGGGACCAAGGGGGGCGACCTAAATTGGGGTGGTAGTTAACAATCAGCCTCTCCGATTCTCAGCAAAAGGACTGAACCTCTTGCTGTTTAGATCACCCCTGGCCGGGATTAATACCATATATGCTGATCGCCTTCTGCTCCTTGAACAAGTCTCTGTGACGGGGATAGACTTACCTAGGTTCCTTTAGTCACTCAAGACTTATCAGTGGGCTCTGACCACAAGGCTGCTGCGTCATGGGGGAGCGGAGAAAAGAAACAGTTCAAACACAGTATCCTCAAATGTTCAGTACTCTAGAAGAGGGGAAGATAGGTTCTTGTCTCACGGAGTCGGGGAATAAATCTAGTCGACAAACGAGAGTGAGTACAGCGATGCAAGGATACAGGAAAAAAGCTTTTAGGGGTGAGAGTGGTCCCAACAGGGCTGCCAAGGAGGGCCTCCACTGACAGTCTTATTTAGAACTGACCAGGGAGCTTGTGGCCTTATCATTCTTGCGACATCTTGACTTGAGTAAGGACTGGTGGTATCTTTAATGGCTTACTTCTTTTTTAGGGTCTGGTTATTCTTTGTTGGTCACAGGTGACTATCATAAAAAAGAACTCCCACCACACGCCTAGGGCAGAGTGGTCTGGTTTGTTCCCTTATCTCTGGTTTCCTTATACTTCAGAATTTTTTGGATTCCTGTGAACCTGATAACCCCTACCTATCTCTCCCTGCATAGGCCCGCCTGTCCCTTACTCATGATTACTGAAATACACTAATATTGTTAGGACTTTTGCATTTATACTTACTAGGATTGCTTTTTGATACTTTTTAGATTTTATTATTTGAGAGAGTGAGCGCTGGGGGAAGGGGGGGGGGAAAAGCACAGGGAGAGGGAGAAGCAGACTCCTTGCTGAGCAGGATTCCTGAGATCACGACCTGAACCAAAGGCAGACACTTAATCAAGCCACCCACTCGCCCCAGATCGCTTTTTGATTTTTGTGTTTCGTGTGTTTGTGCTTTTTGTAATGTTTGGGGATCAAAAATCATAAAACGAATAAAAGCTTAGCCTTTTCTCTTCTTGCTACCTTTTCAATGCTCTGGAGTAGTTTATTGAAGTGGATCCTAGTTTTTAAAAGGATAATCTAAAAACACTTTTGGAATTGAGACATTTAAGTATGAACTGGGTATTTGATGCTTTAATGAATTTTGTGATTATGCCAATGTCTTTACTCTGAGAAGATGCATGCTGAAGTATTTAGGGGTAAAGTGTCAGAATGTCTGACTTGAAAATGGTAGGCAAAAAGGAAATATGTGCTTATAGAACAAAAGTGGCCAATTTATTAAATCTAAGAGGAGAATATATAGCTGTTCATGGTACTATTTTAAGACTCTCTAAAGGTTTTAAACTATTAAACTTCAAATTATAAAGCATTCATAATAAAAAGTTGGGGAGAAATACATAGCAATTATGGTTTTTTTGAAGGTTTAACAGATTAGCTGGACCTGGCTTTGTAGCAGGAAGATAATAACCTTTTAATTTCTGCTATGCTTATTAGCCTATTAAGGTTCCTAAGTCAGTACTGGCCACTTATAATCTGCCAAAAAAAGTCACCCAGTTCATTTAGATTTGCAAGTTCATTGGCATAAAGTTGTATCTAACAGCGGTACCACACATGGCTGGACATGTTATTAGAACATTCAGGTGGAGATGCCCACTGGGCAGCTGGTCATAAGCCTCCAACTTAGATGTTCAGGTTGGAGACTGATTTAGGAATCATCAGCAATTTAAACTAGGACAAAGTTCTGAGTATGGATGAGAACTCGCGAGTGGACTGTGAAACCCAGTAAGGAGCCACCTGAGAGGTAGGAGAACCAGGAGAGGGACGTCAAAACCAAGAGTCTGTGGGCGCTGTGTTCCCTACATTGCTTGCAGGGAAGCTAGTGACTACGGTTCTAGAGAAGGGAACAGTAAGGAATAGGAAAACTGTCTTTGAGCTTTCCTTTAGGAATTTCTGGGCATAAGGGCAAAGCTAGTCGCTGGGTTCCAGTTCTGGCTCTGCCACGGATACGATGCTAAGGCAAATCACCTCCTTCTCAGGACCTTCTCATCATCTGTTGCACAAAAGGATGGAGGGGCAAAAGGAGAGGCTGGAGGACTGAGTTTCTGCAGTCCTTCCTGTCACCTCTTCACTCCCCGTGAACCACAGCAGCTCTGCCTTCTTGCGGCCATGTTCCCTTTCATCTAACATGTGAAAAATAGCCAAAGAATCCAAGCACTACGCTAAATGGATCTCTGAAGCCCGGCTCACAATCTGGTATTGCCGATCAAGTCTCACAGCTTCAATGACCATGTCTAGGCCGGTACTGGTCAGCTTTCTATTTTTACTCCAGAGGAGCTTTGCCAGCATCCCCAGCTGCCTGTAATCATCTCTATTTACATGTCTTGACATCCGTTTTAAACTCAACCATCCAAAACTAATTTTATCATCTCTAGAAGAGCTTCTCCCAGCTTTGTTCTTACAGACAGGCACCGCACCCCCATCTGTGCTGCTTCCCAATTCTCCTAGCTCCCCATGCCCTCTCCTCAAAAATCCAAATCAGTTCATATCTTTCTTTCGTCGTACACTTCTGGGGAAGGACTGGGCCCTTCTGATTCTCCTAAAATACCCCTTGATTGCTGCCTTCTTTTCTGTCCCTGTGACCGCCATTCATGGCTAGGCTTTCCCCATTTGGGGAAGACTACTTCAGGCAACTTAACTGATCTCCTTTCCCGCAGCATCTTATCCTCCAATCACTCTTCATAGTATTAGGGAAGTTAGTCTGGGGGGACATAAAGTTCAATTTTGGGGGGTGAGGTCAATATACAAATAACTAATAGCAGTCAGAGACAAAGGGCTAAAAATCAGAATTCGAATCATCACCACCATAATAAGAACAGGAACTCTAAGAGCAGATGAGATCTTAGGAGAATGTATGATACTACAAAATGAAAGATCCAATTTGGGAATTATCATACTGGATTTAGAGCTTTGCACAAATGTCCATCAAGTGATGAATGGATAGGGGTGCCTGGGTGGCTCAGTCAGTTAAATGTCTGCCTTCACCTCAGGTCATGATCTCAGGTCCTGGGATGGAGTCCTGCATCAGGCTCCCTGCTCCGCAGGGAGTCTGCCTCTCCCTCTCCCTCTGCCCCTCCCCCGGCTCATACTCTCTCTCTCAAATAAATAAAACCCTTTTTAAAAAGTGATGAATGGATAAATAAAATGTGATATATCCATACAATGGAATATTCTTGAGACATAAAAAGGAATAAAATTCTGATACATACTACAACACAGATGAAGCTTGAAAATATTATGCTAAGTGAAAGCAGCCAGACACAAAAGACACTTACTGTATGATTCCTTTTATCATGAAATGTCCAGAATAGGCAAATCCATAGAGATAGAAAGGAAATTAGCGGCTGCCAAAGGCTAGAGGGAGAAAGGGGAAAGGGGCTAATGTGTATGGATTTTTTTTTTAAGATTTTATTTATTTGAGAGAGAGCGAGCGCATTAAAGAGCACAAGGGGGGAGGGCAGGGAAGAGGGGCAGAGCGAGAGGGAGAAGCAGACTCCCCCCCCAACCCCGACCCCACTGAGCAGGGGGCCAACGGAGGCTGGATCCCAGGACTCTGGGATCATGACCTGAGCCAAAGGCAGACACTTAACCACTTAAATGACTGAGCCACCCAGGCACCCTGGGTATGGGTCTTTTTTGAGCAATGAATGTTCTGAAATAGTTGTGATGGTTGCACAAGTCTGTGAATATACTAAAAACCACTTTGTTGACCTTCGAAAAGGTGAACCTTATGGTATGAGGATTATAGTTCAATAAAATTTTAAATTCAAAATGTTAAGGGTAAAGTTGAAACATTACTGTCAATTTAAATAGAAGTGCCAAACTATGGCTGGTTAGTTTAGTATGTTATAATATCATGCTAAGGAGTTAAAGGTCCTGTGTGAAACATACTGGCAGCAAAAATGGTTGAGGATGTATCAGCACAAATTTTATCATCCCTACTAGAAAACCTGCTTCATTAATGGTTGGCTATTAGCATCAAATCTATGTAAGAGAACTGATTTTCTACCTTAATAAGCAATAAGGATTCTCAGGGAGCAGGCAGGGAAGAGGGAATACCTTCCCTTTTCACTCACTTTATTTCTTTCAGCCTTCGTTTTCTAATCTTGAAATACAGAAAATATTAACCACCTCATAATGTTGCAAACTCTGCAATCCTTGAGAGTCCATAAGAGGTGGATATCCCAGAGTGAATTCTAGCTCTGTACTTAGTGGGCCCATTAAGGAAAGATGACCTACATAAGTGCCTAATACAATCAGTGACATGTATTTTCATTTAATATTTATGACTAGTAACTGTGGTGTTATTGCAGATGAGAAAACTAAAGTTCAGGGAAGTTAAGCAGGTCAAGGTAGAAATTTATTACACGTGGAATTTAATGTCATTAGTTTTAAACTACCTCTTCCCCCCTCCCCATACAGATGAGCAGAAATAGGAATCTAATACTTTCAATCCTAAAACCTGAACATTAAATTCCCCTGAAAGGATAGCCATCAATTTTCTAATTTTGTGTTATTGACAGAGATTTACAAATGGGGGGGGGGGGAGGAAGAGAGCAGGAGAGAGAGTCATTAAGAAAAAAATTATGAGCAAATTGTACGGGTTTATTTACAACTGTAATTTATAAACAGTAACACAAACATCTTTACATTGATATTATGAAAAAAGTCCCATGGCTGAAATGGGCAAAAAATGGAGACTTCAGGGCATTTCTAAAGGGGGAGCCAAAGAAAGAAAAAAAGAAAAATGCAATACAACCGTTGTGGGTAGAGTTATAAATATCAAGTACTGCACCAGGTGCAATTTCATGCAAATGTCTTCAACCACTCAAGTAAACGGTTTTTATTTAGATATTAGAATAAAATATCTTGAACTATGTTGCCTGTTATTCACTTGATTTCCATTAAGTAAATTAAAATAACTGGCTATAAATAGGGTACATCTAAATATTTCTCCTATCAACCCCTTAGAGATAATCCATTACATTTTAGGACACGGCAGATTGTTAGGATTTGCTAGTTCCCAAAAAGATTTTATAAGGAGTCATTCCATAGCCACAAACATGTTCCCAGATTTCTCTCACCAAATGTGTCTAATATAGACCTCAATAAATTAAATTCAGAAAGCCGCAAAATGAAGCAGATCACCTTTTAGTTTTGTCATATTAAAAGATAAAAATAGTTTCAAACCACTGGAACTTTAGCAAGAGAAGACAAAAACCAAAGAAGAGAAAGAAATTTCAGAAACAGATGATAAAACAACTGTACTTAATACAACTCTTATTATGTGGCTTTTTTTTAAGTGGCTACTAGTGTGGTCACAGACCATAATCTCAGTAAGGGTAAATCAATGCGTGTATAACACCTGTTCTGAAATATCCTAAATCAAATATTCCACTTGTAATAAAGACCAATGACATTTTTAAAGGTACACTTCTGTCCCCAAAATGTTTATTTTAATCTTAATACGCCTACCTATTTGTAATGCTTTTAACTGCTCCTTAGAAACCATTAGGATGAAGTTTAGTATGAGAAGCACCCAGCGTTCAAATCATTAGCTAATGGCACAAAAAATGATTTAGGAATTGATGCTTCAACATTTCACTAGCTGGACTGCATTTCCGGGTTAGCTAGAATCTTCATCCACTTCATTAAAAAGATCTCACATTTTTTAAAAAACAGAAACAGCAAGCTATTAATCTATGTAATACTTTCAGCTTCTGATACTGCTCAGTGGATAAAACTAAACGTAGCAATTAAAGGGGTCTCTTCAACTAATTCTATCTCTAATTTTCAGTGAAGACATTGCAAGTATATATGTGTACGGGTGTTTTTAAATCCGAAAGTGATGCATGTTCCCTTTTAAAACACAGCTCTTCAAAACAGAACTGCATTCTGCACCCTTAGTTCATAAGGGCATAGGGTCAGTTACTTCAAAGTCATTCAATAACTGACCTTTATAAATCATTTTACAAAACCAAAAACGCAAAAGAAAATTTAAGAAAAATTTTAACTGTCCAGAAATTGATTATAATAATTTACACATTCTTAAACCTGCAATTCAAGCACCCCCATGAGCAAATGAAAGGTCCTCAGTTAGTATTCAATCAGGAAAATGTGTCCATGTTTCTTTCTCTTGGTTGCCTTAATTTCTTTTGAAATAATTCTCCTTTATATTAACTTTCCAAAGCATCCAAAACTTTCATGATCTGTTGTTTTATGGCTTTGGTAGCATCTCCGGCATTCGGAATCAAATACCTGGGGGGGGAAATGCACGTATATATTAATAACAATTGCTTTCACTCCAGGACTCAGCTTAGATGTCACTTCCAGTGGGAAGCTTCCCCTAACCTATAAAGCGAGCAGACACCCTTATATTTACTCCCCATAACTTATCTCAAAACACATTCAAAAGCATATTTTGAAAGAAAGAAAATCTAAATGTAAAAGCAAGGTGAGTTTTCATACAGTGTATGTACAGCCAGATGGAATGAATCGTAGATCAGGAGTCAGAAGGGCTATATTTGGTCCAATCATAAGCTAGGTGTGAAGACCTGGAAGTCATTCAACTCTGCTGGGCTTCACATTTTTATAGGATTATAAGGATGGTTTAATTTTGAGATCATGTGGTCCTATGGCCCTTGGTGCTGTCCATGAACCGTTTGTCACTGGTCCACAATAAGACAAGGAGGAGCTTGTACCAGACTGTAAGTTAAACCTACAACTCAGCACACTGCTTACTTCACTGACACTTTTTCAAAACAAGAATTTTTTTAATGAAGGAAAACAGAAACACTGACATATTCTGAAACAAGCTTCCTATCTGATTGCAAACCAGCATTTAGTACAGCAATGGTACAGATTACTTAAAGACCCTTCTGTCAAAACGTTTATGAAATTAACTATGGCACTCACTGGAACCATGTGCTGCTAACCACATATGATGAAGCATACGGAAGAAAAAGATCAGCAAAGAATACTAATGAATAAGGCTCAAGTATCCTATTCCACCATCTATTCCCCTAAGAGAGAAAATGTGTTTAATAATGAACTAATTCATGCAGATAATATCATCCTAAGAAAATCTTACCTTTCGATTGCCAAGATTTCTATTCCTGAAGCACTGCTGTTTCCATACTTGAAGGTAATTAGCTCAGGGTGTTTTTTTTTAGATGTAATTTTAACTACAGAATTTAGTGCTTGTCGAGACTGTATATAAGCCAATCCTTTCCGTGAAAGAATCTCCCTTAAACAGTACATGTGTGTTGCAGTAACCAACAGATGACTTGAGAGGGGGAAAAAAACATTAAAAAACAAAAAAGAATTTTAAAGAAATGTCATGCAAAACAGCTGTTACCTCAACAATAAAAAATACTCAACTCCAGATGAAATTACTTTTGAATTAAAGAATACAGACAAAAGATCACCTAAAAACAAAAAAGCTAACCAATAATAGTTTATTTCCCTTTAATTGTATGCAAAATTAATACAGAAAATCCTGTAACTGTTTAAGAGCAAGTTTTATATTTTATATAATAAAAAGTACAATACAATTAAAAATCATTAAAATAATATTTTTAGAATCTACTCTGTATGATATACAGAATACAGTACTTTTCAAACTTTTCCACAGTTATCGTCTATATTCATAAACTACTCTCATTCACTATACTATAGTGTATACTTTACATTGAAGACCACTAAGCAGTAGTTGGGCTGCCTTACATATTTTATAATATCCTGTAACTGGATCTTGAACGTAGAATGGGCACAGAATTATTAACACACCTCCTCCTTGTGTCTCAGCTCACGTAATATAGGGATATACTCATACACTTTTATTTAATGCAATAAGAATAATATCAGAAAAGTCCAGAATGCAGGACATTCTTCAGAATAAATGGCCTAGTCTCAGAGGATTCATTCATCATGGAGAAAAGGGGAGATGGTGGTGAGGGCAGTGGTACTGTTGTACACTGCGTGAGACTAAATAGATTAACAGGTAAATGCATTATGTGAACTATGACTAGATCCTGGATCAGGAAGAAAAAAAAAGAGACTATAAAAGATACTTTGGGGACACTATGAAAAATCTGAGTGTGAACTGTATGTTGAATGATGTTCATTTTAAGGTTATTAAAGAGTGATAATGTTACTGAAGTTGTGTAAGAGAATGCTCATATTCTTGGGTGATTTATGCTGAAGCATTTAGGGGTAAAGTGTCATATCTGTAAGATTCCTCTGAATGGCTTGACAAAAGAGAACTGTGTATGTATGTATGTCTATATATACATACATAAATGGAGAGACAGGGCAATACAAAAAGAAATTAAAATGTGACGAACCTAAGAGAGGCTTATAAAGATGTTCAATGTACTGTTTCTTCAACTTTTCTGGTTAAATTTTTCAGAATAAAAAATTATATAAGAAATATTTTTAAAAATCAAGACATTCAGAGGCGCCTGGGTGGCTCAGTTGGTTAAGTGTCTGTCTTTGGCTCAGGTCATGATCTTGGGGTCCTGGGATCGAGCCCCGTGGTGGACTCCCTGCTCGGTGGGGAGCCTGCTTTTCCCTCTCCCTCTGCCCCCTGCTTGTGCACACACACACTCTCTCTCTCTCTCAAATAAATAAAATTAAAAAAAAGAAAAAGAAAAACATATAATACAAGTTGACAAAGTGAAATTATATCTTATACTTGAATAAAGAAAATTTCTTCTGCAGTTTTTTTTATTAATGTCCCTAAATTTAATTTTACTTCAGCAGAAGGCATTTTAAAAAGTACCTAGGAAACATGTGTCCACTTTCTTTAACTTCTTTACAAGGAAAATGATGCTTGACGTCTGGCTTGTTTATCCAAGTCTGGATGTTTACAACCTCTTTTCTGTCATCATCTGACATTGAAGAGCTGTCAATTTCATCTACGAAGCGTTGAAAGTATTAAAAGTGGGAATTATCAACTTTAAAAATGAGACATTTCTTAACAGCCTGAAAAAATTTTGAATATTTTAAACATATAGTTTGAAAAACAAATCAAAACAATTCTAATCCTGCTACTATATTTCCTTATGCCACTGGCATAATACAGAAATATTATGAAACATCAGACCACATGGTAAGAAAGTCAGGTGAAAATACTGAGAATACACTTGTAATACTGTGTGTCAACTATACTTCAGTAAAAAATAAATAATGTAAATGAATTTTTAAAAGACTGAACTATCTGAGGAATTTCAATACTTTTGCTTTCTGTCACATGACTCTAATCTATGTCTAAACTCTAGAGAGATGGCTGAATTGTCCAACAATAAACATATATCTTGAGGGCAAAAATGGCATAGTTCTTCTTCTCTTGCTGGTTTTTGATTTTAAGAAAAACAACAAAAAAAAATCCATCCTGGGATAAATGAGTAAAAATCTCTTTACTGTTTTTTCTTTTTCATGAGAGAACTGTAAGACACTCTAATTATTTTGTTTTTCTAATTTAAGAAAGGGGAATTACAGTTGCTAGGTTAGTAATTACAAATGTTCCTTCCTTTTTAAGAAATACTTCAAAATATAAAGAGACATAATAAAAAAGGAAATCTCATACATCTATACACCTTCAGCCTAAATAAAAAGTGAAACACTCGTTATATATCTCTCCCCAATCACAATCCTCTCCCTTGTCCACTAAGAAACAGTGACAATCTGTTACGGTTCCATCCTTTCCTTTAATCATATACGAATATCCCTAAACAATATACAGTAGTGTTTTGCATTTTAAGTAACATCTATATAACAGAATGTTCAATTGTATTCTTCCACAACTGCTTCTTCACTTCCAACACTGTAAAATTTATCCACGTCGATACACACAACTCTAGTTTTCTCATTTTCATTACTGTGCAATTTTCCATAATATAAATATAGGTGTAAATATATGACACGTGAAAATATACCATAATTTATTCATCCATATGCCTCTCAGAGGAATGAAAACAGTTGAAATGAAAACTGTTAACGAAAGAAGTTGAAATATTCAGGGAGAGCTAGAAACTTATAAATAACAGGAAGATAGCAACAAACAGAGAGGGGGAAGGACAAAAAGATGTAATCAGAAATAGCACACAAAAAATTTCATTTACCTCAATATAGGTTTCTGGGAAGGTGAATTTGTAATATTTATTAAACTGTCAAATGTGGTTCCCTATAATCTAACAATCTTACTGCTAAGAATATACCCTCTGTATATACTTACAAATGTTCATATAGATATGTGTAAAAATATCCATTGTCATTTGAGACAAAAAACTAAAAAACTACCAGTGTGAATTGTGAGAAAAATGATTACATAAATTATGGTATGCTTTAACGATAGAAAGAGAACAATGGTGGGATATGGGCTGAGATGGAAAATATGCAACATGTATTATAAATAGAAAAGGCAAGGTAAAATTTGGGAGGTTTTTCCCCTCTTATTTTGTACATTTATTTACTGTTTTATTTTTTCTAACCCAATATGCATATTAATTATGATTACTTAACCAAAGTAATCTCGGCAGCACCATTATGAACCAAAGTAATAAATTATTTTGAAAAATATGAAGACAACCACAGAGAATGACAAATTTCCCTGGCACAACATCCCCATCTTGTGGCCCTTCAGCATATTGCCTCCAATTCAAAAAGGCTCTTTCCAGACGTCTCCATTTTGGAATTCCCTGACTTTAGTCCCACAACTCTCAATCTTCTAGGTGGATGGATCAAGGGGATTTAAATAAAATCCCATGGACTTAAGTACGATTTCAACACCGATAATTCCCAGATCATCACCAGTTTATCAGACCTTCTCTCTTTGGCTGAAGACCCCTATAATCAACTGCCTACGCAGCATTTCTGCTTGAACTCTAATGGGCGTAACTTGAGGTGTCTAAACCCAAACCCTGAGCAGAAAAACTACAGATTCTCCAATCTACAAAATCTGTGTCTTTTTTTTTTTTTAAGCCGTTGTTGGCTAGTCCCAGAATGCTTTCTCTAATCACTGCTGGTGCCTGAGGAAAGCATCTACAGATAAATGTTATTACTACACCTGTGTCGTATTCTTCTTCATCCCCAATGCTGAAAACAGGCTTTACACCACGGTAAGGCTTGCCCACTCTGTCACTGCTGCTCACATGCCTATATTCAAAGAATTTTAGAGGGGAAATCATCACTTAGGAAGTTACCAAAGATTTTCACCAAGTATCATATGAATATTTAAACAAAATGTACATATTCTTTGTCTCTAGCCCCCATATCGCCCAGTTTAGAACAGTTATGTTAGGGAAACTGTAACAAGATAAGGAAATTATGTTAGCAAAAGTGGCATTATGTCTTGATAGGCTGAATACTTTCAATCTGTAAAAACTAAAAAAAAATTTTAGTATTTATATTAAAACCAGTGCTTAGATCTGTGTAGCCTTAGGGAGGAAGTCATTTAACCTCTGTGTGATTCTGTTTCTATATCTGTAAAACAGTAGTAACGACAATATCTACCCTTCAAGGTTACTGTGAGAATTAAATCAGTATTTTGTAAAGCTCTTAGAACAATGCCTGGCATACAGCAAGTGCTATGCATATCTGTTAGATAAAATAGATTATGGAACCAAATATTCAAATTCCAGGAGAAGTGTTAAGGCTTTCTCATATGGGAGCAAACACCTAAAGGTTTTCTCCTCCTATTTTTTTTTATCACAGTTTCAGTTGAACAACACTGTGATTCAACAATTCTATATATTATCTAATGCTCACATTATAATCCTCCCATTTTTTATTAGTTACTTTTGTTTTAATAGAAACATGCTACCTCTTTTAAATGTAAATAAATCATGAAAAATTAATCTGCCTTTCTTTTTCAAGTGGCAGAAGTATAAACAACATCAAACTCAAACTTGATTAGTTCTGTAGAAGTATGACCTCTCTCTTTTTAATATAAAAATCTATACCTTAGTACTTTTTAGGTAATCTCAAACCAAGGAGAAAAATGAAAATATTTCAACAAAATACATGTTTCTGGGGAAAAAGCACTGTATTATTTGTAAGATAAATGTTCCATCAAGATTATCTACAATGAAGAAAAACTGACCTTTTTTGGGTCATATATCAAGAGATAGTCCAATATGGAAAAAATTCAAGTTACAAGTCTTTACTTAATCTTAAAATTCAATTTTTTCCAGAATATGGAGATCAAATCTGTATTTTAAATAATTTCTTAATACATATCAATAAAAATCTTATGACCCAATTTTGTTGAAATAGGCTTAAATCTTTACTTCTCCCAAAACAACATTCCTCAACAGAAACCTCACTAGAAAAATCAATTGAGAGCTGAATGTATAACATTCTTTGGGAATTATAAATTAATCAAATATAGTATACAGTTAAAATTAAATAATAAAATCATTTGATTTTATGTTAAAACTTAATACCTAATATAAAATTATCCAATAAATTATCAAATTATACTCATTAGAGAGAAAATGAAATAAATAATTCAAACACCTATGAAACTCAGACTGAGTTTTCTTATAAAAGACAAAGATAATATAGCTTTGTCTGAAAATACTTCAGTGCCTATATGATAAAATTATATGAGATTATTGGTTTTCTCCTGAGAGTAAAGCATAATTAAACAGACATAACATAGAAACAAAGATGTTTACAGTAGATGCTTGAACCAGAAGGCAAGTATAAATAAAGCGAAAATTTAAAAAAAAAAAGGGGGGGGGAGCCTGGCTAGCCAGCTCAGTTGGTAGATGTGACTGGTTCTCAGGTTTGTGAGTTTAGGCCCTACCCTGGGAGTGCAGCCTACTTAAACTTTAAAAATATATATATTTTTAAAGCTATTCATTATTGATCTAGATTTATAATACAACGCATGCACTTTTTAAACAAGATTTCTAAAGATTACTGAAATAGTTCTTAAAACACTGGCTAAAAATTAATGAAATTCAATGGCTGGACTCTTTTTAAAAAGCAGTATATTTATATTTTTTTAGCTGAAGTAATAACAAAAACAGCTATAACATAGTTTGACCAGCTTTTAATTTATTTACCGTGCTCAGAAAGAAACCCGGTTCTTTCTAACTTTTCACTAAATTCTATTTTCAAAATAGATATTTGCCTATAGACCAAAGAAGATAATTTAAATTTTTAAAAACTTCAGAATTTGGGAGAAAACTTGGGATTTAAAATTAGACTAATTCAATGGTCCTATAACAAGAGAAGGTAGAAAGATGATTCACAAATAGATTATAATTTTAAAAGAAGCAACTACCCTTAAAATAGTCTCAGATTAAATTATAATAGAAGCTCTATAATTGGCATAGTCACAGTAAATAAAATAAAAATAAAATAAATAAATAAATAAATAAAATAAAATAAAATAAAATAAAATAAAATAAAATAAAATAAAAACTCTTACCAATAAGTTAGGGGTAAACTACTGCTTTTAAAAATGCTACTTCTAGTCACTGAAAATACTGAAATGACCAAAAAAAAGTAAACTCCATTATTCCAAAGCTTAACTTATATTTAAAATACAACTAGAGGGGTGCCTGGGTGGGCTCAGTCAGTTGGGCCGCCAACTCTTGATTTCAGCTCAGGCCATGGTCTCAGGGTCCTGGGATCGAGCCTGGGTTGGGCTCTGCGCTCAGTGGGGAGTCTGCTTGAGGATTCTCTTTCCCTCTCCCCCTTCCCCTCACTCACACGCTCTCTCTAAAATAAATAAATAAATCTTAAAATAAAACTAGAATTTCTTTTAAAATGTCCATAGATATTGCTGTAATTGATACTCTAAACTGCAGAAAAATTCTGTGCGTATAAAAACTGTAAAGCCATATAAAATTATTAAGTTAGTAAAGTTCTTCTGTGTATCCTAATTGAAGATCCAGTAGATTTTTAAACTTTAGACTTACAGAATCTAATGACAAGTACCCCATCTTACTGGGGCAGAGAAGAGATGGATTATACATTAACATGTCCCCCATGACCTAATTTCTTTCATGGAAAACCAAAGAACTGTGGTTCTTTGGAACTGATTTATATTTGTTTATTCACCAACCTAAATATGTACATCTAATTAAGAAAAATCTTTTTAAAAAGACTGTAAAATTACATAACATACTTGAATTAACAATTTTGAACCATGACGTGTGTGCCTTCTCTCAGTAATAGTCTCTAGTGTTAGGGCAGGAGATAGAAGCAAATTATCTCCAAAGCTACCACCCTGCCAACTCTGAGACTAAGTATTTTCTTTGCTTCACTTTCCTCTCTTTCAGAATAAAACCTGCAGGTTTTATGAAGTTCTTGGATTTGAATGTATTTGATTTTTATCTGAGGAATGGGACATACAAAGAAGCATGCAAGGAAAAACAATTAAAATGATCAAGCGAAAAACAAATACAGCTTAATCAGTATCACACACTTCGAAAAGCAGAATAAGAAAGGTTTAGCATCTGAAACAGCTGCATGAAGTTTTAGCTGAGACAGTGTGAGGCTTATAGAGAGCATGAGGCATGCTAAAAAGGAAAAGGATGGTCCCAGAAAGCTGCTCTCCTCATTGGCTTACCGCTCTGTACATGCTCTGTCTGGCCAAGGAAGATTGAAAGACATTCTATGGCAAATTGAGGCAGAGGACAGAACAAAATGATTATTAAAAACACAAAGGCTTTAAAACAAAAATATAGTATAATCACTTTTTCTAACCCTGAGTGTGCATTATAAAGAAAATGTTTTGATCATCCCAAGTACAAAGAAAAATGAAGAAAAACTAGTTCTGACAGATTTTTTTAAACACACACAATAGTCTTTTCAAGTTACAGTTATCACTAGTTCATTTTAAAATAAAATTTTAATAAAATTTTAAATGTTCATGCTACAAAATCTAGCAATAGTACTCTAGTTCAGAATGCACTAACTTTAAAGTAAAAAAATTATAGGTTTTTGAGAACAATTTTAATGAGCAAAAAAGACTCTCAGGCTTGATAAAATACTTTAGTATTATTTATCAGTGGACCATTTTAGACAGGCAGAATTTTTTTTGGATTTGTGAAATAACCTATTATTTACTAAATAAGGGGAAAATGTACTTTTGTATGAATATGTGCTATAATTAAAAAGTGACAAATAATAAATTTCTGACATTCAATCCTTAAAGTCAAATATTTCAACTTTCCCAGGATACTGCAAGGAAGACATGAGAGTGAAATGAAATAATGCACTTTCAAGATCAGGCTTGCTTAGCAACAAATTCTGTGTTGGAATTATTAGGTTAGCTTCAAACTGTAGGAACAAGAAAGATCAACAAGACTACTACGTGGAGGAAAAAACACTGTGGACTCTACAGTTCCAGTAAGAAACATTATTAACACAATTCCTAAACCTATCATTTGTTAGCTAAACCCTTTATTTGTAATTCATGGGAAAACAGGGGTCACTTAGATTCTGTGAACACAATTCTATGAAGAGCTAAACTCTTAAACTTAAGAAAATGGGTTTCTGGGGTGCTTGGCTGGCTCAGTTGGTGGAGCATCCGACTCTTGACATGGGCTGTTGAGTCTGAACCCCATGTTGGGTGTAGAGATTACTTAAAAAATAATTAATTAAAAAAAAGAAAGAAAGAAAATGGGTTTTTGCTTTATTTAGCATGATCAAATTTTCTAGGTTATAAATTCCTAGAGGAGAAGAGGAGGTTCCTGCTTTGTGATTACTGCATTTAATAGACAGTTCCCATCCATCTGACATGTGGGAAACCGCTACCATATGAAGTGTAATACATATAATAGCATCTTAGTATTTTTTTAATGAACCGCATAAAGAGGCAGTACCATTATTTGAGTTTTATTCTGAGCAGAAGAAAGAAATCTTTACAGTCAAATTTTATAGCAATAAAGGACATCTCTGCAATTATGATGAAAACTGAAATTACCTAATTAAAAAATGGACTTTATGATTTTTCTAGAACACATTCAATTCAACTAGCATTTACCGTAAGACACGTTTCTTTAGTTACCCATCATAAACTCATACCATATAAGCAACTCACCGGTCCACAGGAGTTGATGTATTCTCAATAAAACTGATAACTTTTTCCCTGACATTAACAGATTTCGTCTTCAAAGCAACAGTCATTTTATTTACTAGTGATTTCATTCCTCTATCATTTGAGCCATTAGAAGATTCACCCTGGGGGGAAAAAAAAAGAACTTACTGATAAATTAACTGCTCTCCTAATGATTAGCAGACACACTACTGCTAAAGGTTATCTAGATGTTATGGACTGAATTGTGTCCACATGTTAAAGTTCATTCTTCTAGTACACCTCAGAAAATGACTGTATGCAGAGATAGGGCTTTAATGAGTAAATTAAGGGTAAATGAGGTCCACACAGGTGGGCCTTAATTCAATATGACTAGAGTCCTTATAGGAAGAGGGGGAGACATCAGGGATGCACACACATAGAAAAAAAGCCACGTGCGTGTAGACAGACAAGAAGGTATATATCATGTGCAACCCAAAGAGAGGCCTGAGAAGTAATCAAACCTACCAACCCTTTGATCCCAGACCTGCAGCCTCCAAAACTCTAAGAAAATAAACTTCTGTTGTTTAAGCCAACTACTTGGTTGTATTTTGTTATGACAGCCCTAGCAGACCGAAACACTAGGTAAAACCATTTTAGGGATGGGAATTAGAAATGAAAAATGACGCTATCTGTTGCATATATAAATGTATAAAGTCTGAAACTACCTTCTTTATTTGATAAGAAATAAAGTTATTGACCTTTTCTTAACTTCAATTACTCCATAAAAATAATCATAAGTATCAGAATATCGTTCATGTGGCCAAATTTTTAAGCATTTATTCCTCATAAATTTTTGCTGTTTAAATATTTTCACTTAGGCTTTTAATTTCTCAAGAAAAATTATTTTTTTTTTATTTTTTTTTTAAAGATTTTTTTTTTATTTATTTATGTGACAGAGAGACAGCCAGCGAGAGAGGGAACACAGCAGGGGGAGTGGGAGAGGAAGAAGCAGGCTCACAGCGGAAGAGCCTGACGTGGGGCTCGATCCCAGAATGCCGGGATCACGCCCTGAGCCAAAGGCAGACGCTTAACCGCTGTGCCACCCAGGCGCCCCAAGAAAAATTATTTTTATGTACCTAATGTAATAGGTGTGAGTATAATTCTTAAACTGTTTCACGAAATTGCGCCATATTCCCTAAAAGGCAAGTTGGCAAGAGGTGTCAGAAGTTTAAAAGTGTGCCCATCTTTTGCCCATTAATTCCTCTTTAGAACTTAAGAGAAGGAAATAATTAGAAAGTGCCCTAGGATTCAGGTATTATTAGATGGAAAATTATAAAGATTTTAAAAAAAAAGAAATGCTTTTAAATAAGCACTTTGTTTTTTTAAAATTTTTGTTTTAATTACAGTTAGTTAACATATAGTATAACATAAGATTCTGGTGGTGGGATGCCTGGGCAGCAGAGTCCGTTACGTGTCTGCCTTCAGCTCAGGTCATGATCCCAGCGTCCTGGGATGAGCCCTGAGTCATCAGGCTCCCTGCTGAGCAAGGAGCCTGTTTCTACCTCTCCTCTGCCCTTCCCATCCTTCTCTAAATTTTATATTTATATGTGTGTGTGTGTATATATATATATAATATATTTGAAGGAAATATTTCAAAATATGAAAATATGAATAGCAGTTATTTTTCTTTATATTTTTCACATTTATGTATGTTGCTAAAATGAACATGTGTCATTTTTAAAGAGAAATAAGTTATTAAATAACACAAAACCATATTTCTATTTCCATATCCAAATTTGAAACCAAATTATATTAACTATGGAAATTAAATCCTTTGGTACTTTTTAATATAATATATAACACATCTTTAAGACAGTTTCTTTAAAGGCCTCACTCATTATTTTTCAAATCTGAAGATAGGAACTTGAACAGAATTACTATCCAACACTGTGGGTGGCAATATAAATTAGAATAATGTTTTTTTAGGATAATGCCTTAGCCAATTAAGTGTTTGCCTTCAGCTCAGGTTGTGATCTCGGGGTCCTGGGATCCAGCCCCGAATTGGGCTCCCTGCTCAGAGGGGAGTCTGCGTCTCCCTCTCCCTCTGCCCCTCCCCCCACTTGTGCTAGTGCTCACTCTCTCTCAAATAACTAGATAAAATCTTCAAAAAAAAATGTTTTTTAAAGGCCAGTTTGATGATACTGTAGAATTCTAAGAATTCTGATATGCAATCTTTTGATCAAGTTATTCTCCTAGCGCTAAATAATCATGGCATATGTAAATATATTACTACAAAAATTAATTATAGTAGTGCTTATAACACGAAAAGACTAAAAGCAATATAAATATTCAAAAATTGGGGCTAACAATAAATTATAATATATCCATACAGTGGAATACTACTTAGTCATTCAAAATAAAAACAGCAAATGTTTATTAAATAAATGGTGATCTCACATGAAGAGTTTTTTTTTTTAAAGATTTTATTTATTTATTTGACAGAGAGCACAGCAGGGGGGCAGCAGGCATATTGAGAGGGAGAAACAGGCTCACAGAGCAGAGAGCCCAATATGGGGCTCAATCCCAGGACCGTGGGATCATGACCCAAGCCGAAGGCAGATGCCTAACTACTGAGCCACCCAGACACCCCTCACATGAAGAGCTCTTAGATACCTAGAAGATTAAGTTGAAAACAAATTCCAGAGGTTTATCTCCTGATAATTTGACAATAATATGATCTGACTTATATGGCTGAAGATAAACAGTAATTAATCATCCAGTGAGTTATAATTTTGTAATAACTGCTATCAAATATGTGACACGTACAACACTATACATACACTTGCACATTTAATCCTCACATCACCATGAAGAAAGTTCTGTTATTATAATCTCAATTGCCCAGGTGGAAAACCAGAGCTGAAAAGATCCTGCTGGAGATCATGAAGAATATAAATTGTGGAGATAAAACCCGAACATCAAGGTAAGTCAGACTGGTAAACCTAAGCTAGTAATAACCATGATCCGTATTGCAGTTTCCTTCTATTTCTGTTTTAAAGAATGATCATTAGGTAGGTGTGAACTACTACTTGTTAAGAAAATGACTTAATGACACCTAATTCAACTGACGTAAAATATTTTTGAAAGAGCACAAAAGACTTATTGCCCAAATATTTCCAAAGAAGCACAGGAAAGTGAAAAGTAAATTTACCCACTATAGCAAAACCCTGCAGTAGTAACATACAGCTCTATAACTAAAAATCAAATATAATGGTATTGACAATCAGTTCCTGTCTTCTTCTGCCTAGCCCATTCTCAAATATGGGTGGACTGAAGTTATAATCATGTAAATTTGTGGTGGGGAGAGGTACAGACATGGTCTGCAGGAAATGTGATCACAAGTCTCACTATTCTTTTGGTTCGTACTAATTGGGAGATTTCTAGAACCAGATCACTTGGGAATCCCAGCTAGTCATAGGGCTCAGTATTATCTCCACTGATATTTAAGCTGAAGCAAAAAATTGTCACTAGATGATACCAAACTGCAGCTGGACAGGGAGAAATCTGAATTCAGCAGGTGGCTCTCCAGAACTCCTGGCTAGTATAGATGTGCAGGCCTATTCCATCATTACATTAACCTTGCAATAATATGACTCCTCACTATCAGTGTTTGAAATATTCTGGCTCCATTTCTGTTACGGTGAGGGTTTAACAGTCACCTTTTCTGGGCATTTATCCAAATCTGGTGACGTACTGACACATACACTTACATCAACAGAAGAATTGATACTGCTCCTTGAGCCTGAGGTACTAGCAATCCAATGGCCATATCCATTTTCTGGTCCATCCACATTAATGTCTGCCAGGTGCTGCTGCAGCGCTTAAGATAAACAAGAAGGAAAAAAAACAACAGTTCACATACCAACCCCCTTTGGAAAGATTTGTTACCAGAGAAATGTAATAAACATGTCCTAGCTGAATGAAAAGAGTATCTGAAGATGATTACTGTTATTTTTTTCTGTACCTCTGTAAAGGAATGAAGGACTGTAAGCTACAGAAAGCCTTCCTCTTCTCCTTCTTCTAAAACCCTCTGTACAACTACAATTTTCCATAACTGACCTTAAAGACGACAATAACTATATGTAGGCTTGATTTTTTTCCTCTTTGAAAGGGAATCTTTGAAGTATTAAGAGATAATCTCAGCAACATTTTTATGACATAAAAGATGAAAAGAAAACCTATGGTGACTTTTTTTTTACCACACACATCTAATTAATCTTCCCCATAGTAAAGGAGGTATTAACTGCTATGGAGAGATTATTCTTGAAAAAGAAATAATCCATAATTAGAAAAAAGCTTCTAAAACCCAGACTATAAAAGACTGTTTTTCAGATACTTTTGATAATAAGCTTAATAACCAAGTTCTGTATCATGCTGTCAAAATTCCTAATAAATCACACTGGGGCTTAAGGCTTAATACTACTTACTAAAATAACCCCTTTTGTAGATATCTCTGGGTATGAGCCCCAAAGGTTGTTAGTTATCAGGCCATGATATGTAGGAAATCATCATAATCCTTGCTAATATCAACAGAGACCAAGAGGAAATGGATCCTAATCTATCAAAAATTCTAAGTTATAACACAAGATTATATTAGGTCAGAACTTAATCTTTATGAGACTCCCATGATTCAGACTCATGATTCTACTACTCAACAAATATTAATTTAATTTTACTATTTCTTAATTGAAATATATTTGACCTATAACACTGTATAAATTTAAGGCATACAACATGTTTGGTTCATATATTGTAATATGATTTCCAATTCAGCAACAGTACCTCTATCACATCACATAATTACCATTTCTTTTTTATGGTGGCAATAATTAAGATTTAGTCTCTTCGCAAGTTTGACTATTATAATACAATATTGTTATCTATGTTCACTATACTTACAGTACTCCAGGACTTATTTATCTACTAGTCACAAGTTTGTACCCTTAATAACATCATGCGTAAAAAAGACAGGCTCTTTTTAATCTTTTTACCCTGACCTAATCCTTCATAAATTCTCAAATCTCTGCCTGCAGAGATTTTGGCAATTGTTTTACTATCCTCGATTACCAAATATTAGTTTGAAGATTTGAAAACATCAGCTTATTTGTTTTATTCCATTCCATCCCACATTTTTTTAGCAGCTAATACTTTCAAGTAGCTCAAAAATAAAATAAAAACATAACAAAAAAGGAAAGAGTATGAAAAGTATTCCTCCTACCCTTGTTTCCAGTCCTATCTATTCCACCTTCTCCATAAAAACAAATCTTGTACACAGTTTTTCATGCATCTTCATAAAACGACTTTTTACAAATATAAGCTCATTAAACATATCTACTAAAATAATCTTCCATCAAATATTTGCTCATTTCAATTGTCTATTATGTTTGTTATCTATATGTCCTGCTTGCCCTGCCTTTTCTGAAAATATAGAATGACTGAAGAGGGTGTTTATCCATTAACTAATTTGGTCACTCCAAATCAGGTCTGATGATATAATTTCCTCTGAAAAGTAGAGGCAAAGCAATTAATAAATTAAAACGTTACCCATAAATCCTCCACTGGCAATGCTCACATATTCTTTGTTTTTCTGTAACAAAAAACAGAATTTAAATTATTCCAAAATGTAATTTAATTAAAACCTCTCATAGTTCTATAAACATTGACAAATGTAATATAAAGTTATACATTAGATTTCTGGACCTTTTCTTTTCTTTGACATTTTGGAAGCTGACAAAAAGATATACATATATTTACCTTGTATATTGTAAGGCCTGGTGTTTGTGTGGAAAGAAGGGGACAACTTCATAGCTACTAACAAGACTATGATTTTATTTGTATTATAGTTCCAATAATGTAATAAAGAGTCAAGCCAAAACCAGTTAAATTATACTTTTGGATATAATTAGAGTGGTTTTTAAAAGCTTTCAAAATATGTTGTGTCCTTCATAAAAAAGAAATATAAAAACAAATATTAGAGCTAATTATGAATAAGAAATAACAGAATGTTACCATTTTACAAACTATTATAAAAATTAATAGATCTAATAAACAATGGCAAAGAAAGAATGAGATATAAAGAAGAGAGATATCAGGGCATCTGGATGGCTGAGTTAGTTAAGCGTCTGCCTTCGGCTCAGGTCACGATCCCAGGGTCCTGGGATAGAGCCCCATATGTCAGGCTCCCCGCTCAGCAGGGAGTCGGCTTCTCGCTCTCTCTCTGCTCTTCCCCCTGCTGGTGCTCTCTCTCAAATAAATAAGATCTTAAAAAAGAGAGAGAGAGATCTGGGCAATATGTACTTCCTGATGAAAGCTCACAACACCCAGGACTTCCTGTCCCCCACCAAGTCTCTAGATCTAAATATCAATTTAGAGGAAATACCAGGGACAGAACCTGATAAACAACACCATGTGAATGCAATCAGCAAAATCTACAACATGGGAAACTCTCTATAAGACAAAGTAACCAGTTTTTTCCAACTAATTTGCAAGGAAAAAATTAGGAAAGGGATACTATAAACTAAAAGAGACTTAAAAGATGTCAACCAAATGCAACATCTTGTTTTGGGTCCTGGGAACATCAGGGAAACCTGAAAATGGTTAGATTTTTTATAATAAAGTTTAATAATGATAATGTGGTTATGTCATTATAAAGAGTTTTCAGGGTTCAATTCTACCTACTTTTGTATTTGTTTAAAATTTTCCATGATAAAAGTTAGGGAAAACATTTCTAAAACCTCACCAAGAACTTGAGTTATAAAAAAGAAGTTCACAGTATTTCAAATTCTTGCCATGTGATGGCCTTACAATATATAGTTTATACCAGAGCATTTTTTAAGTAGGCCAATTAAATTTATTAACTTCTTAAAGGTGATAGCAATAAATTATTTCAGCAATAGCTGAAATAATTTGTCAGCATACCTGTAAAAAGTGTGCCAGGACCATGTTCATGTACATGTCTTCTTCCTCTCTACCGCTGCCCATAAAACAGAGGTGCTCCCCACCAGCGATGGAGCCGGACTCGATGGACTGCTTTTGTGCTTCCAGCAAAGATTTTACTGACTGTGCGAACTCAGATGGATTCTGGAGCATCTAGACAATTTTTTAAAAACTAAAAATGTGGCAAAATGGTATCTGACATACATTTCCAAATTTGAAATATTCTCCCACGGAAAAAAAAATTTAAATAGCTACCATAAGAACAAAGGAATAAAGGCTCTTATAAATAAAATTTCTGGGATAAGAGAAAAGAAATGTATATAAATGTACCTATAATACACTAGAACAAAAGTTGAAGATTCACAGAAAGATTAAATATGCAAAGAAAATATTCTAAGAGAAAAATGTCTTTTGTTGTTTTTTAAACGAGCTATGGTGTCATTAGGTATCATGACAAGAAAAGTTCAACACTGAGTGGAAGGGTCCATAACTAAAAACAATACATTAAAACATGGTATATTTTTTTAGTTTCCACTTATATGGCAAATGATATATTTCTTAGAAGACAGAAATAGAAGCCATTTTTTATCAGCACTACTCTAGGTACTAGAGATAAAAGGATGAAAAATGTTAATTTCTTTCCCTCAATGAAAGATATGCCAATAACTACAAAAATCTGTTAAAACTGTTTAATAGGGCTACATAAAAAGCACAGTGAAAATCCAACAGAAAAATGGATAAACCAAAGAAAAGCAATTTGTAAAACAAAATACAAATAACAGATGCTCAGTATCACTTACAATTACCACTGTTTTTCACCCATCATTCTTGTAAAATAAAAAACAATTGGTAATATTCTACAATGTAATGGTATGAAAATTACTCACATCTATAGCTATAAAGTGTAAGCTGGTTCAGTCTCTTTAAATAGTGATAAGGCATTTCTAGTAATGTTTTACATACTCACACCCCTCAAACCAATGGTTCTACTTTCAGAAGCCTATTTTACAGAAATATTTGTGCAAGTTCAAAAACATGTATAAGGCTCAACTGCAGCATTGTTTACTACAAGAAAACTGAAAATAACCCAAATGTACATCAACTGGGCAATAAATTACAGTATATCTGTACCATGGTTCACAATATAGTCATTAAAAAGAATGTACTTAGGGTGTAACTCTTGATCGTGGGGTCATGAGTTTGAGCTCCATGTTGGCCGTAGAACTTACTTAAAGATAAGTAAATAAATAC
Organism: Ursus americanus; assembly: GCF_024610735.1. Lineage (NCBI taxonomy): Eukaryota > Metazoa > Chordata > Mammalia > Carnivora > Ursidae > Ursus > Ursus americanus. The sequence goes on from NC_142130.1 coordinate 54,161,752, forward strand.
ATAGATAAAATGTGGGGATATTAAAAAAAAAGAATGTACTTAAGTGGAAAAATCTCTAAGAAACAGTTTGCTGAAAAAGCAAGTGAACGGTTAAGTGAATAAAGTAAACAAGAAATATATAAATACACATTAAAAGGTCTGGAAGATTAAACAAGTTGGTAATAATTAACTATGGAGATATTCTTTTGAGTTTTTGAAGAAAGAAATCAAATATTCATGAATCACTTGAGCAAATTTTTAAATAAGCATAAAAGAAGAACCATCTAACCCCTCCTAGGCAAATCAAGGATGAGAAAGGCTCAGGGTTCACTTTCAGGATGCAAACAAGTTTGATCACCTTCCTTACTTAAAGCACGCAAAACCGTCCGATTTGTTTTATCTCTATTTTCCATTAAGCTTCCTCTCAACACCACCTAAACCTCTCACTGTCACCTTTTCAGGCCTCAGCATCACCTTTTTCAGATGAGATGGGAAGAAGGGCAGATTGCATAGTCAGCAAAAAGGGTTACCTTTGTCTTCCCCATCCCTGAGGCTCTTATAACCCAAAATGGTTTATATGATGACTATCCCACTCTAAATATTTCTGACAATATTTCATTATTTACTTCACATCTACTCTTTTAATTAAAGTGACTCCTGGATAGCAATTTTAACAAGCAAGCACTACTTGTGTTGTGACAGATACTACTTACTAAATATTAGTTTATTATATGCATAAGTGCTCATGATGGAAAAAAAGGCTTATACTAAAAAGTTTTAAAACAATTACCCAATTATAATAAGAGCTTATATTTATAGAGTACTTACCAGATGCAAGGCACTATGCTAAGTGCTACATCAGACAACTCACAGTAAGTAGCTTAGAATTTACTGACATAACAATGGTAGGCAATAGTAAGCCACAGTTAACTGTTTGCATCTATCCTTTATCATACCCAAAGAGTGTCCTGGTGAAAAGGAAACCTGTTTTAAGTTCAGAGACCCCTCCTTAAGCAGAAAGAAAATGTCCCCAGTCTAGTACATGTATATTTATTTATGAACTAAAGAAAAAAAAACCATTTATTCTCTTACTTTATAAAAAATTTTAACTAGCATTTATACTAACCAGATCTGAATCTAAGTGGAAAGCAGTTGATAAATGCCCAGCATTATACTGTTCCGCAGGACGGCAATCCACCACAAAGAACCGGACTCCTTCCTAAGAGGAAAACAACATTTGACTTACTGGAATTTGCCGTGAGGGTCACATTTTACACAATATAATGTTACAATTAGCCAAAGGAGAGGGAACAGATCTATTAAAAACAAAACTAAACTAAACTAAACACGGCTCTCACAGAATTACGAGGACCCAATTAGAAGAGACCAAGAAAATCTCAAAATTTCAAATAACTATATTCATTTTCAACAGTTGAAACACTTTATATATACTGTTCTTGACTAGAAAGTCCTAAAATATGTAGCAGCAGAATATCAGTTTGGGCTATAAAACTGTATTAGAATTTAAAATTTTCATGTGTATCATGTTAAATATATATTTAAAAACTACATAGTTATAAACACAGATCCAGATACAGTTACTATTTCTGCAAATAGGTGCCCAAGTTGCTAGCAATTCAATTCACGTAAGAACTAAACATCTTGGGGATGAGAGGAAGTTCTGCAATGCTAGTTTGAATTGAAGAAATTCACAAGAGGTCTTTAAACTGGATTACAGGTCATTTGTTTTTTAATACTAGTTCTAATAAGGGGCACCTGGGTGGCTCAGTCAGTTAAGCGTCTGCCTTCAGTACAGGTCAAGATCTTGGGGTTCTGGGATTGGGCTCCATATCAGGCTCCTTGCTCAGCGGGGGGAGTCTGATTCTCCCTCTCTCCCTCCCCCGCTTGGGCTCCCTCTCCCTCTCTCTCAAATAAATAAATAAAATCTTTAAAAAAAAATACTAGTTCTAATAAGAAAAACATGAGAAATGTTTGTTTTAAAAAGATCTATTATAAAACTCCTGTCTTTCCATGCCCATTCTTCTTCCTTCCATCTTGGAAATATACCCAACCTTCCAAATACACATACCCATGGTTAACTGTTGCACTACCAACAATTAAGAACATATACTGAAAAAAACTGGCTCGTTAGACTTTTTATGAAGATAGCAGTAGACAGAAAATTATGGTGTATCCTCAATTCTCCTTTGTTATATGCTCCATGGCATTAGACCATGTAATTCAATTAGCTGTCTAATTACCCAGAACTTAACTATTAAATGCCAAATTCACCTTTTTAAGTACTTTATACAATACTGAGTTGCTTTGTTAAAATATAAAAAAAGATTTGGCAATTTAAAAAAATAATCATCAAGAATAATTATTGACAAACACACAAGCTGGCAGTTTAAAAATGAGCACATAGATTAAACACATTAATCATTCAAAAAAAGCAAAACAGCTACATTGTTGCAGGAAATTAATTTTGTGGGAACTGACAAACAAGGAGGACATGTCGGTTCCCTGCATTTAAAAGGGACATTCCTCTGACAAACTGTGGGCTTTCTTTATTTACCCCTTGAAGCTGATTTGCTTGAAGGATCTCTGACACCGAGATAGCCAGGCAAAGAGCCTGACTCAGATCTGCATCATCATCCTTAATTCCCAACAAAGTACTACCAAATAGATGGTGATTATCCTGTTTGAAAAGAAATTTTTAAAACACCACAAAGAAAAACAAAATTAATCTTTCTTCCAAAAAATATTCTTAATAAACCATGATGAAAGGTAAAATGGTTACAACTTTTCACATTTTAACATTATATAATAAAAACAAAAATAAGGCAAAAATTATGTTATACACTGATCTACAGCCTGATTTAATTAGCAACTGCTAGTGCATATTATTTACTATGTCTGAAGAATAAAACTGTTCCTCTTAAAAGACTGAAAAGAATATGACTTCTTTTTCATCCAGCATCCTAAACCACTACCCATCATCTGACTTGTTTGACATTGTTAGGAACTGAGATGGTCTACATAAGGCAATTATTAAGATAGCTAAAATGAATCCCTAGAAACAAATCTCTTTTTTAATTAATTAGTTTCAGGGGAAATGTTTTTAAAAGGTTTCTCTTGTCTCTCTTCTGAAACGTCTTACACTGAACATAATTTAACCTCATCTTGATATTTCAGTGACATGACAACCAAATAGCAATCATTATTGTAGAATGCCTAAAAAAAAGAAAGAAAAGACAATAATGCTCTCACAAGCACCTGAGGTCACAGATGAACCCATTTACTTTATAAATGGTACTTCTGTGCCTCCTCCACTATTAACTTTTTGCTCTTGGAGTTTTACTTTCTAGGAGCTCACAGCACTCATGTTTCTAATCTGGTGTCCTTCACTTGAAAGCACCTAAGAAAGGTTCTAAGTCTCTATGCAGCTCAGGGACCCTTTTTCGTTCATGAGACAGCTCTGCACCATTAAAACTGCACAAAGCTGAACTCCAGATAAAGGAGGCATAATTATACATCCTCCATCAGATTTTTGAAACTTTTAAAGAAAGCACTAACTTAAGAAATATCTCAATTTTCTCATGATCAAAAGTAACCAATAATCAGAGTAGAAATGAAATAATTCCTAGCGTATCTGTATACTATCTTTTTAAATTTGTTCCTCTACTATGGAGAGTATTTACAGTGAAAAATCACACAAAACTGCAACACATGAAAAGAGTGACAACCTAGAGCATTTTAACTAAAGTGGACACAACATAAACAATAAAACAATGTACAAAATGTGAAATACTGAAGCTGGCAATTTCTTGTCTTCTACCTTCCTAAAAGAAGCTGGTGTTTTACTGCAATAATACTGAGCCAGAGAGAAAAGATCTTCTATATCTTCTAGATTCAAACTGGATGGAGTATTTTCCAAGAACTCTGAAAAAGGATTACAGATAACGAGAACATTTAAAAAATTGTGATGAATACAATCATGAACATTTACGTATCAAAGAGAGACTATCTTCAACATAATAAAAACTACATAAATGGAATCTTAACAGCAATGCTTTGAAACTGTTTGAAAAGAGGGCAACCCTCTTGGATCCCCCCCCTCCTTGGGAACTTTGTACTATGACTTTGGTATTGCTCAATAAACCTTGCTTTGCTGTCCCCCCCCCCCAAAAAAAAACCTGAGGAGAAGCAGAGCTCCTTCAAAGAGCTGAAACTATTAATGTAATTCTGCTGTTAGTGAAAGATCGGCTCAGGTAATCCAATCAAATTCATTAGCCTTGATGGCAGTACTGTGATTTATTTAACAAACACATGCTAAGTGCCAGGGCCCCTGGAAACAAAAAATGACTAGGAAATAGTTCCTGATCTAAGGAACTCTGTTTTATGTGAGAAATGTAAAAATAAATCATTATAATGTAGCAAGATAAACACTATAATATAAAAAGTACAAAGTGGCAGGCAATATAGAGAGGAAGCAACTTAATCTGTGTGAGTGCTAGAATGGGGAGAACCCCAAAGAACCAAATTTCCACAATGGAAATAATTATGAAATCTCAGTACTCAAAGGTAAATTAAGGAAGAAGGAAGGGAAGAGGGGAGAGAGAGGAGGGAATGTGATATGAACAATGACACCAAAGTAACAGTATATGAAAAGGAATTGAAAGAGTGAAAAAACATGGAAGAAATGAATGAGGATGGCAAAACTGAAGGAAAACAGTCCTTAAGGTTTGCACCTGCAGAGTGTGTCTGAGTTGAATGAAACCTCAGAGTTCTATAGACTAATCTCTTAAATTTATAGATGAAGAACATGAGTTTTAGAAAATAAAGTGACTTGAAATATTTTCTCTACAGTAAGTGATACTTACGGATAACTTCTTCTTTGCTGTCTGACTCCTGTGCTAAAATAACTTCTCTGTAAAAGAGAAACACATGAATTTGAGTTAAATATTAACAAAGCATCCTGAGAATACAAAGGCAAAGAATCTAAGCAACTTGATACTTACTTTGCATTAACAAGGATTATTAACATTAAGAAATAAATAAAAAATGGATCTGCTTGTTGTAGATATCCATCCCACATTGCCTGAGTGACTTCAATGGAACAGTAACATGCAAAAAGGCTTCCAAGCTGTAATCAGGAAATGAAATGAGACATAAACCACTGGAAATGACCTGTTCTTTTAAAAGTATGAAAGCATATGTGTAAGTAACATTACATCAAATTATCTGCACCTGATACCTAATGTGTAGCTTAATTTTACTGCATGTAATGCAAAGGCAGAATACATGGATTCAAGGCACAATGAAGCCACTTATTCGCTGTGTGACTTAAGGCAGATTACTTAACCTCTAAAGTTCCAGTTCTACTTCTTAAAAAAAAAAAAAAAAGGAATACTGCTACCCTTCTTCTACCATTGTTGGGAAGAGAGAGAGAATTAACCTAGAGTATCTAAAGTAACTAGCACTTATCTGCCATAGCATAATAACCAGCATAACTACCACTAAAAGGGTAACTAGCATAATTATTATGGTACTTATAAGGTAACTATAAAGGATCAAACATGGTAATTTAAGAACACAGAGAAAAGTTTTAATGACAGTATAATGGTGAACTGCTGCCAAAGCTTACTTGTCCATCATTTGAAATAGATGAGACAAATTTATATCCCTCAATGTTTCAGGAGCCCTATGGTTTTCTATTTCAAATAAAAGAGTTGTTTAAGCTTCTCTAGAGCCTGTGTTTTAAATTGCATAAACGCAGTGATATTTTTGAAGTATTCAATTTTCATTAGATACAGAAACAATTCCATCTAGAGGTTTAAATTTAAAACATTTTTAAAGGCTAATGGAAACATATACATTAGTGCACATTTCAATACTAAACTACTGTCTCATATTCTTTATTAGCTATCACTTATTTTAAATATTCTCATAACAGGTCTTCAAAGTTGACATTTTTCTCCCCAGTTTATAGGTGAGGAAACAGACTGGTATTAAATAATCTTCCCAAGCTCACAGAGATGGTGAGTGGTGGTATTTGCACTAGAAAAATGACCTGATATTATTCCACAGCCAGCTAACTGCCGTTACACTTGACCACAAAGTTTTTAAAGTATATAACCGTACTAATGTTTTTTATTGTTTTTAAAATTACTATTACAAATAAGAATACCATTACAAATACCAAAGATGTAAATACAAACAGAATCACAATATATGGTCCTCATTAAACTCGTGTAGCCAAACTACAACTATCACTGCATTGCTCACAGTTACAGGTTCTCAAGGTTCAGGAATTAGCTTTAACTGCTTCATCTCATGATTTAAAAAAAAAAAAAAAAGACTCCATTCCATAGACAAGATACTAGTAGCAAGAACAAACTATTTGGGGCACTGAAGACAGAACAGTTGTTTTAGTACTTAGTTAAAATCTGCTACCAGCACTGAGGACTGAATCAGAGATCTGGCAACAGAAATGGCAGAAGTGACAGGAGAGACCTCCATTAGATATCAGAATGCATAAAAGAAATAGTTTTTTACTTTAACACAAATAAGTACATTGAATGGCAACATATGTATCTCAGAGAAACCATAATTTTACAGGTAGGGGCTCCTAGGTGGCTTAGTCGGTTCAGTGTCTGACTCTTGATTTAAGCTCAAGTCATGATCTAAGGATTGTGAGATTGAGCCAGCCCCACATTGGGCTCCAAACTGGGCACAGAGCCTGCTTAAGATTCTCTCCTTGTCCCTCTGCCTTTCCTGCCCCTGCCGGCACACACACAAGCCCACTAACTCTCTCTTAAAAAAAAAAAAGAGAGAGCAAGAGATAAGTATAATTTTACAGGTATTTTATTATTTTAATTCAAAGTGACAAGATTGTGGCTGAGAACTAAAAAGTAGGCTACTCCAGTTTGAGATTTAATATGCCAGAGCCGAAACCAGTTAGAATTCTCTAAGTACCATTTCTTGATTGTTTACTTATCCCATCACCCTCTGAGATAGGTATTATTATTATTATTATTCCCATTTTACAGATAAAGAAATTGATGCTCAGTGGCTAAGTGTCTTAAATCACATAGTTAATAAGTGGCAGAAAGGAATCCTTTCTGAAGAAAATTTCGGTTAAGACATGATCAAGGAAAATGTTTAATTTCTGAATATACATTCTTCTAGCACCCAATCACTGTTTTAGAAAAATCTTCAAGTTAATCTAGAAGAGAAGTTCTCAAAGCGTAGTCTAAGGAGCCCTAGAAGTCCCCAAGAGTATTTACAGGGGAGTCCATGAGGTCAAAACTATTTTCATAATGATATGTAAACTTTAATTGCCTTTTTCATACTCATTCTCTCACAAATGAACAGTACTTTCCCAAAGGCTACATGAACTGTAGTATCATAACAGACTAAATAAAGAAGCAGATATGAGAATCCACCTATCTGTGATCTAGCCAAATAGATTCACAAAAATATAAAACAATGTCACTATTCTCTAATTTTCTTTTGGAAAATAGTTATTTTGCATTAGAAAAATAAGGTATTTAAATGAATTGGGCTGTGCATTAGAAAAATAGGCTTCTAAATGAATTATTAAATTTCTTAGTTTCAATTTCTAACCAACATAATCCATATAAACTGTGGATCCTCAATAGATACTGAGTATAAGAGGTCCTGACACCAAAAGGTCTGAAAACCACCGACCTAGAATAATAAAACTTTCCACTGAAAATATAAATATAGAATAACAGAGCTGAGATGTACTTTATATTCTTTTCTACTGATCATTTGACAATCTTGAGATGTTCTCCTTATGATTAGATATCAATTCTTATACACACCATCAACAATTTAATCAAAGTTTTAAAGTGAACCGATACATATCACGTATTTACATATATTACATGCATATATTTGCACATATTATATACAGATATCTCACATATATTATATATATAGCACATACATATGTAATATATATGAGATATATATAAAACAACAAATGTCTAAACTTCATTTTAAATAATGTGAACAGTCAAGAGCTAAAAAACCAATTTTTGAAGTTCCCCAAATTTTATTCCTTTGGTTTAAGTAGTAATGGTCTATAATTTAGTACTTTTCTTTCTCTTCCTTGGGAAAAGAAAAAACCTAACTAAAGTTTTATAGAAAGCTATTTTTCATTAAGTGTTCCTACTTTCACTTTATTACCCAGTTGAGTGCATAGGAGTCTGGAGTAATTTTCTTTGTATCAAGAAAAGAACAAAGCTCAGGCTCATGGTATTGGATGAGTAATCGGAAAAGATGAAATGGTCTTCCCTTCAGAGAACAATCCCTAAAAGACAAGAGAAGCAAGGTTTTTGCATTAATGGGTCAGAAATGGTCATATTAGTAACCAGTCCCCCTGGAATACTTACCTTCCCCCGCCACAAAACACCTGAACACCACAGCATTCATAACAAGCCTATCTGATACAACCAGGTTCACAACACCTAATACACCTGTCTGACAAAAAGTTTGTAGAAAACAGCAGGTCTACAGCCAACTCTAGGGAGATTCTCTCCAGGTAAACCCAGGTAGCACTCAAATGAAAGGACTGCAGGGACCACTGAAAACAGCAGGACCATTTAGGTTACTGACAAGTTCTGGATCCCAAAAGGATATCTATAGAGTTCCAAAGAAGTCCAGCCCTCTTTTTCCCTACCAAATAAGAAGAAACTCCTAGAAAGGCTTCAGGTTAGCTCCACAGTTAACATACTCAAGTAGGGATGTCCTTTAACAAAGGTAAAAGTGTGAAAGGGCCACAGATGAACAAAATACTGGACCAGAGCCTTAGAAGCTGTTGAAGTGGCCTGGGAACTAGTGCTCAGAATGAACTCCAAGAGGTACAAAACACTTTATGGAGCAAGTGTACTACTTCTTTCCTTCTTCCCTTGTGTCTCAATGACTCAATAAAAATGTAAACAGCTCAAAGTACAGGCAGTACTCAATAAAAGTCAGTATTTATTGAGAAAATATCATGTGCCAAACACTGTAACAGGCACTCTACAAAGTTACCTAATTTTATCTTTACAAGCAACCCTATGAAATAGTTACTATTTTTTCCCTCATTTTACGGATGAGAAAACTGAGGCTTAGTTGTGGGCAAGTAGCTCACCCAAGGTCACATAGCTAAGAAGTCAGCTAAGACCTCTACGCAGAAACTGTATTAAACTATCATGCCACACTCTTCACTATATATAATTTGGTATTTCAACAAGCAGTATTTTGGTATGGATACAGTCTCTAAAAAAACAAACTGTAAAGAAATTGAAATAAAGTAAAAGGCTTCATGTGAAAAAGCTAATGATCGGGGCGCCTGGGTGGGTCAGTCGTTAAGCATCTGCCTTCGGCTCAGGGCGTGATCCCAGGGTCCTAGGATCGAGCCCCACATCAGGCTCCTCCGCTGGGAGCCTGCTTCTTCCTCTCCCACTTCACCTGCTTGTGTTCCCTCTCTCGCTGGCTGTCTCTCTCTGTGTCAAATAAATAAATAAAATCTATTAAAAAAAAAGAGAAATGAATGTCACAGTTTTGACATAAAAGCACTCTGATAAAGAATGCTGTCAAATGCTATTTAAGTGGAAATACTGAAAAATAATTTCTACAAAACCAAGATCTGAGATGAATGCCAGGATTTGGTACGAACCTCTATCTACCATTTTTTGATAAGGTAAGTGACAGGGAACTTTTGTAGAGAAAGCCCTAGGTTGTTAATTCAGATGCCCAGAGACAGAACTGGATTCAAAATGGCAAGACTACCTCCTCCTTTGTCTGAATATTCTCCCCATTCTATAAATGCAAGGCAACTGACTGCTAAGGCAAAACACAGAAACAAACAGTAAATTGTGCAGGGACATAAAAATGTAGAAACAATTGCCTAGTTTGTGTCCCTAACAGGACCTCTCAGGGAGTCAGCCACTGCAACAGCATCTATTCATTTAATAGCTGTATACTATTACTGCAAGGCACTGTGCTTGATAGGATTCTACCCAACTTATATTAACTCTGTAATAAGAAGATACATTACAGTGGAGTTCTAGCAGCATTTTGTGGGCTGTGTTCTATCCAGGGGCATTAACACTGACACTTGCTGGAGTGCTATATTACAGGTGAAATTCATAGAAAGTAACTGGAGGAACCTAACAAGACCCTGTGTTACACAGTTGAATGTAAATTCCTCTCCCCCACTACTACTACCTACCACCACCAATGTCCTTTAGAGAAAAAGTTGAACATCATGTTCCTTGCTATCACTAGCTCTGTTACACTGAATGGTGGTAAATACATAAGCTAAAATATAAGCAGCTGAGACTCAGTATGACTCACAAATATAAATTCCAATCTCAGCTCTACCATGACCATAGTAGGCCTGTCTCTTGGCATCTCTGGGTCTGTTTTACTTACATGAAGCACCATGGCTTCAAGGTAGCACAGAGGTTCTCTACCTTGCTTCATGAGAACACCTGGGGAGTTTTTAAAAAATATGCCTAGGCTCTATCTCGTCTATTCATAGTTGATACTTCAAGGACCCACATGTTTTAAATGTTCTTCGGCTAAACAGACAGACATTTCCCGAAAGAAGATATACAAACTGCCAATGAGTGCATGAAAGGTGCTAAACATCACTGTCAGGGAAATGCAAAGCAGAACCATAAAGAGATACCAATTCACACTCATTAGTTTAGCTACAATAATTTTTTTTAAATGTTGACAGGATGTGGAAAAACTGGGATCTTCATTCACTACTGGTGGGAATGTAAAATGATACAGTTGTGGAAAAGACTGGCAATTCCTCGAACGGCTGAACGAACATACAGTCACCATATAATTCAGCAATTCCACTTCTCCGTACATACCAAGAGAAATGAAATACATGTCCACACAAAAACTTGTACACAAAAGTTCACAGCAGCATTATTCATAAGAGCCAAAAAGTGAAAATAATCCAAATGTCCATTAACTGCTGAGTAAGTAAATAAAATGTGGTGCATGCAGGCAATGCACGCAAATCCAGAGACAGAAAGATTAGTGGTTGCCTAGGGAACCACTAGTTGGGGGAAAATGGAGAGCTGACTGCTAACGGGGACAGGATTCCTTTTTGGAGTGATGAAAATGTTCTAAAAACTATTGTGGTTATGGTGGCACAACTCTGTGACTATACTAAAAACCAATGAATCGTACACACTAAACGTACACACTAATAATATCTTGAACTATTAAAGAAAAAGTTCTTCAGCTGATTCTAACAAGCAGCTAGGGTGAAGAACTGCATTCGTTAAAGCACAGGTGTCCATCTAAACTTAGGTTCAAATCTTGACTCAAACATACACCAGAAGCGTAATCCTCAGTAGGTCTTTAATCTCTCTTTCCTTGCCTCAGTTTTTGTAGTTGTAAATCAGGGATATCTACCCTTTAGTGGCTATTGTTGAAATGAGAAAACAAAGCACCTGCACTTAGTATAATGTGTATTACAGGAAGCAGTAAAAAATGGTAGTCATTTAACCACTAAGCTCCAGAACAGATCTCTACTTTGGCTACATACTGTAGTCAACTGAAAAGCTCTGAAAAAACAATGATGCCTGGGTGCCCTCCTAAGAGATCTGATAATCAGGTACACAAACAAGCATCAGGACTCTTCAGAGCTCCCTCAATGATTCCAATGCGCATCCAAGGTTCACTGTGTAGCCAATCCACTGGTCTAGATCATGTCAAAAGTTCCTTTTGGCTCTGAAATCCTGACTACCTCACCCATACCACTGGGAAGTACAAGAATTCTTTCTGGCCTCATGAATGCAGCTCCTGTACTCCCTCCCCACCCTCCCTGCCCTCACCACCACTACTACAACCATGTAAACATCTACCTATCTATTCTCAGCATAAGTGTCACTTGCCCAGGAAAGCCATCTCTGACCTCCAGAGCAAGTCAGGTCACCCTCATCAAATATTCCCATAGCATTCTAGGGGCACCTGGGTGGCCCAGTCAGTTAAGTGCCCACCTCTTGAATTCAGCTCACGTCATAATCTCAGGGTTGTTGAGATCAAGCCCTGTGTCGGGCTCCACACTGGGCATGGAGCCTGCTTAAGATTCTCTCCCTCTTCCTCTGCCCCTCCCACTGAAAAAAAAAATTCCCATAGCATTCTATATTTCACCTTCCTAACACACAGCACACTTCTAATTACTCATTCAACACCTGCATATCTAAGATTACATTCCAAGCTGTAATGCCAGCACCTCACTTAAGGAAGCACTCCAAAAATTTTACTTTCCATGTAGACATTATAATGCTATTTTTATTTTATAAGGAAAGAAATTAAAATAGGGATACTATGAAAAAATTGGCATAAACTCTATAAGCATAAATTCTTAACTGAAGAATCCTTTAAAATCTATAACCACAAAAATAAAGTCAAATAACCATTAAGACTCAAACAATCCTAAAAATTATTTTAGCCTCTTACTTTACCACCAAAGTAAATCTAACAACTATAGTTCAAAGCAAACTAGACCTTTATTCATTCTTAAAACTATAATAACTAAACCATATTTTACCTGGGAATGTACTTATTCATGATAGCATAAAAGCAGTTGTATAAATCGCTGCGTGGCAGTTGAAGATGCACCAATGGCTTCAGTAGATGTATCCAGCTAAGGGACGTGCTGTATTTAATATTACGTGATTTACAGTAAAAGGTAATTACAGATTCAATATCCAAAAGGAATTCTGTTGCCTTCTCTTCTGGCACTGAAAGCTGTTCTAGAAAATAAGTGTCAAAATTAAGTTACCAAGGGTCTGTTAGAGACTCCATTATTGCACATAACACTTGTTTACAAACATATGATACTATCTTAGTGTATCTGGAGCATGAAAAGGACAAAATAAAACTACATGAAAGCACACGTTTCCTTTTACTTATCCAGTATTTACTAAATATTCAATATTTATTAACTCAACGTAATAATATTTGACCTATATATATGTTAAACGTTAAGAATGGATAATCTGAAGTAGAGAGGTAGGAAACATAGGCTTAACCCATATCCCTCAAAAGCAAAAAGGTTTTTTCTAAACAACAGATTATCATCTACCCCATGAGGGACAGCTGCCTCTACAGCTCTGTCAGGGACGGTGATTCATTCTCTACCACCAACTTCCCTTTCCTTTGCACACACCAGCAATAATGTTACTGCTGTGGTTAGTACACAAAAGCTTATCTAATCACAACTTAACTAAAATGTGATGAAAAGAGAAACAGAAAGACACCAAAGACTGTAGATGAATTTAAAAATATAAACTAAATTCATTTAATGTTGAAAAAGACCTTGTGGAGTCATTAGAAACCTTTCACCCATGACTTACAATAGTTTTTTTATAGCAGATCATTACCAATGATAGATAAACTTTTGGAACACAGACCTTTTTAATGTGGAGATGATATACAATCATACAGATCTTTACCCAAAAAACTGTAAAGAACTGAACATATAATTAAAAAAAAACCCACTAAAAGAATTTTAAAACTGTAAAGAACTGAACATATAATTAAAAAAAAACCCACTAAAAATTGGACTCTCTTAAAAATACTAGACATTACTTCATAAGAATTTCAAAAGAGAAGTTCTAAAACTATTTACTAGCCCTTCACAAACACAACATATCCCAAATTATAACAGGATGATTCTAAGAGAGTAATTCCTCTACCTCAAAATATTATTTTCAAAATTTTCACTGTTTGAAAACAATTATTAAACTTACCAATAAACTCAAGACAATCTTTGTGAATAGCATTCTGTTCTGGCAAGTCTAAAATACCATCCCATGATGCCAAACTGTCGCCTTTTCCTGCAACATTTAGAGCAATCTGCAAGAAAGATAAAAGCAACTAGCTTCACATGTCATTTCTCATTCTTGGGGAAAAAAATGCTGTAATTATGGAAAGTCCTGAATTTAGAAATAATAATGCATACGTCTAAGATTACAAAGTAATAAATTTATGCTCCACCAATTGCTGATCATATCTTAATGAACACAATTATTTTAAATCTTCCTACATTAAATTTTACTACTTCATATCAATCCAGTGAATAGCATATTTAAATTTATTTCAAGCAAACATCATCAATGCTATCGACTGAATGTTTGTGTCACCCCACAAAATTCATATGTTGAAACATCTCCAATATGATGCTATTTAGAGGTGAGGCCTTTGGGAGGTGATTAGGTCACGAGGGTGGAGCCCTCATAATGGAATTAGTGTCCTTATACAAAAGAGTCCAGAAGGAGCCCCTGGCCCTTCAGACATGTGAGGACACAATAAGGATTCACTTTTTTTTCAGTTTAATGGTATTACAGTTGTTTTAAAAGTTTTTATCTTTTAGACTTTCATACTAAAGTATTTTGGTGTGCTACCAAGGATTTGCTTTAGAATAATCCAGTGTGTGGAGTGGGGAGGAAAAGATGGAGATACTAATTAATCAAGATTGGCCAAACAGTTAAAGCTAAGTGATGGGTCATGGGGGTTCATTATACAAGTATCTACTTTTGTATGTGTTTTAAATTTCTATAATAAAACATTCAGAATTCTACATACAGTTATAATTCCATTTCTGTTACATACATATGCGCAGAGAAGAAAAAAATAAAAAGATACATACTAAGACATATGTTTTACCCACAGGTGATAGACAACAGATGATTTTTACCTTATTCTATGCTTATATGTTTTAACAAAGATGAGTATTTCTTTTGCAATCATAACAAAATCTTAATTTAAAATTAAAAAAAATGATAATACACATGCACTGGAGAACAGTTGAAGAGGAAAATAAAGCAAAGTAAATTATCCTGTAATTCCAACACCCAGAGAGACCTATGTCCCTTCCCCACCTCGTCTTTAACATAGCTGAGGTAATTCCTGCTCCAATTATAAATCCTATTTTATTCATTGGTTGCATTTTCTCATTTCATTAAACTATCTTCATAAACATCATTTCTAATAACTACAGAAGAAACACTGCCTTTCAAAACCTAAATTATTAAACAACCAAACATGACAGAAACACACATTTTTAGTAAGTTGCTCTGTTTGATAAATTCTCTAGATGCAGCACGCTCATAAGATAAAGTTTTCTGCAACTTAAACAGCTGAACATAAAAATTCTCAAATGTTATTCTTAAGTGAACATATTTTGTTTTAGTTTCCAGTTACCTTCCAAACCTTGGCCCTCAGATCAGCAGGCAGTGGTCTCCCTTGAATTATATTTCTCAAAGTTTCAAGATCACAACCTCCTGCTTCCAGAGCTTCTTCAAGATCTTTTTCCCTAAAAAACAAGTCCTTAATAGATCAATTTTACTTATGTTTTCTTATTCGAGATTCATTTATCAGCACGGCCAATTAAAGGTCGTGTCTATGAAAAGAAGGTTCTCAGCAGCCAAAACGTAATGCCAAGGCATACACGGCATTTTATTTGCTTGAAAGGGAATCTCAGGTTTCACGCAGTTTACTCTTACTTTGCATTTAGTTCTAACAAGCTGAGTTATGTTTTCTAAGATACGAAACTTAAAAAGAGAAGACAGGGCATGCAAGCTGACGGCACTGAAAAGTCATAGTAACAGTACTATTCATGGTAGTAGTAATGACTAACACTTTATATCGCACTATCTTTGTGCCAGGCACCTTTCCAAACACTGTGCCTGTGTTTTTTCAATTCTCACAACAACCCTATGAAGTAACCACAATCATCACTGGCCCCAGTTTACATATGCAAAAGTTGAGGCAAAGAGGAATTATATAGCTTATGATCACTTATCAAGTAAGTACTAGAGCCAAGATTCAAACTTTAACAGTTAGGCTCCAGAATTTATGTTCCTAATATTATGCTAAATAGTGGCAAAGAGGAGAA
Source organism: Ursus americanus (assembly GCF_024610735.1). Lineage (NCBI taxonomy): Eukaryota > Metazoa > Chordata > Mammalia > Carnivora > Ursidae > Ursus > Ursus americanus. The sequence continues at coordinate 54,177,677 of NC_142130.1, forward strand.
ATCATAAAATTCAGCCAAGAATTCAAAGCACTGCAGTATGGGAATACTTAGTACATTACTTATACAGATATCATGCCTAGAGCAGTGCCTGGCTTACAGTGTCCAATTAATGTTAGAGGAACAAAAAAGCTCTAATGGCACCACTGTATTATATAGTAAAGCAAAACAAGACAACATCACCAAGTAAATCATCAGGCAATTATGCTCAGTCTACCATGTTTAAAGAGAAAATTAAACATGAAATAAATTTTGTTTGTATATACTTAAAAAGAATACATTAAAAAAAACTTTCACAAATGTTATGAATTTTTAACCATGAAATAACACTTAAAATAATTAATTCCCCAGAATTCTCAAAAGCTAAAGTTTCACTCTTTGTAATTTTAATATGCAATACAAAAAAAAAATCTACACAAATAAAAATCCACAACTCAGCCAATTTCTAAAATTCTTTGAAGCAGACCAAAAGGCAGTCTCCCATTACAATCAGGAAACGAAGATTTTGTCACATTTTTGTGTGTATAGGTGGTTTTGAGAAAAATAATTTACTTCCATTCTATATTCTCTCAATAAGACAATTTAAATCTCCCCTATTGATAGGATTCCAAAAATATTAGTTTAAATGTATAACTTTTTGAAAGATTTTATTTATGTATTTGACAGAGACAATGTAAGCAAGGGGAGCAGCAGGCAGAGGGAGAGGGAGAAGCAGACTCCCCACTGAGCAGGGAGCCCGATGCAGAACTCCATCCCACGACCCTGAGATCGATCATGTCTTGAGCTGAAGGCAGCCACTTAACCAACTGAGCCACTCAAGTGCCCCTAAATGTATAAATTTACTAAAGTGTTCCCTTCTTAAGAGGAATTAAATGAAAATATAATCACTTGGGATCATATTCAATAGAAATGTAGTGATCAAATTTGAGAGATTTCTTAACAAAGCTACTGTAAATTCATAAGAACAAGAAGATAACAGTAATGACACAAGAAACATTTTGTTCTTTTGCTATATGGTCACCAAAGTGCTGGAGGAGAAAGTGAGGGAAAGAGATTTCAAGTCTTCTGCTGAGAAATGGTTCAGGCCTGTAGCTGATAAAGAATGGGGTTTAATCTATTATATTCTGGACGAAATGTAAGAGAGATCCTGTTAGAATTTGAAAGATTGTTTGTAACCATGAAACAAAGAAAATTTAATGTGATCTTTGATGAATAAATACCATATTTTTAATGATTAAGTATGTAAACGAACTGAAGACACCACTGCATGAGATGGAATTCTTCTACCAAATAAATGAAGAACCAGAATTTTTCTATTTTTCAATGCAAAAATCTTTCGTTTCTTTTTGAAGTAACTTTGCCAAATCCCTTAGTATTCCAGACACCAAAGTCAGTATTTTGGGGCAAAAGGCCCAACCCTCAACATACTTTTTAGATCATAATAATGTACAAGCACATCCCTACTGATACAGCTGCTGTTGGATTTTTTGATGCTGCCCCCAGGGAACCACAAGCGTGGTGTCCAGCAGAGCAGTCATAAGCAAGAAACCAGCAAATGCTCCAACTTAAGTAGTAAAAGGAATTTCTCACAAACGGAACAATTAAAAGTAACGTTATTTTCTGAACAAGGTACTCAAAAGTTCAGTTATCAGACCTTCAACATTATAAATGCACTTGTGAAAGGAGGGAAGAGTTGAAAATAGTGAAGTTAAATAATTCATGTAAGGCTCAAGTTCCTATCAAGAGATAGGAACTCTATGGCACTTAGCTCTCAAACAGAATTTTCCTTCCCCTAAACCAAGTTTCCCCCTACTTTTGAATAAGCAATACCTAACATTCGAAAGCAAGACCCACGTCTGATGGAGTATGATTGGGCAGACTATGGTTTTTTAAATCTTCTTTGATGATGGTGGTTTCTTACAGGATAAAGGTTGGTAGAAATGTACTGCACACTCAGGCAGGTCCTAAAATAGAAAAGCACAGGCCTTATCCATTAATTCTAGTTAAGTCCGAAAAATTATTGTCTACTTTGCTCAGAAAGTTCATGGCAGAGCAAATTTAAAACATTGGGGTTGCAAATTAACAGAAATGCATCTCTTCCCGGTTCTGTGACACTGAAACTGTATTTGTTAGTATAATACTATAAGTTACTGCTGATGATCTAGCAATGACTTATTTTCAAAACCTAAATAAAACATAACAGAATATTCCCTCACTTGATGTTCTGTGGCAAAATCACCTAATCTAAGCATTGTAACCCAAGTTGTTTTAGAATTATGGCAAGGCAAACAATCTGACTACATTCATATGAAGTTAGTTTAATGCTTACTCAAGCTAGCAACAGAGTAAGATTAAGACTTTTATTCGTCAACCAAATGGTGAGTAACTTCTGGCACATGGAAGCATTTGCACAAAGCAATTTAAGAGGGCATGGTTAGAGAGGGGAACATGAATTTTCAAGCGCTACCAAATTAAATATGGATTTCTAAATGCTTCTAGGATTAATAAATTCAATTCGAAATTTTGTACATAATTATTTTATGAATAAGCCATAAAATGAATCCATTTGAAATTATAATTTTTAAAAGCAACTAGATTATATAAGTTGTGTTCCTAGAAGTTAAAAAGTCATAGAAAATCTGCCACGGGGTGGGGGGGAAGGGACGACTGTATATTACACTTTTTTTAAAGATTTCATTTATTTATTTGAGAGAGAGACAGAGAGAGAGAGCACAAGCAGGAGGAGGGGCAGAAGGAGAGGGAGAAGGAGGCTCCCTGCTTAGTGGGGCTTGATCCCAGGATCCTGAAATCTTGGCCTGCAGCCACTTAACTAACTAAGCCACCCAGGGCCCCTACACTATCTTCTAAATTGTTTTTCCCCTAACCATGTTCTAAAAACTTCTTTTCCCTATAATTTCAAAAATTGATGAAAACTTTAATTGTACATACTCCAAACAGGAGATGAAAACAAGACTTAGTTCATCTGTGTCTTCTTTTTTTAACATGTATCTTTCTGCACTTAACTCCATATCCATTATCAGCCATTCTCCACTCCTCCCCACCCTGCTCCCAGCCTCTGACCACCACTGATTTACTTTCTGTCTCTATACATTTACCTATTCTGGACATTATATTTTATTTTTTAAAGTTTATTCATTTTTTAAGTAATCTCTACACCCAACATGGGGCTCGAATTCATGACCCCAAGATCAAGAGTTGCATGCAAATAAGTGTTGGCGAGGATGTGGAGAAACTGGAACCCTGTGCACCATCGGTGTGACTATAAAATGGTGTAGCCACTATGGAAAATGGTATGGCTATTCTTCAAAAAATTAAAATGCAGAATTACCATACGATCCAGCAATTCCACTTCTGATTCTATACCCAAAAGAAGTGAAAGCAGGAACCTGAATAGATATTTGTACACCCATGTTCATAACAGCAATATTCCCAATAGCCAAAGGTGGAAGCAACACAAATATCCTTCAGTGGATAAATGGATAAATGAAATAGGGTATACACATACAAAATGGAATATCATTCATCCTTACAAAGGAAAAAAATTGAGACATCTACAACATGAATGGATCTTGAGGACATTATGCTAAGCGAAATAAGCCAATCACAAAAAGACAAATACTGTACAACTGTACTTATTTGAGGTACCTAGAACAGTCAAATTCACAGACAGAAAGAAAATAGTAGTTGCTAGGGACTGGAAGTAGGTCAGAGGTATGTCAGTATCCATTAGAACAAAAACCAAAATTGTGAAAGGTAGCTACTTCAGAGAAATGAGATGGGAAGGACAATTACTTTGCACATAGCATTAGTCAGTAAAGCTTGAGTATATTTATGTCGTATATTTGTATGTACTGCTTGAATAATTTAAATATTTGTGGATTCCTTTTTAACATTAATACTCTTTCAGTCAGCATAATTGAGAATGAGTAAAATGATTCAGCTAAAAGCATGTTCAAAGTAGTGCTTATTATGACTATGAAAATTACAATGTAGCTGTCTTAAAATGAGGAACTGATTTAAATTAGTAGAGGGAATATGAGGCAACAATTTAAAATGCTGAAAAACAAAAAATGACACAGAAAATGTTTATCATATTAATGACATATAGCAAGTTTTTAAAAACGGGCAGTTTTAAAGCTAACATACAGCATATATGTGCTAAAGAAATAGTATACTATCCCCACTTCCCATCCACTCTTTCCCACACACACTGGGAAGCTATGAAAAAATGTTTATTTCAAGTAGAGTGCTTATAGGACAGTTTTAATGTGTCCTTTTTTTTTTTTTTTTGAAGGGGGTATTATTGTAGTCTAAAATGAACAAATATTTGTGAGGAGAAAGAAACAAGAATGATGCCTCACTTCTTGTCTTCCGTCTTAAGTAAGACCACCCCCCATGGCCCCCTGACTTGTCCCCATGGCCTAAGTAAGACCTTAAGCGCTAAATGTCACTCCTTTGTCCTCCTGCATCATTCAGAAAGCTACATATTCTCAGCATTGGGTTAATCTAACCAATTCTGTCTTTTGTTCCTACACTCCGCTCAATAAAGACTTCGTGGGAAAATAAATTAAGACAACTTTATGATGCTATCATAAATTCACCATCTTCTCTATCCGCTTGGCATCAATGCTGGCTGAAAATTTCCTATTCACCACTTTCTTCAGAACCCCTATACAGCTACTTTACCTCATCTGACTTGAAAGAAAAAATAGAGGCCAGCAGGCTTCTCTTCCCTTTGATCTCAGCTCCTCTCCAAAAACAAACACAAGCAACTTACCATCATCTCCAGACAGCGTTTCCGTCTTTCTTCTGTGAACAGACATCTATGTATCCTTTCTCTAGTCTTAACACTGGTAATTTCACCGGGGTCTTCTCTCTTCCCCTGAACTCTTCTGAAACCATGTGCCACCAATTATCCCCTCTCTCCTATCTTCCACTTTCTCTTTTTCCAGTATGCTTTATATCAGCATTAGAAACAACATCAACAACACCACAAAAGTTCCTCCAAACTTTCCTTTCCATCTAGTTACCAAACTCTCGGTTGTTCCTTTCACAACAAAGAATTCTCAACAATATATGTCACTATTTCTCCCTCATCTTCCTCTCAATTCCCCCTCTTTTACTCCCCATCATTTTTCCTCCCTCTTTCACCCCCACCACTCCATAGGGACCACTCTCCTTATGCTCCCCACTTCCTGCCTAATATCCAAATCTTTACCTTAATGCAACTTTTCCAAGGCATCTGACAACTCTTCTTTCTTCAAAAAGATATACAAATGACCAATAAGTACATGAAAAGACATTCAACACCATTTGCCACTAGGGAAATTCAAATAAAAACCACAATGAGATACCATTTTACATTCGCAAGAATAGCTAATATCAAAAAGACACACTACATTTCACACCCATTAGGATGGCTAGTATCAAAAAAAGGAAAAGAACATGGAGATATTACAATCCTTGTGCACTGCTGGTGGGAATGTAAAATGGTAAAGCCACTGTGGAAAAGTTTGGCAGTTACTTAAAAAGTTACAGAGAATTACCATATAATCTAGCAATTCCAGTTCTGGGTATATATGTCCAAAATAATTAAAAACAAGGACTCAAATAGTTATTTCTACAACCACATTCATAGCATTATTCACAATAGCCAAAAAGGGGAAACAACCCAAATATCTATCAATGGATGGGTAAACAAAATGTGGTACACACATACAATGAAATATTACTCAGCCTTAAAAAGGAAGGAAATTCTGACAGATGGTACAACATGGATGAACTCTGAAGACACGTGATACATGAAATAAACCAGTCACAAAAGAGTAAATACTGTATGATTACACTTATATTAGGTACCCAAAATAGTCAAATTCATAGAGATAGAAAATGTAAGTTACCAGGGGATAGAGGTAGAAGAAGTGAATGGGAAGTTACTGTTTATTAGTTATAAAGCATCTGTTTGGGATGACGAAAAATTCTGGAAATGGACAGTGGTGAGTGATGGTTGTACATAACTGAATGTACTTAATGTCACTGAACTGTACATGTTAAAATGGTAAAACTTAGATGTTATATATATTATACCTCATAAAAAAAACAAAAACTTGTACATCAGTGCTTATGATGGTATTATTTATAATAGCCAAAAAGTAGAAGGAATCCAAAAGTCCACCACCTGATGAATAAATAAAATGTAACATATTCATACAATGGAATATTACTCAGAAATAAAAAGGAATGAACTATTGATACATGTAACACCTTGATAAACCCTGAAAACATTATGCTAAGTGAAAGAAACCAGACACAAAGGCCACGTATTGTATGATTCCACTCACATGAAACATCTAAAGTAGGCAAATGTATGGAGACAAAAAGTAGATCAGTGGTTGTCAGGGGGTCTAGGGTGACAAGGAATGAGAGAGACTGTTAATGGGTAGGAGGTTTCTTCTGGGGAAAATGAAAATAGGATAAACTTATATCACAATGATGACTGCCTGACACTTCAAATACACTAAAACCATTGAACTGTATATGTACACTTCAAATGGGTGAATTTTATGGTACATAAATTATACATCAATAAAAATGTTACAAAAGAAGTACCTGTATCAGAAAAAGTTTAGGGATGCTTTAATTTAGGGCTTTCAAATAAAGCTACTGTGTCAAACCCTCATTTACCATTTCAATAAAAGAGTGTATCATACGAAAGGTTCAAGCCACACCTCAGGTTAAAGGGTAAGAGCTTGCCTTGCCTCTTTAATTCCCTGACTTGAGAGCAGCACATTTAACTACCACTGTGGGAAAGGAACTAACTCCTGAACAGTTGATATGGCAGCTCAATAGCAAGACCACCAAGAAACTGAGGATATAAAGGCTTTGAGGCGACATATTACAGAGAAAATAACATAAAATTTAAAATCAGAAAATGTGACATCACACCTATACACTTAACAGCCATGTGACCTAGAATACAAACTTATTCTTCACCTATAAAATGGGGTGATTCATTGATACCAATGAATCAAGAGGTGGGAAGTATTCATATGGCATATGAATATCTTCTGTTCTACCACAATATCCCTCCCACTCCTCTTTCCATTTCATCTTAATGCCTAAAGCTTGCCTGAATCTGTCCTTTTCAACCCTCTCTTTCTGGATAGTATCCATTGGCACTGAAGCCTTCACTGTAGCTGTCAGAGAGTAAGCTGTTCACCTAACCATTTATGGGTACATGTGACACAAATCCTGAGACAAATGGAATAATAATAAAACACGGAAAAGAGAAAATATGTATGCAGGAACACTAAGCCACTCCTTATTTAGTTAAGAATAAATATTTAAAGGCAAAATTAGCACTCAATAAAAGTTTTTTAAAGAAAAAGCATTCATACAAAATAATGAAAAAGTCCTAGAATTAAGCAATTAGTAATCATTCCCAGCAACTTATTAGATAGTCTGTATGATTTCTCATAGCCTATTCAACTTCAGAGTAACACTCTTGTCACCTGAGCATATTGAGATAAATTTCTAAGTTTAGATACGATGTTCTCTGAATGGAAAAAAAATTTTTTTTAATTCATGAAGCCTCTCAGTCTACCAAGTACACCAAATCAACTTCACCAGTTTTCCAAATTCTTGAAATCTAATCCTTTTTAAAGACCTAAATGTGAGATAGGAATCCATCAAAATCCTACAGGAGAATACAGGCAGCAACCTCTTCGACCTCAGCCACAATAACTACTTGCTAGACAAGTCTCCAAAGCAAAGGGAAACAAAAGCAAAAATGAACTATTGGGATTTAATCAAGATAAAAAGCTTCTGTACAGCAAGGGAAACAATCAACAAAACTAAAAGGCAACCTACAGAATGGGAGAAGATATCTGCAAAAGACATATCAGATAAAGGGCTAGTATCCAAGATCTATAAAGAACTTAACAAACTCAACACCCAAAAGACAAAGAATCCAGTCAAGAAATGGGCAGAAGACATGAACAAACATCTCTCCAAAGAAGACATACAATGGCCAACAGACACATGAAAAAAATGCTCTATATCACTTGGCATCAAGGAAATACAAATCAAAACCACAATGAGATACCACCTCACACCAGTCAGAATGGTTAAAATTAACAAGACAGGAAACAACAGATGTTGGAGAGGGTGTGGAGAAAGGGGAACTCTCTACACTACTGGTTGGAAAGCAAGCTGGTGCAGCCACTCTGGAAAACAGTATGGAGGTTCCTCAAGAAGTTTTAAAAATAGAGCTACCCTATGACCCGGCAATTGCACTACCAGGTATTTACCCCAAAGATACAAATATAGTGATCCAAAGGGGCACCTTCACCTCAATGTTCATAGCAGCAATGTCCACAATAGCCAAACTGTGGAAAGAGCCCAGATGTCCATCAGCAGATGAATAAAGATGATGTATGACATATATACAATGGAATATTACTCAGCCATCAGAAAGGATGGATACTTACCATTTACATCAACGTGGATGGAACTGAAGGGTATTACGCTCAGTGAAATAAGTCAATCAGAGAAAGACAACTGTGGTTGTCAGAGAAAGACCACATATGGTTCCACTCATATGTGGAATATAAGAAACGGCGCAGAGGATCATAGGGGAAGGGAGGGAAAACTAAATGGGAAGAAATCAGAGAGAGAGAAAAACCATGAGAGACTCTATAGGAAACAAACTGAGGGTTGCTGGAGGGGTGGTGGGTGGGGGGATGGGGTAATTGGATGATGGGCAGTAAGGAAGGCACATGATGTGATGAGCACTGAGTGTTACATGCAACTGCTGAATTACTGAACACTACATCTGAAACTAATGATGTACTATTGTTGGCTAGCTGAATTTAAATTTAAAAAAATCTAATCCACTACAAAAAAAAAAAAGACCACATGGGACCTAGAATATATGTTAATCACCTAAACTTCAAAGAGTACAAAGAAACTATAGAGAAAAAACAATCACCAAATTTTTTCCAATCTTTAAAAATTAATTTTGTATCTTCAACTGGTTGGGGTCTAAGATATATTATTTTTGATAAAAATAAAAATTTAGAAGCTGCACTAATAAGGAAATCAATAAAAGCCAAAGTGTGCTACATAAACATCTTAAACATGTTATTTCTACTGCAAAGGATATTACTCAAACTTCTGAGTCTGCTAGCAGTATTAAACAGAGCCAAGAGATAAAATGGACTCATAACTTAGAGCATTCAAAAATATAAAGAACAATATAGTCTGTGATTATTGTTTCCTCAAATATTTCCACATCTGCTTATTCAACAGGTCCTATACATGACCCACTCCCTTTCAAAGTCCTCTCTCCCCCTCCTTTTCCAGTTCAACTCCCTGAAAACAGTAGTCACCACTCATTTCTACTTAACTCTCTCCTCATTCACTCAAATCCTCCACCCTTTTCCTGAAACTGCTCCAAAAAATCATTGATTATCTCTCTCAGTCCTTGTCCTCTTTGCATACTCTGCAAAGCTGGATTCTCTCCTTAAATCACTCTCCTTAAGTTTCCATTACTTTCCTATACCTCTAACCCTGCCTCTGAATTTTCCTTCCCTGTCAAAAGTACACTTTTATTCAAACCTTCAATAAATACATGTTGAGCACCACTACCTGCTAGTCACTGTGTGAGGTACTGGAGATCTAGCAGTGAACAAAAAGTCAGGCTCTCATGTAGCCTACATTCGAGCTGGCGATTCCAAGTTTGTTTGTTTTTTTTAATGTTTTTTTTTTTTATTATATTATGTTAGTCACCATACAGTACATCCCTGGTTTTTGATGTAAAGTTCCATGATTCATTAGTTTTATCTTAAATCCTATTACCTGAAACCCACGCAAAAAAGGTGGGAGCAGGTCCTTCTGAAGTGCAGTCTGTTTGTATTTGTCTGGAATGTAAATCACTATGAGCACAAATTAAAACATGACAGGCCAGCTTGCCCATATATATATATATTGCATCCAGGCACAAGCCTCTGATCAATTACTTAAAAACTCAAAAACGACCAGCTAACTAGTTGTAAGAACCAGCGGATTGTGTAAGTGTCAAGTTGCACAAGTGAAGTTGTGGTTTCATGACTACCTTGTGCCACCTTATTTCTGTTTATTTCTTAATGCCCAGGTCCCGACACATCAGCATCAAAAGCTTTGCTTGAACTTATTTTGCTACCATTGTTAGCAAACTGGTTACAAATTACTACCACACCCATACTCCTTAATTAGTTCCTGAATGTTTTGTGTGATATCTGTTAGAAATCGAAATAAGACAACTTTGTTACACATTCACTCCTACAGTAGATATGGATGAAGCTCAATGACCATTATATGTACTGTGTAACTTATTTATTTTATTTATTTATATATTTTTTAAGTACGCTCTATGTGGGCCTTGAACATGACCCCAAGATCATGAGTCCCAAGCTCTACCAACTGAGCCAGCTAGGTGTCCCATGTGTAACTTATTTTTAAATACCAATCTCAAACCATTAAAACTTTTTTTTTTAAAGAAAGGTTTTTTATTTCTTTTTTTTTTTTGAGAGAGAGAGAGTGCATGCAAGGTGGCGAGTGGGGCGGGGTGGGGGAGGCAGAGGAAGAGGGAGAGAGAGAATCTCAAGCAGGCTCCACACCCAATGTGGAGCCTGACGTGGGGCTCCATCTCAAGTCCCTGAGATCATGACCTGAGCTGAAATCAAGAATCAGATGCTTAACCGACTGAGTCACCCAGGTGCCCTCCAAACCATCAAAACTTTCTAACAACAAACAGTATGAGACACATTAAGAAATGACCATGATACTTTACAGTCAATGAAAGCACAATATGGTAATTGTGAAATCTTGATGTTATCTAGATTTCTGTCAGAATCAGACACACTTATTATAGCACTTTAACAAGTTGTATATTTGAATGCCAAGAAAAAAAAATCCCATTCACCAGCTTTAAAAAAAATTAGTGAAACTTTGTATCAGGATCAGATCCACAAAAGCAGCTTTGGGAGATTCCCCTACCAAATCATACAATCCTCTCCAGAATTTATGCTTAAGCAGGATCTTGTGCCAAGTAAAGAAGGTGTAAATCTAGTCCTCTGTGCTTGACAAGCCAAACAAACATGGTATCTACAGTATTTCAGCACTGTGCAAAGGCAAAGGAGTCAGAGATCATACAACGCTGCTCTGTAAACTACTAAAATTAACTAACTACAAATAGAACAGATGCTTTAAATCTTCAGACTTATTTTTGATCCATAATCTAAGTAGATCAAATTGCACCAATGGTATCAATGGGGTGTGCCCCTTCTAAGAAAAAACTCAGGAATTTTTGCCTTAGCAAAAGGGGGAAAAAAGCAGCTATAGCAGCTCCTCATAATTTCTACTGTATATATAATGTTGCAATGCATTTGCTGTAAGACTTTGCTTGCAAAATGGAAGAGTATCTTCTTTACTAATGGGAAGCTGACTTTAGAGAGTGCTCCAAATCCTTTCCTCTTTCATGCTTCCTCAAAATGAAAAGTCCCTAACAGCATATACTGTGCTTTTCTATAGATAAGAGGTGACCTTTCCAGCACTTTTTTAAAAAGATTTATTTATTTATTTTTGAGAGAGAGAGAGAGAGACTGTAGGCATATGTAGGGGGGCGGGGGGGGGGGGTGGAAACAGACTCACTGATGAGTCCAGAACCCGATGGATGTGGGGCTCCATCTTAGGAACCTGAGATCATGACCTGAGCTGAAATCAAGAGCCAGGCACTCAACCAACTGAGCAACCCAGGCATCCCGACTTTTCAGCACTTTCAAAGCACAAAGAAATGCACCAGGTATCCCCCACCCCACCAAAGCAGTAGTTTATTTGGAAAAAGAGTATGTCCTTTGCCCAAGAGAAAGAATGGGATAAAAACAACACAAGTCAACACAGAACAGCACATTACTTATTTCTATCGCAAATTTCCAATTTATCTAAAATGTGATGAGAAAAGAAACACTACCAATATCCCACCATCATTTTAGAAAATAAAGGAACACTACTACAAATGAGGTGACAGCACTGCACGTCTTTCCAAGGGTACTTTACCAATGGAGATTAGCTTGGCAAAGAAATTACACAATAGATTTTTTTTAACTTGCATTGCAATCATCAATGATAATTTATTTGATTAAAGAGAATCTCATTTACTTTCATGTCAGTGGTTAAATCTAAACAGAATCTACAAAATAAAGCTCAAGGATTGCTGGTATTTAATTACACAGCTATATGAGATAAATACATATCTTCTATGAGATAAATACATTCTATATGAGATAAATATGTTACTTTTATACTTCAAAACAAAGGCTAGAAACTCCTGAAAGGGGAAAGTAACCACAAGAGAATTATTTTAAAACCAAGTTTCTTGGGGGAGGTAGGGTCGTCTGCTTCTCCCTCTCCTTCTACTCCTCCTCGTGCTCTCTCTCAAATAAATAAATAAAATCTTTAAAAATAAAAAACAAAAAACCAAGCTTCTTGTTTCTTCAATATCCCTGAATAAAACTACAGAAAAATTACTGAGCTGATAAAGTTACTAAACTGTATAATTACTTATATTTTCTAATTAAATATCAGTACTATGTCCTCACAGACTGTAAATAATAATTCCATTTTATATATAATATAGGTACATGTAATATATTACTTATATAACATATATTTAACATAATTATACAAATACATTTAAATATATAACATATATAAGATAAGTACATATTATCTAAATGTGATACATAAGCATAATATCTCAAGATCAAAATCTAATCTATTTATTTTTGGCAAGGGTATGAGAATACATTATGAAAACTAAAGAGGTATATAGTATAGAATGCTCTTTATCACATCCCACCATATCAATTATGAATTGTCCCTTTTTGTGTATATAAGACAGACAATGTGGTACACAGCTTATGCATACCCTTACAGCTTTATGGGTGCCTCTGATATCAAATACATATGTTCAACAACGCACATCTTAGAACACTGTGTTTTCAAAACACAAGACTGAGCATAGGACTGGCAAATTTAAATTTTTTTTTTTAAAGTAGGCTCCACATCCAGCGTAGAGCCCAACACAGGGCTTGAACTCACAACCCTGAGATCAAGACCTGAGCTCATATCAAGAGTCAGATGCTTAACCGACAGAGCCACACAGGCCCCAGGACTAGCATATTTTTAATTGGGTTCTCTCTAGGTGTCTGTCCAAGTACATGTGAAATACATAATATATATGCAATCAACTTTAGAAAGGGCACAAGGCTAAAGGAGAAGTTTAAGTCCTAGATTTTCCACTAACTGGGTTTGTCATCTGACCATCCTAAGCCTCTCTTATCTCTAACAAGAAAACTACAATAACTCATAACATCTCCTTCTCATAGAATTGTTGTAAAAGCCAAATGAGATAGTATATACAGGCATTACATAAGAGATAAAGCCCTATGCAAACACATAGTATTTTCTTATATCTTGCTAAAATTATTAAATATCACCATAGCAACCAGTTTTATGTAACAACTGCTTTAAAGCAAGAAAAGCACACAATACAGCATTCCTACCTAACTATGAAATGCTACGTCAGCTTAAGGATAAGAAAAAACTCCTTTAATCCTCAAGAAAAAGAGAGGAAACTTAAAACAAATGATTTAATGATTTAATTACTGATCATTTTCTCAGTTCAGGTCAAAGGTTAGACAGACTCTTAAAAACAAATATACATGAAATTTCAGGAAATAGGTTTTTTTCAAATTGGCTCTTAACTTACTGCTCTTGCATTTCCACAAGAAACAATTTGCTCTTGTAAGCCTAACATAAGAGACTGATTTCTTTTCCATTTATAATTCTCCATATCTAAATAAGTTACTTCAAGCAATGTCCCTTTTCCCTTTCAAGCTACATGCTATTCAAGCAATTCAGAACAATGCAACTTCTGGTTTCAAATATGTCTCAAATTTTTTCTAAAACACCACAGAGCAGCTTGAATATAACCAGTCTTCAGTTAATGTCTGCTGAATGCTTTGCTAAACTGTTTCGCTTTTTTGATACATGAGAGAAGCCACTGTTTTTAGTTTATACCAAGTAGAATCCACATTTTAGCATAAGCAGCAGAAATGATTTGCCACACAGTTCTGTTCAGAATCAATTCTGTTCAGAAGTCAATTCTGTTCAGAAGACACCAACTCTAAGGTGGCTGTGTATTCCAGCACACTTAACGGCTGCTCCAGAATTACCTGACTTGCCTCTAAGATAGGGAATGCACCTGTACTCTCTACAGTAAGTACACATAAAGGAAAATAAATTAATTGAATACTTTTTTTGGCATGCAAAAACCAATTACTAACATCCACAGGAGCAAAATCCTAGAAGTGAATTATTATTTAGGAATTACCTTTAAAAACAGTAAAATCTGAATTATAAGAAAAACATTAATGTAAATAGTATAAACAAAATAAGTCTTCTTAATTTCTTTTTAAGTCTTAATTTCTTTTTTTTGTGAGTTCATGAAAAGCTAAAGGTGAATCTTGGTATTTATTTATTTATTTTAATAATATTTTTTTATTATGTTATGTTAGTCACCATACAGTACATCATTAGTTTTTGATGTACTGTTCCATGATTCATTGTTTGCATATAACACCCAGTGCTCCATGCAATACGTGCCCTCCTTAATACCTATCACCGGCCCAGCCCAATCCCCCACCTGCCTCCCCTCTGAAGTCCTCGGTTTGTTTCCCAGAGTCCGTAAGTCTTCTTAATTTCTAACCATTGTTGGCATTCTACTTATAGTTTACAAAATCAAACAGATGTCACTTAAAAACCCCTAATTCAAAACAATAAGGTTTATTTTCTCTTCATTTTCTGTAGGATAGTATCTAGTCTGCCCAGAACCACAAGCTGTCAATATTCCTCTTAAATAATAAGTTCCATTCTCTTTCATATTAAATGTATTTCTTAATTGATTACATCATATCTGAAATTGCAATCACCTACTCCTTAAATCTCTCCTCATATTTGAAAGCTTATGAAATGGGAAGCATTGAGAATACTATTTACAAAGTGCACAGAACTTTGAAAAAGACCCTATTATTCCCAAAACAATTCTATTCACATTTAAAATGAACAATTAAAGTTTCTTTATGAACTGCTACTTTTACAATTTTAAGAAAAGGATAGCAACAATTTAAGAAGAGTTTAGCAATAAATTAAAATCATGACTTTAAAGTGAATATTGTGCAAAAATTTTAAACTAAACTCAGAATACCAACAACCGTTGGTGAAATTATTTATCTATACAAAAAATATTTTTAAAATTATGACTTTAGATCTTTAGGCATGTCAGGAAGAAAGCCTCAGAAAATGAGAAACTTCTGTACAAATACCGAGAAGAGTAATTATCCATCTTTGAACTATAAAAATTTAACATGTGTTTGATTTTTACAAACCAGTAGGTTGTTTAAATTTAAATAATTTCAAGCTTGCAGGCACCTGGCTGGCTCAGTCAGCAGAGCATGAGACTCTTAATGTCAGGGTCATGGCTCAAGACCCACATTGGGAGTAGAGTTTACTTAGTAAAAAAAAAAAAAAAATTTTAATAATTTCAAACTCACTATAAACATTTTTAAAGAATTTCTCCACACCCTCTGAGCTTACATGGCTGCAGTTTCAGAAAGTTACAGAGCTATTTTCTGATATCCTTGGTTTTTCATAAAAGGTGAGCATACAAGCAAACAATTACACAGTTCACAAAAACAATGGAGTCAGAAAATGTGTATGAAATGACAGCTTGGTATGTTATTGCACGTGATTTTACAAAAGTCATTCAGACAATAAACATCTACTGAGCCACCTGCTATCAGCCTCTGCTCTTGAGAAGTTCACTAGGTAAACAACAAATGATAAATCATGTAATCAAATATATTACAGCATAATGTGTTAGGTGAAAAATATAACATAATATATAGAAATAAATTCCTCTGGCCAACTCATTTTGAGATATACATCATCTAGAACCTTGCTAAGGAGTATGGTCCATGAACCAGCAGAATTGTCATCACCTAGAAGCTACTCAGGCAGAAATACAGAATCTCAGGTCCCAAGCAAATCTAGTGAAGCTACATTTTAACAAGATCCCCAGGTAATTCTAATGCACATTTAAATTTTGTGAAGGACCGGCCTGGAACATAACTGAAAATATGTAAGTGTCGTCTTGTACTTTTAAGAACTTTGGGCCTCATCCTGAGCCTTTTTACAAAAGTATACACAATTTTAAATGGTCAGCTACCTAGTTTCACAGATTAAGAACAAAGAGGGAAATACCACTGACCACAAAGTAAGAAAACAAAAAAACTAACAAAAAGCAATCTCAAAAAGAGATGGTCACATGGGGCCATTTAACATAGCAACAATCCACCCTTTCAATAGGTGTCACCATATTACAGAAGTATAATAGTAATCGATATTCTTAAATGTGCCTCCTCTAACTGGATCACAAATTCCTTGAGGACAGGGACCTAGTTTTATTCTTACACACTTACATTTGTAAACTGAATGACCCTAAGTCACTGAGTTAAGTTCAGGTTAGGCAATGAGATACATAACACATTTCAGAAAAACTTACATCTGAAAAAGTTACAATAAAAATGTGACTTGGTAGCTCAGTCGGTTAAGCATCTGACTCATGGTTTCAGCCCAGGTCATTATGTCAGGGTCATAAGATTGAGCCCAGCGTGGAGACTGCTTAAGATTCTCTCTCTCCCTCTACTTCTCCACCACCCCCCACACACACGCACTCTCCCTCCTTCTCTCAAAAAAAAAAAAAAAAGCAACTTTTTTTTTGGAAAGAGTAAACCCTCCCCATTCTGTAACAACCCATTCACCAGTCTAAGTACAGAGGCTTTACCAAATCTGTAGCTCCAAATCCAAATGTCCTCTCTGACTGTATTCAAACTCACTCCTAGGGGACACCCCTGAGCGGAGTAAGCAGAGAAAAAAGAGAAAGATTACATAAGAATGGAAGGAGAGCAGAAATCAGAGAATACCTCAGAGTTCCTCCACTCATGAAAATAAAAACAACAAAAATTGAAACCCACACAACCTTAGAAGAGAACAAATGCTACCTTTAACATACCATTAATTCTATGCTCCTTGCCTCTGTGAATCAGACTCATATTCACAGTCCTCCTAAGAACTTCTCAAAGATACTTTAGAAACATTTCTCATGGCCTCCAATAAGCTTAACAGATCCAGTTTGTGATACAAAAATTCACACTTCCAAGACAGCAAATTTCATGAAGTTCTAGTCCTCACTCTCCAAATAATTAGTTTTCTTGCCTATGCCCATGCTCACACTATTGCTCCTTTCAGAGGCCTTTCCCATCTGTTAATCCAATGTTAGCCACTAGCCATGAGGGCTATTTAACATTTGAAATGTGGCTAGATCCAATTGAGATGTAGGGTAAAGGTAAAATACACGTTGAATTTTGAAGGCTTGTTACCAAAAAAGATGTAAAATTATCTAATTGGTTTCTTTTAACAATGATATGTTGAAATAATATTTTGGATATAAATGTAATAATTTCAACTGTTTTTTGTTTTTTTATTAATGTGGCTACTAGAAAATTTTAAATTACAGGGGCACCTGGCTGGCTCAGTCAGTGGAACATGTGACTTTTGATCTCAGGGTTGTGAGTTCAAGCCCCAGTTTGGGTGTTGAGATTACTTTAAAAAAATTTTTTTAATCTTTAAGAAAAAGAAAGAAAATTTTTAAGTGGCGTATGTGGCTCATATTATACTTCTACTGGACATCACTAGTCTAAATCCTGTTGACTCTTCAAGGCCTAATTCAAACACCTTTGCCTCCATGAAGCTTCCCCCAATAACTGCAAATGGAAGTGGCTTCTGCCCCCCCCTCCCGGAAATCCCATTAACACTTTCACTCACATTCCCGAAGAGCTGGATTAATTTTACCTTGTTACTGATCGTAACTTGTCACAGCTCTAACACAAGCAAATTGAGAAAAGGAACTACATGTAGGTCACAGGTAAGTTTTCCTCCTACACCTTGGAGAGAGTACATACATGCACTAAGGTGATACTGGATGTCTGCTAATTGAGAGTTGAATTTCTCAGTTACTATATTATCTATCCCTTTCAATGATTTCCATTTCTTTCTCAAGGATTAAAGTCCATGTCTAAAATGTCCTGCATAATTTTTAGGCAAACAGATTACATGAGCTGTATACATGTCATATGATGAAAAAGCAAACCTAAAACTAATGCATGTGGTCAATATACTTAAATATAAAAATTCAAACAGTATCTAAAGGTTTCATCTTTCTTTATGACATCGTCCCTAAAAATGTATTGTAAAGATCAACTATTTCAAAAGTAGGTGCCTTTCTCAAAGATTAACGACCCTGCATGACTGAAGTCTACCAAAAAATTATTGGAGGTCCCTCCCCCCAAAACCTCGAGTATAAGGTAAGCATGCAAAGTCTTGGGAGCAGCAAAATCAATGTCCACAAAGCATCCAAAGCTGTAAAGATTGAGCTGTGAGAAAAGTGGTCGGGGGGGAAAAAAAAAGATCACTTGTATGAGACGAACAGTGGGAACTGTTGAAACGCAAAACAAGAAACAAAAACTAGAATAAAAAATATATCAACTCTGTGAGAGGGATCCTCCCTGGGTGTATCTCTCAACCTCTCAGGCAAAGGTTGCGGTGGTAATTTTAAGTATCTTGTCTTCAAATGGTATTCTAGTGCCTCAGATCTGTATCCCCGAAACTTCCTTCCGAACTAACCTACTCTAACTCCCAGGGCCACGAATTCCGGCCAAACCCAGCCCTCTCAAGCACGTTTTGGAAACCGGTGAACGAAACAGGAGGACCGAACTGAGGATCAGTATACCTGGGCGACACCCCTCTCCCTAGGAGTCCGGCCTTAGCCCCTCTGGCTTGACGGAATTCGCTGAAAGGACCCGGCCGGCAGAGGGGGCGGGGCAGGGCAGTGGACTTTGTCCAGGACGGGTCTTCCCGTTCCATGCTGGCGCCTGCTGGTGCTTCAGGGACCGGCAGGATGGTGAGAAGGAAGAATACAGGGGTAATAAGAATAAGCCCACTCACCAAGCGTCACCGCTCGACGTTGGCGGTGGCAGGACCTCTTCTCCTTCCGCCATTGCTGTTGACGTCCACGTCACTTTGCCGAAAAGTGGACCCGGCGCCGGGACAGACTCGGAGACCCAATGTCGTAAAAGATTCTCGGAAGTCTGGGACTGAGCTCCTGGAGAGGAAAAGAAAGAGGGAGGAGGCAAGAGACGAGAGGAACGCAACGTCACGACATCCCCACTGCGAAAGGCAGCTTGGGGGAGGAGACTTGGTCAAAGCTGTTACCCTTTCAAAGACTACGTGTCCCAGGATGCCCCGGGGACCCGGACGGAATGAGTGAGCAGGGGGAGTGGGCGGAGCTTGATGAGGGAACGTGACCTGGTAAAAGGACGCTGTGAGCGTCGCTTTTTAGCGTCCATTTGGCTTCTTCATTATATCTTGGCGTCCTACTTAACAAAATCAGAATTGGGAGTCCCAACCAGTGGAGAGAATAGGAAAGGGGAGAATGCCACAGGGAAGGTGGAAGGTAGGAGGATAGACACATTTCAGTCATTTCCTACTGTTAACAGCTGGGTTTGCGGAAAGAGTTGGGTGTAAGGAAAGGTCACGCCCACCCCTATTTGTGGGGCGCGGTCAAAAGTACAAATGGAAGCCACATACTTTTTGCGTGGATACTTGAAAGTTGTTTGAAAGCAAGCGCTAAAAATAAAGGAAATATGCTCCAACCTCCCGCCTTTATATATATATCATCCTAATAATCTGGAAGGTCAAATCCAAATCTAGATTTCTAGAACTCCTGGAGTTCCAGAAAGAGCTGCCACGTTTCTTCTCTTCCCACCCTTCTTCCATTCCTGCTCACTCCACAGGTATGGGCACCTTGGCCTCCACATCCAAGCTCGGTCCACACCACCACCATCAAAGCACTAGTCTTTTGTCTCCCCTTGACCATTCCTGGTGGGCACAAGCTCAGGAGGATGGACCTAGGGAAATGCTTTTGCAAGCCCTGGAACCAACACAGATGAAGTAGAGATGCATGTAGCAATATGAATAAATCTGAAAAATACAATGTTAAATGGACAAAACAGATTGCAGAAGGTTAGGTAAGGTATGGTGTCATTTATAGTTGGTGTTAAAAATAGGCAATACAATATGTTTATGAATAGATACTTATGTGATTTTTAAAATGAAGGGGACGGATAGAAAAACGGGAATGCTATTTCTCATACAGCCAGACATTAGTTATAGCAGTGAAAACAGAGTTTATTCAGAAACTACTGACAGTAGGGGAAAGAGCTGTGCTCCATTCCAATTGGTGCAGAGGTGAATAGAGGTTTTAAAGGGAGAATGAGGGAGTAGAGAGAGTGGGGGCTCATTAGAGTCAGAGAAGTGAAAAATTACAAAGAGCCTGTGTGATTGTGATTAGGCCCGCTGTGTCTGCTAGCTGGCAATTTTTGAAGTTAGGATTCTATCCTCCCACAGAGGCTGGGAGACAGTGGCCCTATCATTCCTGATGATTACATTTCAAAGAAATGACTCTCAGGTCCTTGAGAAGTTAAGTTGTAAGAGAAACATATTCACAGTTGTAAGCCCTTTCTAATAAATGCATCAAGAAAGAGAGGTCAGGAACCTGTTATTGGGATTGGCTAGAACGAAAAGTGAATTCTCCTGGCAGTTGAACTTTTTCAATCAGGCATTTTAATGAGGTGCTGGATCTCCATGGGGGGCTAGAGTCCTCCTAGGGACATGGTGTTAAGTTGCTAGAAACCATGCTAGAGTTTGGTCAAGTCTCTTAGTGCAGAGGTTTGGATGAGTTGTTATCTGCGGAAAGTTCTGCAGTTCTCAGAATTACATTTGGGGAAAGGGGTAGAAATGGCTTCAGTTATATTTTTAATATTTTGTTTCTTAAGAGCTGAGAAGTGTAGTACAGTAGGTGTCCAATATTTTTCATAGAGTCTGTATTTTGGTATACAGAATTTTTCATAATTTTAAAACTATTTGACTAAAGTAAGCAAGCAGAAAGCATAGTCCAGCCATTTCATTAACAACCAAAAACATGTTTACTCTCTTCCCAAAAGGGGGATGATGCAGAGCCACATGTTATTACACCCACTTCCAAGCCCAGGATCTTTGCATGATGTTCAATCCTTCTTTGGGGAAAATTTCTTTTAACATGGAATGAGGGGGGTACCTGGGTGGCTCAGTCGTTAAGCCTCTGCCTTCGGCTCAGGGCGTGATCCCAGAGTCCGGGGATCGAGCCCCACATGAGGCTCCTCTGCTGGGAGCCTGCTTCCTCTCCCACTCCCCCTGCCTGTGTTCCATTTCTCGCTGGCTGTGTCTCTCTGTCAAATAAATAAATAAAATATTTTTAAAAAATGTAATGAGGGTTTTGATGACAACCATCAAAAAGAATAAAAGGCATGAATCTAGGTCAATTTACCATCCTAACTTCAAGACCTCCACTGTGTCCCTTCAATTGTTGGTGGGTTTTCAGAAGCTTTTCTAAAAATGGTTTTAAAAACTATTATGTTGGGGGGCGCCTGGGTGGCACAGCAGTTAAGCGTCTGCCTTCGGCTCAGGGCGTGATCCTGGCGTTATGGGATCGAGCCCCACATCAGGCTCCTCTGCTATGAGCCTGCTTCTTCCTCTCCCACTCCCCCTGCTTGTGTTCCCTCTCTCGCTGGCTGTCTCTATCTCTGTCAAATAAATAAATAAAATCTTTAAAAAAAAAAAACTATTATGTTGGGGCACCTGGGTGGCTCAGTCAGTTAAGTGTCTGCCTTTAGCTCAGGTCCTGATGCCGGGGTCCTGGGATCCAGCGTCTCCCCACCCCCGCACCAAGTGAGGATCTCCCTCTGCCACTCCCCCCACTTGTGCTCTCACTCTCTCTCTCTGTCAAATAAATAAATAAAATCTTTTTTTAAAAGTGTCAACATAAAAAAAAACTATTTTATCAGTGACTTGACAAGCAGTTGTTTACTGGTTAAGATGTTTCTAATCCTCAATTGTAATTCATGTTTAGTATAATTAAATCAGTGATCGCTTTATACTCTGTATGGTAAAAATATTATTTCATTAAAAATATGTCACTTGACATTTCAAGCAGTTCTTCACTTTGTAGAAGTAAATTCAAAACTTCTGACTTCCACTCTTTTTAATAGGGCCAGGGTCAGCTTCATGAGCTTGCAACCTGGGCAACAGCACGAGACCCGGTGCTTAGAAGGGCCCTGCACTTGGTTTAGTGCTCTGCTATTGCTATCTTGAAATTCCTAATGATTTTGGAACAAGGAGGTCTCTTGTTTTCTTTTTGTATATGACCCCTCACAAATTCTGTAGCCAGTCCCAGATAGGGTCAACATGATATTAATATATAACCCATTGGGGACAAGATCTCACTTGAAATTGGTTAATGATAATATTTTCTGGAGTTATATCATTTGTTCTTTACTCATCAAGCTGTTCTGTGTTCTGCTGAGTTCACTCTGAGTTCATGATACTCACCAAGATGAGGCCCTCTTCCTCCAGTGGTAACTCTAGGAATCTGTTGGTGAAGCCCTTGAAACTTGCTATGCCTTTAGTTCCTCTTTCTTGAACAGGTTCTACTGGTTTACTTTCCACAGTGTATAGTGTTTGCTCATGTTCTGCTTGTTAATATCCAAGCTGCAGTTACCACAGATCTCAGTGGTAGTGAGTCCTCTGCCCACAAGCCCTTTCTCCTCTTTTCTTGCTCTGGGTCAGGGTTATCTACACTTTACCCTCACCTTGTCTCATCTTCTGGAAGGACAAACACCACACTGGGTTGTTGAACTCCAGGCTGCTGAGTTAGTACTGACCCCCTTGCTGATGGGTTTGTTATCATAAGCTCTTCTTCTTGCTCTGAATCTCGTTTGTCCACATTTTCCCCAACACACCTCACTTCCTGAAATGACAAGGACCATGCTATGGCCACAGAACATTTTCTAGCAGGCTGCAAATTTTTATGGGTGTAACTTCCGAGTATTTTATGCTTAAAAAAATCTCATAGTCCTGTCATTTACCCCAATTGTTATGTGCTTTTAAAAAAATAGCCTGGAACTACAAGTAGAATTTTTTAAATTCTAGTAGTGGATCTCTGCCCTGAAAAAAAAAAAAAAGCCCTTTCAAGAGATAAAGAAGAAATCATCTGTCTGTATTTTCTTACATTTCTCTTTCTTCCTAATTTTAAGAAGATTTCATCAATAATACTAGGAACTCTTTCTGTTCTTGTACTTCTCTATATCCCTCTGGAGCAGAGGGAGTTAGAATCTCTTTTTTTATAGACCCAGTGCTGGGCTAAGGTGATGCCGATAGTGGTGACCGTCTGGAATAGTGGATTGTGCAGCCATTCCAAGATGCGTGTCCAAAAAAGGCACACCCAGTCATCCACATAGAGTATGTTACCTGCCTGCATTTGTGCAACTAATTGTATCCCCATACCCAAATAAGAAGGTGTAGAATTATGCCATATTATCCTTGGACAAAATCAAGTTGCAATTTTTATAAAGGAAAAATTTAAGTCTCTTGGTTTTAAATGAAACTATAAAAAAACAAAAATATTTTTCATCTATTACTTGCTATTCTATGCCATATAATTATGTAATTTATATTTTATGTGTACTTAATTCATATTTTGACACATAGTTTATTCTCAATAAATATTTGTTAAATGAACTAAGGTTTTTTTTTTTTTGAAGTATTTTTGAATGGATAAAGTCATTCACCTATACAGCTGGTTGGGATTGAGGCAGGTAGGTATTGTGAACTCATTTGTGTGGTCAATTGTTATGTTAGTGTAGTAGAGTTTATTTCACTTTTCATTATAATATTATTATAACATTTCTTTTAATGAGAGAAATGATGCTAGCTCTCGTTCCCTTATTCATGTTTCAGCAATCTCCTCTTGATTTTCATGCATTCCTAGGTGAAGATGAAGACCTGTTAAATTGTATTAATCTATTGCTACATTAAAAATCACCCCAAAACTCTATGTCCTAGAACATTCATTATCTCACAATTTCTGTGGGTCAGGAATTTAGAAGCAGGTAAGTGGATGTTCTGGGTCATGGTCTCTTGAGGTTAGTCCAGATATTGGCCAGGTTTGTAGTTATATAGTCATCTGAAGGCTTCACTGGGGCTGGAGGATTTACGTCTGTGGTGCCTCACGCATGTGCCTGGCAAGTTGGTGCTGACTATTGGCGGGAGGCCCAGGGTCCTCTCCAAATAAGTCTTTCCGTGGGCTGCTTGAATGTCCTCTCAACATGGAGCCTGGCTTCCCCTAGAGTGAGAGTTTAATAGAGACCAAGACTGAAGCCACAGTATTTTTTAATGACCTAGCCTCAAAAGTCACACACCCATCTTTTCTGCAGTATCCTATTGGTTATAGAGGTCAGCTCTGTTCAACCAATATCCTATTGGTTAAACAGGTCAGCTACAAAAAAGCTTGAATACCCAAAGGCAAGACTTGCTGAGAGCCCTCTTATAACCTCTCATTTGAGGTAATATTAAATCCTGTACATCCATCGTTGTCCAGCCAACTTGCCCCTGAGGTCCCTGCCCATATCATCTCAGTTCTCCTTGAGCTATTCCTCCTTTGTACTTGTGAAGGACTATTAACAGGCCCCCTCATGTGGGTCCTGGGTCATACAGCATCTTGTACTCTTTCACTCTGAGAATGATAACCACTTTGAAGTTCTTTTGTAGCCTCCATTACACCAAATGTAGGGGTGAAAGTATAGGTGGTATCTAGAATTTCTTGTTGAATATTAAAATATTGATATCTGTTTCAAAATACTGATTTTTGAGTTTCAGAATTCCAAACTTGCCCAGGAATTTTTCTTTTTATCTTACAAGGATAAAAGTCTTCACAATTATAAAAATTATCTCAGTTATTTGTAACTTTAAAATCCCATTAGGACCTGCATTCCATGATTCCTTAAACTAGTGAAGCCTAACATTTAATTTAATGATGAACAAAACCAAGTTAATTTCCATTCACAAATGACAAGTCAACAGTTGGCAACAATTTCAACATCTGCTTTTAATTCACTTAAAAGTGTTAAGCAAACAGTGATTTTTAAAAAGACCTGGAAACTATAGTATTTCTTCATTATCCTTCTGGTAGTTGTCTTTGCTAAACAAAGTTGATTCTTAATAGGTTACGTAGATCGACCCAAAGTAAACATTTTGGTGGGGATTGACCCATTCCTGAGTCTGGGATTGTTATGTTTTAATGTGGGAGCCTGTTTCACCCTTTCCTCATTCCAGGTTTGTTCTCAAATATTCCAGACAAAGGGCTCTTATTAGGGTTGAGTCACTGCTGGTTGGAAATAGGGATAGTAAACAATTTGTTAGCTGGAACTAGCCTAAATTTTAAAAACTTACTACTTTTGGTGAGTTCACACACACAATCTATAAACAGTATTCTTAGACAATGGCTGTGCTATTTTTTATGTCTGATCTGTCTCCATTCACCTCATACCCTTTTTAGGTGTATGTCTTGCCAAATAAAATAGTTAGCAAAGAACCATCTAAGGTAATTGAATGTAGTTACATGATAAATGCTTTTAACAATATGTGTAAGAAATACAGGTATGTTACATTTTCTATGACCGTGTTATTTCCAGGCTGGTTTCTCCAGTACCCATGCTGAGTTGCACATATTATCACTGTCATTTCTACATGCCAAATTCATTTAAGAAGAATACAAAGTTGGGATGCCTGGGTGGCTCAATCAGTTCAGTGTCTGCCTTCGGCTCAGGTCATGATCCCAGGGTCCTGGGATTGAGCCCCACTTTGGGCTCCCTGCTCAGCGGGAGCCTGCTTCTCCCTCTCCTTCCCACTTGTGCTCTCTCTCGCTATCTCCATCACTATCTCTCTCTCAAATAAATAAAATCTTAAAAAAAAGAATAATACAAAATTAAATAAAAAGAATTCTTAGGATATAATGAATATGAAAGTGACCACAGATACAAAAGCATTTTTTAAATTTAGATTAAAAAATTTCTTCTGTATAATTTTTCTCACACTTTTATTCTGTACGATATCAACTACATCTCTGTTGTTAATTCCTACGTATAACCTGATAACTCCCATATCTGTATTTTTAGCCCTAGCCTTTCTTTTGTACTTTCGATCTGTAAATCTAGCCATCTACTGGAAGCTTACACGTGAATGACCCACAAACACTCCAAACTCAACATTTCTAAAACCAACTCATCATGTCTACCTGCTTCCCAGTCCTCATCATTTCTGTTTTATCATATTTCCAGTCATCTAAGCCAGAAACTTGAAAATTATTCTAGCTTCTTTCCTTCTTCCTTTCCATAGGTCATCAGGGTCTATGGATTTTTTTCTTCCCTAAACATAGTTCGGTCGGGTCCTCCTTCTTCACCCCTGCAGCTTTTCTCTTGCTTTTGTTCCTTGTTATGTTTTATATGAAGGGATTCTTTAATTAGTCTCTACCTTCTTCCACTTTTCCCCAAACAGTCAAAAGCCTCTACACCAGGAGTTCAGACTGGATTTACTTAGCAGCTTTTATTTTGTTGTTATTTTTAATTTTAATTATAATTTTTTAAAGATTTTATTGTTAAGTAATCTCCAAACTCAGTGTGGGGATGAACTCACAACCCTGAGATCCAGGGTCCCATGCTCTACGGACTGAGCCAGCCAAGTGCCCCTGTTGTTATCTTTAATCACTTGAATGTCTTTATACACTTTTCGGTTCCCCCATTGCTCCCCCATCACTTTAGACCATACCCCAATTTACACATTTGTTTTTGTTTTTTCAATTTACACATTTGTTAATTGCTTGGTCCTCACAGGTATTTGAATTTGTGCCTCTTGCTGCATATTTTCTAAAATGGGAATCTACCTCAAATCCTTTAGTTGCTCTGCATTCTCTACAAAAAATGTTCAAATTCTTTATCAGTGATACAATCCTGTCGTAATCGCAAATACTTTACTTTCTTCCCTTATAACATGTACCTCAGCGACTCCATAAGGCCTCAGATATACCCTGGTGCTCTGTGACTTTATGTCTGTTAAAAGCTTATTTCCTCTTGTCACTTTCTACTAACTTCTCTTAACTGGTTACTCCTAGCCTTAGCACTTGAGCGGCATTTTCTCTGCAACTTTCTCTCAAGCAAAATTATTCGTTTCTGCCTTTTGCTACCACTTCCCCGTAAATACACCTCAATCACTGCATTTATCACACTTTAATTATGTGTTTATATATTTGTTTTCTCCAGTAGCGATGAGATTCCTGCAAACAGCTTAATATGTTTACATTTCCAGTGCCTGGCATAATACTGGATATATCGCTGTAATTTGCTGTATGATTAAGTGAATGAATGTAGAATATATATACATATAAAATTATTACTGCAAACACTTATAGGGCATTTACACTGTGCCAAGTATTGTTCTTTTTTTATTATAATAACATTTTTTATTATATTATGTTAGTCACCATACAGTACATCCCTGGTTTTTGATGTAAAGTTCGATGATTCATTAGTTGCGTATAACATCCAGTGCACCATGCAATACGTGCCCTCCTTACTACCCATCACCAGTCTATCCCATTCCCCCACCCCCCTCCCCTCTGAAACCCTCAGTTTGTTTCCCAGAGTCCACAGTCTCTCATGGTTCATTTCCCCTTCTGTTTAACCCCCCTTTCTTTATCCCTTTCTTCCTGTACCGATCTTCCTAGTTCTTATGTTCCATAGATGAGAGAAACCATATGATAATTGTCTTTCTATCCTTGACTTATTTCACTTAGCATTATCTCCTCCAGTCCCATCCATGTTGCAGCAAATGTTGAGAAATCGTTCTTTTTGATAGCTGAGTAATATTCCATTGTATATATGGACCAGATCTTCTTAATCCAGTCATCTGTTGAAGGGCATCTTGGCTCCTTCCATGATTTAGCTATTGTGGACAATGCTGCTATGAACATTGGGGTG
The DNA here is from genome assembly GCF_024610735.1 of Ursus americanus. Lineage (NCBI taxonomy): Eukaryota > Metazoa > Chordata > Mammalia > Carnivora > Ursidae > Ursus > Ursus americanus. Next base: position 54,205,819 of record NC_142130.1, read on the forward strand.
CATATGGCCCTTCTCTTCACTACGTCTGTATCTTTGGGGTAAATACCCAGTAGTGAAATGGCTGGATCATAGGGTAGCTCAATTTTTAACTTTTAAGGGACCTCCACACTGTTTTCCAGAGTGGCTGTACCAACTTGCATTCCCGCCAACAATGTAGGATGGATCCCCTTTCTCCCATCCTCTCCAACAATTGCTGTTTCTTGCCTTGTCAATTTTTGCCATTCTAACTGGCATAAGGTGGTATCTTAGTGTGGTTTTGATTTGAATTTCCCTGATGGCTAATGATTTTGAACATTTTTTCATGTGTCTGTTAGCCATTTGTATGTCTTCATTGGAAAAGTGTCAGTTCATATCTTCTGCCCATTTTTTGATTTGATTATTTGTTTGATTTGTTTATTTGTATTGAGTTTGAGAAGTTCTTTGTAGATCTTGAATACAAGTCTTTTATCTGTAGTGTCATTTACATATATATTCTCCTATTCCGTGGGCTGCCTCTTAGTTTTTTTGACTGTTTCCTTGGCTGTGCAGAAGCTTTTTATCTTGATGAAGTCCCACAAGTTCATTTTATCTTTTGTTTCTCTTGCCTTTGGAGATGTGTCATGAAAAAAGTTGCTGTGGCCGATGTCGTAGAGGTTGCTGCCTATGTTCTCCTCTAGGATTTTGATGGATTCCTGTCTCACATTGAGGTCTTTCATCCATTTGGAGTTTATCTTTGTGTATGGTGTGAGAGAGTGGTCAAGTTTCATTCTTTTGCATGTAGCTGTCCAATTTTCCCAGCACCATTTATTGAAGAGACTGTCTTTTTTCCACTGGATGTTTTTTCCTGCTTTATCAAAGATTAGTTGCCCAAAGAACCAAGGGTCCATTTCTGGGTTCTCTATTCTGTTCTATTGGTCTATGTGTCTGTTTTTGTGCCGGTACCATACTTTCTTTGTGATCACAGCTTTATAGTACAGCTCAAAATCGGGAATTGTGATGCCCCCAGCTTTGTTTTTCCTTTTCAACAATTCCTTGGCTATTCGTGGCCTTTTCTGGTTCCATACAAATTGAAGGACTATTTGTTCCAGTTCTTTGAAAAATGTCATTGGTATTTTGATCAGGATGGCATTGAAAGTGTAGATTGCTCTGGGTAGCATGGACATTTTAACTATGTTAATTCTTCCAATCCATGAGCATGGAATATTTTTCCATCTTTTTGTGTCTTCCTCAATGTCTTTCAAGAGTGATTTATAGTTTCTAGAATATAGGTCCTTTACGTCTCTGGTTAAGTTAATTCCAAGGCAACGTATGGTTTTTGGTGCTATTGTAAATGGGATGGATTCCCTAATTTCTCTTTCTTCAGTCTCATTGTTCGTGTATAGATATGCAACTGATTTCTGAGCACTGATATGGTATTCCGCCACATTACTGAATTGCTCTATAACTTCTAGTAGTTTGGGGGTGGATTCTTTTGGGTTTTCCATATACAGTATCATGTCATCTGTGAAGACAGACAGTTTGACTTCTTCTTTGCTGATTTGGATACCTTTTATCCCTTTTTGTTGTCTGATTGCTGTTTCAAGGACCTCTGGTACTATGTTGAATAATAATGGCGAGAGTGGGCATCCTTGTCATGTTCCTGATCTTAAGGGAAAGGCTTCCAGCTTTTCCCATTGAGAATGATATTTGCTGTAGGCTTTTCATAGATGGTTTTTATGAGATTGAAGAATGTACCCTCTATCCCTACACTCTGAAGGGTTTTAATCAGGAAAGGATGCTGTATTTTGTCAAATGCTTTTTCTGCATCTATTTAGAGGATCATATGGTTCTTGACTCTTTTCTTGTTGATATGATCTATCACACTAATAGATTTGTGAATGTTGAACCACCCTTGCATCCCAGGGATGAATCCCACTTGGTTATGATGGATAATCCTTTTAATGTACTATTGGATCCTATTAGCTAGGATCTCGTTGAGAATTTTGGCGTCCATATTCTGAGGGATATCGGTCTGTAATTCTCCTTTTTGATGGGGTGTTTGCCTGGTTTGGGGATCAAGGTAATATTGGCCTCATAGAATGAATTTGGTAGTTTTCCTTCTGTTTCTATTTTTTTAAACAGCTTCAGGAGAATAGGTACTATTTCTTCTTTGAATGTGTGGTAGAATTCCCCGGGGAATCCATCAGGCCCTGGAGTCTTGTTTTTCAGAAGGTTTTTAATCACTGCTTCATTCTCTTCATAATTAATTGGTCTGTTTAAAAAATCAATTTCTTCCTGTTTCAGTCTTGGTAGTTTATAGGTTTCCAGGAAGGCATCCATCTCTTCCAGGTTGTTTAATTTATTGGCATAAAGCTGTTGATAAAAGTTTCTAATGATCCTTCCTATTTCATTGGTGTTGGTTGTGACCTCTCCCTTTTCATTCATAATTTTAATAATTTGGGTCCTTTCTCTATTTTTTGGGTAAGTCTTAACAGTAGCTTATCTATCTTATTTATTCTTTCAAAGAACCAGCTTCTAGTTCTATTGATCTGCTCTACTGTGCTCCTGGTTTCTAATTCATTGATCTCTGCTCTAATCTTGATCAACTGCTTTCTCGTGCGTGGATTAGGCCTGTTCTTCTGTTGCTGTTCTAGCTTCTTGAGGTGAGAATATAAAAACTGCATTTTAGATTTTTCTATTCTTTTGAGTGAGGCTTGGATGGCTATGTATTTTCCCCTTAGGACTGCCTTTGCAGTGTCCCATCGGTTTTGGACCGTTGTGTTTTCATTCTCATTGGCCTCCATAAATTGTTTAAATTGATTTTTGATTTCCTGGTGTATCGAATCATTATTGAGCAGGATGGTTCTTATTTTCCAAGTGTTTGAGTTTCTTCCAAATTTTTCCTTATGGTTGAGTTCCAATTTCAAAGCATTGTGGTCTGAGAATATGCGGGGAATAATTTCATAATACTTTTGGTATCGGTTGAGACCTGTTTTGTGACCCAGAGCATGGTCTATTCTTGAGAATGTTCCATGGGCATTAGAATAGAATGAGTATTCTTTGGTTCTGGGGTGTAGTGTTCTATATATATCTATGAGGTACAACTCATCTAGTATGGCATTCAAAGCTCTTGTTTCTTTGTTGATTTTCTGCTTAGGTGTTCTATCTATTGCTGATAGTGGAGTGTTGAGGTCCCCTACTATTAACATATTTTTATCTATATGTCTCTTTATTCTGGTTAAGAGTTGGCTTGTGTATCTTGCTGCTCCCCTGTGGGGGCATATATATTTATAATTGTCATATCCACTTGTTGGATACATCCTTTAAGAATAATATAGTGCCCTTCTGTATCTCTAACCATAGTCTTTAGTTTAAAATCCAATCTGTCTGATATGAGAATTGCTACCCCAGCTTTCTTTTGAGGTCCATTGACATGAAAGATTGTATTCCATTCCTTTACCTTTAGTCTGGATGTATCTTTAGGTTCAAAATGAGTCTCTTGTAGACAGCAAATGGATGGGTCATGTCTTTTTATCCAATCTGCAACCCTGTGGCATCTTATGGGAGCATTTAGGCCATTCACATTAAGAGTGATTATTGAGAGATATGATTTTAATGATGCCATGTTGCCTGTAAAGTCTTTGTTTCTATAGATTGTGACACTCTGTTCTGTATCACTCTTGGAGCCTTTTTACTTTTATAGAACCCCCCTTAATATCTCCTGTAAGGCTGGTTTCATGGTTACGAAATTGGTCAGTGACTGGCAATCCTGGAAGGTCTTTATCTCTCCATCAATTCTGAATGACAGCCTTGCTGGATAAAGGATCCCTGGCTGCATGTTTTTCTCTGAAAGAGCTTTAAAAATGCCCCCCCAACCCTTTCTCTCATTCCAGGTCTGTGTAGACAGGTCTGACGTAATTCTGACACCTTTGCCTTGGTACGTGAGAAATTTCTTTGCCCTGGCCGCTTTCAATACTGTATCCTTGGATCTAATATTTGCAAATTGCTCTATGATGTGACGTGGCATCAGTTTGTCATGGTTGAGCTTGGGAGGGGTCCTCTCTGCCTCTTGGACACGAAAGCTTGTTTCCTTTGCTAGATTAGGGAAGTTTTCAGCTACAATTTGTTCAAATATCTCTTCTAGACCTCTGTTTTTCTCCACCCCCTTGGGGATGCTGATGATTTTGATATTGGAACATTTCATTGAGTCAATAATCTCCCGTAACCTACATTCCTGTGCATGAATTTTTTTGAGTCCAGATTCTATTTTAGCTTTTTCTTCTACTAACCCATCCTCCAATTCGCCGATACGTTCTTCTGCCTCATTCACCCTGGCTGTCAGAGCCTCTAGTTTTGACTACATTTGATTCATAGTATTTTTAATTTCTGCCAGATTCGCTCTCATTTCCGCCCTTAGAGATTCTATATTCTCGTTAGTATTTTCGTTAATATTTTTTTCAAGTCTACACATCATCTTGACCATTGTTACTCTGAACTCCATTTCTGATAATTTGGTTATATCCATATCCATTAGTTCTGTGGCAGAGGCCACAGACTCATTGTCTTTTCTTTGCTGGGGGGGATTTGTCCTTCTCGTCATTCTGATGAGGAGAGGTTGCGGGGTTGTCCAGAGCCCAAATTATTGACCGGGACCCAGGCCATGTGCCCTTGTTTTATAGGGACCTTAGGGATGTGGGCTTCTTGATTTTTCAGCCTGCCTTCTGGGGGAGGGGCCTGCCACGCCGATACTCAGGCAACCCTGTTTGGGTAGAGTCTCCATGTCCCCTGCAAGGGAGGATGAGGATGGGCACACTGTGAGCCGGTATTTCCAGGCTTTTGTTCTCCAGCGGCTTTCCCTGGTGGTTTGCTGTGCCTCTTCTGAGACTCAGAGCAGCAGTGGCCGAATCCCAGCCTCTGTCTCAGAACAGAGGGATCGTGGACCATTCTCCACTGATGTTCTGGCCACTTTAACTCTGTTTCTGTTGGTGCTGCTCAACCCTGCAGCATCCCAGGATGTGCACCCCACACCCGGTGTCCCAGTTGTCACTTCCAGGGCTGGCGTGTCTCTGTCCTTTGTGTTTCTAACACTGCCAGCCGCCAGCTGCCCCCGCGCGCTCCCGGAGCTCCGTTTCAGTGTGGTTCGCGCACCCTCCGGAGCTCCGGTTTTCGGACTGGTCGCGCGCTCCCGGGCTCACGGTCTCAGTCCGCTCTCTCGTGGGTGCTGGTCCGCGAGTCCCCCCCCCCCCCCCCCGCAGGTGGCAACCGCTTCCCGGCACCCAAACACGGTGGCTCCCTCCCCCTTATGTTTATCTTCCAGGATCTGTGCGTGGATTCATGGCTCCCCACTTCGTACCTCAATACTCAGCGCTGGAGATGTTCATTTGTAGAGATCCAGATGTATCTTCCTGAGTCTCAGGCTTATTCCGTGGATGTTCAGGCTGGTCTGGTACCTATCCAGCTTGACTCAGGGGACCAGCTGAAAAAGGGGACCCCTACTCCTCTGCCATCTTAACTCCTACCCCAAGTATTGTTCTAAGCACTTCCATTAATTAATTCATTTCATCCTCCCAACAACCCTATGAATTAGAATTGAATGAATATGAAATCTGAATTTAAGGTAAATTAAATAGGCAAGTGGTTTTCTATCATCATGATTTAAGAAGCACTTTAGAAGTAGAAATGATTGTCATATTTGTATTAAATGGGAAAATAAGTTAATGAAGACACACAAAAGATGAAGAAGAGGGAGACATTACTTTAAGGTCTTCATTATATATCACAATTAGGTGTGATTGGATGTTTCTGCTTCAGCTTAATGAAATTCTCCCAGAGTGAGGCAAAATCTTATGCCATCATTTTTAGCCTGAAGCAAAGAATTTCTTTCTGCTATAAAAACATTATTATCTTAAAAATCATGGACTTGTACAAAGTATTTTATGATAATTTGTCAGCAGAGGCAAAGCCTATATTCCTATATAAGGTTGATGCTTAAATTTTGCCTAGTCATAGGACACTTTACAGTGCCCAATGAGGCTCTATATAATCTGCAACCCTAACATTCCCTTTATCTGGAAAGCTCTTTCCCCAGATATCTTTGTGGTTCACCTGGATAGATAGTGTTCAGGTAGGCCAAGATATGGAAACACTCTAGGGAGGGAGTGATTTTGATCAAATGCAAAAAAGCACCAGTCATATTGGTGGTTGGAAGAGCAGGCCAGTGATAGGACAGACAGCTCAGTCAGGATTTGGTAGAGAATGAAGAGCCACTGAACGTTCTCAAATAAGAGAAAATCTCAGAGAGGACTCTGAGGAGAGAGTTTCACAAAGGTGAATGTAGACATGAGTTCAGGTTGGACTGAAGGTGGACCGGATTGAAGATAGGTCAGGCAAGAGGCAGTAAGAACCTAAATGGGGATATTAGCCACAGAGCTGGAAGAAAAGTAATGCAAATGAGAAAGTTTATGGGAAAAGAGAGATTATGAGAGACAAGAAAGGGAGGGGGGATGGTGCAGATGATAGATGATGGTCACAGCAGAAACAGAGCTCTCAGGAGGAGGATCTGTTTGAGATAGAGGTTGGTTGGAAATGGGGTACATTGGCAGTTGTAAACTGGGCCATGGCCCAAAAAATTGTATTGAATTTGGTAAAATTCTGATTCTTGTTCTTTCTATAAGATAAGAGGTAGCAGATCAGGAGACAGAGAAGGGCAACGAGCACTCTCATGCCACCATGAGAGGTGAATTCGTGTAACATTTTTGGATGGGAATTTGGAAATACTCATCATCCAAAATATGTATATCCTTTGGAATTTATCTTACAGAGATATTTGAACAATTGAGCAAAAGTATATACAAGGATGCTCACTGATGTGTTGTTTGGCTTGTAATGGCAAAAAATTGGAGTCAACCTAATTGTCCATCATTGAATGGTACATCTATTTGATGAAATAACATGTCACTGCTAAAACAGAATGAGGTAAAGCTATGTATACTGACAAAGTAAGATGTCTATCATAAAAACAAATTGTCGGATGTGCCAACTAGATGTGAGGAATCCTTTTATTATATATATATATATATATATATCAAATTATCACCATGTATACTTTAAATAACTTCTAAATTTTATTTGTGAATTATACCTCAATAATGCTGAAAAAAATTTAATAAAAAATAAAACTCTTAAACATTTCCTCCCAACCACTAGCAATATTCCATTGATGTATGTTCTGGTTCGACATAGCCTGAAAAAGCTGGGTCAAATGGCAAGTCACTTCTACTCCCTGGGAATTGTGTTAAACATTTCATTTTTTAATTTTTATTATTTTTTTAAGATTTTATTTATTTGAGAGAGAGAGAGGAGAGAAAGAGTGAGAGAGAGCACAAGAGTGGGATGAGGGGCAGAGGGAGAAACAGACTCCCTGCTGAGCAGGGAACCCGATGCAGGGCTTGATCCCAGGACCCTGAGACCATGACCTGAGCTGAAGGCAGACCTTTCACTGAGCCACCCAGGCAAAAATTATTGAGCGATAGTAAAGTGATAGTACAAAGCTCCCAAAGGGGGGGGGGTGGACCTGAGAAGGTTACCCTAAACAAATTTGTAGAATTATTAACCATGATAGTTTTTGGTGGGTAGGACTTGGGGGAACGTTCACTTTATGTGTGTATTATGTTTAATAAGAATAAAGGTTTTGAATTTTAGAAAAGCCACTTATAGATTTTCTTAAGGAGGTCAGCAGTTCTTAAGGAGTAACAGTCACTGATACTGAAGGTGAGGTCATAAAAGTAGATCAAAGCAGGGGCGCCTGGGTGGTGCAGTGGGTTAAGCATGCAACTCTTGGTTTCAGCTCAGGTGAAACCTGACCTCAGGGTCATGAGATCGAGCCCGCATTGGGTTCTGCGGTCAGTGTGGAGTCTGCTTGGGTTTCTCTCTCCTTCTCTGCCCCTCCTCCTCACTCTCGTGCGCTCTCTCTCTCTCTCTTTCAAATAAATAAATAAATCTTAAAATAAAAAAAAAGAAAAATAGATCAACGCAAGCAGGAAAAAATGCAATGGACTTAATGCATGAGAGAAAATGGTACCTTATATGAAAACTAATGGGCAAGGCTCTGCCTGGTTTGGCATCTCCAGAACGTTCTAGTCTCTTTCATACCCTCCCCCTCACACTGGTTTCTTCTGTGTTCCTTTAATAAGCCTTCAACATATGGCCTTTGCTCATGCTGTCTCTGCCCTGAAAAATCCCCTCACCCTTACACACACTCAGATCCCAACATACATGCAACCTACTCTTACTTCGCATCTCAGTTCAAATGTCACTGCTCAGAGAAGTAATAGGGCAGCGTTTTGGAATGTGGCAGGCCCTGGCCCTTTAATTCTATGTGTCATTAGATACACTATATGTGATTTGAAAAGGAGAATTAAGAAATTAAAAATGGGACAAGGGAAGGAAAGCAGAGGGTGAGATATATTTCAATAATATTCATGTTTTGAAACATTTCTTCCTGCTCTATATTGGCTTGTCTACCTGCTTCTCTTACTGTTAAGTTTACTTGTGGTTCTTCGCATATGTTTCCTATGCAGGGAGGTAAGAGAATCCAGACGTGAGTAGACAGTGAACACCTTCGGTATTATTATATCATTTCCTTTGGACAAGTGCCTTTCTATAGTCCTTTACTGAGCCTTTAGTATATACCCAGTTCTGTTCGAGACCCTGGGTGGAATGAGCTTATCTAACTCCCACCGTTCCTACTTTTAGCTTCTATTCTCTTATTTAGCGCAAGCTCAGCCAATCCCCGTGATTTTCAATCTTCTGAACATTGGAATAACCCAGGTAGTTTAACAAAAACCACACACAACAATGTGGGAACTTCACCCCCAGGATTCTGACTCTGCTGGTCTAGGGTCATACCCAAGAACAGTGGTACCCTAAAAGTCCCTTGGGTGATGCTAATGTGCAGGCAGCAGTAAGAACCACCCGCCGAGGGCCGCCTGGGTGGCTCAGTCGTTAAGCATCTGCCTTCAGCTCAGGTCATGATCCCAAAGTCCTGGGATCGAGCCCCGCATCAGGCTCCCTGCTCAGCGGGGAATCTGCTTCTTCCTCTTCCACTCCCCCTGCTTGTGTTCCCTTTCACACTGTGTCTCTCTCTGTCCAATAAATGAATAAAATCTTAAAAAAAAAAAAAAAAGAACCACTGGCCTAGATTACTCTTGAAACAGCTCTACTTGGAGAACTGGAAAACACCTGACTTCTGGAGATCAATGCCTGAATGGGTCCAATGGCACTGGTCTCAGATGGTGTCACCTCCTTCATTTGAAAAGCTGGAGGCTGAAGGCAGAAAGCCTAAAAGGCGATAGCGGAGGCATCTTCCCTGGATTAAGGCTGATGACTTTAGGCCAGAGCACTTGCTTGTAGGAAATAATTTAATTACTTGACACCTGGATTAAGGTCAGTTGGTTATGGAGGAGTGGAGCTGATGAAATGCCTATGCTAATTTTCAGATTCTGCTCTCTGTCACTCATGTGTCTCAGACTTTAAGAACAAGGAAATATTATTTTAGGAGTTTAATGTACGGGGCACCTGAGGCCCTGGAAGATTATGCTTTATTCTTTGGCACAGTCCAGCTACCAGAACTCCTGACTCCCAAACTCCAGAGGTTACCACCAGTTGAAACTGTAAAACAAGACAACCAAATCCCAGGCCTGGCTCAGCCTCTAATCGGATGGATGCAGCCTGCTGAAATCACCTCTGTGCTCAGGACTTTGCTTTCCTCAGATCAGGTAAATTGAAGGTCTATCTAAGAGATCCATCTAAGCCCATTTCAGCTTTAACAAGTGACACTAGGTGGCACTCATGTAACTTCAATGGGGACCGGCTGGTGCAACTTGGCTGCCAGGCTCCCTTAAAAGACCCAGAGACTTGCGAGGTGCAACCTGGGAAGTGATGCAGTTTGAGGAAGACCGCTTGGGCCTTCTTTCGTGGAGAAGAGCTTTTGATTCGGTGTGTGCCTGTCATATTTTACCAGCTTCTTTCCCTAACTCTGTACTTCTGATTTCATATTCTTTTTTTTTAATCATCTCAAATTTTGAAATGTTGTATAGAAAACTACTTCTGTGACTTAGCTACGTTCGTCACATTGTCCAGACGCACAGGCTGGTGTGACATAAAAGCCAGTGGTATCACCTTAGCAAGTACCTCGTTCTCCCAGTCACGTGCCACCGCACAAGTCACTTCTAGGACAGAGATCCTCTATCCCAACACTGAACTTCAAGCAAATGGGAATCTTACCTGCGATGAGTCACCACTGGACAGGGTCACCTAGACATGGTTCTTGTTCAAAACCTTGCCCCCCACAGCTGATTTGTCCTGGTGTTTCCAGGAGGTTCGTTCCAGTCCAGGTCCACTTCAAGAATCCAGTCTGGTTCGACTTGGCTTCAGAGCTTGACCTCAAAGGTGGGGGAGTCAGGAGCCTCCATGATCAGGATACTATCTAAAAGGTGAAACTTTCTTCATTGGCAAAGGCCATCCAAGTCACCTTTCAGATGCTTTCCCTTCAATCAAGGACCACAGTGGTAGCATCCAAGGATTTAACACAAAAAATAAACATAGAGGAACTGAGTTTGGGGTCTAATTCTGCGAGATCTGAAATTTAAGAAGTTACATATTGTTAATTCATTTGTGAATAAGAGGCGGATTTCAGTGACTTCATCACCTGTCAATATAAAGGATCTTGGAATTGTATGAACTTTCTGGGTTGAAGTATAGTCACGACCTCCAGGGTGTCATGTGTTGTTAAGGTTAGGGTAAGGGAATGAATGTACATATGTGAACAGACTGGTAGAAGACAAAAAAGGTCTAAAGCCAAAATACAGCAGTGGCATTATGGGTGACCTTTATTTCCAGCTGTATACTATATTTCTCAAATTTCATTTTAATGATCATGAATTTGTTTTGTGTTTTATTATTTCAAAATTCAAAAGAAAGAAGAAAAAAATAAATGATCAGATTTCAACAAAGGAACGGTTATTTGTAAATTACTTTGTTTATAGTTAAATAGCTAGTGTGAGTTCAAAAGGGTATTGTACTACTTCCTTTGGACATGGAAATTACCAGACTCTGGTCTGATGCACTGATGGCAAAGGAACCCCTGAAAGACTCTTAAGAAGATCCTCATAAATATACAGAAAAGCAACCCTTAAAATGAGAGTAGGATAGAAATAAATTTTTTAAATAATTTTTAATTCTCCTCTTCTTTAGTCAAAATGTACTACTATAAGTATGGGATTGTTTTTCCCTACAATGATGTTTTACATTTCAACCTCATGCTAATTCTACAAAGTTTGGCAGAGACTCAGTTGGGGCTTCCTTTAGCATTTTTTATTGCCACTCATTATTCTTAATATCTCCAAGGTAAAGAGCACTAGCCTTGGAAAAGATTCGGAGGAAATTTTGGCACACTTTGGCACACCCTAACAGTGTAAACACAAGTTATTTCAGCGTTCTGGGTTTCCGTTTTTCCATTTGTAAGTAAGAGCGTGGGTGCTCTTACTACCTCTACCACCTTGGTCACTATGAGGATAAAATAAGAATATATGTGACAAGACTTAAAAGTTTATAGATGGGTTCTTTTGGCAACAGATGGTAAGATGGAGTTAAGGGTACAAAAGGTTTTCTTGGGGAGTAACACCTGTAAAACGAAAGGGGAGTAAGCAGGATTCGGGTCAGACTGCAATGCTTCCTCTGCTATTCCAAGGGAGCAGCAGAGTGATGGTGGGCAGTTCAAGGAGTGTGTGTTGGATGGGAATGGCTAGTTCCTTGTACCACTGCCTTGATCAGTCATTGTTTGGGGGCCACCCAATGGAAGAGTATGAACTCAGGTCCAACGCAGAGCTGATCCTGAAGGAGCTAACAGCCTCCTGCACTTCTTGAAGCTCAGTACCAGATTCTTTCTTGAAAAGGAAGACCTGAATAGCGTATCTGATGTCTGTCACAACTGGCCCCTAATATGACTCTACCTGGGACCACCACTTGAGACAGAGAACGGGTTACACCTTGAGGTTACGAGTTCCATTTCTCTGACCACAAAGTTCTGTCCTTTGGTCCTGTCCGCTTTCTCTCTGGGCGCCGAGCATGCTCCTCTCAGCCTCCCTTACCTCTACTCCTCTATCCCCTCCTGTCTTGATAGTAGCCTCTTCCCGATCTCTCTTGTCTCAGTAGCAAAATTCATCAGCTTGGACTCAAGATCTGGCATTTTAATGTTGCCTTCCCCAATGCTTGTCCGATTGATTTCTAATTTTGAGTCACCCCACAGTCTACTTTCCTCCAAAGCCTGAGTGATAAGTCTTATTGGAGAAATGCTTGTAAATCTCCTGAATGGTAAACTACACTTCCATGACAGCCAATTTAATCAAGGCATTTACTGAAGCAATACTTTTATCCAATTCTTATTGTCTCCCTTTGCACTTACCTAACTTGTAGGAGATAACTGACATTTATCCAATGCTTCCTTGTGCCAGAGATATCTATGTAGTTGAAACACTGGCTTCCACTCTTCTCCCTCCAAGTTTTATATGGCTCGGTGATACTACCCTGACTCTTGTTCAATACCCAGAACAGTGCCATAAACTTATTTGGCACTAAAAAATTGTCAAATGAATAAGTAATTGAATGAGTAAAAACTAAACTTGTTATATGCCTATCGCATGCTAGGGCCAGTATCAGATATTTTATGTATGTCGTCTCATTTAATCCTCACAGCATTCCCATTTTGTAGGTTTTAATAGTCTTGTTTTGTAGATTTATCTGTTGCCTATTTCTTGCCACTAAATATAAGTCCTTGAGGGCAAATATCATGTCTGATTAATTTCTGTAGCTTTGTAGTTTCACTTCCCAAGCAATGCCTGATACATAGATGATGCTCAGTACAGGTTAGATAAGGGATGAGATAAGTGACAGAACCAACAAGTGAAAGGTCAGTGTCAAGGCTCAAACCCAAGTCTGTTCAACTCTAAGCCTGTACACTTTGTGGCTACGTCATGTGGCTCTGTCTGTATTAAGTGTTGTCAACTGCTCAAGGCCTCACAACAATTGTAAGAATAAAATTTGAATTAGAAGAAAATGATCCTCCACACCATACTTCAATCAAAACCACGAACAGTAACTATCGTTGTCACTTGCTTTATTTACTTCTAAAGAATGTAGCTAATATTATAGGAGGATAATTGGCTAGTTCATGAATTTTCTGCTTCCTCTTCAAACATCTCTTATAATTGTCTTCTTACCTTAAAGTGAGGTCATCTGTGGTTCAACAAAAGGTATTGTGTTTGAGCATCATTTGGGTGTCAGCTGAATTCCATAAGCCTTCTATTTCTTACCATGAGAAAGATATTTGCATATGCTAAAAGTGGAGACAAAATTATAAAGCATGAGTTAAACAAATGACATTTAGCAGAAAATGATAATTAAGCTCTTAATTTTCCTTTCTGCTAGAATTGGCTTTTAGTCAACGAATAGCATTTCATAGTAGTGTACACTATATGGCAAGCCCCAGAAAGAAGCTTCTGGACAGCTTTGTAGTTCCCACTTGTATGCAAATCTTTAAACCGTATATTGAAATTGAACGACAGAGTTGAGATTCTAGATTTCCATTCCCACAACTACTTATAACGGAACCAAACAACTGTGAATGCATTTTAGAGATTAATGAGACCTTCATTCACAAGACATTTTATGAACGTTTCAGTGTAAATGCCAACTATTTTTAAATCTTGTGATTCCATAATGAAAATGTTTTCCTAAACAATTTGGACTGCTTTGTAATAATTCTAATGGTTTCCTTATTTAAGTACCTTTCAAAAATAGCCACAACATGTCTTTTAGAAATAGATGAGTAAAAAAAAAAAAAAAGATGGGTATTAACCAAAGAAAAGCATATATTGAAAGTTTCTGCTAAAGCAATGAAACCAAAATAATCTGTAAAGTGAGGCAGTCGAACTAAATGATCTCTAAGGCTGCTTTCAGTCATAGGGGACAAAAAACCTATGGCTCTAACTCTGAAAAAGCTTAGCCAATGCTAAAACCTGAATACAATTCACATGTCTTGTTTTTCATGTCTTACATGATAAATTCTTGCTCATTAATATAACTCATATCTGGAGGGAAGTTAGCAACCTATGTGACTTTATCCACTTGTTTTTATTAACTTATCATTTCATCTACATGTTTAATAAAATGGTCATAATGTAACAAGAACTTCTAGTTAAAGGGAGAGGCATTTTCAGAAATGCATTTTCCTTATGTTTTTTTTTTGCAAAAGTGGTGACAGAATTTCAAAACCCAGTTTTATATTCCACAGTTATAATTTTATGCTGTATTTATATGAAAAAAAAGCTGCTATTGAAGCACCCTCCCAATCATAATAATATCTTACATTCCTATGATGCTTTACAGTTTAACACACTTATTTTTTCGGTTTTTAAATTTCCTATCACATTCACCCCATTGCCTCCTCAAAACCTTCTCATCACTTCTTGAGCACCTTGTCTCCTGGTCCCCTCGTCCTCCATCTTTGATCACCTCAGTGGCCCTGAGGAGAGAGTTTGGCAGATAGTCTCATTCAGAGATGAGCAAAGCGAAACTCAGGGAAATGAAGTAACCAGCTGGTGGGTGATGAGGCCTCAGATTACAATTATATTATGTCTGTAAAGTTAATTTGAATAAAGTTTTTGAATGAAAAGGAATCATTTTGGTAACTGAAAATGGATATATGGCCTGGCACATAGCTAAACAAGTATTTGTTGAACTAATAAATGGACTTTAAATTTTTAATAGGACCGCATTTTTTAGAAGCGATTTCTTTGGTACAATTCTTTTGCAAAAAAATAAGGCAACATATAGCGAGAACTATAGGAATGTCTGTTAGATACTCTTTGATCCAGGAATTACACTTCAAATACCTTTTCATAAAGAAAAAAGTCCTATAGAAGTAAGATCCTTGAACATGTTCTCAAGGTTATCAATACCAAACAAAATACTGAACCTGAAAGCCCAGAATTTAGTATCTGTGAAAGGTATTATTTATGGCTGCCAGGCTGATTGCTCCCCTAATCACTTCCTTTATCTCTCCTAAACCTAATGGTAGGCACATGACCCAAGGCAACCAATCAGATTACCCATCACAGCCCACAGTGATTGGTTTAGGGATGAGCCAGTAAAAGTCCTTTCCTATGACTTTTCCTTTAGAATGAGTCAGGCAGGTCTCTTCTTGCCTCTATGGTCAAGGACCAGACAAATAAAACCCTAGCATCGTCAGCCACATAGAGAAAGCCCAGCTAAGACCAACTAAGGCCAATACACGAGCAGAGGCAAGAGATGAAGAGACAGAGCTGGCACATTCCTGAAAACATTGTTTGAGCCCTGGCTCCAGTCACACCTAACATCTCTCCCACCCATGCCCACACCAGTTACTCAAGCCATTAAGTCTCTGTTTTTTTAAGCTAGCTCAAGTTGGGTTTCTGATATAATTAAGAGCCCTGATTACTACATGCACAGAAAGGAATGCTATGTAGCCTTAAAATAGCAATTATGGGGGCATCTTGGTGGCTCAGCCAGTTAAGCATCTGACTCCTGATTTCCGCTCAGGTCATAATCTCAGGATTGTGAGATTGAGCCTCCACAGGACTCCATACTAGACATGGAGCCTGCTTGAGATTCTCCCTCTCCCTCTCCCTCTTCCTTTCCCCCTCCCCACCTCTAAAAAATAATAAAAAATAAAATAAAATAGCAATTATGCAGAAACATTGGAAAATGTTTACCACAAAATGTTAAGTGGTAGCGACAAGAGAAAAAATAGTAGGTGTGTATGTATAAGTGTATAAGGAAAAAAGTGGATGTATTTAACAGTGCTTACTTCTGAGTGGGAGTGGAGAGGTACACTTTTCCTTTTCCTTTATATACTTCTATTACTTGAAAATATTTCAGGGAGCATGTATAATCTTGGCATTGTCATTTAAAAAGAAATATTACCCAAAAAATACATACCTTAGGATTACTGTAATATAAATACAATACACTTAGTCGCCTGGAAGATAATATGAAAGTAGTTATTGTGCTAAATGTTGTGATTTTAGTTGTTTAAAATTTTTCAAAAATAACTTGAGATGATTATAATTATTGGCTTTTCAGCAAGAAAAAATATTTTATTTTATTATTTTTTTAATAATAAATAAGTAAATATTTATTTATTTATTTTTACTCCTTTTAAGTTTTTATTTTCATTCCAGCTGTTAACATAGTGTTATATTAGTCCCCTTTAATTAATTAATTAAAATTCAATTAGCCAACATATAGATAGATCATCATTAGTTTCAGATGTAGAGTTCAGTAATTCATCAGTTGCATATAATACCCAGTGCTCATCCCATCACGTGCTCTCCTTAATGCCCATCATCCAATTACCCCATTCCCCACCCACCTCCCCTCCAGAAACCCTCAGTTTGTCTCCTATAGTTAAGAGTCTCTCATGGTTTTTCTCCCTCTCTGATTGCTTCCCATTCAGTTTTCCCCTCCCTTCCCCTAGGATTCTCTGCACTGTTTCTTATATTCCACATATGAGTGAAACCACATGAAAATTGTCTTTCTCTGATTGACTTATTTCACTCAGCATAACACCTTCCAGTTCCATCCATGTCAATGTAAATGGTAAGTATCCATCCTTTCTGGTGGCTGAGTAATATTCCATTGTATATATACCACATCTTCTTTATCCATTCATCTGCCGATGGACATCTTGGCTCTATCCATAGTTCTTTCCATAGTTTGGCTATTGTGGACATTGCTGCTATGAACATTGGTTTATAGTTTGGATCCTTTGGATAACTACATTTGTATTCTTGGGGCCGGGTCATAGGGTAGCTCTATTTTTAACTTCTTGAGGAACCTCCATAGTATTTCCCAGAGTGGCTGTACCAGCTTGCATTCCCACCAACAGCGTAGGAGGGTTCCCCTTTTTCCTCATCCTTGCCAACATTTGTTGTTTCCTGTCCTGTTAATTTTAACCATTCTGACTGGTGTGAGGTGGTATCTCATGGTGTTTTGATTTGTATTTCCCAAAGTGATGTGGATCATTTCTTCATGTGTCTGTTGGCCATTTGTATGTCTTCTTTGGAGAAATGTCTGTTCGTGTCTTCTGCCCATTACTTGATTGGATTATTTGTTCTTTGGGTGTTGAGTTTGATAAATTCTTTATAGATCTTGGATACACCCTACATATTGGGGTGTATGAGATATGTAGGGTGTATCCAAGATCTATAAAGAATTTATCAAACTCAACATATTGGGGTGTATGAGATGTTGGTATAATTAGTAACTTACTATTATAAAGCACTACTTCCTACGAAGAGGGGAAAAAATCACAGCTAACACAAAGCACAGCATTTCTTCACCTTCAATACAATAAAGCACTGTTTTGGCTCTGGCTAACAAAGTGAAAAGTAACTTAAGTACTTGGAAAATGTCATTTGTTTTCTCTTTACCTCATTTATTTTTTCGTTTATAAAGTAAAGACATGATAATGCTTGACAACTTCCTAGGATTTGGTGATCAATTGAGATTAAAAACAAAATCTTATTGGAGTCTACTATAGAGAAAAGTGCACGTAGTAAGTGTATATATCTTCGTGAATCTTTACGAACTGGACATGCTCATGTAATAAACATACAAGAGAAGAGGCAGATGTCACCATACCTTAGAAACAGCCTTCATATCCCTTCAAGTCACTGCTCCTCTGCCAAAAGAGTATTCACTATCCTGACCTCTAATACTACAGATTTTGCCTGTGCTTGAACTTTCTACAAAAGGGCTCACACTATGCGCTCCTTTATGCCTGAGTTGTTTCACTCAACAGTATATTAATGAGATTCATCCATATAGTGTGCAGTTATGGATCATTCCTTTTCCTTGCTGTATGGTATTCAGTTTTATGAAAATATTGCAATTTATTTCTATATTTTCTGTTGATGGACATTTGGGTGTGAGGTGGTATCATTTGGGTAGTTTTCACTTCTGGCTTTATGAGTTGGAAAAGAAATCTATTCATTTTTGTTGGGTATACACCTAGAATTGGGATTGCTTGGTCATAGCTTATATGTATGCTTGGTTTTAATAGATTAGCCAAACAATTATTCAAAAATAGTTGATCCAGTTAACAAGTAATTTATGAGACATCTGATTGTGACACATCTTTGCCAACACTTGGTATTTTCTCTTTTGAGGTTTAATTTACATAAAATAATTTCATAAAGCATAAATCTCCTCCAAATGCAAGATGTTTCCCAATTTTATTTTACTAGTCTGCCTTGTTCCAAAGTAATTTAAGGTGACTCGAATGTAACACTGTGAAGATCACTTCATTACTTACAGCTCCTCGCTGGACTGTTACTGCTCTCTGGAGCAGCGTTAATTAAGCTTTGCCTTTGTTAGGCCAAACAAAAGTAAGCTCAATAACCAAACTGTATCAAACTTCCTTAATTTTACTTGAGTGTTTCTCAGGAATGCTAATTATACCCCTTAATTCCACCGACAACAGACTAATTTCTCCCAATTTGGAAAACATGGAGAAGCTAAACTTTGTACCACAGGCCAGGAAAATTTAGCACACAGCAAATACCTGAAATGCAAATTTAATTTCCCATGCAAAGTCAGTAACTCAAACACTAAGAACAGAATTCATCTGATTTCTTTTATGTTCACTGTCTGACTTCTCCCCTTCTCTACACCTGACTTTGTGGGCATTTTGAGTAGTTCTACTAAAGGTGTTTTTGTTTTTATTTTTGTGAGAACAGGAGCAATGTTGGATAGAGGAGAGGAAGGGAAAAGCCTAATCTTAGCAATGGCTGTGGTTACCGGCAGAGGAAGTACAACTGTGGGTCTATTCTGTGATCTGACCAAAATGCTCAAACTCTGGGAACATTGGCGACCAAGTGCCATCTTCCTCCTCAATTTTTGCAGGTGCTGGCCCTAATCTTCCTACTACCTCAGTTTCCCCCTCCACTTGCTTTAAATCAATGAGGTTTTACTCAGTTACTCTCATTTATACAACCCCACTTTTAATGAAGTATTTGTAAAATACCTTCTGTGCGTCTGACACTGAGAGCCCATAGGTAAATAAGAGCCTTTAAATAGTTCACAGCCTAGTGAAGGAGTCAGGTACACATCTGGCTGTAAGTGCTAAAATAGCAATAATGAAGCGAATGTAAACATAAAAGGACCTTACTTTGTTACACAAGTGGATGGAGGTCAAATGAGCAAGACAGTTTATTCTCCCTCCGATTGCACTTTCATTTACAGTGTTACCTCAGTCTTAGGTTACAATTATAGTAATTTATTCAAGTGGAAAGAAAATCACAATGTGGCAAATACAATTGAGCCTTGAACAACGTGGGTTTAAGTGCATGCATCCACTTACAATGCAGATTTTTTTTACAGTATGGTACTCTGAATGTAATTTCTCTTCCTTCTTAACATTTTCTTTTCTCTAGCTTACTTTATTGAAAGAATACAGTATATAATACATATACAAAATATGTGTTAATCGACTATTTTATTGGTAAGGCTTTTAACAAACAGTAGGCTATTAGTAATTACGTTTTCAGGTTGTCAAAAGTTATACGCAGGTTTTTGACTGTGTGGGGTGAGGGAAGTTTGTCTCTCATAATCCTCCACATTGTTCAAGGGTCAAATATATATGAATGTAACATTTGTGATGGAAAATACTCATCTTTCATATTCTTGTTTCTTTGTCTGGGTTTTTGTTTTGGTTTAGGGTTTTTGCGGGGGGAGAACGGGGGGCTAGTGTGTTTTCACAGTTATTCCTGGAAATCACTTGACTCAAAGTTCATGAGCTGTCTTTCACTGGGTCATTTCTAATTGAGGCAGGCTGAGAATCTTCTCCAAACACCTTGTTCATCAGCCTCATTTTGTGTCCATCCCAGTCTTCCCATCTCCATCCCCCTTATTCATAGGCTTGTTACAGATATTTGATAAGAATTTAATGGACATTTTCTCTTTATTACTCCATATGTGCAAAAAAGAAAAAAAAGGATACCAATGATTAAACAATCAGGAGATTGGTACAGTGTACACTAATGGGTTCCAAACCTTAAAGTGCATAGGTATCCTGGAATATTCTAAATGCAGTTTTCCAGGTCTGACTTCAAGAGACTTTGATTCAATAGTCTGGTCCAGGGCCCAGGAATCTGCATTTAACCTACTGATCTGATGGAGATGGCTCTTGGACCTTATTTTGAGAAACCTCACTTTGGTTCCCATTTAACAATGATGCAAATGCTTTCCATGACTGA
The DNA here is from genome assembly GCF_024610735.1 of Ursus americanus. Classification (NCBI taxonomy): domain Eukaryota; kingdom Metazoa; phylum Chordata; class Mammalia; order Carnivora; family Ursidae; genus Ursus; species Ursus americanus. Next base: position 54,226,131 of record NC_142130.1, read on the forward strand.
GAGGATGCCAATCTGTCTGGCCCTGTCTTCATGCAGATAGCTGTTGCTACCCCTTTCATCAGCAGCTCTCTCTCATTTTTAACAGACTTTGTTTTTTAGAGAAATTTTAGACTTACAGAAAAATTAAGCAGAAAGTATAGAAAGTTCCCATAGGCTTCCTAAAAATCCTCTGTGCTCTATCCATTCATCTTACCTTTCTCAAACCCTTGGCAATCACTGATTTTTAAATTTTTATTTTATTTTATTATTATTTTTTTTACCTTCAGCATTTGATATTGTCAGTGTTTGGATTTTAGCCATCGAAGAGGTGTGTAGTGGCATCTCATCATTGTTTTAACTTGCAATTCCCTAATGACGTATCAATATTGAGCATCCTTTCGTATGCTTACTTGCCATCTGTATATGTAATAACTAATATCATCTACTCCCAGTCTGTATAAATATCTCCATTGGGCTGATGTCTCTTAATACCAATCCCAGGTTGCTGTTGGCTTCAGGCTGTCCCCAGGAGACATCTTGTTCCTTATATTCTCTTTATTCCTATACTTCATTAGAACTGAGGGCCCTGGATTTTTCAAACAACATACCAATTCCTCTAGAGGCTTTGACTTGGGCTGCTGACAAAGAAATTTTTATTAAATCCTTGAAAATGATATTATTCAAGAGACACACAAGGGAAGTAAGTGATGAGAAGAGGAGTTACTATTATGAAAGTGGCCCCAGGACATTAGGTTTATCACAAAATCCTTTCCATGAGTCAGTCCATCTTTTCCATTTTAGTTTCAGGAAGGATATTTGACCCCATGGAATTAGGAATCCTTTCCTACTTTTGCCAAACTGCTAACACCAATGAATATTCAAGTGAAACCTTATCCAAATTTGGGGCTCTGCTGACCACAGAGGACCCTCTGCCTGAGTTATTGCTCCTGAAATTTTCACACAGCTGTCTCTGGAGAGAACAGAATGGAGGCCAAGTTTCTTGGATGAGCTGCAGTCAGTTTTCCAAGGATGTGGTTGATCCCAGAAAGTGCACAGCTAATTTATAAGAGCCCAGGAAAAAGGCAGCTGCCTTGAGAATAACATATTGAGGATTCTGGAGATCAAGAATTGACCTCTGTCCATATGGGAAACTTTCACTAGTGTGAACTGAAGAAGCTTGCATGAATCTATAGGCCATCTAAAACCTGACAAGGCTGTTTTATGTTTTAGAACGAGGTCAAAGATGAAAATCTTGAAATACAGACTTTGTCTCTGCATTGGCTGGGAGACTGATGGTATCTGAGCTGCTGGAAGGAGGCTGGGGAGTCAGAAACTCCTTCTTTATGCTGGTGTAGTCCTGATCCTCGGATTTAACTATTATTTTCTGTTTAACAGAGTCCAATAGGTCTATATATTCTAATCCTATAGGAAAATTTTTCCACAGTCTTTGAGTCTCTAGAAGCCAATAAATCACATTAGAAGAGGCCCAGAATATCTGTCTTCCTTCTTCTTAGTGCCTCTGCAAGATCATGCATTGTCTCATAGGACTGGTATGTGACAGATTCTATTTTAGGTCTTCCGATGATTTCTTCAGTCTTTCTTGAGAACCAGAGTTCAAAAGAATCTGTGCAACTGGAAGTCACCCCCAGACCCCTGAATCTCGCAGTCCTAGTTTCAAAGAGGTCAGTGTCTTCCTAAGGGCCATGTGGAGGCTCCAGTGTATTCCCAGGAGAATGCATTCCTTGTATTAAAAGTTATCTACAGAGCATCTTAAGAGTTCTATTCGGTGATGTAGTGACATAAAATGTCTGTGGCTGAAGGACTTTCTGAGTGGTTAAATAATGGGACTGTTTCAGTGAACCCAGTAAACCCTGGTTAATAAAATTCCCTATTGATGTGGCGACTGTTCATTTCCAATGAAACTAGCAAGATAGGAATCTCACACAACAAGCAGCTGTCCTAACTTGTTGCAAGATACTGCAGCTGAAAGCTACAGCCATCATCACTCCATCTCTTTGTGATATTTGGCTTGTTCAAATGCTTAGCACACATGTAAAAGCCACTCAAAACGGGTTTTCAGGATCTGTCATTCTAAATTCCAAGCACGGCACACTGACCCTGAGACTTTGTGATTGTGGTGGTAAAATATATACAACATAAAATTCACCTTTTTAACCATTTTTAAGTGTATAGTTCAGTGCCATTAAGTACATTCATACTGTTGTGCAACTATCTCCACCTTCCATCTCCAGAACTCCCCCCTGCCCCCAGCCCCGGTTACTATTCTACTTTCTATCTCTGAGTTTGATGACTCCAGGTATCTCCTATAAGTGGAATCATACAATATTTGTCCTTTTGTGACTGGATTATTTGAGGTAGCATAATGTCTTCTAGGTTTATCCATATTGTAGCATGTGTTAGAATTACAATAATTATATAATAAGGCTGTTATAATACATATAATTATGTACTACGGTGTATATTATAGTGTACTATAGTGTATTATTATGGTCTCTGTGTGTGTGTGTGTGTGTGTATTATTGCTGGATCATATTGTAATTCTACTTCTATTTTCTTGAAAAATCACCATACCATTTTCCATAGTAGCTGCACCATTTTACATTTCCACCAGCAATGAGTTCTACTTTTTTCACATCCTTGCCAACAGTTATTGTTTTGTTTTTGTTTGTTTGTTCTTGGATAATAGCCATCCTAACGGGTACGAAGTGATCTCTCACTGTGGTTATGATTTGAATTTCCCTGATGACTAGATATCAAGCATCTTTTCCCGTGCTTAGTGGTCATTTGTATATCTTCTTTGGAGATGTCTATTGAAGTGCTTTGCCCATTTTAAATTGGATTTTTTATTGTTGAGATGTAACATTTAAAAATATATTATGGATATTAATCCCTTATCAGATACATAATTTGTGAATATTTTCTCCCATTCTGGGGGTTATCTTTTCAATCTGTTGATAGTCTTTTTATGCAAAAAAGCTCTTAATTTTGGTAAAGTCCAATTTATCTATTTTTTTCTTGCCTGTGCTTTTGGTGTCATATCCAAGAAATCATTGTCAAATCCAATGTCATGAAGTTTTTCTCCAATGTTTTCTTCCAAGAGTTTTATAGTTTTAGCTCTCACACGTAGGTCTTTGATCCATTTTTTAATATAATTTTTGTATGTGGTGGAAGGTGTGTGTGTGTGTGTGTGTGTGTGACAAGATTTCCTACATAAAAGATCTTGTCACTTGTGAACAGGGATAATTTTATTTCTTCCTTTCCAATTTGTATGCCATTTATTTATTTTCTTTTTCTTGCCTAATTGCTCTGGCTAGAACTTCCAGTACTGCATTGAATAGAAGTGAATTTCGTAGTGGACATCCTTATCTTGTCCCTGATCTTAGAGGAAAAGATTTCATTTTTTCACCATTGAGTATGATGTTAGCTGTGGGATTTTCATATATGGCTTTCATTACATTGAGGTAATTTTTATCTATTCCTAGTGTGTTGAGCATTTTATTATGAAAGGTGTTAAATTTTGTCAAATGTTTTTCATGCATCGATTGAGATCATGGACCCTGAGATTTTGTAACCTGGGAAATGGTTCTGATTCTCAGCCCAAAAGATACCGGGAGAGGCCTCAGCAATTAAAATTACAGTTTTATTTCGTAGATTGTTCTCTTGCATACTTCTTAGGAAAGCGAATCACTGTTTTTAGTTGCATCAGTCAGATAGAGATATTCCCCTTCCATCACCTGGCTACTATTTCTTAAGCCCAGAAATAACTAACTATAGCATCCCTTCTTTCTTGCTAACAGTTAGAAGACAAAATAAACCAATTTAGACTTATCTATGACTGTCTAGAAACCATTTTTGGGGGATGGATTTAATTTCTAAATTATCATACAGTAAAATTAACTTTTTTAGTAGTGTACAGTTCTATGAATAAACACATGTACAGATTCATGTGACTACCACCATGATCAGGATATGGAAGAGTTCCATTACCTTTTGAATTCTATCCCTTTATTGTCACATCCTCCCCCTATCTTGAATTCCTGGTAATCGTTAATCTTCGTTATTACTATAATTTTGTCTTTTTGAGAATGTCATACAGTGTGTAACATGTTAGATCTGTGAGCAGAAGCTTAAGTGTGACTGATGACTTTGTTAGCCATCATTTTCAACAGCAGAATCATCTTAAACCATGAGCCTAGTATCGTCATCATGGTAGGAGACCGTTATCATAGACTCAGTATGTTGTATCAGCCTCAGAGCATCAGTCTCCGAACTTCTATCAGTCTGCTGAGAAGAATGTTAGCCAAATTATAAGAGTAATGGTTGAGGACTGGGACCAATCTTTTAGTGACTGGGTCACAAGAAATAATAGGAAGCAAGGTTACGATCTGTGTGGTACATGGTCATTTAATGGACTACTACATGCTATCATCCACACATGAAGGACAGCGAGGAGAAAATATATTAAGCTGAAAATGGCATGACTGTGCAAGAGATGATTTCCAGCAGATTATAAAGCAATTATGCTTTGTTTCCACTGTGATGGCCAGTGAGTTAATATTTGGTCTGTTAGATGAAACACATCTAGTAGAGTAAAATGGAAATGGTCATATTTTATCCATTAGCATCCAGCTAAAAGTGGCTGAAATAATAAGGGGCTTTCTTATCTCACATAGAAAGTTCTCTAGAGGCAAGTGGTTCCAAGTCACTGAATCAGTGGTCTCAACAATGTCATGAAGAATTCAGTTCTTTCCATCCTTCATTCTACTATCCTCAGTATGAAAAAATGAAAAAATTTTGGCTCTCAAGAGTTTTTTCCTCTTGGTTGTAAGATGGCATCATGTCCTCCTAAAACTGCATTCATAAGTAGGAAGCAAGGGGAAGGGAAGGTGACAAATCTTTTCTCAGGTATCCTTCTTTTTTTGTTTTGGAGGAAAATCTTTTCCCGAATTCCCCTAACAGCTTTCTCTTAAGTCCTTTAGTCAGAACTGGGTCCCTTGGTTATTCCTACTTGAAGTTAAAATATGTATTAGCATTTTTATATTTATCACGTGAAATGGGCTTTGACAGGGGGAAGAAGGGTAAGGGAAATAACTTCTGGGAGGGTAACAGATCTGCCTCATCCCATTGTTGTAGAGATGAAATGCAGTAATGTGGGTAAGGCTCATCTAACTGGACCGGGCACATAAAGGGCTCCATCCTCATTTCTTTGTTTTGTTTCACCCTTTCTCCCCCCTCAGGTTTCCTTCCTCACTCTCCAGCTTTAAAAGAAAGGTGGAAATCCAGAAACTTTATTCACCTTTCCTAAACAAAAGCACTGCTTGTCTCTTTCACCCTAACCTACTTTTTGGAATTCTGCAGTTCTAGTTTCCACAAACTTTTTGACCTCTCAAGAAAGTTCCCGACCTCAGACTGAAGAATACATTTTTATGGCCAGCCCATGGATGTTGATTATAAAAAAGAAACTGAAATGTCAACTACATTTCAATTAAAAAAATAAACTGAGAAATCTTTATAGAACAAAAAAGAAAATCACAACAGAGTATAAGTTATTTCTACAATGTTAGTCTGCACTAAAAATCATCTGTTACAGTGCCGTGAAACTCATTGCATCAAAAAAGGAGCTAAAGGCACCGCCGTGCCTATCTGTGCCAAACGCTGGCTCTGTGAGCACCATAAGATGTTTCTTGCCATCAGAGCAATGACTTCAGTTTTTCCATTCCAACGATGGTGAAAATGAATAAGAAAACTGTATCCTGCCTCTGGAAGCAGGAGACAGGCTCCACACTAATCAAAAAAGGAAGATGCATTATAAAACATTATTTTACTATCCAGGTTCTGAATCATTTCATGGACTGCCACAGGATTAGAATGGGGATACTGTACAAGTCCAAACCTTTGGAGGAAAGTTTTTTTCCTAAATGAGCTCCTCTTGCTGCTGATTCACTGTAATCCAAATCTCACAATTTCACCTCTTTCTCTTTTAATCATATTCCCAGATAGCTATTTTAAGGGGGCACGGTGGGGGGTTGCAGATAAAACAGGGGCCGGGGCTCATCTGAAAATGCATGAACTGAGAAGTGACAATGAAATACTGGCACTGTAAACAGGTAAAAGGGGAGTAAAGGTTTTAGAAACCCGGTTAGTAGCAATAAAGACTTAAAAGGGCTATGCTCTATTTGCCAAACCAAGGTTGATTTAGCAATGGACTCGTGAACCAGTCCTAACGAGAGGCACTCTGAGCTGAGCACCTGAGTGACTCCCCTGGCTCCAAGAAGGGAGAATGGGTTTCCCTGTGTTGTACCCATTGGCGAAGCCAGGTGAAATCTGCTCTGCAGTGCTATCATTGATGAACATTCATAGACAAAAAATGTTGACAGCCACAGACCATGCTGCTGTGGGATTCTGCTGGATACACTGCAAAGGAAAACCACCAGCAGCTATCTGAAGCTGGGTTTCTTTTATTAACATTTGGTTAATAGAGCCTTTACCATTAAACAGACCAGATGAAAAACCAGCCTTCATTAGGAAGGCCTTAGTGCAGGCTGGGACAGATTATGTTGTTGTGACCAAGTCAGGAGGTTTTCATTAACTTACACACTGTTCTGTGCCCATGATGGACTTAGGTGTTCTGGGATCACATAGAGGGAGTTGGAAGCTGGGTCCGCCTTGGGGGAGCATGATCCCTCTTCCTTCTGGGAGAGGGAGGCACACTGACATTCAAGAAACTGAAAGAAACCTATGGAGGTCAGTGTGGGATTCAAGCTCAATTGCGTGGGACAAGCATGAGTAGGTTCAAAAGGACACAAAAATCCATGTGAGTTGAGTCCCTTGAGAACAAGAGCCCCAACTGACTCATTTTGGTATCTTCAGCATTGTGAATTTGTCACACAAGGTAGGGGTTTAATTGGTAAATTTCAAATAAAGTTCAACTCTATATTTTTATATACCCATAATTTCAATCCTACCCAATTTTATACCTGCTGTCTTTGCCTATGCACTTAGAATATACACATAAATTAAAGCACCTCAAAACACCAATAAAGTTTCTAAATAGTCACACTCTAACACATGCATGAACACACACACTCACTCACAAGCTCTCACTGATTCTCATTTTTATTCTTGTCTCTCTTGATCTCGTGCTCACTTTTTCTCATTCCAGAATTGTTTCCAGGAGTTGGAGAAAGAGTAGAGTACCACCTAGTTTTTCCAAGCCTTCACCTACTCACAAAAACAAAAGATGAAGAATTAGAAAAGTAGAGGAAGAAGACAAGAGCACGATGATGGGGGAGAGAAGAGAAAATCAGAGAAATCAAGTTTCCCATTGTGAGTAGGGAGTAAATTGTAAACAATGATACTTTTACCCTAACAAGGAGGAGGAAGATGGCTCCCAGATTTTATAGCAGGGTGAATGTCTTGCAAAGACTAACTGGTTGGGCTTGTTGACTTGTGGTGAAGCAGAAAAAAGGAATACGCTCACATCTCCATTCTGTCATAAATTCCAGTGACTCATAGTTCTTAAATAGTTTAGTTTCTTGTAGATAGACTTAGGTTTTGTATAGGTTTTTTCCATTGAGCCAACTCCTGTATAAAATGAAATGAGTAGTACTTTTTTGGGAAAAGACTTGATTACTTAGTGAATGCAGATGCCTTCTGTGGTGATTAATTTTATGTATCAAGTTAATTGGGCTATGGTGTATTTGGTCAAACATTATTCTGGATGTTTCTGGAAGGGCGTTTTGGGATGAGACTTAACATTTAAATTGGTAGATCGACAAGTAATCTGTGACAAAGGAGGCAGGAGTATATAACAAAGAAAAAAGAGTCTCTTCAATAAATGATGTTGGGAAAACTGGACAGCTACATGCAAAGAAATGAAACTGGATCACTTTCTAACACCTTACATATGCATGCAGACACATACACACACACATACACGCATTAACTTAACATGGATTAAAGACCTAAATGTGAGGCCTGAAACCATAAAATCCCCAGAAGAGAACACAGGCAGTAGTTTCTTTGACATCAGCTGTAGCAACATTTTTCTAGATATGTCTTTTAAGGCAAGGGAAACAAAAGCAAAAATAAACTACTGGGATTATATCAAATAAAAAGCTTTTACACAGCAAAGGAAACCATCAACAAGACAAAAAGGAAACTGTCAACAAGACAAAAAAGGCAACCTACTGAATGAGAGAAGAGACTTGCAAATGATATATCCATAAAGGGGTTAATATTCAAAATATATAAAGAACTTATTCAACTCAACACCAAAAAACAATCACGCTAAAAAATGGGCTGCAAATGACATATCGGATAAAGGGTTAGTATTCGAAACCTATAAAGAACTTATACTATATGGTGACTAACATAATATAATAAAAAATATTATTATAATAAAAAAAAAGAATTTATCAAGTTAATCTATCCAAGAAATAATCCAGTTAAGAAATGGGCCAAAGATATGATTAGACATTTTTCCAAAGAAGACATACAGATAGCTAGCAGACACATGAAAAGATGTTCAGAATCACTCATCATCAGAGCAATACAAAGCAAAATCATGATAAGATCCCACCTCAGACTTATCAGAATGGCTAAAATTAACAAGTCAGGAAATGACAAATGTTGGTGAGGCTGCATAAATACCATATAATCCAGTAATCCTACTACTGGGTATTTACCCAAAGAAAACAAAAACACTAATTTGAAAGATATCTGCACCCCTATGTTTATTGCAGCATTATTTATAATAGCCAAGATATGGATGCAACCTAAATGCCCACTGATTGATGAATGGATAAAAAAGATGTGTATATATTCCTCCTCAGCCATAAAAAAAAGAATGAGATCTTGCCATTTACAACAACATGGATGGACTTAAAGGACATTATGCTAAGTGAAATAAGTCAGACTGCAAAAGACAAATTCCATATGATTTCACTCATATGCAGCACCTAAAAAACAAAACAAATGAATAAACAAACAAAGAGCAGAATCAGACCTATAAATACAGAGAACAAACTGATGGTTGCCAGAGGGAAGTGCAGCGGGTGGATGGACAAAACAGATGAAGGGAGTGGGAGATACAGGTTTCCAGTTATGGAACAAACAAGTCACAGAAATAAAAGGCACAGCACAGGGAATACAGTCAGTGATATTGCAATAGTGCTGTATGGTGACAGATGGTAGCTACACTTGCGGTGAGCATAGTATAACATATGGAGATGCTGAATCACTCTGTTGTACACCTGAAACTTGTGTAAGTACTACTGTGCGTCAACTATACTGAAACAAAAAAAAATTTTTAAATGACACTAATGGACAATAAAATTTAAATAGAACACATATAATACTTTTTGTTTATGTATTTTTGAATATATTCACCTAATATCTGTTTTAATATAAAACAATGATATTTCCCCAAAACATTTTTTTAAAAGATTTTTTATTTTTCAGTAATCTGTACACCCAGCGTGGGGCTTGAACTCACAACCCCGAGATAAAGAGTTGCACGTTCCACTCACGTGCCAGCCAGGCTCACCAACCGCCTCAAAATTAAAAAAAAATTGATAGACTGAGTAAAGCAGACTGCCCTCTATAATGTGAGTGGTTTCATCCAATCAGTTGAAAGTCTGAAGACAAAAAAAAGTTAACCTCTCCTGAGCAAAAAGGAATTCTCCGGCACACAGACTTCAGGATTCATCTGCAACACTGACTCTTTTCTGGTTTCTCCAGCAGACTGTCTTTTGGCTTGAACTGTAACTCTTTGCTGAACCTCCAGCCTGCCAACCTCCTGCATCAGATTTTGCATTTGTCAAGTGTGCGCATGCACACGGTCCTGTTTCTCTGGAGAACCTTAACAAATACAGCAGTCTATATGCCGACAAACAAAACTGAGACGCAGCAAACGTGTTCATGCCTTTTTCCAATCAGCACCATAACTGAGGAGTGTGGACTAGAAGGTGAGAGTCCAAGATCTGAGGTCAATAGCCTCATTCAGGTGTGAGCTCTGTTCTCTCTTAGCCCTCTGCCCTGGGTAGTTCACCTAAACTTGAGAAACAATTGCCCAGGAGACATGAACAGTGCCAGCCCCTAGTATATTAGTTTTCTATGACTGCTATAACAAATTACCACACACTCAGTGCTTAAAACAACATAAATTCATTCTCTTACAGTTCTGGGGGTCAGAAGTCTCAAATCAAGATGTCAGCAGGACTTCTGAAGGCTTCAGGGGAGTTTCCTGCTTTTTTCAGCTTCTAGACGCTGCTTACATTCTTTGGATCATAGTTCCTTCCTTGTATCACTTCAGTCTCTTGTTTCCATTGCCACATTCCTGCTACTCTTCTGATCTCTTGCTTCTTATAAGGACCCACACAGTTACATTGGGCCCACCCAGGTAATCCAGGATAATCTCCCCATACAATATCCTTAATTTAATCACATCTGCAAAGTCTCTTTTGACATCTAAAGTAACATTCACTGGTTCTGGGATTAGGCCGTAGCTATCTTTGGGGTGGGAGGTAAGGCATTATTTGGCCCCACCACATTTGGATACCAGAGGTCACTGGTTACAGATGGAAGGTGAGAAAGGGGAGGGATTCTGGGATTTCAGCATTGGAACTTGAAATTTGGTCTTTTTGAGAAAGTACTCAACTGTGTGGTAAATGCAGAAAGTTGCAACAAAGAAATGCCCTCTTGGCTGCTAAAGAGACAAATATGTGTTGGTACTGTATTTTTCTTTAACAAATGAAAATTCTCCTAGAGACATCACAGAGTAAAGATTCTTCCAACTTAAAAAAGAAATATAAACATGTTTCTTAAAGTATAGTATTCAGATCTATGTACACAAATCTGTGGGGACTCTTCCCCTGGCAGCTTTACCAAGTACTTTGTTCAGTCTCCTTTAAGGTACCTTTGGAATTCAAACATTTTTTTAAATAAAGACTTTATTTGTCAGAGAGAGAGAGCAAGAGAGAGAGGGAGCACCCAGGTGACCGGAGGGAGGGGCAGAGGGAGAAGCAGGCTCCCCGCTGAGCAAAGAACCTGATGTGGAACTCGAACCCTAGACCCTGGGATCATGACCGGAACTGAAGGCAGATGCAACCCAGGCACCCCAGGAATTCAAACATTTTCACATGGACCCTGAAAAGCTCCCTCAACACATGTATTTCAAGTATCATAAATACATGTCATCATTTGCATTCCAGAATATGTCATCCCAATAAGTTTGAAAATTGTTTTGTGCCCTTAAATGCTGAATACAACTTTTGAGAGAATCAGTAACTTTCAGTGCTTTCCTCTTGGCTACATGAATAACTTCAGGGAACCCTCTGGCCTTTCTTTTTGGTGTATTGCTGTATTGTGGGTGTTCAGGGCACTCCACAATCTTTGCTTGGTATTTTCTTAGCAGAGAAAACTTAGTTTTGAATCCATAGAGAAAAGGGAACACTGAATAAATAAGTTTTCAAAAATCATCCTGATTGCTCAATTACATGCTTAACAATTGTTAGAAAGTCTAAAACTTCGACCAAGCAATGAAGACTCATGGTCTGAGCCTGATAGAGGTTAAAAGAATTCACCTAATCTTGGGGACCCCAGGCTTACTTACTCTTGTCTAATGATGGCACTCTCTCCTAGGCATTCACTGACCTTTAGGCACAAGGGCTTCAAATAAATACCCGAGACCTGGTTTAGAACTCAAAGATGATTTATCTTCCCCATTCCAAGGACATCTCACTATATATAACGATGCCTTTTCCTCCTCCTCCTCTTCCTCCCTGTCTTCCTCCTCTTCTTCACTCTGAATCTCTCGTTATTTATTTATTTGGGATTGTACTTGGTCAGTCAATCCAGTTCCCCTTGATGAAATATCCCAGTCATTTCTTGTCAGAAATCTTTGGCTCTGTTACTTCATTGTCCATTTCTGTGGTTTCTGCTCTTCTTCTTAAAACTTGACTTTACTGCTGGATGAAGAGCACTTTCCTGTCTTTCAGCGTCAAGTGAACTGCCATCATGGAAAAAGAGGCCAACCATGTCACCGCTCCTGTCACCGTGTAGACGAGACCTAAGAAAAGACTACTGCCTCCACTCCATGTCAGGGTGGAAAGAACAACTGATTTTTCTCCTTTGAACCTTGTTACTGGAAAATCTAAGACAAGAAGACCTGTTAAGGATCTGTTTCAACACTTGTCAGCTCTACCACTGTGTATCCTAAATACATTAGACTAAACCATATAAAATTGTTGTTTGTAGGTTAAAAAAAATGGTTGAATGTTCAACTTCATATTGTCTAATCTTTACCAATGTTGTATCTTGCTGGAATGAAATTAAGTAAAAATAAGCCTTCTGACACAAATAGATCAGACTGACTTACAGACAACTAAAAAAATGGACAAATATATTTCATTTTTTTGGCAGACCCAAGGAAATGAAAAGAATACAGATGTGCTCTACGGCAAACCTAAAATTTTGTGCATCAGGAGACCCAGGGTAGGCTAAAGTCTTTCATAGACTAAGGTTTGAATTTGTACCTTAGAGAAAATTCTTTAAGACGAGTGAAGAAGAAAAAATAATGAGATATATGGCAAAACATTTTTGGTGGGAAAGCTAAAGGTGGTGCATTCATTTGGGTTTTGAAAAGGCAAACATCCCTCACTGCTGGGGAGAGAGAATATGTTTGAAGTGGGTTTGCTATCATTAGCATTTTAATGATGTCATTTTGATTGTGCATGTGGCCTGAGGTTTTTAAACATCTGGTGCCTTTTGTAAACCAAACTAATAAACAAATAAAGACTTCTCATAGCAACGGCACAGGACAGCGGCATTTCCCAGCAAAGCTCTTAAAAGGCCTCGAGTCACTTGGCAACATGTGATTTAAAGGCACAGAGAAACTGGTTAGGAATCAAGTTTTCTCTTTTCCATCAAAATTCCTCACTGTCGCCAGGTCTCTGCGTGCCACCTTGACCCAGCTGCCTGTTTTCTCTTTCCTCAGTTCCATTAAGAAGGTCTTTTCCTCATACACAGAACATCTTTTTCCCCTTAGGAGTGGTAGGTGTTTGCTGCAGCTCAGATTTAGTCCTTCTGCTTGCGTGGCAGCCAGGCCATGAAGCAGGCTGGGTACTACTCACACCAGGGCTTAGCTCCAGTAGTGCAAGTGTAGGACGGAAGCTAAGGATCTAGGTTCTGCCTGCGAGATTAGACTTGAGAGTCACCAGCATTAAAATACGACTGAATGAAGTCACCCAAGGGGAGCTTGACCCCAGAGGAGAAACAGTGTCTCCTTTGTTTGGAACATGGACTCTCTTATGCTTCCCTCAACGCAAACTCCCTGTCATGCATTGTGAAGGCAGCAGTATTTGATAGGTTTTTTCTTCCTGTTTTGTGATTGCAACTCTAACTGCTCTACTGATAAGGGATTCATAGACGAAGTTGGAATCAGAAGGCCTAATTTGCACGGAGCACTGGTGTTACACGCAATGAATCATGGAACGCTACATCAAAAACTAAGGATGTACTGTATGGTGACTAACATAACATAACAAACAATTATTTAAAAAAAGAAAAAAAAGAAGTTCTAATTTGGGAGACCACTGTCAAGCAACTTTCAATCTCAAATTTTGGGGGGGGGGCTTGCTGAAATCCTCTTAAAAAGGTAATATTCTATGGTTTACTCTTTGATCTGTATGTATGATGCTGCATAAGAAAAACAAGTCTGTGGCTTTCATTTTTATTTAGGGAGAAATGAAAATGAATGAACTGAAGGCAAACCGTACTCCTGATCAGTGAACAAAAAGGTGGCAACAAGCTGAGAAATAGAGATGGTGTCACATCAATGGGGGCATCTCTGACTGAGGAATGTTCCCCTCCCCTGTCAGAATGGAGATGTCCACACTCTGGGGTAGAAAAGAAAAGATGGAGCAAGGAACTGGAGCACATACAGTCATTCACTTATTCCAAAGTATTTCTCATTCAAGCTCCCTGAGACATAAAGGAACTAAGGAGGTAGACAGTTTTGTGGTTAGATACTCTGGCCTGCTGGGGGTCCCACGAACACCTCCTAGTCAGTAGCCCTGAGACTGTGTATAAATATATAATTTTTTAAAGATAGTGTCTGGTGTTATTTTGAAGTTAAATCTTTTTTTTAAGTCAAGAGTTACATTTCTATTTTTGAATTAAGTGAAAAAATTCAGAATCTCACATTAAAACATGTGACTCCTGACTTGGACCCTATGTCCATAACCAAGGCACTGACTCCTACTAGCTGGCTTGTTATCAAAGAGACGGAAGAACACAGCGTTTCAGAGCAGAGCTTATAACGTGCCTCACGTGGGTTGGATGGACTGCACCTGTGTCTTGAGTCCAAGGCTCCCTTGGTCTACACTTTTGTTTAGAATAAAAGTTTCTACAGTGTCTCTCAGTTTTTATTATTTTTAGCACATATTCTAAATTTACTACTTATCAAATCACTCTCTCTTATATCCCTGGTCCTCTACCTCATCCCATCCCACATAATAGCCTTCCTCTTTCTGTTATACATTTCTAGGCCCACTGGTATTTACTCTTTCTTGGGGGATAGAAATAGTCCTCCCTTATTTATCCATCCCTACTTACCTGACACTGCTATTAACTGTTATTCCTAAAAAGAAAGAAAGAAAGAAAGAAAAGCACTCATTTGATTATATAAAGTGGAGACAAACAGCTCTATGGTAACAAGTGACGTATTACCTGTAAAAGAACTATATATTTCTACTTTATATATACAGATTAGATTGTAGAGTAGAAGAGTACAAAATGAAATAATTCAACAACTAGTAGCCAGATGGATGCTGATTTTCCTTCACCCTCAGGAAGAAGAGTGGTATAAAAGGATACTATAGGTAATGTTGAAACTATAGTTACCAGCAGGCAAGCCTTCAATAAAGTACTGTATCCGATTGAGTCGACGGTAGAGTTTTTTGAAAGTGGGAAATGCGGCTGTCCGCATCCACACAATGAAGTCATCATTGAGGAAGCCATTGTTTCCTGGGTCCTCTCCATCCAGTTCATAGACAGGCTTAGCCCAGCATGGGGGCTTTGTGGTCCCTGTGGGAGGAAAATCATTGACACGGTTGAGAAAAATCATCTACACCCTTCAGTTTTCCTTAGAATAGAGAGAATGAAATAACTTTTGCATTCTTGAGTAAAGAGAAATAAAAATTAAGACTTTAAAAAAAGTGCGTGTGTATAAGCTACCTAAGTATGCAACCATTAAAAATAATGGATTATAAAAATTCTAAGGAAATGTGCGGGAAATAATGATGACTTGACATAGGGTTAAAAAAGAACAGAATATCAAATTATATGTATATTATGTGTTCAATTATATTAAATGCATAAAAAGCACTGAAAAAATAGAGCAAAAGGATAATAGTGGTTGGATTCAGGGATAGCATCATAGGGACTGTCTTCATTTGCTTCACTAATAATTTAAAGACAGGAAATTAAAACAAGATATGATCATTTCACCTAAAACTTGGGTAACAGGTAAAGAAAAGAGTGAAACAATTGATGATGCAGTGGAAACAGGAACTCTTGTACGGAGCAGATAGATGTGTGGATTAATAACATCACCGGCAATCTAGGAGCATGCATCAAAAGCTTTAATATATTTTACATATATTTTGGCCTAGAAATTCTACTTCCAGAAATTTATTCTAAGGAAATAATCATGTATGTGCATGAAGACTGTGTTAAATAAATATTCTCTGCAACAATGTGCCTAAGAGCTCAAAGTTGGAAGAAAGGAGGAGGAATTGGAAAGGGGAGAGGCAGAGAGCAAAGGTGTTACAAGCCTGTTCTAAAGCCAGGAGGCCTAGTAGGTTTTGGTGTTGTAGGAACGTTGGAAGCAAGGGGGGAGGGCCAGTGTCAGGAAATGAGTCTGTTGAATTTACTCTCATTCTCATACTTCCCACTTTAGCATGGTGGGCTTGTCTGTCTTTTCCACTATACAAGAGACTCTTCAATACAGTGTCTTTTTTTCACTGGCATTTAGTCTAGTGCCTGGCACATAGCAGGCATTCAAATAAATGCTTGCTAAAGGAATGAGTGATTCCAATGAAAAGTGACAGAAGATAATAAAATCCATACTGAATTTTAAAGAACTAGTCAATAAGAGAAAATTGTTTAATGAACTTTTTCATTCTAGACAGTTGGTTCTAGTATTTGTAGAATCCAAATGCAAAAGATGAAACCACTCTTTCTCAACTCAATTGACTAAACTATTTTCTTTTAAAAGAAACCCATCCTGTTTTCTAAGCATGGTACTTGTAAAAGCAAGTGCTAAGTTTGGTTGGATTAATCTGTTGAAGTATGTTTGTACACTTAAACTTCCTTTGGAAAAAAATCCTTTGCTGAAGAAACTTCCTCAGCAAATATCATGGAGCTCACCTATTTTGGCCTTCCCAAAATTTCAATCACTGTTGCTAGAAGAATTTTAATGAAAATTGGAATTGCCTTTGGTACCTCCACTATGGACCTCACCCTCTCATGAGCTCATGCCCCAAGGCAACATGTCCTATAGGACACTGACATCCTAATCACCCAGGGAGCTTGTTAAAAATGTAAGTTCAAGCATGCCTTTCCCTACCAACCCCTGATCCCACTTCATGCCATTTCCAGAGAGTATGTGAAGTGTGTTCTAAGAGGCACCATCTTTCTCCCTTTTCCAAGTTGGGTCATTTGTATTTATCCATTCATTCAACAATAAGCATTTCATAATTCCTCACTATGTATCAAGCACCGGGGATACAAAACTTCCTACTCTCCTCAAGGAATTCACAGACTGAAGTGGGGATGACAAGTATTCAAATAGATAATTATAGGATAATGTGGTAGCTCTTACAGTAAAGGTAAGAACAAAGTGTAGCAGGAGATAAGAGAACACCAAGGACCCTTTGTGTTGTAGGTCTGAGGTTATGTGGCAAGACAAAACAATAGAATGTTGCCAACTTCCTTTCAAAAACTAGGGATTCAAACATAGGTACAGTGACCATATATGCCAGTTTGTCTAAGATAGTCCCAGCTTATGTCTGTTGTCTGTTATCCCATCTGACTTAGCATTTATCCCAAACAAATAATGTATGTATAATTTCATCCTTCCACCTTCCAGCCATGGTCTTAGCTAGTAGTATGTGAAATACCCATGTGCAGTGAATGGAATGCTTACTTTAACATGTGATTAATGAAGGATAACCAGAGATCCTTTCAATTAAAACATAAAATTCCTGTGACCCCTACCAGCTGTTTGACACTCCAGCAAGTTAGGTCATGGCCTCTGTGTTGGCCTGTGAGATGCACGAAGCTGCCAGCCTACAAGTCAGTGGGATCAGTGGGAAATGAAGGAAATTAAAGGTTATGTTACACATACATGACACGGTGTAGGAAACAGATGCGGAACGGTCTTGCTGAGCATAGGTTTGAAGTCTGTTTCAACTGTGGTTTTACTATTTATTATATGGTACAAATATATAACTTTTATTGTTTGATATCAGTTTTTATTTGCTAGTAAGTCTTTAACCTGTAAAGAGCTAAAAAATAGAACATGTATGTTTAATGTAAAATTAAGTACAGTTTCTTGAGAGAGTTGATGAATGTGAAACTTGCAGTGTTGGTTGACATTTACTGCACAAGGGAACCATTGTGATGTGAAAGACCCAGGGAAAATTAAAAGACATAAATCTGCTGAAGAACATCAGAATCTACTTCAGAAGTTTGTGGTTATTTTTAAGAATACATCCAAAGACAATGCTTTACCTCAGGTAGCTACAGAAGGTCCATTTATATGTCATTATGTGAGCATGACTTTTCATTTAGATCAAGTAAGCTTCCTTCTAGTTTCAATTTTTTATTAGATTTTTTTTTTTGGTAAACAAAGGAAAGCTTTAATGTGTTGCCTCCATTAGTACAAAAAGAACTTTGCATACAGTTAAATGAGGCCAGTTTCACATTAGTGTCTTCAAATGCTTCAAAATAGAAAATCAGTTAATTATAATAATGGTTTGAATTTTTTGGTTTGACTTTTCACGGAATCAAAGCAAAGTTTTTTGATGTTCAATCTTGAAAGATGAAAACTCTAACATTATAATAAATATTACTATAAATTCAGCTAAAAAAATCTAAAATCAAGTTAAGTTTTTTGGTTTTGTAATGATAACATGAATACAAATTTGGTGGAACACATCAGAATAAAGATAATGTTCTTGATAAATCAATAAATGTACAGATCAATGTACTTCAAATTGGCTGTGGTACCTACATAATTTGTAATTACAACCAAACAAGCTACAATTTTTTACTAATCAAAAGAAGAGCTGTAGTTATGCAAATTAAAATATTTTTGTATTATCACAGTTAGAGAAACTGAACTGTAAAATTTTTACAATAATATGGCTGATAAATAAAAGCAATACTTCAGGATGGTAGTATATGTGGTCTGTCTTTGCTATGCATCATCAACCAGAATTTTAGAAATGTTTGAGCCTGTGAAGAACTATGATGATCCCAATGATCCAAACATTTTGGTAAACGAGTCTCTAACTTTTGGTTGAACTTTAGTCAAAATAGTTTAACAATTTTAAACAAAGTATCCAAAATATGGAATGCCGAAAAACTTTAGTTTTTGATTTAGTGAGTTGTAATTATTGAAAGCCAATCTTGCAAACAAGAAGATATTAAAATTTACCCCTATGAAAACATGGGAATAACTGAATATATTATATAATGAGAGTTCAAAATGTGGACGAATTTAATTTTTAAATTCTACAATTGTACTTCAGAATATTTCAACTTAGGTAAGAACTCTTTTGATGGAGCTCCTGTTTTCAACTGAATAAAATCTTTTCTCTAGGGTGCCTGGGTGGCTCAGTTGGTGCTTGCCTTCGGCTCAGGTCATGATCCCACGGTCCTGGAATTGAGTCCCACATCAGGCTCCCTGCTCAGTGGGGAGTCTGCTTCTCCCTCTCCCTCTGTCCTTCATCCCTGCTCATGCTTTCTCTCCTTCTCTCTCTCAGTCTCTCTCAAATAAATAAATAAAATCTTAAAAAAATTTTTTTCTCTACCAAAATTAAATGATATCAAGAAGGTTTAAGATTTTGTAGCATCTAAATTTAGGAATACACTTAGAAGGAACAGAGATAGAAAAAAATGTGAAGTAAAAAGACAGTGTTTATGAAAATATTTAGGTTATAATACTAGCGTATTTCAATACAAAAAAATTGAAAATGGAAATATCCTCCATTTAGTAAAATTGGCTATGAGCATGATCGGTACCTCAGCACCTATAGATATCTTCTCAATTAAAAAAAAATATTAGGGTTAAAAGAGGAGAATCAATTAAAGGTGCCAACAGCGTCAAACTGATTAACCATAAAGTTCAACTTCAAAAAAGACTGCAGATAATTTTGTGAAAAAATTAAAAATAATATTTTAATAAAATATTTTAAAAAATAATAAAAAGAACAAATTCATTGGAAAAATACAGGGGCATGTAATGAAGACAGATAAGGCCAAGAAACTGATTAAAATATGTGACTATATATAACTAGAATAATTATTCTGCTTATGTTATCTTTTAATTTTTAAATAATAAAGTAGTTTTTTTAGTTGGTTTAATATACACAGATATGTTATTTTAATTTTTGAGAGAGTTGCTTTTTAAAATAGTTTGTAATGGAATTATTTTATAGGTCCACCAATATAGTAATGTCAATTTATTGATCAATAAATACAAATTTCAAATAAATATATAACTTTAGTTATTCTAGTGCCCCCTTTCACTCTCAAAAGTGCACCAGTTTGGACCATAAATTACACGGTCATCCTAATTATAAATGAAGAAACAACTTTCTTAAAACATTGCCTTTTTCCTAACGTAAACTGAAAGGAACCAGGGCACCAATCATTTCATGTTTCTGATAGGTATGTGATGAGGATGTCCACAGGTAGGGAAAGTCAGAGCAATAGGGAGGTCAGCAAATAAGTAAAGAAGGAGGTATCATAAACATTTCCTCACACATAAAAAAGTTTTTATAAAAAGATAAGAATATTTAGCTAATATATGGGTCTTACCTGCAAATGCGCTAGAAAGATTAATGGAACTTGGATTCTGAAACTTGACATACTTATCTGTCCACCATGTAATTCCACTTCTTAGCATTGGGACTTTGATAGGTATAGATGAATTAAGTTTGTATGAAAGAATAATGGTATCTGCAAGGAAATTAAAAATTGTGCTAGAGACACAAGCAAGCATTTTTGCCCCACTTCAAAGCACAAAACCAGACACAGTTGAAAAATAAACTAGGGTTTTAGCAGACTCTCAACATGCCTACATATAATAGATCTTGGAATTAGAAAACTATTCTTTTTCTTGCCAAGGCCCCAATTATTGGAAAATACTCTCAAGCTCCATTTAGCTCATGTTCCCTAACTACTTCAAATCTCTGGTAAGGGAGAAGTTATTTGCAAATGAAATACTGTAAGTCAGTGGATAATGTATACACAATTTTTTTTTTGAACTGCTACTCAGTTGCAGAGGTGATCTTCTGGACATGTAGGTTATTACACGCTTATGAAAAGGCACACCATGGAGAGAGGAAAAGTCACCTACCGTTGAATATGCTGTTGGCAATAGCACCACAAGGAGCAATGGGAGTCCCATCGTGGGACTTGCTAAATGGAGCACAGTTTCCAACATCCTGGATGCAAGATGATACAGTAAAAAGAAATGCTTTGGTAAACTCTCTGAATGTTAAAAGTGACAACACTGGCAATGTAAATCAACCCACACTAATTTATTGACACATAACAAGATTATGGACTGCTACCTGTTTTTCCCAGACTTCTGGCTCACTTAGACTAGGAAATTTTTGTGTTTTGGAGATTGCATGTGTGTGCGTGTGTGTGTGTGTGTGTGTGTGTGTGTGTGTGTAGTTTTTTTTACTTATTAACAATATATAACATACTAAATATGTCTGCAGGAAAGAACTTAATTTGTGGGCTCTGCTAAATATCACACTAAACTTACACCAGAAAACATCAAACCTTCTTTTTTTGGAGTGTAATTCATATTCTGAAAATGATGCAAATGGTAGTGAGTCTATATACTAGATGACTTGTCATAGGGAATCCATCCGCCTAACTACCAGAATATATTTTTAAAAGAGTGTTTGCTAAAAAATCATTTGATTATCACTTTCATATAACAATCTCAGTATGGAAAAGGTTTCCTTCTAGTTTTTTGTTTTTTTTTTTTTTGCTAGTTTGGTCAGTATCATCTATCAAGAGTAAAATTTTATAATCCTAGGAGTGAAAGGGTATTTAATTAAACCAAAGGCTTTTAGTCAATCAAGTAGGGCTCAATTTCCTTATACTTGGCTGGAGTGAAGTCCTGAATTATAGGAAGGACAATGGTAGATATACAGGGAACTGGACTGAGACCAACCACTCAAGGTTACTATCAAAATGGTTGATGCATGAAAGGATAACCATTTAATTGGACAAGATTCATATTACTGTTCTGAAGAGGGAAACCTCTCCTCTCAATAGCAGATACATTGATTACCCAGCCCCTTCATTTTACGCAAGAATGAAATGAGCATTCCTGTCTTATAAAACTTTAGGTTTTTAGTTTACTTTCCCATAACCTCTTTTAGACTTAAAGATCTACTTGGTTAAAAAAAAAGAGTATTATACCAAATTAAATAAAGCCTTACCTTTAAGTCTGTACCCACAAGTTGGCTATTACTTCTGGATAGAATATATCGATAGAGATTCTGATAGAAGCCATACAATTTGTAGTACATATAAACATTACCCTGTAAAAGGAGAAAACCAAGAAGAATTAACTGGAATATTAATAAACATGGACACGATTTTTATAGTAAAAAGTACCTCAGAAAGAATTGATAGGAACTGAAAGTTTCTTTCTATCAAGCAGAAACCCAAGAAATCATTTTAAAAAATCAGTATTGGAAAATCCTCATCTACACAGAATTATTAAAATCACCAAATAACATATTTTGAATGTTTTTGTAAGGGTTACTTATGCTCCTGCCATGAAAAAATTTTAAAACCAGGTTTTGTATTCTCAGTATATAAAATTGATGCTGCAAATATCGTTATTCCCTAGCAATAGCAGGAAAAATGCTTGCCTAGGGGTTGTGGTAGGCATCAAAGTCAATGATTTCAAACCAAGCCCTTGAACATATTTGAAGCTGGAGCCATCTGGGTGCATGTGAAAGATATGAGGTTAGCTCCTTGTGGTCTGGCTCCACGGGTCTTTGTCTTTCTATCCCTAGAATCTAGTACAGTACCTGGCACACAGCCCTTGCTCAAGAAATAGTGAACCATTTGTTATGGACAAAAAAAGAGGGAATAGAATGATTCATGGATCTGAAAGAAAGGTGATTTTCACCTTGACAGTAAGTCACCTTGTTGCCATGAGAGATGATCCTTTTCATGTATGCTACCCTAGGAGGCTCCCTAGTCATAGGCTACCATCATGCTTACCTTTCTGGTGACATACCAACATTCTCCAGGCAGACTTGATACAGATTTTACTAATGGCACATATGATGCAAATGGAAATGTCAATGTGGCTGTTTATAATTAATATTCTACCTACCTCCAAAATAATGAAGGCCTGAATCCAAAAAGATGAAGGCCTTTATTAAGTGCTCCCCATATGTTAGGTGCTATATTCAGTACTAGAAATACAAGCATATTCTTTTACAATCTCCTGAGTCAATTGATTTGCTTATATTATGAAAAATGGCACTTTGGAAAGGCTTCTGGTCTCACTCTAAAGACCTGTAAGAGGATGAGTGTGGAAAAGTATGCTGGTACTCAGGGCAGGCTGGAAAGAAAGGTCATGGTAAATGTGGCCATTTACAGAAAACTTAACAAAGGCTTAAGAACTTAGTCACTTGTACAAGAAAAGTGTCTGGAACACCGAGAAGGGGAGAGGTTGGGTCATGACAAAGCGGCAGGCCACAACGTCATAAACAGAGAGCATGGGTGTGAAGGCGAACAAGCCAGGCATAGCGGGAATGACTGATTATATTTCCTCACCCAACGAGGGAACCTCTATTGTTGACCCATAACTATAGAAAATATGAAACCCACAGAGTGGAATTTACCATACATTTTCTTGGAAGCTAAAAAGAGAATTTTACTTACCCAAAGTGATGCATTCACATAAATGACAAAATAAACAGTCAGAGAACACTTACCACACCAGGGACAGAAGTGTTTTAATAACCTTTTTTCAGTGATTCTTTGTCTAAGATTTAGCTTAACGAGGCCTCCCAGATCATCATCTTTTTTATTGGTCCTAGAGGCATAAGGCACTTTATGGTGTTTCTTCTCTTTAAATTCAGTGGCACTCCGTGCAGGATTCCTAGTTTAAGGCAGTCTTGCGTGAACTCATTGCCTAGCATGTGTAATGTGTGCTGACTGGTGAACCGAAGGCTCTGTGGTTGCACTAACTAGTTTGGTTGGATTTTTATGAGAAAGTCATTGCCTGAAAGGAATGGTTAGCAGCTGGTAACATCTATTTGACTTTAAGGTTTCAAAGTACACAGACAGATGAAAACTGTAGTCCTTAAGATTTTATCTTTTGATTTTTTTCCTCAAATATGCAAGTACTCTGAGCCTCCAAGAAGGAATCGACTCTGTTACACCTTGATTTCAGACTTTTGACTTCCAGAACTGTGAAAGAATAGTTTTCTATTGTTTAAAGCATCCCCTGCCTTCCTGCCAAAATTCGGCAACACCAACTTTCTTGAAATTTTCAATTGAAGTATAGTTGATACACAATGTTACATTAGCTTCAGGTGCACAAAATAGTGATTTGACGAAGTCTAAACTACAAGTGTAGCTACCATCTGTCACCATACAATGCTATAACAATACCATTGACTATGTTCCCTATGATGTGCCTTATTCATCATCATCCCTATGATGGCCGGTGACTTATTCATTACATAACTGTAAGCTTGTATCTCCTCCCGCTCCCCTTCTACCCATTCTTCCCAGGCCTCAACCCCCTCCCCTCTGGCCATCAGCAGCTCGTTCTCTGTGTTTATGAGTCTATTTCTGCCCTTTAGGTGACACAAACTAACACTAACTCAGCACGGTGAGTTGAGGAAGGCAATAAAGGGCAAACATACAGAGAACTAGAATTTTGACCTATAAGAACACACGCATAAAACCTCCCTCATTGACTTTATATAGATATCACTTATAATCCAAGTACAACTCAGTAATTTCCTTATAGTTTATATCTGACTTACTCACAAAATTGCTTAGCACTAGCCATAATCAGTATGGATGTATTCAGAATATTACTAATGCCAACATGCTTTCATTTGGGATCAAGAGAGAAATAAGAAAGGGTCACATAAAACTGAAGCTTCCTAGAACATAAAGTTATATAACTTAGCACTTTATCTTTCCTCCATTCATTTAATCTTTCAACATTTTCTGAGCATCTACCACATAAATATACTGTGTTACACACTGTGGAGGAAGTGAAGTTTCATATGTTCATTCAACAAATATTAATTGAGCACCTACAGTGTGTCAGGCATTGTCATAGGTGCTTGGGACACAATAGTGCAAGATGGACAATAAATAATACATATTATAGACTATTAATTTATATGGTATATTAGGTGATAAGTACTATGGAAAAAATTGAAATCATAGCAAGTTAACAAGGATCAGGAGTGTTACAAGAGTGGGGAGAATCGACAGGTTGTAGTGTGAAATAGGACTGCCAGTGTAGGCCTTATTGAGGTGAGGGCTGAACCAAGACCTGAAGTAGGTAGGGGAGTTGGCCAAGTGAATATCAGGGGGGCAAGGCAAGAGAATGCCTGACTTGTTGAATAAGTGAGAAGTCCAGTGTGGTGGGAGTGGGGTTGGGGGAAGAGAATGAAGGGATTAGGTCAGAGAGGAAGTAAGAAGCCAAATCATGCAATGCCTTGTAGGGACTTGAGGTTTTTCACTGAGTGGAAAGAGTAGCTGTTAGGAATTTTTTTTTTAAGTTTATTTATTTATTAGTAATCTCTACTCCCAATGTGGGGCTCAAACTCATGACCCTGAGATCAAGAGTTGCAAGCTTGTCCAACTGAGCCAGCTGGGTGCCCCCACTGCAGGGATTTTTGAGTAAAGGAATAACATATGACTTCAGCTTTAAAATGCTCACCCTGGGAGCGCCTGGGTGGCGCCTGGGTGGCACAGATGGTTGAGCAGCCAACTCTTGGTTTCGGCTCAGGTCATGATCTCAGGGTCGTGAGATTGAGCCCTGTGTTGGTCTCTGTGCTCAGTCTGGAATCTGCCTGAGATTCTCTCTCCCTCTGCCCCTCCCTTCTCTCTCTCTCTCAAATAAATAAATACATCTTAAAAAAGAAAAACTCACTTTGGTCACTATGTTGAGACATGGATACAAGCAGGGAGACCTGTTAGGAGGCTATGTCAGAAATCTAAGTGAGAGGTGAACACAGCATGGAGCTGGGTAGTAGCAGAAGAAGTGGGAGAAGTGGACAGACCCTGGAGATATTCTGAACGTAGAGCCAACAGGACACATTGGATGTGAAGTGTGGAGAATAAAAGGAGTCACAAATGACTCCCAGGCTTTTGGCCTGCGCACAAGAAGGATGGAGTTGTTTTCAACTGAGATTGAGAAGTCTTTGGATGGATTAGGTTTTTTTTGTGGGGTTGGGGGGTGGTGAGGTGGATAAGGGGAGAAGTGGAAACTGGGAATTCAGTTTTGGAAACGCTGACCTTTAGCTATCTATTAGATATCCACGTGGTGACATTAGGAAGGAAGCTGGACATACAAGTGTGGATTTGGAAGAGATGTTTGGGCTACAGATACAAAATGGTGTTGGCAAGAGATGGCACCTAAAGTCTGGAGGTAGATGACATCTCCAAAAAAGTGAATAGAGAGAGGAGAAGACTAAAGACTAGGACTAAAGTGCTGCCTATCTCAACATAAGGAGTTTGGGGGAAAATAGGAAGAACAGCAAAGGAACCAAAGAAGGGCAACCAGGGGGCTAGGAGGAAAACCAAGACAGTGTAGTATTTTTAAAGCTAAGAGAAGAAAGTATGTTGAGGATAAAGGAGTGATCACCTACATCCAATGAGTGACAAGGCACTAAGGTCTGACTGCTGAAACCTGATTGGAGTGGGTTTAAGAGACAATGAGAAGAGAGGAACTGGAAGTAGCTAATACAGACAACTCTTCTGAGATTTCCTACTAATGGGAAGTAAGAAATGGGCAAATAGCTGGCAGGGAAATGGGAAAATAGAAGAGCGGTTCGTTTGTTTGAAGATAAGTGAAATATTCTGTCTGTATGCTGGGAATGATTGAGTAGAAAGAAAAGCTGATGATATAAGAGAGGACAGAACTCTGAGTTAAGTCCTTACAAAGGCAAGAAAGATAGCATCTATGTACAAGTAGAGATAAGCCCGCAGAAAGGAACTGGGGTAGTTTACCTGTGGTAAAGGGAGGGTGGGGGGGGGGAGTTTGAGTGCATAGTCCAGATACTTTCGAGTAGGTAGTTGTGATGTAACAGGTTAAGCATGGTCCCTATCCTCAGGGAGGTTCCTATAAGTAGAGGAAATGAGTCTGCAGGATATTTTTATACCACTGATTTTAATAAGTTCATTGGATACAAATCTGGGCAAACTGTTGTTGGAGAAAGGAGTGAAAAGGAGGGTCAAGGAATGCCTAGGGATGTTGGGGGTTTAAAACAAGTGGCAGTGAGTGGGGAGACTTTCTAGGCAAAACAACAGCAGAAACATAGAGTTGTAACACGGGAAAGTAAGTTGGTCAGCTGGCAGGAGTACAAGGTCTCCTTCCTGTTTTTATGTAAAGGTAGCTGGGCTTCAGATGGTTGAAGAGCAATCTGAAAGAGTGCTTTTTTGGGGGTGAGGAGGATGGTGAACTTATTTTGCAAATAACAGCTGGTTTAAAGTAGGGGAAGGCAAAGGCAGGAGTGCAATTAGGTAGCTCTGATACTGGACCAGGAGGCCTGAACTGAGGCAATGCCAAAAGAAATGAAGAGGACAATAGGGTGGTTGGAAAGATGGATTGAAGAACAGTGTCCACACATCAGAGGCTGAGATGAAAAAGGAGTTGGCAGGGTAAAGTCAAAGAGGAAAGTTTGGACTCTTGGTGATGGGATCTTTACCAGGAAGGGAAGTAAGGAGGGTTTTCCAGGAGATGATGATGAGTTTAGTTTGGGACCAGCTGAGTTTGAGGTGGAAGCAGGGTCTTGAGGTGGGAAGCTCAAGGGGAATGCTCAATGGGAAGCTCAAGTGAAAGCCTGCCCATACTTAGATTCATCCCATGCAAAGTCATCTATAAAGGGGATCAACCAGGTCAGGGAGGAAGACACTGTGGGGGGGAATGGTGTGGAGTCTAGATGACAGGACAGGAACTTTGAGGAGTTGAAAGGAATACAATTTTTCATTTATTTGGTTGTCTTGACTGCCAACCAAATTGCAGAGGCCCTAAAGAGGTATCTCTGGGGTTCCCTCCTACAGGGACAGTAATTGAAGGATAACCTCGGGTGTCATGCTCTGAAATCATCTTGTGTTTGCATCAAGGCCATGCTGCCCCTGGCTGCTCCCAATGGCTGAGCATAGGAGGGACACTGAGGCAGACTCCTTCAGGAACTTTCTGTTGGCCTTGCTGAAACTTCCTAAAGAATATACTGTTGGCCTTGCTGAAACTTCCTAAAGAATATACTGCAGTGTAAGACCTTTCTTCCTAACTTCCTCCCTTCCTTCCCTCCCCATTTCTTCACAGGGGTCAGAGCTGTATTGTGATCTGACAGCTCTCCCGGCCTCCTCTGGCTCTCTCCCCATTTTCTCTCACAGGCAGTTACCCCAATAAATCTCTTGCATGTCTAATCCTGTCTTGGCATCTGCTTCTCAGAGGACCCGGACTAACATGAGACTTTAATCAGCCCAAGAGCAGGGACTTCTTTTAATAATTCTTTCACATTTCTCACAATGCCTGACAGCCAGGCCAGGAGTTGCCTTAGGGATTAGGCAGTTGCAAATGTAGAATGACTTGAGGGGGAGGGGAAAGGGAGAGAATAGGGGACAGCAGGTGTGTGACCCCTGACATTAACCTTGTGGAAGTCACTTAACCTCTCAGCCCATTAATTTTCTCACTCTAAAATGGGTGGTTAGATTCAATGATTCAATGATCTCTACGGTCTCCTCTTGTGTTGACATTTGGAATAAAACCTGCCTGATTGATATTAAGAATTATGTTACAAAGTTGGGAAGGTAAAGAGTCTGGAAACTTAGAAACAAAGGAGAAGAATAATATTCCAAGGTAAAAAATTAGGGGGAAGAGTCGTGCATGAACTCAACACTTTCAAAGTTCCCTTACCAGTACTCTGCTTTATTTTTTGTATTTTCAGTTTTGGAAAGCACTTGGTGGAAATCATGAATTTACTGCCAAGTGTGAAATAGGAGTAGATCAGTGTACAGCTAATTGAAGACTCTTGAATTTCACTTACCTGCATTGTCTCTGAAAGGTAAAACGGAATAGAGCAGGTGCATTCTTTGTCAAAATTAGTGGCATCTTCTCGCAGTTTTGCACAATTTCCACAGATTTTTGTGTATTTAATCTGTCAGGCAGGGAAAAGAACAATTACTAATTAAAAATTACATGAGTTCATATTTTAAAAATCAAGTCCTGAGTCCACCTAAGTCTTCAAGCTCTGTGTGTCAAGGGCACGGACTCTGGGACATGAATGAAGGATAGTCCACTGTTAGGAAAAAGTGTTTCTGCAGATGCTTGGGAGGAGTGGGCCCTTTTACAGTCTCTCATTTTCATACCTGGCAGTACTTTGCCACTGACCTAGAATTCAGTGTTTCTATTGTATATTTATGTAACCTGTTGTGACGTAGGCTTATGTCTCGATCATAAAGAGGTGTCATTAGGAAAGTATTAGACAATGACTCACGAGAACTGGGCCTATGGCCTGAGGCTAATCAGCTTTATGGGGAAGTCACTTCACTGTTTTTCCATTCTATTGTATGGAAAATATTTATACTAATGAATTTTTCTACATGACATCTAGAGGAAGTTATTAAAAAGAACCAAACACAGAAAAAGAAAGGCTTCCAAAATGTAGGGTTATTGATTTTGTGCAATAATTCTGATTTTAAAATGTTATCACATTCTGTGTCTTTTAAAAGTTAAATTCTGTTTAAAATGGTATTGTGGACTCTTTCAAAAAGGGTGGTGTGTTCCAAATGAGCAAATCCTATGAGCTCTGGCTAAGAGCCTCAGTTATGCGAAGATACTGGAAGAAGCTTAAGGAAGGAAGGCTCACGGAGAGCCACAGAGGCTGTATACTTCCCCCTCTGCTCTTTCCTTACTGTGTTGAAGAATAATTAGATTATGAGAATGGGGAAGAGCAGGAAAGCAAGGGAGTGGCCTTCTCCTTGGTAAACTGCCAAGATTTAGGATTCTTCGGGAAGGAAGACTAACAAGAAAGACAGGATTTTTTTAATCCTTGCAAACCACCAGTTCTGAAGCCAAATATGCAGTGTTAGGCTAAATTAAAGATTAGCCAAAAGGCTACTTAATTGTATTTAAATGCTTATATTTACTTAAATCATTCTTTATTTTATGTATGTATGTATTTTTAAATCATTCTTTAAATACACAGCAAGGCTTGAACTATCATTTTGGAAAATATTGATGTGCTTTCTGTTTGTGAAACTGCATTCTAATTTTTAAAAAGCTTTAAAGAACAGGGCTGTATCATAACTGACAGCACACTGGATTGTGACTGAGGAAACTGGGGTTCAGTTCAGTCAGTCTTTGACCTTGAGTTAAATACTTAACCTCAGGGCCCACATTTTGTTCATCAGCATCATTTTATCTAGCAATTAATTGATTTGTGAGCTTCTTCTAGCAGTATTCATTCTATTCCATGGATTCTATTAGTGCAGAATTAGAAAAAAATGCGTTTCATGATCAAATAATCTTTGACTAGATGATATCTAAGGTGCTTTCTAGTTCTAAAAGTTTTATGAGGTAGCCAAACTACAGAAGCAGACCAAGTGTCCACAGACTGATGAATAGATAAATAAGAGGTGATATATATATATACATATTATTTATGTATACGTATATATAAATAAATATAATGGAATATTACTCAGCCATCAAAAAGAAGGAAATCTTGCCTTTTGCAATGGTGTGGATGGAACTAGAAAGTATTTTTTAAAGATTTTATTTATTTATTTATTTATTTATTTATTTATTTATTTATTTATTTATTTAAAAAGAGTGAGAGTGGGGGGAGAGGCAGAGGAAGAGGGATAGAGAGAATCTCAAGCAGACTCCACTGAGCTCAGAGCCTGATGCAGGGCTTGATCTCATACCCTTATGATCGTGACCTGAGTGGAAATCAAGAGTCAGACACTTAACTGACTGAGCCACTCAGGCACCCCTGGAGCTAGAGAGTATCATGCTAAATGAACTAAGTCAGAGAAAGACAAATACCACATGATTTCACTCATAAGCAGAATTTAAGAAGCAAAACAAATATGCAAAGGAAAAAAGAGAGAAACAAACAAACAAAAAAACCAGACTCTTAACTATAGAGAACAAACTGGTGGTTACCAGAGAGGAGGAGGCGGAGGGATGGGTGAAATAGGTTATTGAAGATGGAAAAATTAATAATAAGATAAATAACAATTTATGAGGAAAACATATCTCTGATCTACTGTCTTGAATGGCCTTGTAAACCTATAGCTCTAAAATGACATCAAAGATCACATTCTGCTTGCTCCGCATAGAATTTTGGAGAGGCAGAAATAATCATTCTTGCTTAAAGTGAACTGGAAAAAAGTCACTTCCTTGTTGTAGCCCAGGGCTAAGTGAGAACACGAAAACCACTCAGAACTCTTCTACTAGGTCTGTGCTTGACCACACTGGCCTGGGGTATGCACTTCATCTTACCACCCAATATAACGAAATACAACCATGTGCAAAAGAGGATCTCACTATCACAGTGGTTTTGGCTTTCTTAGATAAAAGCAAAATGTTAGAAATAGTCCTGTCCTAAGTGACTAGAAATAAAAGTCTATTGGAAAATCTCCTTAACATGATAAAAATCACTCTGTTGAAAGTTGTTTGCAGAGTGGCCTCCGCGAACCATGGAGTGAGGTTCCCTTCACATGTGTGAGGTGACACTTAGCAATGGCTGCCTCTTAATGGAGGCTGCACTTCACAGTGGGTAAGGGTGGATAACCAGAAGGGAAGAAGCAAGGAAGACATGGGAAGGGGGAAGACACCAGAAAGAAAGGGGTTGGTGAAGAAGAAAATAGAAAAGTAAATAGGATGAGCTGTTTGTGGAAATCTAACAACCTTGTAAGCCACTTATGCTATGCTCTTCAATAAGGCAAGTTTAATTTTCTCCTGCGATTTTGCATATGCTAGTTGGTGGGGCCTGGTGGTTTACATCTCACACTGGAGGACTCAAAAGGACCTAAGGGCATTTAATTCCTGGGGAGATAAACTGCTGGGAGCTGGAAGCAGAAAATATAAGTGGAAAGGCATTAGAGCAGTGTGGTTTGGTAGGAGGAGTGGGACCTGAAATGGCGTTTTCTTCTTTAAAGTCCTATTTGCCCTAATCCATTCTTTCACTAAGTTTGTGCCTATTATGTACTGGGCAATGTGCAAGGAAGGCGTTGCGATTGTGGTGAACAAGGCAACCATGGCTGAGCTCTCTGTTCTTATCACACATACCTTACCTACTCTATCATTAGTTCATTGAGGGCAGGAGTCAACTCTTTCTTATCTCACGCATTTGCAAACCCAACAGATCTCTCAGCACTTTCAGACACTCATGAATGTTAAGTCAATGTTGACAGACTTGGCCTTCATAACTTTGCTGCTGGCCATGTTGGGAGAGCTTTCCATGGCTGCCTTCAGGGTGGAGGTCATAGTCTGGGATGCCCAGTAATCTGCTCAGAGCTGATTTGAATTAAACATTTGCTTAATTTGTTAGATTGAATGTGGGCAAGGCTGATCTAACCTTAGGCTCACTCTTAATGTCCCCCCCCCCAACCAGCTTCTCAGATTCTAATTCTTTAACAGCTTGTTAATCAAATTAACAAAGGCTTGTAATGGAGGGAGGGTATGCCCTTAGCTTCAGCTTTTGGCCAGAAAGATTCGGGTTCTTGCCTTTCCTAGATTAAAGTAATGATCTCAGAGGGAGTTCATTTGCAAAGGGAAAGACACAATGCTTGAAAGTGGGACAAAATTGAAGACATCTTTGTGCCTTTACTTTTTATCCATATGATTCACGGGCATCTGGCAGTCATTTGACCCTGCCTCTCCACCTCCTACCTCTCTCTATCAATCCTTGGTCAGTACTCCGCCAGCTTAAAAAAGCTTCTGACTTTGCCAGGCTCCTGTAAATGAATGGCTGAGCAGGCCAGTGTGAGAGTGACTGTCCTCAAGAGGGAGTAGGGATGAATAAAGCCAACATACAGAGGCTGCCACCACCTGCACCAGCTGACTGAAAAGGGATGTTCTAGTCTCGTCTAGTAAGGGGCTGCGTTCTCAAACTGGTCACTCATTTATAGTCCCAAAGCTGAAAATTCTTAGAATCTGCATTACAAATGTGAGATGGGACAAACCTCTATTTCCTTGATACTCTTTGCAGACAATATAAGGATGATGCCCATACCAAGGCAGAATACTCCTGTGGCAAAAAAGCAAGAGAGGACTCCAGTGGCTGAGAGCTGTAGCCGGTAGGCAGGCAACTGCTGCTGCTTCAAGGCAGTGTTGTCCGGCAATTTGGACTGGCCGTCCTCGGATGTCCTCTTCATTTTGGTCCTGCGGGTAACTGAGATATACTTCTGAGGCATTTATACATTATTACCCATAGTAATGGTGCATAATGGTAATACTAAATTAAGCATTATGTGAACTTTCCTTTGTAGTTCCAGTCTGCTTCCCAGACTTATTCCCTAACTGAACTTGATATTCAGCAGGAGCACAGCTCTCTTCAATCAGCCATTGGTATATTTTACTTTAGGCTCAAAAAACCTGTGCTAAATGCCATGCCTAGGAGGAATAGTCCCCAGCAGGGTCTGCACAGAGCAACATCTGGCAACATTGGGAAGCAGTTATAATTGGCTATTTCTGGGATGTGGTGACTAATTCAAGGCAAGCCCTTCCTGAAAGGGGGAAAATGGATTTATCTTTGAGAACTTGCCTAAAGCCTTGGAGATTAATACAAAAAATAAAAGAGCTATCAGCTTTTTTCCAAATGCGGCAGCTTCTAACGTAAATATAAATTGAGTTGGAAGAATGCTCTCACATTACAACTAACTTTGCTACTTGTGATAATGAGGAAGAGGGAAGCAAACAGGGATTGTGGAACACAGATGTCTAATCTCAGCAGCTGCCAATTTTTTCATCCATAAGAGAGACTCTGGTAGAAAATGCACATTAAAAACACCTCCTCCTAAACTTTTTCCAAGCATGTGCTTTGGAGTTGCTCAAATGAGGCAAGAGAAAGGAACGGGAAGATAGATAATCGATTAAATGTTCAATATTGCAATATGGTATTATTAGTTTGGTTTGGGTTTTTTCTCATTTATCAGAAATTCCCTAACATTTCATTAGGCTGTTAATAATTACCTTTTCTTTACAATGTATTTAAGATATAGACTTAGGATTTAAAAAAATAGGCAAGTTTCTAATCTTCCTTTTTTTTTTTTTTAACATTAGGCAGAGAAGCCATGCTGGAATATTTTTATTTTTATTTCATTTTATTTTTTTTAAGGGAGGGGCAGAAAGAGAGGGAGACAGAGAATCTTAAGTGGGTTCCAAACACAGCGTGGAGCCTGATGCAGAGCTCGATATCATAACCCTGAGATCATGACCTGGCCAAAATCAAGAGTCAGATGCTTAACTGATGGAGCCACCCAGATGCCCCTGGACTATTTTTATATTAAAGAAGGCAATGACTTTGGCAGGTGTACCTAGCTTAAAAGCATAAAAATAAATGCAAATACTTACACTAGATGGTATCCAACTCAGAGTCAAAGTTTTCCACTTGCAAAACTAGGAAAAGCAAATACGAGGGGGAAATTTTCAGCATATCACTTGAATCTGGCTTGGAGACTATGACAAGTATAGCTGCTGGTATCAGCCTTGTGTGAGAAGATGGCAGCGAACCCTTCTAATTCACATCTACTATTTGTTTTACTAAATAAACATGGTCAAGAACTTGTGTTTTAAAATGCAGCAACAGTGTATAAGATTAGATTATATGCGCGTGGTTGGGTACAAAATAATCAGGCCACCTAGGAACTTGGTCCAACATTGGGTGGGATTATACTACACAGATAATACCTAGCAAAAGGGTCATTATAGTAACAAATCTATAAGGACATAATTTCTTAGGCTTTTTATAAAACAACAAAACCAAACTAACCAAAATCTCAAAGTAGAAGGAACTTTCATTTAGTATATTAGTCAAGGTTCTCCAGAGAAACAAAATTAATTGGAGGTATGTAAAGAGATTTTATTAGAAGGAATCGGCTCACGTGGTTATGGAGGAGGCTGGCAAGTCCAAAATCTGCAGAGCTGATGTCTTGGTTTGAGTCTAAAGGCCAAAACGCGCTGTAAAATCAGGAAGAGCTGAGGTCCCAGTATGAAGGCTATCAGACAGGAAGAGCCAATGTTTCAGTTGGAATCAGAATTCTCACTTATTTGGGGGGGGGAGTGGTTTGTGGAGGGTGCGTGGGGGGTGGGCAGTGTCAACCTTTTGTTCTATTTAGGCTTTCAACAGACAGGATGAGGCCCACCCACATTAGGGAGGGCAATCTGCTTTACTCGAGCCCACCCATGTAAATGTTAACCTCATCCAAAAACATCCTCACAAAAAAACCACGCAGAATAATAATTGCTCAACTATCTGGGCAACCCCTGGCCCAGTCAAGTTGACATAAAATTAACCATCACAGGTATTAGGTGAATACATTCCTGAGATGGCCAGATCTCACTTTACAGATACTTTTATAATTACATATTTGTCTTCTAAATAAACCTACTTCAAACATATAGATATACTTCATATAGTCTGCTTTTCAAGCTTCTAGAACTGGTTTTCCTTAACCTCAGTACTACTGATTAGTATTTTGGGCCAGATACTTTTTTATTGTGGGGTCTGTCCTGTAGGATGGCAGAACGTTGAGCGGTATCCTTGGCTAAAGAATGCTACCTACTGAATAACTGCCAGTCACAACTCCCCACTGGATGCAAGTAGTATCCTTCCACTTGTGACAACCAAATATGTCTCGAGACACAGCAAATGGCCCCTGTGGGGCAAAATTGGCCCTGGTTGAAGACCCACAGTTCTAGATTGATATGGATATGACAATTTGCCAGCAGTTGTTATATGGTGGTATCATGAGAAATTTCAGAGAGTAATTTTTTAAGTCCTTGCTTTCATTTCTCTCTAACGCTGTATAAACAGCTTCCCTAGGCATTTCCAGACATTTTCTGT
This sequence comes from Ursus americanus, assembly GCF_024610735.1. Taxonomy (NCBI): domain Eukaryota; kingdom Metazoa; phylum Chordata; class Mammalia; order Carnivora; family Ursidae; genus Ursus; species Ursus americanus. The sequence goes on from NC_142130.1 coordinate 54,261,743, forward strand.
AAATGCGAGATTATTTTAAGATAAAAAGGTACAGAATAATTAAGATAGTTGTAGTTATATTGTTATCTTTCATATATTTGCAAAGTGCCATATACACCTGCAACTCTTTCTATCACTACCACTACACCCTTCACACTGGGACCAGGCTTCAGTTTAGAAGTCTGTTCCACGATATCGTCACATGGAAGCCTCAACAATCCTAGGAGATACCATTCCCATTTTGCAGCTGCCGAAACCGAGGCTCAGAGAGGGAGGTGGATTGGCTAAGGTTGTCCAGATGCTCTTTCCCTTGTGTAAAGTAACATCAGAGGCCAGTTGGTGAAAGAAAAATTCAGTCTGCTCAGCAAAAATCATACACAAGCTGTTGATACTTTATTACACAGAGAAGTTGGCAAAAGACAGCTTCATTTTTGTCAAAGAATCTCCACCAAAAATTTCTAGTGATTCATCTGGTGATGCAATTAACATAATTAAACAATAGCTGATATTTACTGAGTCCTTGCAATATTCCAGAGCTATTAAATGAGATGCAAATCCCACCATAAAAACCGGAATTTTCATTAGGACCCAGACTTAGAAAAGGCCCAGCTTCAAAGATTCAGACTTGCACAGGCTGAGGACTCCCATTTCCAGAAGTTCAAAAACCTCCTTTCTAATCTAAATGAAAGAAAAGGAAAAGAAAAAAAAAAGAAAAGGTTAAGATCAAGAAAAGATGGTCTTGGTAAGTAAATTCAACCATCTGGACTTCCTGGTATTTGTGCAGCTGTTATGACCAGAATCAGGGAGAGCAAAAATCCTAACTTGTGTTTTATTCAGAACTGAAATATTTACTTAAGTAAAGGAAGAGGTACTAAATAAAAACATCTGTTTCATTAAAGGGCCCTTTTGTAACCATTCAAAATAAAATCTCGTAAAAAAATCTTATACAAAGGTGTTTGAAAATACCCAAAGTATGGCTAGATTGCACATGTATTTCAATATAGGACAGCTGATAATGATGACATCAACATAATACAAACAACTGGATGAGAAGGTTTTTTCTTTGACACAATTTCTCATTATTATAATTAGAAAACTTACAGTGGATTACTCAGATTTCACATTATAACTGAAATAATCAAATATGGACTTATGTGCCTAACATCAAATTTGTTGAACTGGTTTTTATTTTTTATTTATTTTTTATTTATTTTTTATAATAATATTTTTTATTATATTATGTTAGTCACCATACAGTACATCCCTAGTTTCTGATGTAAAGCTCGATGATTCATTAGTTGTGTATAACACCCAGTGCACCATGCAATACGTGCCCTCCTTACTACCCATCACCAGCCTATCCCATTCCCCCACCCCCCTCCCCTCTGAAGCCCTCAGTTTGTTTCTCAGAGTCCATAGTCTGGTTTTTAAAAACCAATCAGTTCAGGACACAGGTGTGTGTGTGTGTGTGTGTGTGTGTGTGTGTGTGTGTGTGTGTGTGTGAGAAACTGAAAAAATTGTCTTTTAACCTGTACTGATGTCTGATTTAACTCACGGAACAATCATAATCAGGTTGGTCATTCTGGGGATATAGTTTTATGTGGTAAATTAATTTATTCATCATGTTTGGAGGATTAATTCCAAATATCTTTGATAGTTACTGCCATAATTAATTAGGCTGGTGACTGGCAGCCATTTTTATTATTGGATAAACCTTTTTCTCTCCAACAGATACTTCTAAACATTGGGCTAGATTGAAAAATTAGCCCCATGATACACAGTAGGTGGCAAATCAATTTTTCACATTTTGATGATAATGGATTACTTTCATAAATATAGAATGAGCTGCTGCTGTGGCCACAAAGGCATTCAATCAGTTTTAATCCACCGAGACATCAAAATAATTTCCCCACAAAAACAAAAACAAAATAGCCTTCTATATTAAATGACTTTTTGGGTATGGGAGATGCAGGCCATGCGGCAAGTTTGTGCCCCTACTTCCTCATGCATTTGTAAGGATGAAAGACAAAGATGACTATTGTCTCTAAAGCAAGGCACACAAAAATGTGCCAAGTCCTCCAGATCCTCCTGTTTCTCAAAGGTACAGTATAGATGTGGTCCCCAGTGGGGCAGAGGCCATTGGTCATGTAATGGAGAAACAAAGCTGATTCCTATAAAATACATGGAAAGGATATAGTTAGCTCTAAGGGGGTGAGATGGACTCTATAATTGCAGTAACTTCAGAGTTAAAAGATAGAAATCATTTCAATGGCCAGAATGTGCTGGCTCCCCTTGTCAAAGACTTTATTACTGTGTTTGAACTCAAGTTCAAGTTGAAGAAAAAAGATTAAAGGCAATTGCTGGTTACACGGTACCTCGGGAATGTCCATCATTCTCCTCAACTTCTGATCTCTCCAGTTCCAGTCAAAAACCAGAAACTTTAAGGGGTTCAAATTAAGGCCACCTGAAAGAAACACAGAGAGTTGCTACAGCAAAGACCTCATGACATAAGCTTATTCAAATGACTTTTTAGTCTCCTGGTTGCTTTTTGCTTCATTTGCCATACTCTCCTCCAGCAGCTAATCTTTACACACTGAATGCAGCCAGCCCTTGCCTGATGGAAAACAAATGCAGCACTCTGAGACTGCTTTCCTTACAATCTTATCACCGATTCTAGGGAAGCAGAGAAGCTGCTAAGCTTGTCAATTGCTCAAGTGCTGGCAAAGAAACAATCTCAAACCTCCATTTCATGAAACCCCAGAGGGCGAAGTCTCATTCCTGAGAGGAATTTGATAAGATGGATCCCGCAGTCTGGGTAGTGGCCCCTCAGAGGAGGTGAGGCCAATGGAGTGTGAATGACTATAAGGAGGTGAATGGACAGAAGGATGAGGCTGGGGTTTGGGGCTTAATTTTAGACAGAAAAGGAAGTAAATATGAACAGGCTCTATTCAAAGTCTGTTATCATTTGAGAAGACTAGTAAACCACTTAAGGACTCCATTTCCACTGTCTTCCTATGTATCTTAGAGACAATTATGGAATGTGGGGCTGGAGGGGACTTCAGGGATTGTCTGTTCCTCAGAGGTCTCAGAGTTGGACACAATTTTTCCCACTCCCCATGGTCTGTCCATTGCCCCAAGCTGTTTCATGTTACATGTGGAAATATAACTGAAGCCTTCCTTTACTCTGCAGCACTTCCCCTCAACTTTTCTCTGTGATTATTTCAATATTTCCCCTTCTGCCCAAAAGACTTTCATTCTTCTTATAATTATAATGCCTCTTATTTAAAGATTTTATTTATTTACTTATTTAAAGAGAGAGTGAGTGTGCGTGCACGCCCGAGTGGTGGGGAAGGGCATAGGCAGAGAGAGAGAATCTCAACTCAAGCAGACTCTGTACTGAGTGTGCCCTGACGCAAGGCTCAATCCCACAACCCTGAGATCATGACCTGAGCTGAAATCAAGAGTCAGACACTTAACCAACTGAGTAACCAGGTGCTCCTATAATGCCTCTTATTTAAAATTCTCTCTGTGGGGTTCTCAGTGGGGGCTGAGTCTGGGATCAAGCCCCCCCACATCAGGCTCCCTGCTCAGTGGGGAGTCTGCTTCTCCCTCTGCCCCTCACCCCACCCTCATTCTTGCTCTCAATCTCTCTCTCTCAAATAAATAAATAAAATCTTAAAAGAAATAAAATTCTCTCTGCAAAATTAAAAATGATAAATTGAGAAGGACAATGGGTTGGTAATCTTCCCTTAAAAATAACTTACTATTGGTGGGAGAGCAAACAGGTACAGCTTCTCAGAAAGGCGCTTGAGAATTATATAATAGGAGCTTTAAAATGCTTACTATTTGATAAAATGATTTTCTTTCTATGACAATCCCAATAAATACACCAGAAACTTAAATATAGTTAATGGGGCACCAGACTAGCTCAGTCGGTAGAGTATGTGACTCTTGATCTTGGTGTTGTAAGTTCGAACCCCACATTAGGTGTAGAGATTACTTAAAAACAAAATCTTAAAAAAAAGAAAGAAATATAGTTACTTGCAAAGATGATCATTGCAGTATTATTTATAATAGCAAAAAATTAGAAATAATCCAGGTATCCTACCATAATTGAATTGCTAAAAAAAAAAATAACTGGGGATAAATATCCAAAATATATACAAAACTTCTGCAGATAAGAGGCAAAAAACACCAATCTGATTTAAAAATAGAGGAAATGAATAGATATTTTTCCAATGAAGACATCCAAATGGCCAACAGGTACATGAAAAGGTGCTCAGTATCACTAATCATCAGGGAAATGCAATTTAAAACCAGAATGAAATATGACCTCACACCTATTAGAATGGCTATTACCAAAAACCCCACAAGAAATTAGTAAGTGCTGAAGAGGATGTGGAGAAAAGGGACCTGTTATGTAGTGTTGGTGCGAATGCAAATTGGTGCAGCCACTATGGAAAACAGAATGGAAGAACTCTCAAGAAATTGAAAACAGAATCACCATATGCTCCAGCAATTCCACTTCTAGGCATATACCCAAAGGAAATAAACTCAGTGTTTCAAAAAGATATCTGCACCCCTATGGTACCACAGCATTATTTATAATAACCAAGACATGGAAACAACCCTCAGTGTCCATCAATAAATGAATGAAGAAAGAAAATGTCACACACACACACACACACACACACACACACACACACAGAGGAATATTACTCAGCCATAAAAGGAAGGAAGTCTTGTCATTTGTGATAACAGGGATGAGTCTTGGGGGCATTATGCTAAATGAAATAAGTCAGACAGAAAAGGACAAATACTGTATGATCTCACTTATATGTGGAACCTAAAAACCCTAACTTATAGATACAGAGAACACATTGGTGGTTCTCAAAGGTGGGGGGGTTGGGGAAAATGGGTGAAGGTGGTCAAAAGGTAAAAACTTCCAGTTGTAAGGTAAATATGTTCTGGGGTCGTACTGTGCTGTACAGTGACTGTAGTTAATATTGCATTGTACATCTGAAAGGTGCTAAGAGAGTAGATCTTAAGAATTCTCATCTCAAGAAAAAAATTTATAGCTACTTGAGGTGATTGATGTTAACCAAACTTATTGTGGTAATCATTTCACTATATATGTATAAAGTCATTATATTGTACACACTAGATTAATACAATGTTATATGTCAATTATGTCTCAATAAAACTCTAAAAAAACAGTAGAATATTAAAATTGAAAATTTTCCATTAAAAATGAAAAATTAAAACTATTTCATGATAAAGAAAGTTCTCATAAGTTGTCTTAAGCAGAGGGGCCCCTGGGTGGTTCAGTCGGTTAAGCATCTGCCTTCAGCTCAGGTCATGATCCCAGGGTACTGGGATGGAGCCCCACGCCGGGCTCCCTGCTCATCAGGGAGCCTGCTTCTCCGTCTTCCTCTGCGGCTCCCCCTGCCTGTGCTCTCTTGCTCTCTCTATGTTAAATAAATAAAATCTTTAAAAAAACAGAGTTAAAAAAGATATATTAAGTGGAAAAGACAAGTTATAAAATTTTGATATACAGTTTGATCTCCACTTATAAAAATAAATATATAAATGCATAGGAAAAAAGACTAAAGGAAATATATTTAATATTAACTGACAGGTGATTATCTCTAAAGTGACTTCTTTTCTTTTCTTCTCTTATGGTTAGAAAATCTCCTTCATTATTAAATTAAAACAATATACTTCTGTCTATAATTGTACAGATTCCAATGTCATGGGATATCTTTGGAAGTCTGGAAACTTTCCTTAATACATCATATATATAAACATCTTAAGTCATAAACAGCTACATAAAATGAGTATGTGCCATTTGTTTTGCTTTGTTAGATTTCTGGTTTCTAGAGTGCTGGAATTGTTCTCCCCCCCCCTTTCTGTTTTTAAGATTTTATTTATTTATTTGAGAGAGAGAGACAGAGACAGAGTATGAGCGAGGTGGGGGGAGGGGCAGAGGGAGAGGGAGAAGCAGACTCCCTGCTGAGCAGGGAGCCGGATGTGGGGCTCGATCCCAGGACCCTGGGATCATGACCTGAGCTAAAGGCAGAGGCTCAACCGACTGAGCCACCCAGGCGCCCCTGAAATTGTTCTCTTTAAATGCTTTGTATATTGCCTAACACCTGTGTGGTTAATGAACATTCATCAAATCAGAATCAGAAGTATGTTATTTTCATGTATTACAAAAAATCAACAGCTCCTTAAATGATTTTTCCACTTCTGAAATAAAATAAGCTTTCACACTGAGACCTCACAACTCTATGGAAATTAAATTTCAACAATCTGTAGAGCTTTGTTTTCTCTCTCTCCCTTTCTCTCTTTTAAATATGGAGAAGAGTGACCCTATTGCATGGGGTGCCTGGTGACACACAAAGAACCGTCTGGATTCAAAGGAGGGGTGAGGTGAATCTCTGGCTAAGAGCTGTGGGAGAGGCAGGGTTCACCCCTGGGCTCTCCTGCTGCCCAGCCAATCTCTCCCAACTCTGTGTCTCATAGATTTTCTGTGAGCACCTCTCATCTGTTCCTTCACTTCAATGCCCTCCCATGTTCATAAGGCAAAAATCCAAAGTCTTCAGCTTAGTGTTCAAGATTCTCCTTCCACACTCTGACTTTCTTTCCAATTGAATCACCAGCTACAAAAGCCCATGAAGTTTCCAACCAAGAAAGGTGGTCTCTTTAATAAAAATAAAAACTAGCATTTGATTTTTTAGGGTGTGAAACTCATTGTGCCAAACTCTTTATTGGCATTTTATTATCATACCAATCCTTTGAGGAAGATACGACCACTATCCCTGTCATTTGAATACAGAAACAGATTTAGGGAGGTTAAGTAACTTGCCAAGGTCACTGAACTGGTCAGTTGCTGGACCTGGGATTTGACTCTGGACTGAATCCATAATAGAGGATTGTAACCTCAACACTGTATCTCAATCATGTGTATCTGCCTGCCCTCGTCTGATTCAGCAGTTCTCCCATTCCTGATTGCTTTTCTCACATCTCCATACTTCAAGATCCTATTTTAATCCTTCTCATACTTTAAATATCAGTTAAAGACCCTTTTCTTTCTAAAGCCTTCCATACAGATTTAGCCTCCATAACAATGTATTTCAATTCCTATAGGACTTGGAAGTGCTCATTTAGCCCTTGGCATTGCTCATGTTGTCAATCTCCTTCTATGTATATTTATTTCTTCAAGGATCAGGAACTCCTTGAGGGGGAAAAGCTCTGGACTAGGAAGGCCTAGACTGAGAGACTGGGGGAGAGCATATAAGAAATAAAAATGCTAGCCTTCATGGGTGCCATAAATATTTAATGAGATACCTAAGAGTGTTTAGGGTTGACACTGCAAGTATGAACTCAAAAAATATGATTCCTTTCCTTGTCTGGGGCTGCTAAGTTTGTTACTTCTTTGTAATTGCACAGCCTTTTGCATATAGTGGGTTCATTTAGTCCTGCATGGCTTTTATTTGGAAAGAAACATTAGTATTTTAAGCTTTTGTTTGCTTCTTGGCAAGTGCCCATCTCTACACTGAGTCATTACATTGATGAACCCATTTCTTTTAGGTATATAAAAAAATCTAGGAGTAGCTCCAGTTATAAAACAAAGTTCTATTAGTATATTAAATAAGTGATTTGGAAATGAGTATTGAAAAGAAATGTTTAATTGGTCTGGCAGGTAAAACAGGTAATAAGATCATCAGCAGATTAACAGGTTTTGAGCTACTTACTTTGAGAGAGCCAACAAATTATAAAAACCCATTGGTGGATGCTGTCTGGAATACTTTCTGGGTAAAGTACTAAAAGAGAAATGCATTTGGGAGAAATATTCTAGAATACCTATATTTCATCCATAGAAACTGCATTCTTGTTTCACCAAGTTTTATATAAAAGCCCTCAACTGAAATGGCAGTCTTAGGGAACCAAGAATCAATTAATTAAGAGGGAAATACTCAACTCATCGAGCTCTACAAATTCTAGACGTTGCAAATTAGTGAAATGAATTGTGGATCCACTAACCAGCTTAAAGCAACTGTAATTTAAATGTGTTTAGGTGGGCACATAACCGCAGTTTGCCACAATCCTTACTATTCCCTATTGTACTATACTGTTGGCTAGCTTTACCAGCAAAAGACTATTTCCAACTCCCGGATTAACACAGAAATCTGGTTTCACTACATCACAAATGTGGTTTCCTAAACTCACATGGGGGTAAGGGAAAGTCCCAGCTCTCAGTAGGGATATCAGTGCCTCTCTTCATACCTTGTTTAATGAGTTCTTTAATTCTCCCTGGTGTTCCTACACCCAGGTGCACAACACGCTTCTCTAGCAACTTTACCTGCTCCTGGACCTATTTATTCCAAGACAGAAGGATGAAAGAAAAGAAGAGTCATTAGAAATTGCAATCATAGGCACTTTATCTAAAAGTTAAAGAAGTAAAAAAGAAAATGGGGCTACTCTTGTTTAGGCTCAACTTCCAGTGCAAAGAAGGTTAATTAACATCAAGATAGAAAAGCATCACTCTGTAAAATTGGTAAATCTTCAAAGAACCCAGGGGTCAAACCTCAGCTTCTGTGCAGGAATCTTGGAGCATAGAGGAGTAGCGACTGTTGTTGGGGCAGGTGGGCATGCAAAGGCAGGGAACGTAAAGAACACCAGAACAGTTGTTAAATATGTTATATAAGGAGGCACCAAAGAAAACAGCTGCTAAGGAGATAAGAAAAAGCTAGAAGTGGTCCTTAAGTATAACTTACAACACCCATCAAGAACCATAGGCCCTTGCTTACCTTTATGTGTTTTGCAAATAATTTCATAACTTTGCTGTCTCCTCTGAATGCTGTCATTGACCTAATGAAAAAAAAAGATTAATAAAAAAAGATTAATGCCTAAGAAAACTTATTCATTGCAGGCCACCTTGACTACTTAAGTATCATGTCTTGCTTTAAAGAGAATATATGCATTTATGTGTGTAACTATGAGCACATAACTATAAGCATGTATATATATACACAGATACAAAAAACTTCTGAGATTTTCAGGTCAGCCCATCTCTGGAAGGAAAGTGAGGAAGCCTTTTATTCAGGCACATATCTGGGTTGGCTTCTACTTTTCATATACAAGGTTAACTTTACTTAGGTTTCGTTGATAACTGAAACATATGGATCTGCCCTTCATTTGTAATACAGAATTTCTGTATTTCAGGTCCCTGGCAGAGAATTTACTGTTAAACTCTGCAGTATAGTTCTCATACAAAATTTGGTTGCAAGAAATACAACCTTGGAGCAGTGATGTCAGCCTGTGCTCTGTGGAGCCCAAAGGCATCTACAAAAGTTTGTATGTGACTGCCATGGTGGGTTGCTGGGAATGAGCTGACAGGGAGAAAAAAGGCTTATGTCCTTCAATCAGAGCAATCTCCCACTTTCTTTTTACTTTGCAGAGTGAGCTTTTCTGCAAAATTTTATATGTAGAAATGCTCCTGGTATCAATAGGTATAAAAGAACAATCAATCCTTTAATTGATGTTTGGGAATAGAACATGGGAATCTGCTTGAAATATTATTGATGGTAGGAATATATGAATTTGCAAGATAGTAAATTATACTATGTAGGTTCTGTTGTACTTGACTTTTACTCATACATAAGCTTTCCACTGCAAGGTTAACCAGGAAGACAGTTTAGAGGACATATTTAACATTAATTCATGGTCCTCAAAAGAACAGATATTCTTACAAAAGTTAGAATTATTCACCATTAGTCTTTATGAACAGGGCTTGTTGTGCTAGCTCAGAAATCCTTTTTTGCAAATCACCTAACCTTGTAGTGGATCATAAAATTACCAAAGACACAGAAGAACACAGAATTGGTAAATGAAGTATGACAACACAGTGCTTTTATGCCCTTCGGAAAGGTATTATGTACAGTCAAAGCTCAAATCAATGTGGCAGCTTGTTTTTAAGAGGCCATCTCCAGGCCAACCTCTTTGCCATTAATGTTTGAATCTGAAAAGAGTTCTGTGGTGGTAGTTTCTAAAACACTGAAAAGTCAATCTGAACTACTATGATTTCAGAACCACAAGTACCGCTGGCCCAGAAACAGTTGGAAGAAACACTTTCGTTTTACTAAGAGCCGGTGTGACACAATTTAATGTATGTGCCTCATGGGGAAAGGAGAGTTTGAAGAACTTAAAAACTACTTTCCTAAATTTGTAATCAGATTAGTTCATTTAGAAAAATAGATGCTAAATAACTACCGAGAGTCTACTTCTGCACCTTAATTTATTTTCTCAAGTTTATTTCTCAATTTATTTTCCCAAGTCCTTCTCAAAGGACTTGGATTTTCCTTTGTTTTGTCTCCTGTCAAAGCCTGCTGAAGAGCCCGCCCTGGAAGAGGGCTAGTTCCAGTAAATTCCAATTTACTCTGATGGCTCTTCTCCGAAAGTTCAATGTTACCACTGATCCAGTGGTAGACTTTTTGTTTTTTCTACAAAAACTACAGTAAATGAAGAGGTATGTGAAAGCACTTGCTAAACACTGACAAATTATCTTCAAAACATAATTTTTATATTTAAATTTTTAGTCCATTTGGAATTTACCTTGGTATGAGAAGTGAGATAGGGATCCAACTTTACTTTTCCAGATGGCTACCCAGTTATTCCAACACCCTTTATTAAATAATCCATCTTTCCCAACTGTTTTGTCACCTTTGCCATATGCTATGTTTTCATATGCATATGGGCCTATTTCTGAACTTCCAATCCTGTTCCACTAGTCTGATCTGTCATGCACATGCCAGTTCGATACCGTTTTAATTAGTGAGACCTGGTAACATATATCTGTTGGTAATCTGGTAGATACTACAGGTATAGTTCCTCTCACTAATATTCCTTTTTAGGATTTCCCCAGGTTATTTTTTTCTTCTGTATTTTCTCTTACGAACTTAGAACTATAGCTGATCTTTGAACTTTAGCTTATCGAGTTAGAAAACCAATTCTATTGGACTTTCATTGGGAGTCTGTGAAATTTATAGATTATTCTAGGTAAAACAGACATCTTTACAACACTGACTCTTTTTTTTTTTTTGAAGATTTTATTTATTTATTTGACACACAGAGAACAAGCAAGTACAAGCAGGGACAGTGGCAGAGGGAGAGAGAGGAGCAGAAGCTGAGGGGGGAGCTGATACAGGACTCAATCCCAGGACCCTGGGATCATGACCTGAGCCAAAAGCAGATGCTTAACCGACTGAGCCACCCAGGTGTCCCTACAATGATTCTTCCTATTCAGCAATATTGTATGCCCTTTTGTTCAAGATCTTCTGAGTTGTGGGGCACCAGGCGGCTCAGTAGGTTAAGCATCTGACTATGGATTTTGGCTCAGGTCATGATCTCAGGGTTGTGAGATGGAGCCCCACATCAGGCTCTGCACTGGGCATGGAGCCTGCTTAAGATTCTCTCTCTTCTTCTCCCTCTGCCCTTCCCTGCTTCCACCCCCTCTTCAAAAAAAGATCTGAGTTGCTTATGTAATATTTTCTTTATATAGATTTTGGTAGGTTTATTACTTGGTGTTCTATTTTTTTTCTTGTTATTATTTTAAATGAGATCTTTTCTTCCATTAATGTTTCCAACTGGTTATTGCTTATATTATTTCCTTGCTTTTACTCTTGCCCTCTATAACGTGTGTTCTCCACACAGAAGCCAAAGTGATCCTTTAGAATGATTATTCAGATCATGTGACTCCTCTGCTCAAAAGCTTCCAATAGCATTGCATCTCAGGGACTTTTATGCTTACTGTCCACTCTGGAATGCTCTTCTTCTAGGTACCTGCTTGGCATTCTCCTTCTCTTTGTTTATGTCTGGCTCAAATGCCACTGTGACAACGCTTTTAAAAGTAGCCCTCCAATCCCCTCTATCCTTTGGCTATGCTTTATTTTTTCTTATATAATTTAACACTACCTGACATTATAATGTATATTTATTTGTTCATTGCCTGTCTCCCTCACTAGAAATAAGTTCCATGAAAGAAGGGATCTGTCTGTTTTGTTCATTGTTATATCTCCAGCATATAGAACATACCAACTTGACACATATCATTTACTCAGAAAACATTTATGAAATGAATAGGTGAAGTGTCCAACCTAATGAGCTCCAAAGCTCGGACAGCAGAGCTGCAGATGATCAGCATCAGGACTGATTTCTTCTCATTATGGTTTTTCCAAAGTTTTACCCACTTAGGGCAGACTGAAAAAAATACCATAAGAAAAATATTACTCTAAATATAGCAAAAATAGGACCCTTGTTTATTTAGGCCCCTAGAGTTGAGTATTCTCCAATTACTCTTGTTAGTGTTTAATTAAAGTAAAATATAATGGGTATTGTCCCAATTCTATTCTCTGGTTATTCAAGATATTAGATTAAAATGAAATATCATTAACTTGTAACACAAAACACAGAATATGCCAAGTAGCTAAATGTGACTAGTTTTAGGACCAAAAAAAAAAGTTTGGAATAATAAAAAATAATATAAATTATTAATAATAATAAATAATAAAAATATAAAAATAAAAAAGTTTGGACTAATACATTTTTGATAATAATTTATGTTTGATGCTTCATGGCAAAGACTAAATAGGAAAATTCAATAATGTTAAATTTTAAAGAAATACTCAACATCAAAAAATGCAAATGACATTAAAATTAATTAAAATAATAGCAAGCATATATTAAACACAGACACTGTTTAGTTCTCATAAACCAGTGAGGTTGATTCTACTATAACCTACTTTTATACTTGCTGAATTTTTGGTGGAGGAAGGTTTATGAACTCAAGTTGAATGCTATCAGAACTGATTTGAGTTTGAAAGAAGAATGTTAAATCTCTATATCTAAACTATTTCATTGTTAGCCACAAATAGATGACTACTTAATATGAATAATCTGGCTTATTACTGGCTACACACAATAAATATTGAAAAGATGGAATTAGATTGTGCAATAGCCATGTTCTGAGTTTTGAGGATACGAACAGAATTTCAGAATTTTACAGCTAGAATAAAGTTCACATGTCCAACTTCCTTATCTTTCAGGTAATAAAATCAAATCCCAGAAGAATACTCAGTGACTTGTCCCAGGTCAAATAGCAAATTAGTAAGAGACTTGGAACTAGAACACTAATTATTCTCTGGATTCCTATACCAATACTTCTAATATATTATAAAGATTTTTTTTTTTATTTATTTATGTGACAGAGAGACAGCCAGCGAGAGAGGGAACACAGCAGGGGGAGCGGGAGAGGAAGAAGCAGGCTCCCAGCAGAGGAGCCTGATGTGGGGCTCGATCCCATAACGCCGGGATCACGCCCTGAGTCGAAGGCAGACGCTTTAACGACTGCGCTACCCAGGCGCCCCTATTACTTCTAATGTATTATAAACCACAAATGAGACCAAAATTCAAATTCTCAAAGCCAGAGCAAAATAAGAATAAACTTAAATAAACAGAAATTAATATCAAGATGTACCTTAAGAAAAACCTACATTTCAAATCCATTTGAGGTGGAAAGTTTTGCTTTTAAATGTAGTTTTAAAAGTTTTTATTTTAACGAAATGGATCTTATGTTTCAATGGATTAAGAACAACTTGGTGAATAACTTAAAAGAAAATCATAGTTTACTTACTTTCTTTTAGGTATGATGAAAGACTATGCGTCAAATCATTGGCCTTGAGGAAACAGGAGTCTAGAATATGACAAACATGCTTTGTAGAGGGTTTTGCAAACACACACGATCAAAATAGATTCATTGTGAATGGCGTTTTCTTGAATAAGGTTGTAAAACATTAGTGAATAGGGGCTCATTATATATTTTAAAGTGTTGTCCAGTATTTAAAACAACAGCAGCAATAAGAGCAAGTTAGCTTTTAACCGTCCGTAATTTCTGAGAGTAGTGAAACAGAAGCTTGTTGTATCATTCAAAGGACTAATGAAGCATGTTTATTTTTTCAAACCCATGGGATAGGCAATATACAAAGGTAAAGGGGAAATAGCTAACGAATCTATGTAGAGAGGCTCAAACTCACTAGTCATCATAGAATTGCATATTACGATGATGAGGTAATTTCACACACACATTAGAATGACAGTTGTTAGAAAGATGCGTAATACCGTGTATTGTCAAGAATGTAGGGTGACAAACCTCTTGTGAAATGTAGGTGGAGGTGTAAACTGGTAATAGCTATTCTGGAAAGTAGTAAAATTAAATTGTGTACACTCTATGACCCCATGATTATACTCCTGAGTAAATAATGGAAAGAAATTCTTACGTGGTCTATAAAGAGATATACACAAGTATATTCATCCTATCATTATTTGTGATAGGGGGGAGCAGGAAGCAACCTAGGTGTCCATATCTGAGAAAATGGCTGACCACTACGTGGTAGATTAAATTAGTGGCATACTATACAGCATTTAGAAGCAATGAACTTGATGTGCATAAAGCCATACAGGCATATCTCAAAAAAGTGCTCCGTGAGGAAAGAGACAGAATGAGAAGTTCAGCACATCATTTAGATAAGTTGTTAAATGTACACACATACAAAAACATGACATTTTATGAGCACATACACATATTTAAAAGCATGTATTAATACATTAGAGTGTATGCTATGGGGAAAGTAAAGAGTGTGGATTGAAGAAGAGTGGGAATAATGCATCAAAATAACACAACACAACACCAGAGTAAAAGACAATGTAACACTAAAATAAAATATAGGGGCCTGGCTCAACCAAGTCTAGCAATTATGAAGTATTATTAACTCTGTACTTGAGCTGTGTAAAAAAGCAACATCATGTTTATTATTCTAATTCTTTCTACAAGAAAAAGTTTTTCTATAAACACAGAAGAGTGCTAGGGAGTACACTATTACTAAATTAAATGATATTAATATTGTGACTCAGCATATATAACTCACATTATGTGAATTAACTAACTTCAAAGATGTTGCTTCCTATACAGCTGTAGAGCCTTTGATGGTCTTTTAAACTGTAATTTCCCAAGCCTGGATATGAGCAGACTCACCTGGAGTCTTTACAAAAGATAGAGATTCCTAGGACGGACTCCTTTTCTTAGTAAGTCAGAATTCC
This sequence comes from Ursus americanus, assembly GCF_024610735.1. Lineage (NCBI taxonomy): Eukaryota > Metazoa > Chordata > Mammalia > Carnivora > Ursidae > Ursus > Ursus americanus. The sequence goes on from NC_142130.1 coordinate 54,276,878, forward strand.
TTGGAGGGTGGGCCTGGGAATTTGCGTTTTAAGTTCTTAGGTGATTCAGTTGCTGCTAGCCTATAGGCATTTAGCACCAATCTAAACCACACTGCAGCTCTCAGGAGCACCGCTGAGTTAACTCCAAGAAATTCCTGCCTGAAAACTAATTAAATACCCATGTGTATGACATTAACAATGTACAGTGAACAACAGTAATTGAAAAGACATGTTCCTGCCCTACAGACACAAATAACCTCAAATCAAAACCAAGTTAGACACTCAGCAAACTAATAGAACAGTACTTCATTATCTATATTCACCTTATATTTACGCCCCTGCCTCTGCCTGTTACAAATAACCCACAGTGTGTCCCTCCTCTCACCTACTGTGGATTTCCTCTCTGTTCTTGGTTTCATATGTAGCAAACCAGGGTCTTTTCTCCTAAACGTTCTCGCGATGCATTATTCACTGTGTCTCAGCATGGCCTAATTTCTTAACTGAAAATGAAAACCTGTTCTTTTTGTCTATAAAAATATTTTTAACATTTTCCTTCCTTCCTAAACTAAGCCATGACCATACATTCTTGTTTAACTGTATAACTGAACTGTAACAGAGCAATAATATAATGTAAACTCACTATGGAACTCAAATGACTCTTAAAGGTTTCTTCTGACCTCGGTATCTCTATAATGTTAGAAAATTAATGATATGATATTCCATAAGTATACAGAGATTCATGATATTCCATAAGTATACAGAGTAGCAGCGATCCCACTATTTCACAAATCCTTCCTGAGTTGAAGGTGTACTCCAACAAGGAACTAGAAGGATAAAGCAACCACTGAGTCAAACTTCAGTTCAACTTTCAGCAGTTTTGTTATAACACGTTGTTCCTGCAATACAGCAGTCAGGACATAGCTCTTCTCAAAGGAACTATGCCCGGAGAGAAGTGGTTTCTAACTGCCGTTGGAGCCGTGTGGGCTTTGTGTCTAAAACTCCGTATCTTACTCATGTGGAAATGCACTCCTTAAATTCCCTAAAGGGTATTCCTTTTGGAAAAGAAACAGACAGGGGCACGCACTCCTGTTTCCAAACTCAACGTCCTTTTTTTTTTTAAAGCACATCACAAAGGAAATATAAAAATGCAGGGAACGGGATGTTTTTCAGCTCCTTAAGCCTCTAGAAAGTATACAGTTGTAACGGAAAAGGGAAATCAAGCTACCCTTGACTTTTTCCAACAGCAGTAATTAGACATCCCTGGTAATCTATAAATAGCTCGTCTGAAAGAGTGGGACCCAAACCTTGTGTGGTTTGATTTTGTAACAACATCTCTTTAATCTCTGCCCCAAAGAGTTACAGGATGTACCAGAATTTTCAAATTAATTAAAATCAGTTGTTTTAAGAATTTGCAATATCTTTTAAACTTGATTATAAATATTCAAAGGCAGCAGATCTCAAACAATAGAAGGTTTAAGAATCACTTGGGGCGAGGTGTCAGCTTTGCTAAAAATGTGGAATTTTATTCCTATCTTTAGATGGTTTGCTTGAAAAAGTCTGGCCTGGGACCCAAAACACTACCATAAAAACAAAACTGTAGCTAGAAATCTGTGATAAGGACAACAAAACTAAGATGCTTATTAAAGCTAAAGTTGGGGTGCCTGGGTGGCTCAGCTGGTTGAGTGTCTGATTCTTGGTTTTAGCTCAGGTCATGATCTCATGGGTTATGAGACTGAGCCTCGCATCAAGCCCCTGACTGGCCACTGGGCTCCCAGCTCAGCATAGAGCCTGCTGGAGATTCTTTCCCTCTTCCCCCTCCTCCCACTCCCCACCCCCAAGAGAGCCCATGCGCACTCTTTCTCAAATAACTAGATAAATCTTAAAAAAAAAAACAACCCTAAAGTTCTTGCCTATAAAGGGTGAGTAAACTAATGTTTCATATCTATGCTTTTAATTGTGAGCTTTATGTTTATTTTAATTTAACTTCTATCCTCAACTGGGGATTCTTACTCCTTGAAGAATGCTGAAAAAAACAAACAAACAAAAAACCACACTGAACAATTAGCTTTTTCAAAAAAAAAAAAAGCAACTACAAATCTTTCTTTAGATTGCACAAATACTGTTTAGCATCTTAATAAAGAAATCATTCAAAAGGTAAAACTATGAGATTGAGGAAAGGAGTATTAGCATGTGGAAAATACATTGATTCACTGGCAGAGATACCTAAGCCATAACATATAGAGTGGAGGAAAGATGAACCTTTTTGCTCCTCCTCATCAGGAAAGTTGATAGCAATAACAACAGTCCTGCTAAATGACTAACTTCAGAATAGTAACGAGAAAAAAGGGAGGAAAAAAACCAAACAAGTCTGGCTGTACCTGGTAGGTTTAGTTCTTCTAATTCAATCACTGAGCGATTGGTGCTGTAATAGTCCTTCATCAACTTCTGTAGGTCTTCAGGGGTCCCTGGTTTTGGCTCTGATTTTGCAAGAACATCAGTAATTTTCTTCTAAGACATGAGAAGGAAGAAAAAAACCCCAGGAAGGTAGATTTTAGAATGACGTTAGCTTAGAATAGCTGAGAATCTTCTGGTACTTAAACTGCACATAGATTTTGGTGATAGCTGAGTATAAATGTGAGTTCTAATAAATACACTTGAAAAAACTTAATAAATACTTTTTGGATACAACTGCTTTGAAAAATGAATGGTGATCTAAAAGTCTCCTTGTAACTCTTGGTCTATGGCTTCCAGGAGAACTGAAATTTCTGTAGGAGTCTCCATAATAGGACATTATTTTCTGTTAAAAGTCAAGAAATCTTGTTGCTGTGGAAACTTCTCTTTAATCCTTTGATGATTTTTATTCCTGAGAGTAGAATTTTGAGAATTTTTTGCCTAACCTGGTTTTTAAGGCACTCTCAGTTTGGGTTTCTGGGAGTAAGGTAAAACCTGCAGGAGTAATCTGAGCATTGGAACCCACTGCAAAGGAGGACTGTAGACTCTCAATTGTCAAGTCTTGGGAGAGAGTCTTGAAGTGGCCCCATGGAAAACAGAACAGGAATAACTCTACAGCATCTATTTTGATTTGGATTCATTTGTGTAGCATTTACTGAGTGCAGGCAATGTACTAGGAACACATCACTGCTCAGTTAATTTTCATCATTAACGTCCCTTCTCATTTCCTTCTAATGTTTTGCCAAAGATCTAGAAAGAGCCACTCCCCACCCCCACCTTTTCAACTCCATCCACAACATCCTCATTTCTATACGATTGCCAAGAATGGTCAAAGTTCTGTCAAATGAATTAACTTTTAAAAATATGTCATCAGTAGGCACATTTTAGCATGACCTCAGCCAAGGCTAAAATATCTAGCTAGAGTTTTGACCTTGAGCCACCAAGAACTTAACACTCCTGAAGGCCATTAGTGTACAAACTATCAAAGAGAAGTTAAAGTCACTTCTTTAAGGACTTGCCAAACCTCAGCCAATTTGGCATCTCCCATCTTTCTCTTTGGCCATTTGTGAGCAAAGAAAACATATGCACACATACTCTTAACTTTCTAAAAGCTTGCTGTTAAGTAATTGGTTTGAATCCATCTTCTTTCCTCTAATCCCAATCATATTTCCTCTGCTGAATTCAGCAGTAGACCTTCTTGGCAGGGAGAGAATTACACTGCTGTTTTCACAACTGTGGTGGAAGGTCAAAGCTAACCACACTTTCTCCAAGGTTGAGCCATAAGAAAGTCTGTATAGGAGCAACAGAGTCTTCCGTACACTCATAGACAAGTATTAAAATGTAAGGGGAGCCTTTTGCTTTAAATTATGTTTCCAAATTATGGTCAGAAATGCCTTATACTACTGTCATCTGGTTATTATTTTCTTTTTATTAATTCTCTAAGATATAAGGTTTAAAAAACTGAAATGGATATGAAAAGAAAGTTGGTAAATTTCTTTCCCTGGGCAGAACCTGAAGGGCCAGACAGCTTTGGGCTCCTTCTAGACTTAGAAATCCATGTCTATCTTTTAACTACAATGAAAATGATGAAAACAAAGGTGGGTAACAAAGATGTTTGGTGCTCCACAAGACTGAAATAGGAATCAGAATTTATTTTTAGATCCAACAAAACACTTAACGCTAGTGATCTTAGGAAAGTCACCAAACCTCACTGAATCTTACAATCTCTTAAGTGGGAATTACAACATATTGCCTCATCAAAGTACATTATATAGAAATGTGAGGTAAATCACCTGGGGTTGTAAGAAAATTGTAAGAAAGTATTAATAATACCTTTCTTCTCCTCCTTGTCTTGGTAGCACCTTCTTTTGTTTCCTTTGGTTGTATCAAGAAGCATTCTTTAGGCTGTAAAGAGATACAGATGAGGAAATTTTCATCTTAGCATGATGAGGTGTCAAATAATGGTAGGAACCCCAAAGTACTTAGGCCATACATGTATTCTCCACAGTATTATACAGACAGTGATGCCAGAAAACCAATAGGCTATTAGGCAGGGATTGGGCTGAAGGAATTTGAGAAAATCAAACTTGAGACTGGAAAATCTTTGAACAAAGGTCAAAATGTGTGAGTGAGTGTATATGTGTGTTTGAAGTGGTGGTGCAGGGTATTAAAGATTGAGGACAGTGGCCAGGTTTATAAAATACAGGCAGAAATAGATGTGATTAAAATTAAGACGGGCTAAGAAAGTATTTGATTAGTGTGACTGGCATTTTCCATGAACTAGCAATGTGTGAGCCTGTATTTCCAAGTCATTGGTTTACTATTTTGTTATTTATTCCTTTCTTCTTTCAAGAAGCATTGAAAAAACTGAAGTAGGACATATTTACTTACATTTTTATAAAACCAGCTGCACCAAATGCCTTATCTATAGTGACTACAAAATGAATGTTTCTGCTGATGGTCTGACAAAAGTCTCAGGACAATGGAATTCCGAGTAATCAATTTTGCCTGTTGCCTTGACCCTTGAGTACCCTATATAGTTTAGTGCTATTTTTACCCTGAGGGGTTTTTTTTTATGTAGAAAAACAGGAGATTTGGATTAAGACCTTGATTTATAAAATAGAATACCTCAGATTCCATATTTATTAATCATAAGCAGGAATATAAAATGTTTCCTGTGCTGGTTCTTTTATGCAACATTTTCAAACAAGTTGCCAAGTAAGATATAAAATATGAGTGAAAACTTATTCTGAGTTTTTCCTGGATTAAGTTTCCATTCCAACTAGAAAGTACTCAGTTTAAGCTGGTAAACTACTAACTAAAACAATCTTGTCTCTACTGGCTGTGTTTAAAATGATTACAGATGAAACTTTCTATTAAAATTTGAAGACAGCCTGCAGATTAAGAATGTCTATGGCTTGAAGCCAGAAATACACACACACACACACAAAGGTAGATCTATACATATATATTTACATAATTTCTTCAAGACATGGAGCCAGGACCAGCAGTTTCTAGACTCCGTTTCAGTTAGTAGAAAAGCAGATTCAAAGGTTCAGGATTAAAGTAACGTGTGAATCTTGAAATTTTAGCTTCTTCTCAGTTAAAGCAAAAACCTGCCAAAAAGCAATTGCATCATAGCTAAAGAAAAGAAAGATATTATGACCTCTGTTATTTAGAAAGTTAAGCTGTCTTGTGGATGCAGATACATGCCAATTTGATGCTGGTACATGCCAATTAGAAACTGGGCCAAGGCCACTAATATGTCGCAGAAGCTGCCAGATGGTCATAAGAGTCCAAATACAGGCCAGGCCAACATCCAGTTCATGCTTGTAAGGCAAAGGTCTGGATGTGATTAGTGGATCCCTCAAGGCATACTGTAGTATCTTGTCACCAGTATCAAGGTTTTTGGGAATCAGATGTAGAAACCTGTTCCATTTTGTTATTTAGCAAATGAGATGGCTAACAGTATGTTCAATGTGCAAGGTTGTATTTATGTTAGGTTTACAAAGCAATTAACTTTAACATGACATAAATTAAATCTGGAAATGAGTTCGGTTATAGGAATATGGACTGTCCAATTCTGGAAGAAAAAATAAGCATGTAATTATGAATCATGCATAGGAAAAAAGAAACATTCTTGATGAACCGTTTTAGTTAAGATACTGCATGAGGTTTAAATGTTAGGTTCAAATTTTTAGATCATCCTAAAGGAAATACAGTATATTATTTGCTTTCTGGGAGCAGTTGCCTTATGTGGTTGAGGATGGGCAGTAATGAAGAAGCTAAGTTTATAGGGGCAACTTCAACAGAGGTGAGATGACTTTATGAAGAAATACAAATCCATTTTGTTAAAAATTCCTAAATTTAGCCAGCTGCCTTACAAATACTGATGTTTACCTTCAGAGAAACTAGGTAAAAAGATATAGAAGACTCAGGCCAGACTAGCTAACAATTCCTGAAAACCAATTTCAACAGTGTTATGTCTTTGACAGTTGATAAGTAATTTCATTTCTTTACATGAAATCTAGTGATTTTTTTAAAGTGTAGCTTAAATATGTAGTTTAAATATTTAGAAATATAGATGAAAAAAATTAATCTTTAAGTTAAGCATTTGAGGCATATTCTCAATTCCTTAAAGTGTCAAAAATTATATCCTTTAAGAACGATTCTTCTAGTCAAACATGGCAAATCAACCTCAAAAATGCCACTAAACTAAAAATGAAGGCAACTGAAAAAGGTATAAATTTATAAGGACCATGAAATCAGGAGAGAACAATAGTAGTGGAGAGATTTCAACATTTTGGGAAATGGAAAATGGTTGAAATTGGATGGAAGTGACTTAGCAGAAAGGTAGAACCAGCACCTAGGTTTCTGGAGAGGTGGAAGCTAACGGTCAGTGAGGTTGTTTGACCTGTTGGACTCTGAAAGGGTTCAGTAGTTGCAGACACAAGGTACAACAGAGAGTGAAGGGTTTAAAAGGACGTTGACTGAAAGTTTATATTTAGAATGATTAGCCTCCTTCCCACCTCCCACCAGGCTGTATCCCCTGCCCAGGAAGCCAAGCAACTATCTGATTACAGCTTACTCTCATCCTGCTCTTTCTGGCAGCAGACAGGAGGTTTATTCTCTGGAGAGAACAAGAGGACCAAGAAATCTGGCACAGGGAAGACAGGACAGAAACTGAGACTCACTTCCTTTTCCTGTCCCTATTTCAAATGTCTTGAGCCAGGCTTATATATTATATGCAGGAGCCTACAGAATTTTTCTCTGGAAAAATGAAATGGACTAAGAGAAGTGCCATAAGACAGTGACTTTTGGTGAGCATAGTAAATACAGCTTGCTATCCCATTACCCTGCTACGAAGTTCACTAAGCAACAAGCCTCACATATGCACAAAAATATTCCATCAGCTTTTTAGTGTCTCTCTTTTTAATATGAATAGACAGCTAAGATAAGTCCAACATGAGAGCAAATAAACAACAAAAAGATAAACGGTTCAAAACAATTACAATTAATACTCTCAGAAAGATAAGGGAAGATTTTCAGCCATGAGACAAAAAAGAAAACAAACAAGAAAACTGGAATAAAAATGTAGGAGGAAGCCTTGAAGATAAAGATAAAGATAAGATAAAGATAAAGGAAATCTCCCAAAAAGATGAAAAATGATAAGAATATTAGATAGAGAATCAGCCCAAGAGACTCAACATCCCAATAAAAGGTATTACAGAAAAAGGGACCATATAAAACACTGGGAAAGAAGTGATCAAAGAAATAACACAAGAAAAACTTTCCAGAACTGAAGGAAACTTTCTAGAATATGAAACTCTAAACTGAAAGCTTATTATGTATACACCATAATGAATATGAAAAATATCCACAATGAGGAGGATCATTGTGAAATTTCAGATCATGGACAAAAAAAGACAAAATTTCCAAAAAGAAAAACAGTAACTTACAAAATACAGAGTCCAGAAGAATTGTGTTGGACCTTGCAATAGCAATAAGCCTGCTAGGACTTAATGGAACAATGCCTTCAAAGTTATGAGGAAAATTTATTTACAAATTAAACTTTTATACCCAGCCAAACTATGGGTCAAGTTAAGAGTAAATTAAGGTATTTTCAGGTATTTAAGGTCTTAAAAAAATTGACTTCCTATCCATAGATACTAAAGGCTGTATTCCAGCAAAATAAAGGGCTAAACCAAGAAAGAGAAAGATATGGAATTCAGCAAATAAGAAAACTAATCCAGGAGAGTGTTGAAGGAACAGTAAAGAGAAATTTCAATTGCTCAACAGACAAAGAGAATAACCAATTCAGAGTGGAATAGGAGGATAGAGGCCTGCAGGGAGGAACAATGAGTGATCTATTTGAGCATATGGAAAATATTATTCATGGACATGTGGAAAAGATATTGGAATATATGGGAACAATTAACAGTAGGAACACAACAAGCTAGGCAAATGAAGAAATGAGGTAATTATTATTGCCATGAAAACAAAGAGTTGTATAATAAAGGAGGAATGATTATAGGTTTCCCCTCCTCAGCACTGAACAGTAGTTCTGTGGTCATGATTGTGAGATATTGACAACTGTTTCACCCAAAATGTGATAATTGTGTTAGCAGGGGCATTAGCAGTCAGGGAGGGAATACAGGGTAGATGGGAGAGCTGTGTCTTCATATGCTACCTCAAGCAGTGAACAGATCATGTCAGGAGCTGATAACTCAAAAAACAGCAGTATAAACTATATGTTAGCAAATACGAAAAATAGCTAAAAGCTGGAGGAAAGGGAATCTTTGTTATGTAGTGGTGCAAAGTTTAACAATACTGTCTGCAGTTATGTGCAAAATAGAATATCTGTCTAGGGGCGCCTGGGTGGCACAGCGGTTAAAGAGTCTGCCTTCGGCTCAGGGCGTGATCCCGGCGTTATGGGATCGAGCCCCACATCAGGCTCCTCCGCTATGAGCCTGCTTCTTCCTCTCCCACTCCCCCTGCTTGTGTTCCCTCTCTCGCTGGCTGTCTCTGTCTCTGTCGAATAAATAAATAAAATCTTTAAAAAAAAAAAAAAAAAAAAAAAAGAATATCTGTCTAATGCTATGGGTAATCCAGCAAAGGAGATCCTAATAGTGTTGAAGTTGTCACCTAATTTCTTCTGTGGCTTCTAGTAAAATGGAAAAGGAAGAAGTTTAATTGAAAGAAGGACTATCCAAGAAGTCAAGGTATATGAGTGCAAATCCATTAAGACCTCAGAAAGAACAAAGGTGGTACCTCAGAGTACTATTCAGTCACATAAGAGCTCTTTAAAGAAATTAAGTGTGTCTCACAGATTCAAACATGCCTCTAGGAAGTTTAAGGGGGTACCGTCCCTCCATTATCTAAGCAGGGGTCCATGGAAGAGAAAAGTTTATCTGGAAAAGATTTGTGGGTGTAACTTCTGCTCACTGGAGTAAACCCTAAGAAGAACCACAGAAGACCTATAAAATACTTAAAGGTGTTATATATTCAGACAAATTAGAGGTATTCAGAAATACCTCTAGTTTGAGCTGAGAAGGTGAGAGATGGAATAAAATGAGGCAAAGTCTTTGAACCCTGAGAATTTTACTGTCAAGAAGCAGGATGAAAGAACTGTTCCATTGCAAATACAAGCTACCTTTCATTAAAAAAAAAAAAAAGAAAAAAGAAAAAAAAAAAAAAAAAAGGGAAGGATGACTCAGAGGGCAACACAAAGAACCCAAAAAAGCAGAGCTGAGAACCATGGAAGGACCTTAGGAACCTGGGCCTTTAGACTTAATAAAGAAACTCCCAACATTTTCAAATGCTGTGGGACCAATGACTCCTTGTGCCAACTACTTGAATAGAAATGTCTATAAAGGTTATTCTATGCTTGTATATCTTTTGTTTCCCAGGTTGAGAAGAAATGTACTCAAGGAGCTATACTTAAGGAACTAAACCTGAGGACACTCAAATGCCTGATTTAGACAATGAAATTCTAGGCACTGAGCTTATACTGTAAAGGGAGGGGACTTATGCTTTCCTTGTGAGGGGTGAATATGTTATGCATATGGGAGGGATATACATCACTGGGGGCCAGAGGGCAGACCACGGAAGCCAGATTCCAGGATAGTTACCAATGATCTCCAGGTATTCATTCCCACCTTTTGAATTACTGACTTGATTTTTTTTTTTTTTTAAGATTTGTTTATTTATTTGAGAGAGTGAGGAAGGGGCAGAGGGAGAGGGAGAGAGAAACTTGAACAGAGGCTGTGCTGAGCATGGAGCCTGATGCAGGGCTTGATCTCAGACCCTAAGATCAAGACCTGAGCTGAAACCAAGAGTCGGATGCTTAACTGACTGAGCCACCCAGGTGTCCTAAGAATAATCTTGAAGATGAAGAGTGGGGAAGAAATGAAATGATCAATGCTCACATAAATAAATATTAAGAAAATACAATAGTTGAGAAAGGTGAGTAAAGACAGAAAAGGATAAGTACTCTTACTGAAGAGTCCTTTATGATCTGAGGACCTAAGCAAAAGGCTACCTTAAAAAAAAGATGCCCAGTGTGGTTTCTGAGGGAGAGAGGATGGGTCATGGAACAACGGCTATTGACATCATGGAGGCATCAATGAAAAGTCACAAAACCCCTCATAAGGAATTATATTCTGGGAACCATAATTACAAAGTCACTAGGGTTGGCTCTGAAGTGACTGATGTTGAGGAGGGAAGAGGGTGATGCAATCTCAAGAAGTAGGGAATTCATCACTTTTTTGGAAGCAATATCTGGAAAAAAAGAAGTGTTGGCAAATCTTTATACTTAACATTATTAAGGAGGCCAAGGATGATTATTTAGATGTGCAATGGTTGCTAGAGATGATGTAGTTGCATGGGTAAAAAACTTTTATAAAGTTATAAATCTGCTGCTTGAAAATACTGAACAGATGGGAGGAGGCATGGACTCAGTAACAGAAATGTGAGGCCTGGCTATGGCAAAGGAGGGAACATGATCTAACTCAATATATACTCTTACCTATTGATATTTAAGGCTAAATGCATATTACAGCTGGCAGCATAATGCCAGAAAGTTCCTACACAAGTATAAAAAACCCCTTAAAGAACAGCAAAGCAGGGCACCTGCATGGCTCAGTCGTTAAGGGTCTGCCTTCGGCTCAGGTCATGATCTCAGATCCTGGGATTGAGCCCCAGCACTGGGTTCCCTGCTCAGTGGGGAGTTTGCTTCTCTCTGTTCCTCTGCACCCCACTCATGCACTCACTCTCTCTCTCAAGTAAATAAATAAAATCTTTAAAAAAAAAAAAAAAAAGAACAGTAATACAATGAAGCAAATTTGAAAAAAATGTTCAAAACTTAAACATAGCACAAAATAATTTCTTTTTTCACCATTTTGATCCAGGGAAAAAATGTACTAGTTACTATTAAAAAACAAATACCCTGTTACATCTGTCAAATGAATCAAGTGCCTAGCACCATGCTAGGTACTGTAGTGAACACAAAAGAAACCCTGGCCCCCAAGTCACTTTTGAACAAATTGGAGACTCAAGCTCTATGTATGTGAACAACTCTAGAAGGACTGAAGAAAAGTCAGCCTGCCAATAAGAAGGTCATCCTTGGGGTGGTGAGATGATTTCCAGAGGGAGAAGAGTAGCTGGAGAGAGAGGATGGGGAATCCACAGAGGAGAAAGTGAGGCAGTTTGGGTAGTCAAGGGCAGTGGAACAGAGATCCCAGCTCAATCAAGGAGGGGGCTGGAAGAGGGACACTGGGTCACCAGAGTCTAAGAAACTCCTGTGGGTAATAGATGGCTTACAAGTGGGGACACAAAGGGCCAAGATGGGAAGAGTGGTGAAAAAACTAGGATCTTGGTATAGTCACCCATTCTTTCATTTCACAAATAATGAGTGCCAGTTTGGGGTGAGGTTCTGTGCTAGGTGCTGTGGAGATGCACAGTTAGACTCTGTCCTAGAGGTATACAGCCTGGTGTAGGAACCAGGAGCTAGACGAACAACACTCATATGAGGCAGTGGGTCACAAGAAGATTTCCTTGTGAGGTCTCTGGCCAGAGATATTAGGACAGACTTGGAAAAAGGGGTAAGGGCATTCTGTCCACCTCAGAGTTGGATGCTTTAAAGTAATTTGGTAGTTAATGAAATGAGAGCAAGAGGAAGGTGGTTGAAATGGGCAGTACAATCTTAAACTTTTGTAATTTTTTCTTGGCAGAAAATAGCAATGGCATGTGACCAAAAAAGCACATGAGGACATGGTGAATCCAATTTTCCTAAAGTGAAAGAGAAGGGACAGGTGAAAAAAGGATAGGTGAAAAGCAGCATGATCCTCAGCACCTGGCTCACAGCCAGCCAAGTGGGACAAGATTCCCAGAACCCATTTCTGTGAGTCTCAGGTAATTTGTAAAGTGGGGTACTCCCTACCTCACAGGGCGTAGGGTATTCCCTACTTCATATGATCATTTGAGTCATGGTGTCTTGCACAGTGCTTGTGGAGAGTGCTCAATGAATGATCTTTATTATTGTTCAAACCTAGATTGACAAAAGATAGGTGAATGCTCACAGAAATGGGAATGTATTTCACTTTCTCCTCTCCCTCTTTTCCCTCTTCTTCCTATGATTCTCTGTCATTTATCTAACTTCATGGTTGTAGGAAAAGAAGAGCCAAGGAAAGAAGGAGCTTTAAAAAGGTGGAAATTTAGCAATGTGGATAAAAAGACCATAAAAAGAAGTAAAGGTAGAGACTTGGGCAAATTTAGTTTTTCTCTAGTGAATCCTGAAAAAGTGAGAAACTAGCAAGAAGAAAATCAAGAAAGAAAGTAAGGAAAAAGAAAGCCAATGGGGGTCTAAAGAAAGATATTTGGAAACAAGTTCTATAGGTAGGTACTACAGAGGCAAAGGTCAAAGAAGGCTCAGTGGGATAAGCTAAGGTAAAATTAAATTCCACCTTGGTGAAATAAATCAAAAGGCTAAGGATGTTAACCTGTAGGCCTCTGAAGGAATGGTTGAAACTAAAACTGAGGAGGGAGTCTGGGAAGATGGCAGAGTAAGAGGATCCTAAGCTCACTTCATCCTATGGCTACACCCCCAAGGAGCAGCCACATCAGTGCAATGAACAAAGAAAATAACCCAGAGAAAGATTAAAATCATACCATGCATCTTCTCTGACTATAATGGTATGAAACGAGAAATCAATCACAAGAAAAAATCTGGAAAGAACACAAATACATGAAGGTTATATAACATGCTACTAAACAATGAATGGGTCAACCAAGAAATCAAAGAGGAAATAAAAAAATAAAGGGAAACAAATGAAAATGAAAATACAACCATCCAAAATCTTTGGAATGGAGCAAAACTATTGAAGAGGGAAGATTGTAGCAATGTAGGCCTTCCTTAATAAGCAAGAAAAATCCCAAATAAACAACCTAACCTTAGACCTAAAGGAGTGAGGAAAAAAACAAATGAAGCCTAAAGCCAGTTGAAGGAAGGAAATATAGATTATGGCAGAAATAAATGAAATAAAGACTCAGAAAACAACAGAACAGATTAATGAACCCAGGGCTGGTTATTTGAAAAGATCCAACAAAATTGATAAACCATTAGCCAGACTCATCAAAAATGAGAGAGAACACACAAATCAAGTCAGAAATGAAAGAGGAGAAATAACAACTGACACTACAGAAATACAAATATTATAAGAGAATATTATGAGAAATTATATGCCAACAAATTGGAAAACCTAGAGGAAAATGGATAAATTCCTAGAAACATATAACTTCCCAAAACTGAATCAGGAAGAAATAGAAAATCTGAACAGACTGATTACTGGCAATGAATTTAAATCAGTATTCAAAAAATCCCCAACAAATAAAAGTCCCAGACCAGATGGCTTCACAGGTGAATTCTACCAAACATTTACAGAAGAGTTAATACCCTTTCTTCTCAAACTCTTCTAAAAACTACAAGAAGAAGGCATGCATCCAGATTCATTCTATGAGACCAGCATTACTGGGATACCAAAACCAGATAAAGACACTACTAAAAAAGAGAACTGTTGGCTAATATCTCGGATAAACATAGATGCAAAAATCCTCAACAAAATATTAGCAAACCAAAACGAACAGTATGTTAAAAAAGATGACTCACCACAACCAGGCGGAATTTATTCCTGGGATGCAGGGTGGTTCAGTATTCTCAAATCAATCAACATGATACATCACATCAACAAGAGAAAGGATAAAAACAATATGATCATTTCAACAGATACAGAAAAAGCTTTTGACAAAGTACAACCATCCATTCATGATAAAAAAAACTCTCAACAATGGTGAGAGAGGGCATCCTTGTCTTGTTCCTGATCTTAAGGGAAAGGCTTCCAGCTTTTCCCCATTGAGAATGATATTTGCTGTAGGCTTTTCATAGATGGTTTTTATGAGATTGAGGAATGTACCCTTTATCCCTACACTCTGAAGGGTTTTAATCAAGAAAGGATGCTGTATTTTGTCAAATGCTTTTTCTGCATCTATTGAGAGGATCATATGATTTCTGGCTTTCTTCTTGCTGATATAATCTATCACACTGATAAATTTGTGAATGTTGAACCACCCTTGCATCCCAGGGATGAATCCCACTTGGTCATGATGGATAATCCTTTTAATGTACTGTTGGATCCTATTAGCCAGGATCTTGTTGAGAATTTTGGCATCCATATTCATGAGGGAAATCAGTCTGTAATTCTCCTTTTTGATGGGGTCTTTGTCTGGTTTGGGGATCAAGGCAATATTGGCCTCATAGAATGAGTTTGGTAGTTTTCCTTTTGTTTCTATTTTTTGAAACAGCTTCAGAAGAATAGGTATTATTTCTTCTTTGAATGTGTGGTAGAATTCCCCGGGGAATCCATCAGGCCCTGGAGTCTTGTTTTTCAGAAGGTTTTTAATCACTGCTTCATTCTCTTCATAATTAATTGGTCTGTTTAAAAAATCAATTTCTTCCTGTTTCAGTCTTGGTAGTTTATAGGTTTCCAGGAAGGCATCCATCTCTTCCAGGTTGTTTAATTTATTGGCATAAAGCTGTTGATAAAAGTTTCTAATGATCCTTCCTATTTCATTGGTGTTGGTTGTGACCTCTCCCTTTTCATTCATAATTTTATTAATTTGGGTCCTTTCTCTATTCTTTTGGATAAGCCTTACCGGTAGCTTATCTATCTTATTTATTCTTTCAAAGAACCAGCTTCTAGTTCTGTTGATCTGCTCCACTGTGCTCCTGGTTTCTAATTCATTGATCTCTGCTCTAATCTTGATCAACTGCTTTCTCATGCTTGGATTAGGCCTGTTCTTCTGTTGCTGTTCCAGCTTCTTGAGGTGAGAATATAAAAACTGCATTTTAGATTTTTCTATTCTCATTTGAGTGAGGCTATGTATTTTCCCTTTAGGACTGCCTTTGCAGTGTCCCATCAGTTTTGGACCGTTGTGTTTTCATTCTCGTTGGTCTCCATAAATTGTTTAAATTGATTTTTAATTTCCTGGTTTATCGAATCATTCTTGAGCAGGATGGTTCTTTGTTTCCAAGTGTTTGAGTTTCTTCCAAATTTTTCCTTGTGGTTGAGTTCCAATTTCAAAGCACTGTGGTCTGAGAATATGCAGGGAATAATTTCAGTCTTTTGGTATCGGTTGAGACCTGTTTTGTGACCCAGCACATGATCATGAACAGACCCTTTTCCAATGAAGACATACAAATGGCTAACAGACACATGAAAAAATGTTCAAAATCATTAGCCATCAGGGAAATTCAAATCAAAACCACATTGAGATACCACCTTACGCCAGTTAGAATGGCAAAAATGGACAAGGCAGGAAACAACAAATGTTGGAGAGGATGTGGAGAAAGGGGATCCCTCTTACATTGTTGGTGGGAATGCAAGTTGGTACAGCCACTTTGGAAACCAGTGTGGAGGTCCCTTAAAAAGTTAAAAATTGAGCTACCCTATGATTCAGCAATTGCACTACTGGGTATTTACCCCAAAGATACAGACATAGTGAAGAGAAGGGACACATGCACCCCAATATTCATAGCAGCATTGTCCACAATAGCTAAATTGTGGAAGGAGCCGAGATGCCCTTCAACAGATGACTGGATTAAGAAGATTTGGTCCATATATACGATGGAATATTACTCACCCATCAAAAAGAATGATTTCTCAACATTTGCTGCAACATGGATGGGACTGGAGGAGATAATGCTAAGTGAAATAAGTCAAGCAGAGAAAGACAATTATCATATGATTTCACTCATCTATGGAACATAAGAAGTAGGATGATAGGTAGGAGAAGAAAAGGATAAAAAAAGGGGGGGCGGTAAACAGAAAGGGGAATGAACCATGAGAGACTATGGACTCTGGGAAACAAACTTCAGAGGGCTTCAAAGGGGAGGGGGTGGGGGACTGGGATAGGCTGGTGATGGGTATTAAGGAGGGCACGATTTGCATGGTGCACTGGGTGTTATATGGAAGCAATGAATCATGGAACTTTACATAAAAAATTAGGGATGTACTGTATGGTGACTAACATAATATAATATAATAAAATAAAATTATTATTAAAAAAAAAACTCTTAACAAAGTATGTTTAGAGGGAACATACCTCAACATAATAAAGCCCATATAAGAAAAACCCACAACAAACATCATACTCAATTGTGAAAAACTGGGAGCTTTTCCTCTAAGTTCAGGAACAAGACGAGGATATCTATTCTCATCACTTTTATTAACATAGTACTGGAGGTCCTAGCCATAGCAATCAGGCAAGAAAAAGAAATAGACATCAAAATTGGTAAGGAAACTTTCAGTATTTCCAGGTGACATGATACTCTATATAGAAAACCTGAAAGACTCCACCAAAAAACTACTAGAACTGATAAATGAATTCAGTAAAGTAGCAGGATACAAAAGTAATATACAGAAATCTGTTGCATTTCTATACACCAATAATGAAGTAGCAGAAAGAAAAATTAAGAAAATAAACCTATTTACAATTTCACCAAAAATAATAAAATGCCTAGGAATAAACTTAACCATGGAGGTGAAAGACTTATACTCTGAAAACTGTAAAACATTGATAAAGGAAATTGAAGAAGATACAAACAAATGGTAAAATATTCCATATTCATGGATTAGGAGAACAAATATTGTTAAAATTTCCATATTACCCAAAGCAATCTACAGATTTAACACAATCCCTATTAAAATACCAACATTTTCCACAAAACTAGAATAAATAATCCTAAATTTGTGTGGAACCACAAAAGACCCTGAATAACCAAAGCAATCTTGAAAAAGAACAAAATTAGAGATACTGCAATCCCAGATTTCAAGACATACGACAAAGCTATAGTGATCAAAATGGTATGGTACTGGCACAAAAACAGTAGATCAGTGGAACAAAATACAGAGCCCAGAAATAAACCTATGTTTTTACGGTCAAAGAATCTATGACAAGGAGGCAAGAATATGCAATGGGAAAAAGACTGTCTCTTTAACAAATGGTGTTAGGAAAACTGGACAGTTACCTGACAAAAATAAAACCTGACCACTTTTTTACTCTATACACAAAAATAAACTAAAAATGGATTAACGATCTAAACGTGAGACTTGTAAGCATAAGATTCCGAGAGGAAAACACAGGCAGTTATCTCTTTGACATCAGCTATAGAAATATTTTTCTAGATATGTCTCCTTTGGGTAGGGAAACAAAAGCAAAATCAAACTATTGGGACTATATCAAGATAAAAAGCTTTTGCACAGAGAAGCAAATCATCAATAAAACAAAAAGACACCCTACTGAATGGGAGATGTCTGAAAATGATATATCCAATAAAAACTTAACATTCAAAATGTATAAATAACTTATACAAACTCAATACCAAAACCCCCAAATAATCCAAGTAAAAATGGGCAGAGGATATAAGCAGATATTTTTCCAAAGTAAACATACAGATGGTCAAGAGACCCATGAAAAGATCATCAGGAAACTGTAAATCAAAACCACAATGAGATATCACCTCACGACTGTTAGAATGACTAAAATAAAACACACAAGAAATAACAAGTGTTGACAAAGATGTGGAGAAAAAGGAACCTTCCTGCACTGTTGGTGAGAATGCAAGCTGGTGCAACCAATCATCAGGAAACTGTAAATCAAAACCACAATGAGATATCACCTCACGACTGTTAGAATGACTAAAATAAAACACACAAGAAATAACAAGTGTTGACAAAGATGTGGAGAAAAAGGAACCTTCCTGCACTGTTGGTGAGAATGCAAGCTGGTGCAACCACTTGGAAAACAGTATGGATGTTCCTCAAAAAATTAAAACCAGAATTACCATATCATCCAGTAATTCCCCTACTGGGTATTTATCCAAAGAAAACAAAAACACTAATTCAAAAAGACACATGTACCCCTATCTTTACTGCAGCATTACGTATAATAGCCAAGATATGGAAGCAACCCAAGGGTCCATCCATAGACGAATGGAAAAAGAAGATGTCACACACACACACACACGCACACACGCGCACACACACACACACACACACACACACACACACACACAATGTAATGTTACTCAGCCATAAAAAAGAATGAAATCTTGCCATTAGTAACAACATGGATGGACCTAGAGGGTATAATGTTAAGTGAAATAAGGTCAGTCAGAGAAAGACAAATACCATATGATTTCACTCATATATAGAATTAAAGAAACAAAACAAAGGAACAAAGAGAAAAAAAAGAGATAAGCCAAAAAACAGACTCTTAACTCTAGAGAACAAACTGGTGGTTGCCAAAGGGGAGGTAGGTGGGAGAATGGGTGAAATAGGTGAAGGGGATTAAGAGTACACTTACCATGGCAGTAAGTCATGCACAGAATTGTTGAATCATTATATTGTACACATGAAATTAATATAACACTGTATGTTAATTACAGTTGAATAAAAAAAATAAAATAATAGCAAAAAGAAAAAACAAAACCTAAAACTGATATACAGCCTTGGAGCAAAATAGTTAATGGCTGGAGAGAAAACTGAGATGATTACATATTCAATATGTATATCTTTCTGTATTCCCCCCTCCCACCAGGAAAAAATAACAAAATATAGTTATTTACTATAATGATTATCACTTTGGTGCTTACTCTTTGCCAACAACTGTTTGAAGTGCTTAACAGGTATTAGCTATTTATATCTATCTATCTATCTATCTATCTATCTATCTATCTATCTATCTATCTGAGAGAGAGCGTGGGAGAGTGCACAAGCAAGGGGAGCAGCAGGCAGAGGGAGAAGCAGGCTCCTCGCTGAGCAAGGAGCCCAATGTGGGACTCCATCCCAGGACCCTGGGATCATGATTTGAGCCGAAGGCAGACTTTTAACCAACTGAGCCACCCAGGTGTCCAAAGTATTAGCTATTTAATCTCTACTGCAACTCTGTGAAGAAAATATACTTATTATCACCATTTTACCAATGAGGAGTCCGAGGCACAGAGAGTTTAACTTACTCAAGGTCGCACAGCTTGTAGGTAAACTGATTCTCACACTTATCCTGACGCTGGTTACAAACTGGGTAGAGTCACACTCTTGTGGAATGAGTTTAGGGCCGCTTACAATAGTAATAAGACCACAAATCATTGCTATGAAGAAGATGATAATTTTAGTCTGACAGTAGATAATCCTTTTACAAATCACACAGGGTTACCGATCAGGTTTGAGGGATACATAATGTGAAAAAGCTGCAAATGGATGTGAGTGGCCAGTAGAAAAATTAAGAAGGAAATGAAAGGTTGTAGTTCAGGAAGCAAAGTGTATCACATGACCAGTTTTGGTAATATTGAAGGTAGAAATCCCCTGACAAATATTCATACAATGGACCATAACTCATGTTAGGTAGACATGAGACCCTGGGAACCTGCTGGCAGCATGGCATGGTACTGTAATCATGCACTGGTATGAGAGGTAATTTTACATATTTTTATGCTATTTGTCTTCTCCTAGGAACCATACCAAAAAGAGTACTACTGGATCTTTGGTAAAAATGTGGTACAAGAATCTAAGATATCATTACTGTAAAATACATTTATATTGAAAAAAATATTAGGGGGAAAAATAGACCTTGCTTGTTTATCATTAATGAAGCAACGCAAAGAAGATAAAACTTTC
The DNA here is from genome assembly GCF_024610735.1 of Ursus americanus. Classification (NCBI taxonomy): domain Eukaryota; kingdom Metazoa; phylum Chordata; class Mammalia; order Carnivora; family Ursidae; genus Ursus; species Ursus americanus. The sequence goes on from NC_142130.1 coordinate 54,297,037, forward strand.
CCTCAAATTCCACCAACAACTGATGTTAAAGAACAGGGAATGCTGTAGAGGGGTAGAAGAAGCTGATTCCAGAATTTAACAGTTGTGACTCCTACAGTACTGTCACCTGTTTGGTTTTCCTTAACAGGGCAGGAACTGGAGCTGTCTCTTGCTGCGTCATTTCTGGGTCTCCTTCTCCTTCACCATCTGATGCTTCTACAAAATATAAAGTTTAAAAATTAGAAAAGCATCTCTCTCTCCCATTGATAGTGCAATCTTGGTACCATCTTTCTAGAAGGTTCTGTCCCTTGACTCAGTAATTCTACCTCTAAGAAGCTGAATTCAAGGAAACAATCCAAAATACAGAGATTTAAGCACCAAGATGTCAGTCTTATTTATGAAACTGCAAAGCTGAAGATTATCTAGATGTCTAACTTCTGAGAATGTTTAATTATGGAGCACTTAAACTGATTTTACAAATATTAAACTCTTCATTTTTGGATAAGAATATTGCTGTTCAGAGGGGTAAAGCAATTTGCCCCAGGTCACACACCTGGGAACCCAGATCTATTTGAGTCCAACGTCTTCTACACAGGTGCTACTGCCTGCCCTGAAAAACAGTAGCTCTTGACACCTGCGTGCTAGCCCGAGGGGGAATGTTAAGAGACTCTGACAAAAAGATTATAGATCATGAGAAACACTTATTTTAAATTTTTTTTCTATCTTTCAACAATGGAAAAATAAATTCTTACTCTAAGAGTCAGGAAAAATAAAAGTTTTAACAGTTTTTCTGTTTATAAAGCTCCACTGAAGAAACATAGCAACTATAGTCTCTTACTTCCCATAATGCCATACTGCCTTCCAGATTTTAGTGGTTGCTCTCCTTATCTATCTATCTATCTATCTATCTATCTATCTATCTATCTATCTATCTATCATCTATCTATCATCTATCTATCTATCTATCTATCTATCTATCAAATCCCTATTGCTTTTTTTTAAATTTAAATTTTAGTTAGTGAACATACAGTGCAATATTGGTTTCTGGAGTAGAAGTCAATGAATCATCACTTATGTACAACACCCAGCACTCTTCACAGCAAGTGCCCTCCTTAATACCTATCACCCATCTAGCCCATCTCCCACCCAACTCCCCCCATCAACCCTCAGTTTGTTCTCTATAGCTTAGAGTTTCTTATGGTTTATTTCCCTCTCCCCCTTTTTTTCTTTCTCCCCTTCCTATATGTTCATCTGTTTTCTTTCTTAAATTCTACATGAGTGAGAGCATATGGTATTGTCTTTCTCTCACTGACATTTCACTTAGCATAATACACTCTAGCTCCATCCATGTCACTGCAAATGGCAAGATTTCATTTTTTGATGGCTGAGTAATATTTCACTGTGTGTGTGTGTGTGTGTATACACCTACCTCTTCTTTATCCATTCATCAGTTGATGGACACTTGGGCCCTCTCCATAGTTTGGCTATTGTTGATAATGCTACTATAAACATCGGGGTGCATGTACCCCTTTGAATCTGTATTTTTGTATCCTTTAGGTAAATACCTTATAGTGCAATTGCTGGATTGTAGGGTAGCTCTATTTTTAAATTTTTGAGGAATCTCCATACTGTTCTCCAGAGTGTCTGCACCAGTTTGCATTCCCACCAACAGTGCAAGAGAGTTCCCTATTCTCTGCATCCTCACCAACACCTGTTGTTCTTGCGTTGTTAATTTTAGCCATTCTGACAGGTGTGAGGTGGTATCTCAGCATGGTTTTGATTTGTTCTTCCTTGAGGATGAGTGATTTGAACATCTTTTCATGTGTCTGTTAGCTATCTGGATGTCTTCTTTGGAAAAATACCTATTCACATCTTCTGTCCATTTCTTAACTGGATTATTTGTTTTTTGGGTGTTGAGTTTGATAAGTTCTTTATAGATTTTGGATACTAACCCTTTATCTTATATGTCATTTGCCAATATCTTTTCCCATTCCGTAGGGTACCTTTGTTGACTGTTTCCTTCGCTGTGCAGAAGTTTTTATCTTGATGAAGTCCCAATAGTTCCTTTTTGCTTTCAATTCCCTTGCCTCTGGCGATGTGTCTAGTAAGAAGCTGCTACAGCCAAAGACGTTTCTGCCTGTGTACTCCTCTAGGATTGTGATGATTTCCTATCTCACATTTAGGTCTTTCATCCATTTTGAATTTATTTTTGTGTATGGTATAAGAAAGTGGTCCAGTTTCATTCTTCTGCATGTTGCTGCTGTCCAGTTTTCCCAAGTGGTTGCTCTCTTTAAATGCATTTTGTTTTTGTTTTTTTTATTAATAATGATTTTTTATTATATTATGTTAGTCACCATACAGTACATCCCCGGTTTTCGATGTAAGGCTCGATGATTCATTAGTTGTGTATAACACCCAGTGCACCATGCAATATGTGCCCTCCTTACTACCCATCACCGGTCTATCCCATTCCCCCACCCCCCTCCCCTCTGTAGCCCTCAGTTTGTTTCTCATAGTCCATAGTCTCTCATGTTTCATTCCCCCTTCTGATTACCCCCCCTTTCTTTATCCCTTTCTTCCCCTACTGATCATCCTAGTTCTTATGTTCCATAGATGAGAGAAATCATATGATAGTTGTCTTTCTCTGCTTGACTTATTTCACTAAGCATTATCTCCTCCAGTGCCGTCCATGTTGTAGCAAATGTTGAGAACTCATTCTTTCTGATTGCTGAGTAATATTCCATTGTATATATGGACCACAACTTCTTAATCCAGTCATCTGTTGCAGGGCATCTCGGCTCCTTCCACGATTTAGCTATTGTGGACATTGCTGCTATGAACATTGGGGTGCATATGGCCCTTCTCTTCACTACGTCTGTATCTTTGGGGTAAACACCCAGTAGTGCAATGGCTGGATCATAGGGTAGCTCAATTTTTAACTTTTTAAGGGACCTCCACACGGTTTTCCAGAGTGGCTGTACCAACTTGCATTCCCACCAACAATGTAGGAGGGATCCCCTTTCTCCACATCCTCTCCAACAATTGTTGTTTCTTGCCTTGTCTATTTTTGCCATTCTAACTGGCGTAAGGTGGTATCTCAGTGTGGTTTTGATTTGAATTTCCTTGATGGCTAATGATTTTGAACATTTTTTCATGTGTCTGTTAGCCATTTGTATGTCTTCATTGGAAAAGTGTCTGTTCATATCTTCTGCCCATTTTTTGATTTGTTTATTTGTTTCTCGTGTATTGAGTTTGAGAAGTTCTTTGTAGATCTTGGATACCAGTCCTTTATCTGTAGTGTCATTTGCAAATATATTCTCCCATTCCGTGGGCTGCCTCTTAGTTTTTCTGACTGTTTCCTTGGATGTGCAGAAACTTTTAATCTTGATGAAGTCCCACAAATTCATTTTATCTTTTGTTTCTCTTGCCTTTGGGGATGTGTCATGAAAAAGGTTGCTTTGGCCGATGTCGTAGAGGTTGCTGCCTATGTTCTCCTCTAGAATTTTGATGGATTCCTGTCTCACATAGAGGTCTTTCATCTTTAAATGCATTTTGAATCTTTAAAAGGCTTTACTCATTCTATTTGAATTTGTCTATGTATATCGAAGTCAGCCCAAAATGTGAATTTGTGAGCAACCTTGGTCAAAATTCATAGTTAGGTCCAAATTAACCAACCTGGTAATCCTGTGCTTTTAAATGTTTGCACACTGTAGTGGTTAATTTTATGTATCATCTTGGTTGGGTCACAGGGTACCCAGATATTTGGTCAAACATTATTCTGGGTGTTTCTGTGAGGATGTTTTTGGATGAGATTAACATTTGAATGGTAGACTGAATAAAGCAGATTTCCTTCTGGGCCTCATTAGATGAAGACCTGAATAGAACAAAAAGGCTGAACCTCTGCTGAGTAACAGAATTTTTTCTGCCTTTGGACTTGAACTGAAACATCAGCTCTTCCTGCATCTAGAGCCTGCCAGCCTTCAGACTAGAACTACACCATCAGCTGTCCTTGTTCTCAGGCCTTCTGACTAGGATTGGAATCTGGGTTCCAGTTTGCCAATTCACACTGCAGATACTGGGATTTGCCAGGCCAACTCCCTCTTTTTTTTTCTTTTTATGATAATATTTTTTAAATTATATTATGTTAGTCACCATACAGTACATCCCTAGTTCTTGAGGTAAACTTCCATGATTCATTACTTGCGTATAACACCCAGTGCACCATGCGATATGTGCCCTCCTTAATACCCATGACCAGCCTATACCAGTGCCCCATCCCCCTCCCCTCTGAAGCCCTCAGTTTGTTTCTCAGAGTCCACAGTCTCTCATGGTTCATTCCCCCTTCTGTTTACCCCCCCTTTCTTTATCCCTTTCTTCTCCTACTGATCTTCCTACTTCTTATGTTCCATAGATGAGAGAAATCATATCATAATTGTCTTTCTCTGCTTGACTTATTTTGCTTAGCATTATCTCCTCCAGTCCTGTCCATGTTGCAGCAAATGTTGAGAAATCGTTCTTTTTGATGGCTGAGTAATATTCCATTGTATATATGGACCGCAACTTCTTAATCCAGTCATCTGTTGAAGGGCATCTCGGCTCCTTCCACAATTTAGCTATTGTGGACAATGCTGCTATGAACACCCCCAAACTACTAGAAGTTATAGAGCAATTCAGTAATGTGGCGGAATACAAAATCAGAAATCAGTTGCATTTCTATACATGAACAATGAGACTGAAGAAAGAGAAATTAGGGAATCCATCCCATTTACAATAGCACCAAACACCATATGTTGCCTTGGAATTAACTTAACCAGAGACGTAAAGGACCTATATTCTAGAAACTATAAATCACTCTTGAAAGACATTGAGGAAGACACAAAAAGATGGAAAAATATTCCATGCTCATTGATCGGAAGAATTAACATAGTTAAAATGTCCATGCTACCCAGAGCAATCTACACTTTCAATGCCATCCTGATCAAAATACCAATGACATTTTTCAAAGAACGGGAACAAACAGCCCTTAAATTTGTGTGGAACCAGAAAAGGCCCTGAATTGCCAAGGAATTGTTGAAAAGGAAAAACAAAGCTGGGGGCATCACAATGCCCGATTTTGAGCTGTACTACAAAGATGTGATCATAAAGACAGCATGGTACTGGCACAAAAACAGACACATAGACCAATGGAACAGAATAGAGAACCCAGAAATGGACCCTCGCCTCTTTGGGAAACTAATCTTCAACAAAGCAGGAAAAAACATCCAGTGGAAAAAAGACAGTCTCTTCAATAAATGGTACTGGGAAAATTGGACAGCTACATGCAAAAGAATGAAACTTGACCACTCTCTCACACCATACACAAAGATAAACTCCAAATGGATGAAAGACCTCGATGTGAGACAGGAATCCATCAAAATCCTAGAGAAGAACATAGGCAGCAACCTCTTTGACATCGGCCACAGCAACTTTTTTCATGACACATCTCCAAAGGCAAGAGAAACAAAAGAAAAACTCAACTTCATCAAGATAAAAAGCTTCTGTACAGCCAAGGAAACAGTCAAAAAAACTAAGAGGTAGCCCACAGAATGGGAGAAGATATTTGCAAATGACACTACAGATAAAAGACTGGTATCCAAGATCTACAAAGAACTCAAACTCAATACACAAGAAACAAATAAACAAATCAAAAAATGGGCAGGAGATATGAACAGACAATTTCCAACGAAGACATACAAATGGCTAACAGACACATGAAAAAATGTTCAAAATCATTAGCCATCAGGGAAATTCAAATCAAAACCACATTGAGATACTACCTTACGCCAGTTAGAATGGCAAAAATGGACAAGGCAGGAAACAACAAATGTTGGAGAGGATGTGGAGAAAGGGGATCCCTCTTACATTGTTGGTGGGAATGCAAGTTGGTACAGCCACTTTGGAAACCAGTGTGGAGGTCCCTTAAAAAGTTAAAAATTGAGCTACCCTATGATCCAGCCATTGCACGACTGGGTATTTACCCCGAAGATACAGACATAGTGAAGAGAAGGGCCATATGCACCCCAACTCCCTCTTTTATATTTGGATAGATATAGATATAGATCTATGTATCTCCTATCAGTTCTGTTTTTCTAGGGAACTCTGATTAAGACATATACTTTTAACTGTATAGCGTGAAAAAAAATGGATTCTACCCATGGAATAAAGCAGGTAGGAGATTAATAGAGCTTTTAATTGATTATGTTGGCATTAAAAGTATTTATAGAATTTCTGCTTCCAGAAAGGTACTATTAGTAGCAGCAGTAGTAGTAGTAGTAGTATTTTTTCATATTTCTCCTACTAAGTACAGCTAAGAATCCTGGACCTTATATATAAAAAAATATAGGCAGTCTCTGAAAGGTAGAGAGAAGAAGGCACTTTGGGACTTTGGGGTATAAGGGACAATATAATAGCAGTTAACTCCCTGGGTTTTCTTTTTGCCTCATTATCTCAGGCTTGGGGTTGAAGAAGCCATAACTTGGAAATGCCAATGGGAGCAGACAAAAAAAAGCCCCAACAAACATCTGTTCTGTTTAACAAAATGACCAGGAAAGACGCCACCTAGCAAGACTGAAAATGTTTAGATAAAAACTCTTTGACTCCAAACACTAAAAAACTGCAGCCTTGCCCCCATTAGCAAAGGCTGAGTAGGGAGCCTAGACTGCCACACTTGCCAGGCTGTAATGAGGCACCCCAACTCCTCCACCTCCTACCAGGGTGGTATCAGAGATGAGCAAGCTGTGATTGAACACCAAAAAGGATTTTCATCCCTTAAGGGTAATAACAAACCCCTGTTCCTTCCTCCTATCACTACCACCACCAATGCAGTATCAATAGAGACCACATGGTAAGCCTTGAATTCCATCTCCTCTGGGCAATAATGAAGTCCACCTCTCCCTCGCCACTAGGATGGTGTTAGAGAAGGATTAGTAGAGAGTCATCACTTTCCATATTGCTCAGTGGTAAAAAGGCCACACCTACCCTAGTCGTTTTAGCAACCACTTAAAAGGCTACACAAAGGAGTACACTCACAAGCACTAAGATAAATCAAAATAGAATTCTAAAAATGTTCAAATAACCTACAGGAAGGCAAGAAAGAGAAAATAGAGAAATTAAAAACAGCAAACAGAAAAAAACAGAATAAAATGGTAGAGTTAAACCCTTACCTATCAAAAATTACATTAATGTAAACGGCCTAAAAATGCAAATGTAAAGACAGAGATTGACAGAGTAGATTAGAAAACATGACCTAACTATATGCTATTTACCAGAAACTTACCTCAAATATAACAACATAACAAGTTGAAAGCAAAATGATGGAAAAAATTTAATGAACAAATATATATTTTTAAAGATTTTATTTATTTATTTGACAGAGAGAGGATATAAGCAGGTGAAGCAGCAAGCAGAGGGGTAGGCAGAAGGGCAGGCAGAGGGAGAGGGAGAAGCAGGCTTTCCACTGAGCAGAGAGGTCGACCGGGGCTCAATCCTAGGACCCTGGGATCATGACCTGAGCTGAAGGCAGACACTTAACTAACTGAGCCACCCAGGTGCCCCAGATATATATTTTTAAAAAGATTTTATTTATTTATTTGAGAGAGAAAGTGAGAGAGAGCACAAGCAGGGGAGAGGGGCAGAGGGAGAGGGAGAAGCAAGCTCCCCACTGAGCAGGGAGCCCGATGTTGGGCTCGATCCCAGTACCCTGGGATCATGACCTGAGCTGAAGGCAGATGCTTAACTGACTGAGCCACTCAGGTGCCCCAACATACAAATATTGATAAAAAGAAAGCAGAGTGGCTATATTAATATCAGATAAATGACTTCAGAGTAAAGAAAATTACCAGAGAAAGAGGACATTATATAATGATAAAAGGGTGGTTCTGTCAAGAAGACACAGCGATCCTTAATGTGTATGCACAAAACAACAGAGCTACAAAATGAAGCAAAAACTGACAGAAATGAAAGAAGAAACAGACAAAAGTACAGTTCAGTTGCAAAGTTCAACAGTCCTCTCACAAGAACTGAGAATGACTAGACAGAAAATCAGCAACGATATAGAAGAACTAAGTGATAACCATTAACCAATAGGATCTGGTCAACATTTACACTCAACACTCCACTCAACAGAATACACATTCTTTTTAAATGTTATGGAACATGGGGCGCCTGGGTGGCTCAGTCGTTAAGCATCTGCCTTCAGCTTAGGGCATGATCCCGGTGTTCTGGGATCAAGCCCTGCATCAGGCTCTTCTGCTGGGAGCCTGCTTCTTCCTCTCCTACTCCCCCTGCTTGTGTTTCCTCTCACGCTGGCTCTCTCTCTCTCAAATGAATAAATAAAATCTTAAAAAAAAATGTTATGGAGCATATCCTAAGATAGATCATATTCTATTTTTTTTAAAAGATTTTCTTTATTTGACACAGAGAGAGAAACAGCCAGCGAGCGAGGGAACACAAGCAGGGGGAGTGGGAGAGGAAGAAGCAAGCTCCCAGCAGAGGAGCCTGATGTGGGGCTCAATCCCAGGACTCTGGGATCACACCCTGAGCCGAAGGCAGATGCTTAATGACTGAGCCACCCAGGTGCCCCAAGATAGATCATATTCTAGGACATAAAATAACAAATTTAAAAGAAACTGATAAATAGTATGTATAAAAAACTTAAAACAAATATTATACTTAATAATGAAAGACTGAATGCTTTCTCCCTGATTGGGAACAAGGCATGTATGTCTGCTCTAACCAGAATTATTCAACATAGAGCTAGAACTTTTAATCAGTGTAATATGAACACAAAATATGAACATATGAACACAAAAAGTAAAAATACAATACCATTTACAATTGCTAAAAAAAAAAAAACCCTAAAATACTTAGGTGTAAATTTAACAAAACATGTACAAGACTTTCATGCTGAAGACTATAAAACACTGATGAAAGAAATCAAAGAAGACCTAAATAAACAAGGAGACATATCATCTTCATAGATTGGAAGGCTAACCATGGTAAAGATGCCAGTTTTCCCCAAATTGACATACAGGTTTAACATAATTTCTATCAAAATCCCAGCAAGATTTTTCTGTAGATATATACAGATTATTCTAAAATTTATGTAGAATGGGAAAGGAACTAGAATAGTTAAAATGATTTCAAGACTTATTATATAGCTACAATAATTAAGATTGTGTGGTATTGGAATAGGAACAGACATAAACGAATGGAATAGAATGCAGACCAAGAGAAAGACCCACACAAATACACCCAACTGATTTTTAACAAAGGCAATTCAATGGAAGAAAAATAACCTTTTCAACAAATAGGGAAAAAATCCATAGGCAGAAAAATTAACCCTTACCCAAGTTTTAGACCTTATACAAACTCACCTCAAAAGGATCATAAGCATAAATGTAAAATGTAAAACTCTGAAACCTTTAGAAAAAGAAGGAGAAAAGCTTTAGGCTCTAGGGTTAGGCAAAGTTCTTAATTTTGCAACTAAAAGTATAATCAATAAAAAGAATAATTGATAAGTTAGGCTTTATCAAAATTGAAAACTTCTGCTTTGCAAAGATCCTGTTAAGAGGATGCAAAAAAAAAAAAAAAAAGACAAGCTACACAGAGAGAGAAATATTTGCAAACCACTTATCTAACAAAGGACAGACCAGTTACTAAACAATATAAAGAATTCTCAAAATTGGACACTAAAAAACTAGAAAAGTGAATTAGGAAATGGCAAAAGATATGAACAGACATTCACTGAAAAGTAAGTATATGAAAATATGTTCCATATCATTAGCCCCTTGGGAAATACTAATTAAAGTTACAAGATATCAGTACAAATCTATCAATGGCTAGCATTAAAAATAGTGTCAACACCAAATGCTGGTGAGGATGCAGAGAAACTGGATTTTCATTCACTGCAAGTGAGAATGGAAGATGGTACAGCCACTTCCATTCCACAAAAGGAAAGAAGTTTGGCAGTTCCTTAGAACATTTAAACATACAACTACTATACAACACAACAATTGCACTCCTGGGCATTTATTCCAGAGAAACAAAAACTTAAGTTTGTACAACAAACTGTCCAGAAATGTTTATAGTAGCTTTATTTATTATTTATAATAGTCAAAAGCTGGAAAAAACTCAGATGTCATTCAATAGGTGAATGGTTAGACATACTATAGAATACTAATCAGCAATAAAAAGGAATAAACTATTAATACACACAACAACCTAGATAAATTTCCAGAGAATTATTCTTACTGAAAAAAGCCAATCCCAAAAGGTTACATACTGTGTGATTCCATTTATACATCATTCTTGAAATGACAAAATCAGAGAAATGGAGAAAACAGTGGTCTCAAGGAGTTAAGAGGGGAGTACAGTTAGGGGGAAGTGGGTGTGGCTACAAAAAGGGCAACAAGAAGGATTCTTATGAGGATGGAAATGTTCGGTTTCCTAACTGTACCAATCTCAATGTTCTTGTTACCATTTACATACACATACAGTTTTGCAAAGTTGTTACCATTGGGGGAATCTGGGTAAAGGATATATGTGATCTCTCTGTATATTGTTTCCTAAAATTGCATATGAATCTAAAATGGTTTCATAATGAAAAAGTTTAATTAAAAAAGTGTTTAAAGGAAATCCATCCTTTTCTTCAGGAAGCCCAAAATTATTATGCTGGAAAAGCCAACAGGTGTGTGGTTGGCTGTGGACCAGACTAGAGTACCATCCTGCTGCTGGGATATCCCTGTCACTGCTGTTCTGACTAGGATAGCCAAGAAGGCAGCTGGGTTCAGAGAAATGCAGAATTTAGAAATTCAACCCAGGGAGGCCATGAAGGAGTCTTCAAAAATAAAAGCTCCCCAGGTAAGCTTACCAGATTAAATTAAAAAAAAAAAACAAAAATTATCAAAAAATTTGTTAGTCTAAGTATGTCCCATATATTGCATGGGAGATTTCTATACAGTATTAAAGTTATTCATTGTTTATCTGAAATTTGAATTTAATGAGGTGGCATGCATTTTTATTTGCTAAATCTGGCAACCCCACCTGGGGAATTTCTTTCCCAATCAAAGCCACCTTTAGTCCTATGAAATTTCATATATTGGCTTCTATCCATGGAGGCTCCTTTCTCTTAACATCCTCCAATCCATCTTCATCTGGGATCTTTCAGGGAAGCCTTGGCTGATGACACAGCCCTCCTCCTTCCTATTGTCGCCAACACTTCTACACTTATCTTGTAAATCAGCATATAATTGTATCCTTCCATATAGTGTGTACAGGTATTGCACATAGGTTAGGCATTCTCTCTGGGGAACCATAAACATGGTAAGGGTACCCATGCGATCCAAGTACTTAGCCCGGTGTTGATTAAAAATAAAAAGCACTCCCCCCATACCTACTGCTTCATTTATATTTTCATTATAAAAGCAATATTTTTTTTCTCCACATAAAACATTAAACCACTTATACAAATCTTCTTTTATTAACTTTAAAAATCACGTTAAGATAAAATGGATAAAATGCAAATAAATAAATGTCAGGATCAAGCCCCGATATATTTAAAACTCCAATAATGCTTTAAAAAAATTCTCATTGGGGAGTTAAGATGGTGGAGGAGTAGGGGTCCCCTTTTTCAGCTGGTCCCCTGAGTCGAGCTGGATAGGTACCAGACCAGCCTGAACACCCACAGAATCAGCCTGAGACGCAGGAAGATACATCTGGATCTCTACAAATGAACATTTCCAGCAATGAGTATTGAGGTACAAAGCGGGGAGCTGTGAATCTGCGAACAGATATCAGAAGATAAACGGAAGGGGGAGGGAGCCACCGTGTTGGGGCACTGGGAAGTGGTAGCCACATGCACAAGGGAGTGGGCGGACTCGCGGACCGGCACCCACGAGACAGCGGACTGAGACCGGTGAGCCTGGGAACGCGCGCAACCAGATGGAGACCGGGAGCTCCGGAGCGCGCGGGGGCGGCTGGCGGCAGGTGGCTGGCGGTGTAAGAAACACAAAGGACAGAGACACGCCGGCCCTGGAAGTGAGTGCTGGGACGCCGCGTGTGGGGTGCACAACCCAGGACGCTGCAGGGCTTAGGAGCACCAGCAGAAAAAGAGTTAAAGTGGCCAGAAGAGCCCAGTGGAGAGCGGACTGCAATCCCTCTGTTCTGAGACAGAGGCTAGGATTCGGCCACTGCTGCTCTGACTCTCAGAAGAGGTACAGCAAACCGCCAGGGAAAGCCGCCAGAAAACAAAAGCCTGGAAATACCGGCTCACAGTGTGCCCATCCCCATCCCCCCTCGCAGGGGACGCGGAGACTCTACCCAAACAGGGTTGCCTGAGTATCAGTGTGGCAGGCCCCTCCCCCAGAAGGCAGGCTGAAAAATCAAGAAGCCCACATCCCTAAGGTCCCTATAAAATGAGGGCGCACGGCCTGGGCCCCGGTCAATAATTTGGGCTCTGGACAACCCCGCAACCTCTCCTCATCATAATGACAAGAAGGACAAATTCCCCCCAGCAAAGAAAAGACAATGAGTCTGTGGCCTCTGCCACGGAACTAATGGATATGGATATAACCAAATTATCAGAAATGGAGTTCAGAGTAACAATGGTCAAAATGATGTGTAGACTTGAAAAAAATATTAACGAAAATATTATCGAGAATATAGAATCTCTAAGGGCAGAAGTGAGAGCAATCTGGCAGAAATAAAAAAATACTATGAATCAAATGCAGTCAAAACTAGATGCTCTGACGGCCAGGGTGAATGAGGCAGAAGAACAAATCGGCGAATTGGAGGATGGGTTAGTAGAAGAGAAAGCTAAAACAGAAACTTGGCTCAAAAATATCCAATCTCAAGAATGTAGGTTACGGGAGATTACTGACTCAATGAAACGTTCCAATGTCAGAATCATTGGCATCCCCAAGGGGATGGAGAAAAACAGAGGTCTAGAAGAGATATTTGAACAAATTGTAGCTGAAAACTTCCCTAATCTAGCAAAGGAAACAAGCATTCGTGTCCAAGAGGCAGAGAGGACCCCTCCCAAGCTCAACCACGACAAACATACGCCACGTCACATCATAATGCAATTCGCAAATATTAGATCCAAGGATATAGTATTGAAAGCGGCCAGGGCAAAGAAATTTCTCACGTACCAAGGCAAAGGTATCAGAATTACGTCAGACCTGTCAACACAGACCTGTAATGAGAGAAAGGGTTGGGGGGGCATTTTTAAAGCTCTTTCAGAGAAAAACATGCAGCCAAGGATCCTTTATCCAGCAAGGCTGTCATTCAGAATTGATGGAGAGATAAAGACCTTACAGAATCGCCAGTCACTGACCAATTTCATAACCACGAAACCAGCCCTACAGGAGATATTAAGGGGGGTTCTATAAAAGTAAAAAGGCCCCAAGAGTGATACAGAACACAGTGTCACAATCTATAGAAACAAAGACTTTACAGGCAACATGGCATCATTAAAATCATATCTCTCAATAATCAGTCTCAATGTAAATGGCCTAAATGCTCCCATAAGATGCCACAGGGTTGCAGATTGGATAAAAAGACATGACCCATCCATTTGCTGTCTACAAGAGACTCATTTTGAACCTAAAGATACATCCAGACTGAAAGTAAAGGGACGGAATACCATCTTTCATGCCAATGGACCTCAAAAGAAAGGTAGGGTAGCAATCATATCAGACAGATTGGATTTTAAACTAAAGACTATGGTTAGAGATACAGAAGGGCACTATATTATTCTTAAAGTATGTATCCAACAAGTGGATATGACAATTATAAATATATATGCCCCCAACAGGGGAGTAGCAAGATACACAAGCCAACTCTTAACCAGAATAAAGAGACATATAGATAAAAATACATTAGTAGTAGGGGACCTCAACACTCCACTATCAGCAATAGATAGATCACCTAAGCAGAAAATCAACAAAGAAACAAGAGCTTTGAATGCCATACTAGATGAGTTGTACCTCATAGATATATATAGAACACTACACCCCAGAACCAAAGAATACTCATTCTATTCTAATGCGCATGGAACATTCTCAAGAATAGACCATGCTCTGGGTCACAAAACAGGTCTCAACCGATACCAAAAGTATTATGAAATTATTCCCTGCATATTCTCAGACCACAATGCTTTGAAATTGGAACTCAACCACAAGGAAAAATTTGGAAGAAACTCAAACACTTGGAAACTAAGAACCATCCTGCTCAAGAATGATTCGATAAACCAGGAAATTAAAAATCAATTTAAACAATTTATGGAGACCAACGAGAATGAAAACACAACGGTCCAAAACTGATGGGACACTGCAAAGGCAGTCCTAAAGGGAAAATACATAGCCATCCAAGCCTCAATCAAATGAGAATAGAAAAATCTAAAATGCAGTTTTTATATTCTCACCTCAAGAAGCTGGAACAGCAACAGAAGAACAGGCCTAATCCAAGCACGAGAAAGCAGTTGATCAAGATTAGAGCAGAGATCAATGAATTAGAAACCAGGAGCACAGTGGAGCAGATCAACAGAACTAGAAGCTGGTTCTTTGAAAGAATAAATAAGATAGATAAGCTACCGGTAAGGCTTATCCAAAAGAATAGAGAAAGGACCCAAATTAATAAAATTATGAATGAAAAGGGAGAGGTCACAACCAACACCAATGAAATAGGAAGGATCATTAGAAACTTTTATCAACAGCTTTATGCCAATAAATTAAACAACCTGGAAGAGATGGATGCCTTCCTGGAAACCTATAAACTACCAAGACTGAAACAGGAAGAAATTGATTTTTTAAACAGACCAATTAATTATGAAGAGAATGAAGCAGTGATTAAAAACCTTCTGAAAGGGGTGCCAGGGTGGCACAGCGGTTAAGCGTCTGCCTTCGGCTCAGGGCGTGATCCTCGCGTTACGGGATCGAGCCCCACATCAGGCTCCTCCGCTGTGAGCTTGCTTCTTCCTCTCCCACTCCCCCTGCTTGTGTTCCCTCTCTCGCTGGCGGTCTCTATCCTGTCGAATAAATAAATAAAATCTTTAAAAAAAAAAAAAAACCTTCTGAAAAACAAGACTCCAGGGCCTGATGGATTCCCCGGGGAATTCTACCACACATTCAAAGAAGAAATAATACCTATTCTTCTGAAGCTGTTTCAAAAAATAGAAACAAAAGGAAAACTACGAAACTCATTCTATGAGGCCAATATTACCTTGATCCCCAAACCAGGCAAACACCCCATCAAAAAGGAGAATTACAGACTGATTTCCCTCATGAATATGGACGCCAAAATTCTCAACAAGATCCTGGCTAATAGGATCCAACAGTACATTAAAAGGATTATCCATCATGACCATCCCTGGGATGCAAGGGTAGTTCAACTTTTGCAAATCTATCAGTGTGACAGATCATATCAGCAAGAAAAAGCCAGAAATCATATGATCCTCTCAATAGATGCAGAAAAAGTATTTGACAAAATACAGCATCCTTTCCTGATTAAAACCCTTCAGAGTGTAGGGATAAAGGGTACATTCCTCAATCTCATAAAAACCATCTATGAAAAGCCTACAGCAAATATCATTCTCAATGGGAAAAGCTGGAAGCCTTTCCCTTAAGATCAGGAACACGACAAGGATGCCCACTCTTGCCATTATTATTCAACATAGTACTAGAAGTCCTTGCAACAGCAATCAGACAACAAAAAGGGATCAAAGGTATTCAAATCGGCAAAGAAGAAGTCAAACTGTCTCTCTTCGCAGATGACATGATACTCTATATGGAAAACCCAAAAGAATCCACCCCTAAACTATTAGAAGTTATAGAGCAATTCAGTAATGTGGCGGGATACCAATCAATGCTCAGGAATCAGTTGCATTTCTATACACGAACAATGAGACTGAAGAAAGAGAAATTAGGGAATCCATCCCATTTACAAAAGCACCAAAAATCATACGTCGCCTTGGAATTAACTTAACCAGAGACGTAAAGGAACTATATTCTAGAAACTACAAATCACTCTTGAAAGACCAATATTGAAGAAGACACAAAAAGATGGAAAAATATTCCATGCTCATGGATTGGAAGAATTAACATAGTTAAAATGTCTATGCTACCCAGAGCAATCTACACTTTCAATGCTATCCCGATCAAAATACCAATGACAATTTTCAAAGAACTGGAACAAACAGCCCTTAAATTTATGTGGAAGCAGAAAAGGCCACGAATTGCCAAGGAAGTGTTGAAAAGGAAAAACAAAGCTGGGGGCATCACAATGCCAGATTTCAAACTATACTAAAAAGCTGTGATCATAAGGACAGCGTGGTACTGGCACAAAAACAGACACATAGACCAATGGAACAGAATAGAGAACTCAGAAATGGACCCTCGGCTCTTTGACCAACTAATCTTTGATAAAGCAGGAAAAAACATCCAGTGGAAAAAAGACAGTCTCTTCAATAAATGGTGCTGGGAAAATTGGACAGCTACATGCAAAAGAATGAAACTTGACCACTCTCTCACACCACACACAAAAATAAACTCCAAATGGATGAAAGACCTCGATGTGAGACAGGAATCCATCAAAATCCTAGAGGAGAACATAGGCAGCAACCTCTTTGACATCGGCCACAGCAACTTTTTTCATGACACATCTCCAAAGACAAGAGAAACAAAAGAAAAAATGAACTTGTGGGACTTCATCAAGATAAAAAGCTTCTTCACAGCCAAGGAAACAGTCAAAAAAACTAAGAGGCAGCCCACAGAATGGGAGAAGATATTCACAAGTGACACTACAGATAAAAGACTGGTATCCAAGATCTACAAAGAACTTCTCAAACTCAATACACCAAGAAACAAATAAATCATAAAATGGGCAGAAGATATGAACAGACACTTTTCCAATGATGACATACAAATGGCTAACAGACACATGAAAAAATGTTCAAAATCATTAGCCATCGGGGAAATTCAAATCAAAACCACATTGAGATACCACCTTACACCAGTTAGAATGGCAAAAATTGACAAGGCAGGAAACAACAATTGTTGGAGAGGATGTGGAGAAAGGGGATCCCTCTTACATTGTTGGTGGGAATGCAAGTTGGTACAGCCACTCTGGAAAACAGTGTGGAGATCCCTTAAAAAGTTAAAAATTGAGCTACCCTATGATCCAGCCATTGCACGACTGGGTATTTACCCCAAAGATACAGACGTAGTGAAGAGAAGGGCCATATGCACCCCAATGTTCATAGCAGCTGTCCACAATAGCTAAATCGTGGAAGGAGCCGAGATGCCCTTCAACAGATGACTGGATTAAGAAGTTGTGGTCCATATATACAATGGAATATTACTCAGCCATCAAAAAGAACGATTTCTCAACATTTGCTGCAAATGGACGGCACTGGAGGAGATAATGCTAAGTGAGATAAGTCAAGCAGAGAAAGACAATTATCATATGATTTCTCTCATCTATGGAAAATAAGAAGTAGGAAGATCAGTAGGGGAAGAAAGGGATAAAGAAAGGGGGGTAATCAGAAGGGGGAATGGAGCATGAGAGACTATGGCCTCTGAGAAAGAAACTGAGGGCTTCAGAGGGGAGGGGGGGTGGGGGAATGGGACAGACTGGTGATGGGTAGTAAGGAGGGCATGTATTGCATGGTGCACTGGATGTTATATGAAACTAATGAATCATGGAACTTTACATCACAAACCAGGGATGTACTGTATGGTGACTAACATAATATAATAAAAAATATTATAATAATAATTTAAAAAAAGGATGGCTACTATCAAAAACAAAAGCAAGTGTTGGCGAGGATGTGGAGAAATTGGAACCCTTGTGTACTCTTTGTGGGAATGTAAAATGGCGCAGCTTCTGTGGGAAACAGTATGGTGCTTCTTCCCAAATTCAAATATAGAATTATTATTTGATAAACAATTCCTCTTCTGGGCATATATCCAGAAGAACTGAAAGCAGGGACTCAAATAGATATTTGTACACCCATTTTCATAGCAGCATTATTCACAACAGCCAAAAGGTGGAAATTACCCAAATATCTATCAATGGGTGAATGGATAAACAAAATGTGGTATATAGTGGAATATTATATGGCCTTTAAAAAGAATGAAATTCTGGTACATGCTACAGCGTAGATGAACCTTGAAGCCATTATGCTAAGTGAAATAAACCAGACACAAAAGGACCAATGTTGTGTGATTCCACTAATATGAGGTTCCTAGAGTAGTCAAATTCATAGACACAGAAAGTAAAACAGTGGCTACCAGGGGCTGGGAGGGAGGGTGAAATAATGAATTATTGATGGGTACAGAGTTACAGAACAGAGAATGAAAAAGTTCTGAAAGTGGATAGTTGTGATGATTGCACAACAATGTGAATGTACTTCATGTCACCAAAATCTAATACTTAAAATGTTTAAAATGCTTGATTTTATGTATATTTTATCACAATAAATTTTTAAAAATAAAAAAAATTCTCAATTCTGTATTCCTCCAATTCTCAGAATCTGATAACTGAAAAGTACAGTCTGTATTTAAGCAATATAGTTGAAAATAACATATTTTTAAAGGTATGTGACTTTTTTTTTTTAAGATTTATTTATTTATTTATTTATTTATTTATTTATTTATTTATTTATTTATTTATTTATTTATTTGACAGAGAGAGAGATTGCCAGTGAGAGAGGGAACACAAGCAGGGGGAGTGGGAGAGGAAGAAACAGGCTTCCCGTGGAGGAGCCTGACGTGGGGCTTGATCCCAGAACTCCGGGATCACGCCCTGAGCCAAAGGCAGACACTTAACGACTGAGCCACCCAGGTGCCCCTAAAGGTATGTGACTCTTATGTAACAAAAACCCATGAGAAATATTTAAAATACCTTGTTAACCAAATGCTGTAAATCTGTACTTTCTGAGCCAAAAAATTATTTCATCTGAAACCTTTTAACATATAAAATGAGATCATCTCATATCACTGTAGGTTGAATAAATTAGTTGTTTCTTTAGCCTGTGATGTTTTTTGGTTCCAAAAGAGAAAACTGCTTTTTTGAAATTAAGGATGCTAGTTCTGTGATTTCCATTAAGAAAGTATTAAAAGAAAAGTATGGGATCCAACCTACCCAGACTGGCTCCAGCTCCCAGGTTTCTCTAGAACTGCTGGCATTTGAGGAGGGTAAGCCAGACCTATGCTAATTAGTCCCAGTGGATGATAGGGCCTGTGGAGTGGAGACAAGAAGACGGGGTAGTCTCATCCCCTACTTCCTCAGGGTATACTGAAAAAAAAATAAAAATAAAAAAGAAAAAAAAATATACCACCAGTTGGAACTGGTTGAATTCTTCTTCCAGTAAAGGGGTCAAGTATACTGTCCCTTTTCAACCCAAAGCAAAGAGAGCAAGCAAAATTAAAAAGTTGCACATATTTCCTCTTTCTTTCAAACCCTGCCTTCATCTTCTTTATGAGAAGTATTGGAAGTCCAATTTCCCAGCAATTTCAAGCTTCAAAGCACTTGCTTTCATGAAACCCTTCTAGGCCCTGGGAAGGCCCTTGGCAATGGATCATACAGTTAATTTTTCTAAGAAAATTTGCAAAAGAAAGATATATTGTGGTTAAAATAAGTGTACCACTGTGTATTTCTACTCAGAATTCACCTCTTTCACATATCCCGTAGTGAGTGGTGTTGAAGTGGAAGTGAACATTCTGGGGATCCAGTTAGAGAAGTTGGTTGGACAAGCATTTAGTTTTGAGTTTAATGCAATATTATATGGTTCACAATCATATAGTCCACAGTTAAATTACTGCTAGCTGTCCTAGTGTAGGAATGCTCCCAGGAATACTCCTACTACCCTGTGCCAACTCACCAGACACCCTGACAAAGTGTGCAGGGCCAGAGGCTGTAGATCATGACACAAACACACCTGTAGCACCCTTCCCAAGAACTATGTGGGCACTGGAGAAGAAACCAGGATCGGGATGGATGAAACCAAAAACTAGTCAGTGGAAAATCCTTCCAATCATCAAAAATGTAAAACTATAAGCAGATAACTAGGTTCCCATTTTTTTTTTTTTGTAGAAACACAGTAGATGGTGCATTTTATATAGTTTTCAAGGAAACACACAAATGTTTTTCTTATTTGGTGGGGACAAATACAATAAAAAATTTCAGAATTCCTGTGTTTGCAGCAGTACTGTTGTGATTTCTTATTCAAAACAACTACTTTCATACCTAATTTTATATCAGTGATTTTGTATTCTTTTTTAAGAGAGAGCCGCTTAAATGGGATAAGCTCAGGTCTCACAAAAACCTTGATCTGTGCTTGCTAGTGACCCGTTGAACTCTATTAATTCTCACAGTTTCTCAACAAAGCAAACTACTGAAACACACAACAGCAATGGATAAATTTCAAAGGCATGATGCTAAATGAAAGACACACCAGATTAAGGAGGCTACATAATGTGTGATTCCATTTATTTAACATTCTGGAAAAGGCAAAATTAAAGGAACAACAGAGGAATTGTTACTGGGGACTAGAGATGGGAGACTTCTCAGGGGTGATGGAAATGTTGTATATCTTAACTTTGGTTGTTACAGAACCATATTTATTCATCAGTCAAAATTCATAGAACTGTACACAAAAAGGGTTAATTATACTGAACGTAAATTAATCCTCAATCAACCTGACTTTGAAAAAACGATAGAACTAACTTTCATTAAACAATTTGTAACACTTAATGCAATGTCACAGAACTAATAACTAACTGGCAGAGCTGGGATTTAAATCCCAGATTCCACAATTTTAACAGCTACACTACCTTTGTATGAAAAGATGGTGCTTACAGCTTAATGATGTTTCCTTTTTTTTTTTTTCTTAAGATTTATTTATTTATTTGAGAAACAGAGAGAGAGCATGAGCAGGGCAAAGGGAGAGGGAGAGAGAATCTCAAGCTGAGCGCAGAGCCAGATGCTGGGTTCCATCTCAGGACCTTGAGATCATGACCTGAGTCAAAATCAAGAGTCGGACGCTTAACCTACTGACCAACCCAGGTGCCCCAATGACGTTTCCTTCTATTCCTTGATTGCTAAGAGTTTGTTTAAAATCATGAATATGTGTTAGAATTAATGCAATGCTTTTTGTTTTTGCATTTATTGAGATGATCATATGGGATTTCTCCTATAATCTGTTAATGTGGTGAATTATAAAAATAGGCTCGTTAAACTGTTTATATTATCCTTAGGATAAATCCCAGTTGGTCATGATATATTTCTTTTTTAATAACAGTTTTTTTTGGGGGGGTTTAAAATTTTATGTAGACTTTTAAAATAAAATACCTTAATATTTATGCAGACTTTTAAAATCAGATACCCTGATAGTAGGTAAAATGTGTCAATAAAACAAGCAGAGTGTAGTATTCTTTCTATGGGTATGTTTTAACAAA
This sequence comes from Ursus americanus, assembly GCF_024610735.1. NCBI lineage: Eukaryota > Metazoa > Chordata > Mammalia > Carnivora > Ursidae > Ursus > Ursus americanus. The sequence continues at coordinate 54,318,510 of NC_142130.1, forward strand.
TGCTTCAGTTTCTAATGGTTATATGATTATCCAGGTTTTTCTATTTATTTTCAATTCAGTTTTGGTAAGTGAAAATTTTCTGGCGATTTTATCTAACTTTTCAAATTTATTGGGATTGATCATTGTATGTGGCTATGTCCCCTTTTTCTTGTCTTCTGTTTTTAATTTGCACCTTATTTTTTCTTGTTCAACTGTGGAGAGGTCTTTAAAACAAACAAACAAACAAACAAACAACAACCAGGTTTTGTATTTATAGATGTTTTCTGTTGCCATCTTTGATTTCTACTGCACTAATGTTCTTTAGTTTCTTTGGGTTTACTCTATGGGTTTTCTCATCTTTGTGGTTGGATATTTAGCTCACTAAGCTTTCTTTTTTCTGATTTAAGCATTAAGCCTATACATTTTCCCTAAATATAACTTAAGTTGAATACTGTATGTTTTAAAGGTATAGCATTTTCATAATCATTTAATTCTAAATATTTTAAAAGTTTCCATAATGATTTTTCTTTGACTAATGAGTTATTTGGAAGTATATTTTTAAATTTCCAAACAGATTTTTTAGTTATCATTTTTTTGTTATTGTGGTTAGAAAAATGTCTTGCATATCAATTCTTTGATATTTGTTAAGACTTGCTTTCTTTTCTTTTTTTTAAAAGATTTTATTTTTATTTATTTGACAGAGAGAGAGCGAGCAGAAGCAGAGGGAGTGGCAGGCAGCGGGGTAGGGAGAAGCAGGCTCCCCGCCAACCAGGGAGCCTGATGTGGGCTCAATGTGGGGCTCCATCCCAGGACCTTGGGATCACGACCTGAGCCGAAGGCAGATGTTTAATGGCTGAGCCACCCAAGTGCCCCAGACTTGCTTTATTTTCTAGCACAGGGACCAGTGAACTTTTTAGGTACAGACCGTATAGTGAATAGGTATACGGTTTGCAAAGCAATAAGGTCTCTGTCAGTAACTACTCGAACTTTGCTGTTGTGCAAAAGCAGCCCTAGACAATACATAAATGAATGGGCATGGCTGTGTTCTGGTAAACTATTTACAGAAACACATCCTGGCTGAATTTGGTCCATGCGCCAAATTTGGTCCAGGCCCTGACCTAGTACCTTAACAATTAAAAAGTGTTTTAAAGCATTTCTGAATAGAATATATAATTTCTGATTGTTAGGTGCAGAGTTCTACATATGATCAGAGATAAACCCGTTAATTATGTTTTTCAAATATATGTTTTATATGTATATTTTTGTTTTAATTATCAATAATTGACATGTGCATTAACACCTCCCACTCTTATTTTGAATCAGTCCATGTTTTCTAGCAATTCTACCAATTTTTATTTACATATCTCATAGGTATATTAGGTGCAGGCAAGTTTAGAATCATTACAACTTCTTGTTGGCTGAATTATTCCTTTTAGCATTAAGTTGTGACTCAGTTTTTAAAAATGCATCTTGTTTAGTTTAGTTCAATTTCACTTATTTGAGGGGGTGTTCTACATTTCTAGAGGGGTCAGCTGTTCTCTGGGAAATCTAACTACACATGCTGAAAAATAATACTGGAGACACAGCTGTACTTCAACAGTCTAAAGTGTTTTGCTAAAATTACTCATCCCTAAGAGCCAGAATGTTTTATTTGGCTAGGCGAAGTAGGACTGGGAACTATTCTTCAAGAACCTTGTTCCCAGCTCATTAAGGGACTCCCACCAGCATCACTAAGAAAGAACACAATTCCCACATCCAAAGAATACGACCCTATGAAGAGTGAACTCAGTGAAGGCCCTAAAGGCCAAACTGGCAAAGCAGCAGACAGGGAAGGTGAGGGGAGAGGAAGGGAAGGACAAACAGTGAAAGTACATCCAATGAAAGAAGGGGCTCTTAATTCTGACTCCACTTATACTAACGGTGGTCATGTTCCATCCTTTATTGCTTTGTATACTTTTCAAAATAATGACTACAGCCATCACAAGACTAAAAAATAAGGACTTATAATCAAGTAGGTCATGCCAGAAAAGAATTATACCATCTGTAAGTGTATCTCTCATTTACTTTAACTGTTCAGAATGCTACCTCTCCCTTTATCCTTCTCATCTCTGCTTCTCTATTAAAACCTTACCCCATCCTCCAAAATTCAACTCAATTCATCCTCCAGAAGTAGAAACAAGACTATTTTAGGGCTTTAATCTAGCAACTTAAAGTTGCAACTACTTTAACTTAGAAAGGAAAATGTGGAAAAAGGAAAAAGGGGAGAAAAGGAGAACAGGATCTGCAAATGAAGAATTCAGTGATAGGTGGCAGGAGGAGCAGCAAACCTGAGGCCAAGCCTGTTGTGCTCAATTCATGGCACCTGATTGCTTTGAGAGCAGCTGTTCAGAGATGCTTGGGCAGGCTCAACCTGCAGTCTCCTAGCCTTTCCTGGCCACAAAGTCCCAGGTCCAGGTGCAGGGACTGGCCAATTCAAAGTCTTCCACAGGCTTGTGGTGGTTCATCAGGCTTTATGTTTAACCTATGTTTAACCTGGCATATGCTTCTCTAGTTTTGTTTTGTTTTTCCTAGCTACCATCTTTTCCTTTTTTGGCTTCTCAATCTCATATACTGCAAGAAACTAGGCATGATCTACCTTTTCCTTCTCTCAGGCTCTTTTCCTCCTCTCCACAGGATTTGACAAAACAAACGCTTCTAAATGCAAATCTCTGCGAGTTGATTCTATCAGAAGTCTTGTCATTATGAGTTGGAATGGGGAGTGTGGGAGGGGGGGTTCCTTCTCCCCTTTAATTTTGCCATGTCTAGTGGCAACTGCTACGGCTTACTCTACATTCTAATAATGCTCTTATTTTCATAGCTGAAGATGTCCCTAGCAACAGATCCAAACTTTGCTTACAAAATATGCTGCCAATTCCCAAAGAAAACTTTAAAGTTAGTAAATCTAGAATGAGATGCTTGCAAAACTCTGAACTGGAGAAGCTTGATGGGTCCTGAAACTCAAAGAAAAAGTAAAGAAAAAGTACTTTACTTTGAAAGCAAAGTAGCAAGACCAGTAAGATCATTTCAAAAGTGCATAGCTGAAGAAAAAATGTTTCACCTCTTTTTGTGGAGAACTTAAATGCTACAAAATTTCTGTTGCCAGTTTCATGTCAGCAAAACTAAATCTTCAAGTTAGTTAATACTTTTCTTTTTCCCTCCTTCCCTCCTTCAGGCCTTCCCTCCCTTCCTCCCTCCCTTCCTTCCTTCCTTCTAAAAAATGCAGAGTTCCTCAGTAACCACCAGCCCACTCAGATCCACAGGAACCTGACCTTTTGTGTGACCTCTCACACTTAAGCCTGAGCCACAGTAACAGAGAAAGGGACCTTTAACGTAAAAAATCATGGTGCCACAGGACCTGTCCTACCTTTAAGTTACAAAAATGCAGTGAAGATCATGCCGATATCAGAGGACAACTCTGCAGGCGGAACAGCTACCTGGCCGGTTTCTGTCCAACAATAAGGCATTTAAAAAAATCTTATTTTCTTTTTAGATTAAAAAAATAGGTAAGTCAACTTGGGCAAGATGACCTCAACTTCAGTCTTTTGAATGTTAAGAGTTCAGCCTTCTTCCTTTTTAATTTAAACGTTGGTACATTTACATATTTGGGAGTTAGTTTTCAAACTATGAGTAATTTCAACTTAACCTTTTCTGGTCAGCTTTTGCAGTCAGAGTTAGGTAAGTAGAGCCATGGGTGCTGGCAGTAGCATTTTGGGTCTTAATAGAATTATTATGTTTATTGGATGAGCATACTTGATACCTTTGGAAGCACTGTTATATAAATTCTCTGTTCCTGGAATAGAAACTAATAATAATGATAAAAAGTCTTACACAGTCCTTATTTTGTGCAGGACGCTGTTCTAAATGCTCTACGTACATTAACACATTTAATCTGCATATCAATCTTATGAGATGGGTACTGTTATTACAATGTCTTTTACAGAGGTGGAAACTGAGGCACTTGCCCAAGGTTATGAGAGAGCCAGGATCTGGATCTAGGCAGTCCTAATTCAAGGTCCCTTAACCCCTATGCAATACTGCTCCTCTAACTTGAAAAGCAAACTTTACAGCTCTCTGGTGGTACTGGTCTCTAATCAGGATATTGGAATCCATGGGGCTTTGTGCAGAGAGCCCAGCTGAACATAATAATGTATGTTCTTAAATTTGAATACACTCATCTAACCGGAGCAGAAGCTGATGCATGTGAGCAGCTCCCCTTCTCCAAAATAAAACCCAACACCAAAAATACCCAGTTAGTCCAGGTTATCTGTCAGTAACTAATTCTCCCTCACCATCCTTTCTTCTATCCCACATTTGAGCGGGGCAGAAAGTATATCCTGGTTTGCTAGACTATTTCTGGCTTATGCTTTTCATTCCCACATCCCATCTGGTTTGGTATCTGTCTTATTCTTTAATATATTAATATGCATTACTGTTCTCCAAGTGTGAGAATGGAAATGAAGTCACCCTTAGGCTTATTTCACCCCTGAACTCTGCAGCACAACTGTTAACAGCTCCCAGAACAGTACTTTGTGTACACATTTTGGGAAGCGCCAGTGTAGAGGAGTGATGAAAGAGGTCCTAGAAGGCTTACATTCTACTTCCAACTTTTGTGATCTTGGGAAAATCACTTACTTTATGCCAGTTTTCTCATTTGTGGACTGATGAAGTCATAGTGCTGTGATTTATGATTCTCTTCTGGTTCAGGCCAATTTCTATTAAGAATGCTATATACCCTGGACATGTCAAAATTTCCAGAGTGAGGTAGAATGTTGAAGTATAGAGGGATAGGTTAACATTTTAAAAAATATAGGTGAACATGGCCTGTTATATGGGTATGCAAGTTACATCATGTCCCTGAACAGAAATTTCATAAGGAAAAAGCCTATGAGGCTACAGCTAGACCTGCTACCCACTCACCCTTGTTATAAAGTGTGATCCCAAGGAAGAGAATGTTACAATGTAAAAGCACACTGTTTCTGTTAAGACTGCCCTATAGCCTTCAGAGACTTCAACCACCTATTGGATTACTTAATGTATGTCCTTAATGTACATCTTGTGAGTCATTAAAGGTGGGTGTAATGTTCACATGCCCTGCATCAGAATGCTTAACTTTCTTACAAAGCTTTTCAGTGGAAAAAGCCAGAAATTACCTGCCTTTTTGTGTAGGTTAGAACAAGGTACTTTATTTGCATCATCCTTCTAGTTTCCAACTAGAAACCAAGCCTTAGGATATTAACTTATCAACTAATTACCAACTACATGGGAAATATACAGGCTTTATGTTTGGAATGATCTTTAAGAACCATAATTCTGAGGTTTTACATGATAGCATGGGATAAAACTGAGATGTAACAGTCTCATGGAGTGAATAAATAAAAAAGGCTAAAGCAAGACTTGATTTTGTCAATTCTATATTGCCAATTTGGTGAGGTCATCATTAAAAAAATTTTTTTAACACTTTTCCCTGACATAAGAGTAATATATAGTAATTGTGGAAATTTCAGAAAATTTGGTATCATTATAAAAAGATGGCCCCAATAGAACAAAAGATCCATTATTATAATTTTGAAACATTCACTTCTGCCTTTTGTTCTGTCTCTGTGTATATGTATATAGGTGTACACATATGCATACAACTTTCCATATTTGAAATTACATATCTTACATAAGTACTGTACCTTTAATATTATGAGTACTTTCTCATGTCAGTAGTCTTGAAGAACTTTTTTTAAAAAGATTTTATTTATTTATTTGAGAGAGAGAGAGCGAGCATAAGCAGGGGGAATAGTAGGCAGAGAGAGAGAGGGAGAAGCAGGCTCCCTGCTAAGCAGGGAGCCCAATGCAGGGCTCGATCCCAGGACCCTGGGATCATGACCTGAGCTAAAGGTAGATGCTTAACTGACTGTGCCACCCAGGTGCCCCTTGAAAAACATTTTTGTTGCCTTTGTTCACCTATACTCTATTTGTTATTCTATCATTACTTACATTATTTCCAATATTTTGCCTTTGTAATATATTTTAAGATTTTATGTATTTCTTGGATCGGAAGAATTAACATAGTTAAAATGTCTATACTACCCAGAGCAATCTACACTTTCAATGCCATCCCGATCAAAATACCAATGACATTTTTCAAAGAACTGGAACAAACAGCCCTTAAATTTATGTGGAACCAGAAAAGGCCCCGAATCACCAAGGAATTGTGGAAAAGGAAAAACAAAGCTGGGGGCATCACAATGCCGGATTTCAAGCTATACTAAAAAGCTGTGATCATAAAGACAGCATGGTACTGGCACAAAAACAGACGCAAAGACCAATGGAACAGAATAGAGAACCCAGAAATGGACCCTCGGCTCTTTGGGCAACTAATCTTCAACAAAGCAGGAAAAAACATCCAGTGGAAAAAAGTCTCTTCAATAAATGGTACTGGGAAAATTGGACAGCTACATGCAAAAGAATGAAACTTGACCACTCTCTCACACCATACACAAAGATAAACTCCAAATGGATGAAAGACCTCGATGTGAGACAGGAATCCATCAAAATCCTAGAGGAGAACATAGGCAGCAACCTCTTTGACATCGGCCACAGCAACTTTTTTCATGACACATCTCCAAAGACAAGAGAAACAAAAGAAAAAATGAACTTGTGGGACTTCATCAAGATAAAAAGCTTCTTCACAGCCAAGGAAACAATCAAAAAAACTAAGGCAGCCCACAGAATGGGAGAATATATTTGCAAATGACACTACAGATAAAAGACTGGTATCCAAGATCTACAAAGAACTTCTCAAACTCAATACACGAGAAACAAATAATCAAATCAAAAAATGGGCAGGAGATATGAACAGACACTTTTCTAATGAAGACATACAAATGGCTAACAGACACATGAAAAAATGTTCAAAATCATTAGCCATCAAGGAAATTCAAATCAAAACTACATTGAGATACCACCTTACGCCAGTTAGAATGGCAAAAATGGACAAGGCAGGAAACAACAATTGTTGGAGAGGATGTGGAGAAAGGGGATCCCTCTTACATTGTTGGTGGGAATGCAAGTTGGGACAGCCACTCTGGAAACCAGTGTGGAGGTCCCTTAAAAAGTTAAAAATTGAGCTACCCTATGATCCAGCCATTGCACGACTGGGTATTTACCCCAAAGATACAGACGTAGTGAAGAGAAGGGCCATATGCACCCCAATGTTCATAGCAGCTGTCCACAATAGCTAAATTGTGGAAGGAGCCGAGATGCCCTTCAACAGATGACTGGATTAAGAAGATGTGGTCCATATATTCAATGGAATATTACTCCGCTATCAAAAAGAACAATTTCTCAACATTTGTTGCAACATGGATGGGTCTGGAGGAGACAATGCTAAGCGAAATAAGTCAAGCAGAGAAAGACAATTATGATATGATTTCTCTCATTTATGGAACATAAGAAGTAGGAAGATTGGTAGGAGAAGAAAGGGAAGAAGAAAGGGGGGTAAACAGAAGGGGGAATGAAGCATGAGAGACTATGGACTCTGGGAAACAAACTGAGGGCTTCAGAGGGGAGGGGGGTGGGGGAATGGGATAGGCTGGTGATGGGTAGTAAGGAGGGCACATATTGCATGGTGCACTGGGTGTTATATGCTAGTAATGAATCATGGAACTTTACATAAAAAACTAGGGATGTACTGTATGGAGACTAACAAAATATAATAAAAAATTATTATAAAAAAATAAAAAAATAAAAGTAAAAAAGATTTTATGTATTTCTGATTAGATTTTATGTATTACTATTAGATTTCAAAAGGGAAGTTACATTGTAATAAGGTATATATGTTATTTATTTAATTTTTTTTATTATGTTCCATTAGTCAACACATAGCACATCATTAATTTTTGATGTAGTGTTCAATGATTCATTAGTTGCATATAACACCCAGTGCTCATCACAACACATGCCCTCCTTAATTACCATCACCTGGTTATCCTATCCCCCCTTCTTCTATAACCCTCAGTTTGTTTCTGTGAGTCTACAGTCTCTCATGGTTTGTCTCCCTCTCTGTATGTATGTTTTTTAAGGGTCTTAACTGTTTTCCAGAATGTTTTAGGTCAATTTGTAAGTCATCAACATCTATAAACCGCCCCCCTCAAACCTGTTTCATCACACTCCAGCAAGTACTGAATTGTTAAACATTGCCAATAGGTAAAATGCCAATAGGCATTTTAATTTGCATTCATTTGGTTATGACTGAAGGAATATTTTACTCTTTTTATAAGCCATGTAGTATTTCTTATATGAATAGAATATTTTTAACCTTTATTCATTTGTCAAGAAGGGTTTTAATGTTTCCTTATCAATTTGTATGAGTCTTTTAATGTTGAGGTTAAAGTTGTCAGATCTTTTTTTTTATTAATTGAAGTATAGTTAACATACAATATACTAGTCTTAGGTGTGCAACATAGTGATTTGACATTTATATAGATTATGAAATGATCACCATGATTAGTCTAGTTACCATCTGTACCATACGAAGTTATTACAACATTATTGTTTATATTCCCTGTGCTCTACTTTACATCTCTGTGACTTATTTATAACTGGAAGTTTGTACCTGTTAATCCCTTTCAACTATTTCACCCATCCTCCAACCTCTCCTTTCTGGCAACCACCAGTTTGTTCTTTATGAGTCTCTGCATCTATGAGTCTGTTTGTTTGTTTTGTTTTTTAGATTCCAATACAAGTGAAATCATATGGTATTTGTCTCTGCCTTATTTCACTTGACACAATACCCTCTAGGTCCATCTACATAGGCAAGATTGTTTTATGGCTGAATAATACTCCATTATGATTATATATACCACATCTTCTTTACCTATTCACCTATTGATGGACACTTAGGTTCCTTCCATATCTTTTGTAAAAAATGCCGTGACACACATAAGGATGCACGTATCTTTTCAAATTGGTATTTTTGTTCTCTTTGTGTAAATAGCCGGAAGAGGAATGACTGGATCACATGGTAGTTCTATTTTTATTTTTTGAGGAACCTCCATACTGGCTGCACCAATCTCCATAGTGGCTGTGCCAATTTACATTCTCACTAACATTCCTTTCTCTCCACATCCTCACCAACACTAGTTATATCTTGTCTTTTGGATACAAGCCATCTGACAGGTGTGAGATGATGTCTCATTGTGGTTTTGATGTGCACTTCCCTGATTAGTAATGGCAAGCATCCTTTCATGTACCTGTTGGCCATCTGTGTATCTTCTTTGAAAAAATGTCAATTCAAGTCCTCAGCTTATTTTTAAATTGAATTGTTGGCTTTTTGGGTGTATTTTGGTATGAGTTCTTTATATATTTACTGGTTATGTTTTCTTTTAGGAGTTGTATGGTTTCAGGTCTTACACTGATGTTTTTAAACCATTTTAAATTTAATTTTGTATATTCTGTAAGACAGTGGTCTAGTTTGATTCATTCTAGTTTTCCCAATACCATTTGTTAAAGAGACTACCTTTTCTCTATTGTATATTCTTGCCTCTTCTGCCATAGATTAACTGACCATATAATTATGGTTTTATTTCTGGGGTCTCTATTCTGTTCCATGGATTTACATGTCTGTTTTTATGCCAGTACCATACTGTTTTGATTATGATAGCTTTAAAGTATGCTTTGAAATCTGGTAGCATGATACCTCCAGCTTTGTTCTTCATTCTCAGTTTGGCTCTTCAGGGTCTTTTGTTCTAGTTCTGTGAAAAATACTATTGTATTTTGAAAGGGCTTGCACTGAATCCATAGATTGCTCTGTGTAATAAGCATATTTCAACAACATTAATTTTTCTAATCCATGAGCATGGTATTTCTTTTTACTTAGTTGTGTCATCTTTACTTTCTTTCATTAATGTCTTATAGCTTTCAGAGTACCCCTGAAAACTTTCACCTCCTTGGTTAAATTTATTCCTAGTTATTTTTTTTTCTTTTTATGCAATTGTAAACCGAATTGTTTTATTTATTTCTCTTTCTGGTAGTTCATTATTAGTGTATAGAAACACAACAGATTTTTGTATACTGATTTTGAAACCTGCAAAATTTCTAATAGTTTTTTTTTCGTCTGTGTGTGTGTGTGTGTGTGCGTGCGTGTATGTGTGTGTGGAGTGTTTAGGGTTTTCTACATATAGTAACACATCTTCTACCAATGGTGACAGTTTTATTTCTTTCTTACCAAGTTGGATACCTTTTATTTCTCTTTCTTGTTCAACTGTTGTGGCTAGGACTTCCAGTACTATGTTGAATAGAAGTGGTGAGAGTAGGCATCTGTGTCTTGATTCTGATCTTAGAAGAAAGGCTTTCTGCTTCTCACCACTGAGTTTGATTTTAGCTGTGGGGTTTTTTAAATATACAGCCCTTATTATGCTGAGGTATGCTCTCTTTACACTTTATTGAGAGAGTTTAAAATGAATGCTGAACTTTGTCAAATGATTCTTCTGAATCTTTTGAGATAATAATATGATTTTTTATCTTTCATTTTGCTTATGTGGTATATTGTGTTGATTGACTTATAGATATTGAATCATCCTTGCATCCCTAGAATAAATCCCACTTGATCATGGTGTATAATCCTTTTGATGTATTATTGCTGAATTTGATTTGCCAATATTTTGTTGAGTATTTCTGCATCTTTGTTCACCAAGGATACTGGCCTGTAATTTCCTTTTTCCATAGTGTCTCTCTGGTTTTGGTATCAGGGTATTGCTGGCCTTGTAGGATGAATTTGGAAGCATTCCTTACTCTTTAATTTTTTAAATAGTTTGAGAAGAATAGGTATTACCTCTTCTTTAAATGTCTGGTAGAATTTACCTGTGAGGCCATCTGGTCCTGGACTTTTGTTTGTTGGAAGTCTTTTTGATTACTGATTCAATCCCATTACTAGTAATTGATCTGTTTAGATTTTCTCTTTCTTCCTGATTCACTCTTGGAAGATTGTGTGTTTTCAGAAATTTATAAATTTCTTCTAGGTAATCTATTTTATTGGTATATAATTGTTCATAGTAGTCTCTTACAATCCTTTGTATTTATGTGGTGTCAGTTATAATTTCTTTTTCATTTCTGATTTTATTTATTTGGGCCTTCTTTTTCTTGATGAGTCTGATTTTCTTGATGAGTCAGAAAGTTTATCAATCTTGTTTGTTCTTTCAAATAACCAGCTCTTAGTCTCATGAATTTTTGTTGTTGTTGTTTCTACTTCATTGATTTCTGCTCTAATTTTTATTCCTTCTACTAACTTTAGGTTTTGTTTGTTCTTTTTCTAGTTCCTTTAGATGTAAGGTTAGATTGTTTTTAGATTTTTCTTGTTTCTTGAGGTAGACCTGTATTACTATAAACTTCTGTCTTAGAACTGCTTTTGCTATGTCCCATACATTTTAGAATATTGTGTTTCCATTTTTATGTGTCTCAAGTTATTTTTTTATTTCCTCTGATATTTTTATTGGCCCATTGGTTGTTTAGTAGCATGCTGTGAAGCTTCCATGTGTTGTGTTTTATACAGTTTTTTTCCTTGTAATTGATTTCTAGTTTCATATTATTGTGGTCAGAAAAGATGTTTGATATGAATTTCAATCTTCTTAATTTATTAAGACTTGTTTTGTGGCCTAACCTGTGATCTATCCTGGAGAACATTCCATATACCCTTGAAAAGAATGTGTATTCTGCTGTTCTTGGATGAAATGATTTCTATGTCTCTATTCAGTCCATCTGATCTAATATGTCATTTAAAGCCACTATTTCCTTATTAACTTTCTGTCTGAATGATTCATTGATATAAGTGGGGTATTAAAGTCCCCTACTATTACTGTAGTACTGTCAATTTCCTTTTTCATTTCTTTTAATATCTACTCTATATATTTAGTTGTTTTTATGTCATGGGCATAGAAATTTATAATTGTTATATCCTCTTGTTAGATTGATCCTGTTATCATTATGTAATTCCCTTCTTTGTCTCTTGTTACAATCTTTGTATTAAAGTCTATTTTGTCCAATATAAGTACTGTTACCTCAGCTTTCTTTTCATTTTCATTTGTATGGAATATATTTTGCCATCCTTTCACTTTCATTCTGTGTGCCTTTAGGTCTGAAGTGAATCTCATGTAGGCAGCATATAGATGGTTTTTTAAAAATCCAGTCAGTCATCCTCTGTCTTTTGACTGGGGCATTTAGTCCATTTATGCTTCAAGTAATTATTGATAGGTATGTTGTCATACCATTTTGTTAATTGTTTCCTGGTTGTTTTTACAGCTCTTCTGTTCCTTTATTCTTCTCTTGCTCTCTTTCCTTGTGATTTGATGACTTTCTTTAGTGTTATGTTTAGATTCCTTCTCTTTATTTTTTGTGTATGTACTATAGGTTTTTGGTTTGTTGCCACCATGAGATATGTATATAACACTGTATGTATACAGCATTATATTTTAAGTTGACAGTTGCTTAAGTTTGAACACATTTTTAAAGCACTACATTCTACCCCAATTTTTTTATTATAATATTTTTTATTATATTATGTTAGTCACCATACAGTACATCCCTGGTTTTTGATGTAAAGTTCCATGATTCATTAGTTGCGTATAACACCCAGTGCACCATGCAATACATGCCCTCCTTACTACCCATCACCAGCCTTTCCTGTCCCCCACCCCCCTCCCCTCTGAAGCCCTCACCTCAGTTTGTTTCTCAGAGGCCATAGTCTCTCATGCTTCATTCCCCCTTCTGATTACCCCCCTTTCTTTATCCCTTTCTTCTCCTACCGATCTTCCTAGTTTTTATGTTCCATAGATGACAGAAACCATATGATAATTGTCTTTCTCTGCTTGACTTATTTCACTTAGCATTATCTCCTCCAGTCCCGTCCATGTTGCAGCAAATGTTGAGAAATCATTCTTTTTGATAGCGGAGTAATATTCCATTGTATATATAGACCACAACTTCTTAATCCAGTCATCTGTTGAAGGGCATCTCGGCTCCTTCCACGATTTAGCTATTGTGGACAGAGCCGCTATGAACATTGGGGTGCATATGGCCCTTCTCTTCACTACATCTGTATCTTTGGGGTAAATACCCAGTCGTGCAATGGCTGGATCATAGGGTAGCTCAATTTTTAACTTTTTGATGTCATATTTTACAGCTTAAGAGATTTTGTTTCCCTTAATTATTGTAGAAACAGTGGATCTTATGATTTTTGTCTTTTAATATTCATACTAGCTTTATAAGTGCTTGATGATATAAGTCCTTTACTATATGTTTGCTTTTACCAGCAAAATTTTTCTTTCATAATTTTCCTACTTCTAGTTCTGGCCTTTTCTCTTCCACTTAAAGAAGTCCCTTTAACATTTCTTATAAAGCCAGTTTAGTGGTGATGAACTCCTTTAACTTTTGTTTGGGAAACTCTTTACCGCTCCTTCAATTCTGAATGATAACCTTGCCAGGTACAGTATTCCTGGTTGTAGACTTTCCTTTCAGCACTTTGAGTAGATCATGCCACTCCTTTCTGTTCTGCAAAGTTTCTGCTGAAAAATCAGCTGATAGCCTTATGGGTATTCCCTTGTATGTAACTAGTTGCTTTTCTCTTACTGTGTGATTCTTTCCTTACCTTTAATTTTTGAGATTTTAGTTAGTATTAGTGTGAATCTCTTTCAGTTCATCTTGTTTGAGGCTCTGTACTTCTTGGACCTGAATGTCTGTTTCCTTCCCCAGGTTAGGGAATTTTTCAGCTGTTATTTCTTCAAATACATTTTCTGCCCCTTTCTCTTTCTCTTCTCTTTCTGGGACTACTGTCATGTGAATGTTAGTATGTCTGATGTTGTCCCAAGGGTCCCTTAAAATATCCTCATTTTCAAAATTCTTTTTCTTTTTGCTGCTCAGCTTGGATGATTTCCATGACCCTCTTCCAGATTGCTGATCCATTCTTCTGCATTCTTTAATCTGCTGTTGTTTCCCCCTGATGTATTTTTCATTTCAGTTATTGTAGTCTTCTGTTCTGATTTTTTTCTTTTTTATATTTTCTATCTCTTTGTTGAAGCTCTCACTGTGCCTATCTATTCTTTTCCTGAGTTCAGTGAGAATGTGTATGATCATTACTTTGAACTCTTTATCATGTAGATTGCTTATCTCTGTTTTATTTAGTTCTTTTTCTGAGGTTTTGTCTTGTTCTTTGTTTGGAACATATTCTGTCATTTCCTCATTTTGCCTGATTCTTTGTTTCTAGTATTAGGTTGATCAGCTAGGTCTCTTGGTTTTGAAGGAGTGGCCTTATGCAGAAGGTATCCTGTGGGCCCAGAAGCATGATCCATTTGCCATGCCCCCTGGTCACCAAAACCAGGCACTCTAGGGGTGTCTCATAGGGGCTATGTGTGCCCTCCTGTTGTGTCTGGGCCACAATTGCTGTGGGCACACTGGTGGCTGGAACTGGCTCCCCCGGGCACCAGCCACTTTGGGGGGATGCCAGTCTTTGCTGAGGTCACCCAGAGGCTGTGGGGGAGTGGGTAGGAATTTTGCAGGATGCCAGTCCTGGCCATGGCCATTGCTGGGTGTGGTAGGACAGGAGCTGCTTTGGAGGGTCACCTGCTGGAGTAGATGGGTTGAGCGGGGATGGTCTGCAGGGGAAGCAGTGCTAGCAAGGTAGATGGAGAGTGTCAGAATGAGCGTCTGTCAGTGTCAGGCCGGATAGGCAGAGGAAAGGCAAGAAAAATGGTGCCTGTCAGGACTTCTGTTCTCAGAGAAAGTTCCTACAGATCCTTGCCCCTCTGGAACATACTCTAATGTTAGTCAACAAATCTCTTTCATTTATATCCCAGGCACTTATCAAATTGCTGCCTCTGTGCTGGGTCTTGGTTTGACTGAGTTTGTGCACAGACCCTTTAAGAAGAGTTTTGATTTCCAACAGCCCTCCAGTTCTCCAGTTCTCCCAGAGTTAAGACCCACTTATTTTTAAAACCAGATGTTATGGGGGCTCCTCTTTCTAGTGCCGGTCCTCAGGTCAGGGATGGATACCCAATGTGGGGCTTGAACCCCTTACTCCCCAGGGAGACCTCCATCATGCCTGTGATGTCCCTCCAGCTTTTGAGTCACCGTGTCAGAGATATGGGTCCTAACCAGACCATGTTACTGCCACTCTTATTCTTCTCAATGTGGTTTTTTCTTTATATCTTTAGCTGCAGAAGAGCTATTCTGTTTGTCTTCAGATTGTTCTCAGAGGGTCACTCTATACATAGTTGGAACCTTGGTGTGTCCATGGGAGGAAGTGAGGTCAGGATCCTCCTACTCCACCATCTTAATGAAGATTCCAGATTATCTTATCTTTTAACTTTTAAAATTATTTTTGATCTATAGATGTCTTAAATTATAAATAAATCAAATATATTTTTTTCAAAGCAATTATGCTTTGGAAAGTTCTTCCCATCCCAAAGTAGATACTTTCATCTAATCTTTTTGTACGGCTTAATCTTTTTTTTTTTTTTTAAACATTTAACTTAAATCCTATGGACTAGCTTTTCATTGCATAATATAAAGTGAGGTTCTAACTCAGTATCTTTTCAAATATTTAATCAATAGTCCTAACATCTTCCTGAATGATTCTTCCCTTCCTCATTGTCTTGTTATAGTACTTTCATTTAATTATAACACAAATCATACATATGCTAGACCCTAGCATCCACTGCATCAATCCATCCATTGATCTGCCTATGAGTCTTCTATGGGCATTCTTCCACCTACATCGTACCACTGAAATTCTTCTTGCTAGGGACACCAATGATTTCCTAATTGTAAAATTGGATATGGCACAGGAATTAAAAATACAGGCTCTTTAGAGTCAGGCTCCCTGGATTAGAACTCCACCTCTGCCATTTAAAGTTGTGTGGCCTTGGAAAAATTACTTGTTCATTCTATGCCTTAGTTTCCTCATCTATAAAATGGGGATATTATAGGATTACCTTATAGGGTTGTTACACGGAGTGCTGACATAATGAATGTAAATAGCTTAGCACAGAGTCTGGCACACAAATAAACTCTCAGGAAAAGGTCATCATGACCATCATTTTACTTGATTGTGCTGGGGCATTTGACATTGATGTCAACCCTCCACTTTCTGACACTCTTCCTTTGTTTTCTGGCACACTATAGTTTGGTTCTCAACCCATCACTTCATGCACTCTTTTCTTGTACTTAGCCCTTAAAATGCTGGCATCCTCCAAGGTTCTCTACTACCCTATTCTTTGGTGACCTATACTTTCTTGATGTTTCTTCTTCTAAGCCAGGAGCTGGCAAATTTTTTTATTAGAGGACAAGGTAGTTAATATGTTAGGTTTGTGAGCCATATGATCTCTGTCAGACCTACACTTTGAATGAAAGCATCCATTGAAAATATGTAAATGAGTGGGTATGGTTATGTTACAAAAAACTTTATATATAGGGGCATCTGGGTGGCTCAGTTGGTTAAGCATCTGCCTTTGGCTCAGGTCATGATCCCAGGGTCCTGGGATTGAGCCCCAAGTCGTCAGGCTCCCTGTTCAGCAGGGAGTCTGTGTCTCTCTCTCCCTCTGCCCCTCCCCCACTTGTGCGCTCTTGCTCTCTCTTTCTCAAATAAATAAACAGGATCTTTAAAAAAAAGTTTTTATATGAAAACAGGCAGCCATCTCAGGCCATAGTTTGCCAACTCTTCCTTTCGGTAGTTACAGCTTAGGTATCCTTTGATCAGAATAATAATCACATTGCACCTGTCCCCTCTACTGGACGGTGGGCTACCTGAGAGCAGGGTGTTCTTTTATCCTTGTTTGTTCTGCATGTAGCACAGAATCCACAGATATATTCAATCTACATCTTCTGAAACACTAAATGAGATAACCACACAATATCAATCTTAAGAGTTCAAAACTTTGTTGTGCTGTAAGGAAGAAGGCATTTCTTCCATGTGAGACCTTCAGTAGCTACCAAAATAAATGACAGAGAAGACCCCATGGCCTGTATAGCACAATGAAACAACTAGTAGAATTAATCTCTCTTTCCCAAATGTGAGAGGGAAAATTCAGGTCCAGGAAAGTCACAATTTCAAGGACCAAGTAATATTGCAGACATCAAAATAGAGCTGCTCAGTGTGATCTATAAAACAGGACATACTTTATAGGAATTGAGAAACAGCTGTTTCCCCATTTCTGTTTTAAAAGGTGTAATAGGCTACAGGGCTCAGGAGTATATGCTAAGCATATGGAGAACATTTATTTGCTTAAAGAAATGTGACATGAAACTGGCAAAGTGATCAATTTGTAAGAGATAATGTCCTGGTGGGTGAAATTAAGAGGATATAAAGGATATATAGAGAGTCATTTCAGTATTGTGATTAATGAATAAGGAAACACCAATAAACACTGAAGGGAAAAAAAGAAAGAGTTGAAGCTGAAAAGAACTAAATATGCTCTAGGGAAGGCACTAGCTACAAGAACCAAGTATCACTTGCAATATTAATGGCTTTAGTAAAACAAATTTTAGATAAAGATGACACTGGTTTAGGGAAAAGCTGGAAACTGAAACCTCAGTCAAGAGTAACAGTGTGAATATTGAGTTTCTCTAAATATAGTGTAGAGGATCCTTATAAAGTTAAGAATACCTGGAAAATATATTAGAGACTCTGGGGGAGAATTTTAGACTTCTGGAATATAGAAATAGGTAACAGACAAAGAAGCATGCTTAACTTTTTCCTTTTAATTTCCATGTTCAAACTTACCAGCAGTAATATTTTTAGTATAATTAAACATTTGCTGAACTCCTTTTATGGGAGATTACTCATTTTGTGTGACTCAATGTAGTCTTTCAAGTGGCAATCACCAGACTGTACTCTTTAGCATTTCTTACAATCATAAAATCATTATTTTTGTGAAAAAAAAAAAAGACCTAAGATTTCTTAGACAGAACAAAGTTCTGTCTGTATACTGATTGTGGTGGTCACACAAGTCTATATGTGTGTTAAAATTCACAGACTTACACGCCAAAAGAAAAAAAGGCTAATTTTACTGTATAATTTAAACATTAAAATAAAAAAACCACAATGTGATAGATGGCATCAATAGGAAACAGTTAAATAAATTTTGGTGTATTTGTATGATGAAATACTACTAAACATTTAAAGGAATGGACTACTGATAAATGCAAGCAACATGGATGAGTCTCAAAAGCATTACTGAGTGAAAGAAGCAGGATACAACAAAGTATATCCTGTATGATTCCATTTATATGAAGTTCTAGAGTGGGCAACATTAACACAAATGACAGAAATCCTATCAGTAGTTGCTACTATGTGGCAGGATGGGATGGGGTTACTGACAGGAAAGGGCCTTCCTGGAATTTTCAGGTGTGACTGAAATGTACTAGGTCTTGGTCAAAACTGATTAAATAGTACACTTAAGATATGAGTACTTCAGTAAGGGTAAATTATACCTCAATGAAAAATATGCATTTAGCTGTCTTGGCTTGTCTTTCACAACATGCGATTTCTAATGGTGTTTAAAGTTGTAAAAAACGTTAACAGCTTCTCTACCATATGTTATCATTTTCTTTTTAGGATAAATTGGAATTTCTTTGTTTTTTAAACGAAAAACATAATACCTAATAATAAATCTTATACAAACAATGAAAATGGAGTGCAGAGTATACAGCATTAGGGGGGACAAGGAGGACAGAACCCTGCATCCTGCTAGTGGGACGATCTGTTGGTGCCTATTAGTAAGGGCGTTCAGAAAGAAGTGAATCTCATCTGAATGTTGAAGAAAGAGCAGGAGTTCAACGCACAATCCAGGAAAGAAAGAGCATTCTAGAACAACATGTGCAAAGTCACAGACATGAGAGGGCTGGGGGAAGTCCTTCTGGGTGAGGTGCACACAGGTGTGCTGGGGGAAATGAAACTCTGAAGGAGGGCTGGGCCCAGACTGTAAAGATCACCCCTTCCCTCTCCTACCCCCTAGTACCCCAGTGCTCTGCACTTTACATGTACAGTTTAACTTAATCTCCATTTTTTAGAGCCAAGGTATGGCAAGGTGTGGGGTCTGGTCCAGGCCCCTCGGCCACTATGCAGGGGAGCAAGCGTACCCACAGATAGCTAAGGCTCTCTCTCATCCTCAAGAGTGCACTGCCTGTTCTATGCCACACTGGGGAGTCTGCCCTGATCATGATGCTGATGGGATCTATGGGAAGCTTTACCTGACCACAATCTACTTTAAAAATCTACATTATCCTCTGACAAGAGTGGATCATTTGGGCTGTAGTTCTTAGTCTTTCTTTCCTGCCTCAATTTACTTGAGAGCAGAACTATTTCTAACAAGCTCATTAATAACAATGGCTAGGCAGTGATCACCAAGGGCTTGTCCCTATACTCTCCATTCCATAAATTTCCCCCTGCCAAGAGGTTCTAATTTTGGGATTAGGTCAACAAGTAGATGATGGTTCTATAAATTTCTAAGCCGGAGATGGGGTACTCTTGGGGTCCCCAAATATAAAAGGGAACATTTATGCAGTGGAGGGACGTGTACTGTGGAGTTTTGTGCAGATGCCCACATCAACCATCCCAGCGATGCTGACACATTGAGGTAAATAGGATTCGCTGGCCAGATATTTTTCAGGCCCTAATCTAGGTTTCCTGGTCCCTGGAATGGCTCAGGTACAGAACTCTGTCAGGCTCAGAGGTTTTCAGAGCCATTCTTATAGAGAAACTATTGCCTCTGTGTTGCTCTTGAGGAGTATGGGTCTCTGCTGGAGGAGACCTCCAAGAAGACTCTCAGAAGAGGCTGGGCTCTGCTCTCAGAAAAGACACTTCCTAGGGAAGGTCCTTCTACTGGATGGAAATGAAGATTGGATCAAGAGCTTGGCACTACATAAATGCCTTAATTAATAATGGCTTTAAAATAATCACAACAAAGCTGCACAGAGTTCTGTAATCCATAAAGTGTGTTCATATTTGTTATCTAAAAATACTTTTGAGCCCCACAAAAATGCTGGAGGTCTGTATTTTACAGATGAGGAAGCTGAGGTTTAAGTTGCTGACATTTGTATAGTTTGCCAGCTGCTTTTTCCCCTTGGTTCCCTCTTTCCTGCTCTGCCCAACTTCTTTCAGTTTTAAAAAATAGTCCACTGTGGGCCATCTTATTCTAGAAAAGATTTAAGGCAGCTTACAAGGTTACAGAAAAATAAGGCAGTATAAGTTAAAAGTGGGAGTGAATATGAGAAAAATAATAATTAGACCTGAAATCAATCCAAGAGTTACAATAAAGATGTCATGATGACCTATATATTTACTATTGACTGGACACAAATTTAATTCTAAGTTTTTAGGAGCCAGTGAGAAAAAGGAAACCTTGTCACACTATTCAGAATAGCCACAGGCTAAAACAGTAACAACAATAAAACAATCAATTAATCAGGAGAAGTACAACCATTTTTGGTTCTTAATAATATCAACACAAGTTATAATGTGCAGCAATTTTCTTTGATAATTTACCAGCTTTGAACTAGGCCTTAAAAGGTGATTTTGGTTTTCACACTGTCTTTTTAGTATACGAGAGAATCTACCATGTCATGTTTTAAAGAACATGAAAACTATGCAATTTCTCTGAAGTCAGGTAGCAAATTCCTTTTACAAAAATCAAAGCATGAGACCTCAGTGAACAACTCATTTGTTGCTGAAACAGTTTCAAAACCCATGGAGATGAGCAGGGTGACTTTTTCCACACTTGCTCTAGGAGAAGAGACAAAACCTCACCTACCGTGATATAGAAACAGGTCTTCATAGAGATGTTTTATCTTACTTTGTAAATTTTTTCAACTTCATGATAAGGACTTGGTGGCAAATATTAGCCTGATCTTTTACATTTTACATTCCTTATGATGACTGTTTTTAATACAGAAAAGCATTATTTCTGAATGTCACTTTCTATGCTGTACATCTTGTTGCATTCAGGCCCAGGGCCAGGGTTTATTTATATTGGCTATTTTATGCTTTCCTTACTCAACCCTCCAGATTCCCTTACTTTTATGCCAAGGAACAGACACAGAGTTTTTCCTTTTTATAATTTATATATGCAGAAAATACATCCAAGTCAGGAGTGCCCCTTTCATCCACAGGAAGAGTCTGGGCCACCTGACTCATTGACACAACAAGCCCAGAAATAGAAAAAGTGATCTGGCTGAAAGGGAGAGATGAGTGGATACTCCTAAGCTAGTACACAACTAAGGTGCTATGTCATGTGAAATTAATTCTCTGAGGTCAGCAATTAGAGTCAGGTTACAGCCCAAACATAATTCTGCCCGCTAATTACTTGACCTATGACAATATTTATTTCATTGAGAGAGATGCCTTGCCATGACTTCCAAGGGTGGGCTTGGGGGCAGACGGAAGGAAGCAGACTGCCAGAGAAATAGCAACTCCTTTTGCAAATAGATGTGTTTCCCAGGCCCCTAATTGAAATGATTATTTCCTGCCTAAGTGAGGGATCAGATGTGCCATGTCCCTCCCTTTCCAGCAAAATGAGGCACCTGAGATCACAGAGCTCTTCAGTAAAGTGCAAAAGATGACTGAAGAAATTAACTGAGTTATGTTCTGTTATGAGAAGCCCTGAGGTAAGATGGTAACAAAACTACTCTTTGTATGGGGAAGAGGAGGAATCCAGGGCATGAACTATGTGGCTAGAGTGACACATGTAGGTATGACACATGTAGGTATGTACCTTTGGACTTCTAAAGATTTATCTCCTCCCAGATAAAGACATTGGAAGTGGCAATAAGAAGGAATGGCAACTGCCAGATGGAGATGTTGGAATAATAAGAGTACCATGAATAGGAATGACTCTAAAATATAGGAGTAAATTAGGACAACAGCCTTTACTTAAGAGTAGTGCCTGAAAGGTTGGTGAGGGTAAGGAACAGAGTGGAAAGAGGTGAGGCTGAAAGCTGCTATCTGACAGTGTAAGACTCATACACATCCAATCAATTTATAAATTACTGCCACCAATAATAAAAATAACAGCGGCAGCAGCTGCTGTCACCATACGTCGAGTGATTCTGTTCTGTGCCAGGCACTGCACCAAGAGTGTTATATCCATGACCTCAAAGAAGACTGCTGTCCCCTCTGCTCTCACATGGCTCCCATCTGGCCCTTTGCCCTTTGGGGATGTGCTTCCCCTTCCTGGATGTCCTTGATGTTCAAGCAAGCAAATAGCACCTGAATAACAACACTGGGTGTTGAGGACTGTGAGGACAGGGAGAGGAACACCCTAAGACGAGTTTGCTGCAGACTTTTGGTCACAAGAGGCTGCTGAGAAGGTTAGGGGCACCAGCTGTGACCTGTGGGTCAATGGGAAGGCCTGAGCTCCCCAGCCTCTTGCTTTCTCCCATTGTTCTCATTTCTGCCCCTGATTGACACATGGTTGAAAGAAAAGAAGGGAAAGACTGGTGCCTGTAGCTGAAGTGTGCAGTTTAATGGCCAGAAACCAGACTTGTCACATGTAATCAAATCATCATAGTGTTGGTGACAGAGTTAAGACAGTTGAAAAAACAGTTACTATTCCAACTTCCAATTTTCAAGTTATTGTTGGGGCTGGAATTTCTTTCACCTCCAGAGTTTTTATTTTGGAAAGTCTCCAAAGCACATTTTTAGCCATATTTGAGTAACTGAAACATGAAAGAAATAGTGATTTTTTTTCCAGCCAGATTAAACTAACCAGATGCACTTTAAAAAAATTTTGCATGTACACAGCACCTTTTATTCTATCAGAGAATCATTTTAGTCATCTCTGACCTATATTCACCATAGATTGAAAATACTGTTTAAGAGCCATGGTTGCCCACTGATATACACCAACTTCAGAGAGGAAGCAGAGGATCCCATCGGCCTTTCTAATTCTCCCTCTCTATTCATACCACTGGGAATCAAAGTCAAGTCAATTTAGCAAACATTTACTGAATCCTTTCTGTGTACCAGGAACAAAGTTCAAGAACAGTGGTCAGAAGGCGTAAGTTTCACAAACTTGCAAAGGGAAAATGACATGTAAGGTTCTAACAAAAAAGCATTAGGACCAGGACCCTACCCGAACGGCTCACCTGACTGCTTCTGACAAAAGGCAGTGCTTCTGGCATCTTTTCTTCCACTAACCACCAGGCAATGAAATGATTTGGGCATTTAGGGGAAAAGCAGTGAAGAAAAAGTAATGACAAGTTGCCTTGAGTCCATGAATTCCTGGGTCACCACCCAGGGATGACCCCAGAGCAACCGTTTGGCAGAATCTTGCTCGGGCAGTGTTTGTCCCCCAGTAACCACTCTGATTCCCTCCACTCACCACATGAGAGCCAGAAAGATCTTTTTAAAATGTAGATAGGATTATGTAACTCTCCAGATTAAAAATCCACAGCAGTTTGCTTTTACACTAACACCTCGCTTCCTACCAGTCCCTGTCCCCCCGCCGTGACTGGTCCTGCACTACCTCTACCGTCTCCCACTATACCCCAGCCACAGTGACATCCTGTGAGGATGGGGTTCCTACAACATACCAATTCCTTTCTCCCCTCAGAGCCTTTATGCTTACTGTTCTCTTACCTCGACTATTTCTTCTGGTCTAACTCCCTCCTGTTACTCAGGTCTCAGCTTAAATATCACCTTGTCAGAGGTCTCCTCTGTCATATAAAGTAGGCCCTCCCTTTCCTCTTTGTTCTCTGCCCTGATTTTCTCTTACTTTCTACATAGAACTATCACAAGTTGTAACTAGCTGATTTATTAACTTCTGTTTATTTGATAGACTTGATCAAATAAATTTAATATTTGATAAAAATTTTAAAAATATATTTAAAATAAATAAATAAATAAAAATAACAACTTATTTTTATTTTATGAATAGACCCATAGACTTAAATTCCAAGATGGCAGGAGCCAATATATCTGCTTTTTAAATATCATATTCCTAGCACTCAGGATAGTGGCTGGACACAGCAGACATATAAGAAATAATTGTTGAGTAAATGAATGAATACAATTGCAAATAGTAAATTAAAAAAAAAACATAAGAGGGAACTCTTTTTATTTTATTTTATGATTTTACTACCACGAATACTATTATATTACTGTAAATGTTAGATTTCTATTAGAGGTTTTTCATGTATTCATTTTAACCAGGGCCACCCTGACTGAACTTGAGAGGCTGAGAGAATGGAGCACTAACTTATGGCTACAATTAGAAAGATTCAAGATGACTGTTTTAAAACACAAGGTTTGGCACACATTGCGTTTTGAATATGGGGGAGATTAGCCCTTTCTCATTTAAAGATATTTGTGGTTGGAAGCAGAGTTGCTATTATATATGTAGTATGGTGTTTCTTAAGCAAAATTACAAAAGAACCTTTAAATCAAGCACCAGAACACTGGGAATGAATACCACAATGTATTCCTGGGAGGTTATTGTGAAGCTAGTCCCAGTGGAACACTCTTGTCTCCCTGCCATTTGGCTCTGGCCTGGGATGCCAAACCACGGATTGCCTGGAAACTCAGAAGTACCTGGGTGTTAGTCCCTGCTTTCTCAAACCTGTCCAGGGGCTAAAAGGGAAGATCTCGAGTCTTTAGGCTGTAATCTGCCTAGTTCTTGGAGAAACAAGTCTAAACTAGCAGGAGCCTGGCCACACCATAAAAAGGTGCCTAGAAATGTTTTCCTGCCTAGAGATGTTCTCTGGAGGGTCCAGAGCAGCCCTGGTACTTGCCAGTGGATAAACAGCAGCCTTTCTCCAACCACCTCCTGATCTGCTCAACGCTTAGGACCAGTTTTTCCCTCTGGTTTCCTCAGTGTGTTTGACTTCTCCACTAGGACTATAGCTCTGCTCAGCACCTAGTTTATTTGGATGGGGTTTAGCTTCCTTGGATAATTCTCATCTTTCCATGTCTTCCACTCCCCAGTCCACGACTGCTGCTTGGGAATGGCCTCAACCCAGGTAGCTCACTTGGAATCACGTTGCAGCTACCTCCTCAGGTTATCTCTGCTGGTTGAAATACCCCATTGTCAGGTATGCCACTGGTCCCCAGGCTGCGCCAGTCTCCCCTATTCCTCATTTCCTCTCTAGGTTGGCCTCTGAGGTCCCAGCATCCTTCATCAGTAAAACTGCATAGGGGTGACACTTGTCATCCCTTCAGGGCACAGGGATAACCTTGTTTAAACCCAGGGATCACTTTAGGGAAGCTGTTGGCATAGAGGCGTCTCTAAGGCTTTCTGTCAAATAGAGGGCACCAAGTGGTGTGAAAGTTATAGCTGAGTCACACAATTTTCATGAGTAAAACTAGTGGCTAAAATTAGATGAGCTCTGAGTTCCTTCTCAGGTGAAACATTCCAGAGTCTCAGAAAAAGGCCTCTGGTTCCAAATCCTGTGGATTTCCCACTATACCTTCCTGTCTATAATTTTCTGCTAAAATGCTACTGGTGACCCCTCACTGTCTACAGGGTAATTAACATCTAGCATCAAAGTATCCCAGGCCCTTAACATTCTGGCCCAAATAAATATTCCACTTTACACAGTACAAAACTGGACACCATACCCCTGTGCTCCAGGCATGGGAGCAACTCGCCATTGCTGAGCCCATCACATGTTTGATTGCCAGTGCACTTGTGCTCACATCATGTCCCCTCCCTAGAACGCCCGCCTTCTTATACTTTCCCTGGCAGAAACCAACTCCTCCTCCCCCAAGGTGTCCAGTTCAAATAGCCCCACCCCCCACCTTCACCCTGTGCACCTTCCTTGACCTCCAGTTTAGGAAGACTCAGCATTATGTTTAGCCCCCTGTTACAATGCTCAGCCCATTAAAATTAGAATTTTGACATGTGCCTCTCCTACTAGACTGTGAATATTTGAAGGACAGGGACAGGGCAGCATTTTATTTTATCTTTATAGTATCAAGACCTAGCACAGAGCATAGCATATTATGGGCACTCAGGAAATATCTCTTGAAGTGAAGTGAAAATTGTGCTTATGGGCATATACCTGTCCTTTAGGTTATCAGAGATAACAGTTATGAAGGCAAAATTTGAGCTGAAAAATTAAGCAAGTTCTCTGCTGACACAACGTATCTATAAGATGTGCAGTTAAGGAAAATGAGACTAGGATGAAATAACATTTTTAAAGAAAAGAAGGGTTGAGAAGGGAGAAAAGCTTCAACTCATGTATTTTCCTGTTCACAAAGGAACTTTTAGCCAAGAAGAAAATATTGGTCCAATCTGAGATGTTGTTGGAATTATTTCTTCTCTCCTTTTCCTCTAGTTTTCAGAGAACCAGTGCCCATTTGGAAAAGTAATATAGATGCAAAAGTGAAGAGAGCTACGCAGTGATAGACCTCGACAAGGCCACTGAACGAGGATAGCCATGTGAAGAGAAAAGCATTACATAACGACATGAAAGCAGGACACTTGAGGAATGTCCTAGAGCTAAAACAGCTGCCACCTGGTATTTGGCATTTGTAAAGTATATGGAGAAATAGCCCCTGGAAACCAAAGAGTACAAATTATTTGCAACAACAAGATTCAGAACTCAAGAACATGTTTTCCTCATCTTTCTTTTTTCAAAAGTTAACCTATTAGTATCATTTTCACTTTAGAAAAATGTGAAACCCTAAAATATATATAATTCCAAAAACATTGTCCACAGGTGGGTTTCAAAGAAGTGAGGGGCACCCTTCATTATGCCAGGTTTTCCTAATCAGACTTATGTACTTGAAGATATTTTTCTATTTTTTGATTATCCAGACCTTTCATTTTTACGTGTAAATCATTAATTCCATTCTTAGGGAACATGAAGGAAAGGGTAATATATTGAAATTTAAATCCACCAATTTACTGCTGATAAAATGTCTGTTAGGAAAGGAATTTAAAGTCCTGCAATTTAAAAATGACTGATGGCTTTAATATGTGTGCTTTTCTTATTTCTTTCCCATTCAGCTTACTGAGATGCTGTTATAAAGTTGCTTTATTCTAGAGAGGTTTTTTTCCTTTGTCCACTAAGATCAAGGTGTTTGGTGATGTTTCCTCCACCTAATACGTGCTTATTGTGCACTGACTGTGTACTAGGGGCGGGGCTACAATGCTGAAAGGTGCATTCTGCACTCCAGGAACACCCGGTCTAGCAAGGGAGAGACAAATATGTTGGCACTTAAAATGATATGGATTGAGGGTAAGGTGCATTTAAGCCCTGGGAGCACTATGGAAGAACATAATCCACTGGGGGATGGGGAGAGGACAGTGGGAAGGATGGGACCCAGGATCTGAGTGAAGAAAAAGTGAGGTATGCCCAGGGAATACTGTCTCTGATGTCCTGTGATCCAGCTCTGCTAAGGAGAGCCCATTTCTTTTTACAATTCATAGAAACAGAAAAAACAAATAAGCAAATTAGTTTAAACCTCACCATATTTTTGAGAACTAGTACTTTACATCTCTCTCAACACCGTGAAGACATCAATAGTAATAACTGTTAAGAGTCTAGCGAAAAGTATAGGGTTAGGACTTCCTGAATCACTTTCTTACATTCTGGCACAAGAGTTATCAAAAGCCATTTTCTTGAGGGATTAGGACTGATGGGGCAAAAAAATTGTAGGGCTGAAGAACCAGCCAGCAGGGTTGGAAGGTTGGTTCCATGGGCAATGAGCAAATAAGTTAATAGTTTGAGGATAAGAGAAACCAGGCTATCCCCAGCTACAAATGTGTAAAGTTATAAACATGAAAAGAGTAAAAGCTAGATTTCCCCTATGTTAGATTGGAACTGGAGCTATCAATGTGATCTCCTAGTACTTAATACAAAGAGACGGAGAGGGGGAGAGAGCGCATAATAGATATAACAACAGGTGTGTGCCTGTCTATTTCCTTGCTCTTTGGGCTTAGAGGGTCTAGAAACAATGAGCACACCTAGCCCAGTGAGCACACCCAATGCCCAGATCTCAGTTTCTATATACTGTTTTCCCACAATGGACCCAGATCTCCTGGAAGATATGGCTAATTTGGGGCTGGGTAGAGAAGGCACAAGATGCATATGGTACATTTTCTTGTGCCAGAAAGTAAGAAAGTACTCAGAAAATGATGAGGATTTGTCAAAAGAACACAAGAGTCAGCTTGAAGGGTCTCCCACTGACCAAATCTGAGATCATTCTGGTATCAAAATAATGATATTAATGGATTATAACCCACTGAATAAAACAGAAATCTAAAAGTGCGTATTGATATAAATGAACACAAAAGTAGATGGGGGAAGGGAAAGCTCTTTGTTATGACAGAAAGTTTAGTTAGGAGCAATATATTTACATATTCTTCAAGTATCTTCCCATAAAATATTTATTCATTACAAACAGAAAAAGTGTAACTTCACAGTGGAGATATCTGGCAGACACCACCTTAACCAAGTGGGGTTGGTATGGACATGGTATATCTATTTATGTGTCTTGTGATATTATAAGAATATAGCATTGCTACTGTGGTATTCCTGCCAAAAAATGCACAAACTCAGTTTTGTAATGAGAAAACATCACACACACCTAAATTGAGGAACATTTTACAAAACATACTCTTCAAACCATCACATGACAAAACATAAAGACCAAAGAACTATTCGAGATTGAACCAGAAACATGACAACTAAATGCAACATATCATCCTGTCCAAAAGAAAAAAGAATTTTTTCCCCTATAAAGGATATTAATGAGACATTTGGTGAAAAGTTGAATGGAAACCATGGATTAGAAAGTAATATTGTATCATTGTTAGTTTACTGAATTTGACTGTTATACTGTGGTTATTTTAAGAGTGAACTCAAATCATTATACTGTACACCTGACATGAATATAATGTTACATGTCAATTATATCTCAATAAAAGGAAAAAAGAAGACTGTACTTGTCTTTAAGGATAATCACACTAAAGTATATGAATTGATTCAGAAAAATGTATGCACACATATAAACACATGGGAGGGAGATGGGGAGGGTGAAGGAAGGAGGAGAGGAAGAAAGCAAATGTGGTAAAATGTTAAAAACTGGAAAACCTGGGTGAAAATATATGCGAATTCTTTACTATTCTATTGTTTTTTCTGTAAGTTTAAATTATTTCTATGTTAAAGTTAAAAATAAAGAGTATGGGTTATGGAGTAACTCAAATCCAATTCTGAGTTTCCAGTCTGGTATTTACCATCCGTGAGACTCTAGGGATGTTACTTATTTATTTTCAGCTTTGTCTTTTCATTTGATCACCAATATAGGACTTACTTAGAGGGATGTTGTGAGGATTAAATAATGTACAGATTCAGCACCTGGACGGTGGTGGGCTTATCTGGTAGAGGACCTGATACCTAATCGGTGATGCAATGCATACTTGCTGAGCAAATGAACAAGCTCTGTCTTCCTGCCCCTCCTCCTCCAATAGGAACAAGTAATACCACTTAGAGAAAATTCGTTTCTTCAAATTTTAGCAAAGTAAGGTATGAGATTTCTCTTAACACCTGAATAATATAAAACAAAAAACTTGATTAATAATAATAAATAACATCCTACATTTGGATGTTGCTCTGGAGCTTCCTCAGCACTTCGTAGTCACATCTCATATGACACTGAATGGAACAGGCAGGCATTCAAGTTAAAGTTCAACATTGCGTTAATAATAGTGAATCTCTACAGCGCCTTGGGTTACAACTGTCAAGAAGAGGTCATGCCCTTATTACTTAAATCTCAAACAAGGCTTGCATCAGTTCATGGTTGCAGGGTACAAAATAAGGTACAATTTAATGTCCATCTGGGCATTTATTTCTAAGATGCTGCCACTGCTGACTGTGGTTCACAGTGTATTTGGGACAGTGACAAGGCAGAGAAAGGGACCCAGATTGTCCTGGGAGGTTTCTTCTCTCAGCCAAGATGTGCAATATGAATTTGAAATTACCCAAGAGGGTGTTTCAGAGCTGCCTGCCAATGGGTGGTGTCTTCTAATCTCAAGAGCAGCTGCTGGGCACAGGCATGCGAACACACACACATACACACAGACTCGCTCACAGAGCCTATACCTGCCTCTACTTGTCTGTTCTGGGCAGATGGCTTTCGGTTTTTGCGTCGCCTCATCCTACAGCCCACTTCAGTTAGACCCTTTCTTCTGTGGAGACTGGCAAGCCGTAGGGTGAGGGATTCGGCAAGGTTGCCTGTCTTCAGAGTATGAAGGACACTGCCCGGAGAGGGAAGAGGATTATATTTAGTGTTTGGGCCCAGTCAGTACTGGGCTTCCCACTGCCTCTCCTTTGCAGAACTTTCAGTGGCCTCTGGTTGCAAACTTTCCGTGGCTTTGTAGCCCACAAAACAAAAACTGAAAGAGTGTCCAAAAAGAAAAGAAGAAAACATTGTTGTTGGTCCCTGGATTCCACTATTGGATTTTGGTGGGGATGAGAAGAGAGAACTATCGGGCATAATCAAGCGAAGGTGCCTCCTGCACAGTAAGGTAAGTGTCCCTATCGCTGCTCAGAAGAGGCTTTAGGGGGATGTTTCCACAGTATCCAACATCTAGGAGCAGGATCTTCTGGATATTAAACAAGGGGTTATAGTAAATCTCAGGTACGATTAAGAGCTTACAACAGATGATTGACTTTTAGGCTAATATGAGTAAGAGCCACTTGCAAAATAGAAGAACTGTCTTGAGAGTAGGTAAGTTTTGCTAAACCTGGTAGGTATGAGAGAAGACCAAAATGAAATTCGAAATTGTTATCCTCTAAGAGTAAGAGATATGGTCAAAAAGATAAAAAAGATAGGTTTGGGTAAATGACTTTCCTTGTAACAACTTGCTTTTATAAACTGCTGTGAATGATCAATATATAACTTTGAACCCATCAAAATGTGATGAAAATGGAGAAGTATACTGCATTGGAGAGGAGGAATTCTTTTTTCATGGAAAGACAGAAGAAACCAGCATCTTAACATGGCAACTAGATTGCATTTTTTCCCTTTACTTCTGTTCACATTTTTCGATAAATGGGGGTCAGAGAACAGGAGGATATTTTTTGAGGTAGGGTTTTTAGAAGATCTTGGGAAATACCTATGAACCCAAATACTATGATTGGATATCTATGGGCACATCTCACTGTCAATGGTAAATGATGCAAGGTTGTTGCCAAATGATGCCAGAGAGAGTTCTGCTCACTGTACTTGTCCTATGGGAATATTATTCAATGTTTAGGGTGCCTCCGTAGTTTTGAATATGGGAGCTCCATTCAACAAAGATACATGTTCAGCTAAAATGCTTGTGATATAGTTAGTTATTTGTTTTCTCTCAATGGTAATTGATGATCACATGTCTTTTCAATATCTGTGCAAATCTTGGGAAGATTACAAGAAATGCAATACAAATATTGCTCGGCAACACTTAACCATATTCCATCTGTGTATTAGGTTTGTATAAAGTAGGACATAGGGTAGTGTGCTACTAGAGAGAATTCTTTCAATTTATGAAAATATTCCTCTAGCTATAATTGAAAATGCTTTTTCTATGATGAAACTTACCAATATATCAATCTTCTATCCCTCAAAAACAAATATTCCAAGTAAATATATCTCTACTGTTATCAGTTAACATTATTATGAAACTCCCATTACACTTAATTAAAAATCAGCATAAACACTTTAAGAGCTGTTTGCTATTGAACATTTCTACAGGCAGCAATAATTTTCATGGGCTATTTCCATTTCTTTAAAACAAAGATGCAGAACAATTAAGACAAGTCACTGTGATGAGAATTTTCCAAATAATTTCCCAAAAGAATGTAGGGTTTGGGTTCTTACAATAACCAATGCAAAACTGAACTATCAAAAATCTGGGGCAAATAAAATTACTCTTATTAGCAAAGGTAGTGCAATTTTTTAAACAGTCTAGCTTCTGTCCACATGTAATTGTCTTTTTTTGCCTTAACTGGTATTGAATCAAATAATTTGTTAGCCAAGAACTAGTCTTAGCTAGGTGGCATCGTCACTGGAGATGGAAATACTTTATTGTGTTTTCAAACTGATGGTGCATTTGATAGAGCACTATTACAGGAGACTGATATTGCAACTTTCCAAGAGTTGGGCAGGTCCAAGGATGGGAAAAAATAAAAGTAAAGGGTCTTGTAGTCTTTTCATCAGAACAGAGTCCATATTATCATCTTACCCTGAAGCAAAATTTTCATTATCACTGAAATACATGACTCACCTCTCCAATATGTTGCATTAAAAAACATTTAAAGAAAAAAATATTAGTTCCTTTTATTTTTCTTAGAATAGAACTAGTGACCATTAGCATTAAATAACCATTCATGCTGAGCACAGAACATTATTTGTTTCGTTACAATTAGGGGAAACTTTTTCATAGTAAAGAGCTTAATTTGTTTGTTCATTTGTTCATTCATTCAGCAAATATTTTTAGAGTGCCTACTACGTGTCAGGTCTTACTATGTGCTAGGTTACTGGGGATACAGCAGTGAATAAGGCAAACATGGTTTTTTTATGCCCTGAACATAGGGATCTTCACTGAGGGGCTGATGACTAGTGATCTGAACCCGTATATTATGCATTGTTTACCATGGTAAGTATTTTGTTTCTCACTTCTGATTAAAAGTTTAGGACCAGAAAACTTTCCTCCCTACTTTATACAGGGTTATTTAGTGTCTTCAAGGTATGGAGACAATTCCAGAGACCAATTCAGCATCAAATAACCAGGTTGGTATATACATTTTAGTAGAAATACTTGAGCCTTCTTTGAAGGGTGTTGACATTTCTATTCCAAGCTATAGATGTTAAACATAAAAGGTTCACATAACTGATACTGTTTGCTTCTTCAGAATTGGGTCAGACAGGAAGTCTCTAAGGAAGACATCAGAACAAAATCTGCATTATAGCCTCATAGCTATCGGGGTTCAAATCTGACAGAAGTTCAAGAAATTTCTGTCTAATCTGTTTGACAGAGACAGTATGTCACTGGAGACTACATATGAAAGAACGGCAGTACCATGTTTCTCACCCTGAGGAGACTTTTTATGGTGGCCTTAATCATAACAACAATGTCATTTTACCCCATGGGGTGTTTACATTGTTAACAGAATTCAATTATCAGTCACTCACTTGATTCTATAGTGACCCTGTGTGATAGAAAAGGCAGGTATTATCTATCCCCTGTTCAGCAGATGGAAAAACCAGGTTTTAGACACCTAAGGGATTAGCACAGCTAATTTTCTCTCTAATGCACAGTCTCATAAGTAATTTCTCAAATGAAAGAACAGTAAACACCTGAGTTTTCAATATGAGTATTCACAGCTCCAAACTCTACTGTCTGAAGATGATAGCAGCCAACTGGAAAGTTTACTGACGGAGGAGAGCTTCAGGCCTTCCCCCAACCCAATTCTCTTCTTGCCTCCATTTCCCTTCTAGGTACTCACCCCACAGTTCTTTCCTCTGGCCCTTGAAAAATCAGTTTAGCTGCTAAAAGAGATGTAAGCCACTGCTTTCTTCTTTTTAGCACAGGAACAGTGTATCAGTATATTTACCTACATGTGAATGCAAATGGAATTTTAAACTGCTGGTTAGTGCCACCAGCCTGGCAACATAAAACACTGTCTCATCAGGTCATACCAATTATCCACCAGTCCAGATCCTGCTTCTGATGGAAACATAAGTCGGCCCTTGAGAGAAGCATTTTATCACACTAAGAGAATATCCCAGGAAAAAATTCTCTACAGGAAAAAACAGTAAACATGGTTAACTGAGAGCTATAGCAAGGTAAGTGGAGCTGAACAGAACAGTCTTAAGTAAATGAAGAAGGTCTTTCCAATGAATTTTGAGAGAGCACACTGATCTGCTGATAGCTAAGCTACTGAAGGTAGCAGTGTGTAAGATACCACACATAACTGTTACTGTCTCTTAACAGCTATGACCCATCAAATACACAAGACTTCATTTCTTTCTTATATATTTCCTGGAATTTATTATATACCTATTTAAGTTTGTTTGGAAACTTTCCCCCTCATGTTAGTAGCTTGGAAAGAATGTCACAGGTCTTCACGGTGGATCTAGGGACAATCTCTTGACTAGGAAAGTAGAATTCAGGGGATGATAGCAACATAGATAAAGCAGAGGCTGATTCTTTGCTTCTCCTTAGAACTGATGCTCCTGGCCGTGAAACAGAAAGAGACAGGGGCAGCTGCCTCTGAGCCATGGTAATAAGCTGCCAGGTTGTAAGTAGGGACACCAACATCTTGGTTTTCAGCTGCTCTGAACATCTTCACATGAAGCTATTTTAAGAACTTTTTGCATTTGATCAGGGAGCATGTGGGGTTAAGCCTTGTGTTTTCCATTTCAGTTTTAGATCCTAAGCAGGTGCAGTTTGTAGTTTAGAATTTAAAATCTTATTATTGTATTTTTCCCCAACCAATTAAAAATAACTTTATATTAGGGTAGAAAAGCCTGTGATTGAGATGGAGACTTGTTCCCGAAATAAGTTAAATGTGTTTAGTACTCGAATTAAAAAGATCACTGACATTTTTCATCCTAATTCTTGTTTGACAAATTTTGTTTAAAATATGAAAGAACAAATAAAATTCATTTGGCTAGAGTTAGAACAATATATAACTATTTGTGCTAAGTCCCATTAATGTAACTCTATATTCTACTTATTATGCTTGTAATATTGCTGACAAGGATACCATGTGTATTAGGAACATTTAGGACTGTCTGACAATATCAAACTGTGATTTACTACTTGAACTTTGACAATTAGAGAAAGGTATCCTATAAGACTCATCCATTTGCTGACGGTTCACAGAATTAAAACAAAAGCAAAAGCAATACAAAGTAAAAATCCTTTCTTTCAAAAATGTTTTAAGCTAAGTATCTGCAAATTCTTCTAAAATTTATATAGATCTTCCCTGGTCTACTGAAAGTTTCTCTCTAATGGTCTACCATACATTCATGCATCAGAACTAGAACTGCCCATTCTTAGTTTAAAAAATACATTTGTATGGTTCAGGAGCCAAGCAGAGGTGTTGGGATCTGCTGCTTGGATCCAACTCTGGGAACTCTGGGACCATAAAGGATAACCAATTTTCCAGGTGCACCTGGGACTGGGGAGTTCCAAAAATCCAGGAGTTTCAGTGCTAAAACCAGGACAGTGCTGGGAAAACCAGGGTGGTTAGTCACCCTAAATGGAGGAGAACAAACATCTGAAATGACTAAACTATAGATGTTTATTGCTGTAAGGAATGGGGTATAAGAAACTAAGTGCCCTAATCCTCAGTCTGGCACACTGTACACGTGGCAGACTTCTTGCTCAAGGAGCAAATGGGCCAGTGAGATAGGGGTTTGGTCACAGGAATGATCTATTTATAAACTTTCACCCTTCCTAACACAAAAGAATATTTCAAAGCACAATAACAGAGCATCATATTGAAGCTTGGAGAGTTCAAGTTTCCCAGTGGATTTGCCCAGTTCCCCATTGAAAACAACCCAAACCAAGACTTCAAGATTATAGAGATATTCCACTGTATGGGAATGTGGGGCACGAGATGTTTTAGCTCCAGGCTTCAAGTTCCCCGAACTACCAGAGGTCTATTCGTGATTTTATTTGATTTATCTTGGCACTAGCTCTACTTCAGATGACATGTCCTCATATTTCCTCTCCAAACAAGAAGAGTAAAAATGGTTACCTCTGTGGTCTGAATGTGTCCCATCAAATCCATATGTTGCAATCTTAACCCCCAAATGTGGTGGAATTAGAAGGTAAAGATTTTGGGAGATGTTTAAGTCATGAGCCCTCATGAATGCCCTTATAAAAAGAGGCCCTAGAGGACACTCCAGCCCCTTCCACCTTGTGAGAAAATGAGAAGTTGGTGACCTGGAAGAGGACCCTTACCTGACCACCCTGATCTCAAACTTCTAATCCTCAGAACTTTGAGCAATAAATTTCTGCTATTTATAAACTACTCAATCTGTGCCTTAGCTACAGCTAAAACAGTTACCAACTTTTTGAAGGGTGGGTATGGGTAAAGAGGTTACTAAGGACTCTATCTTGGATTTGGGGGGAAGGTCATAATGAAACATATTTGCAGATGTAGACTGCAGTGTCCATCTCTTTCCTCCATGATTCTTGAATTTGATGTTAATACAATTTAACAACTAACTGACACATCGCTAACCTTAAAATGTTAAGCAACAATATTAATAGTGGTTTCATTTGTAATTGCCAAAAACTGGGAACAATACAAATATCCTTCATCTAGTGAATGAATACATTATCCATTATATAGTACATTCATACAATGAATTACTACTCAACAACACTAAGAATACATACAACAATATGGATGAACTTCAGAAGCATTATGCTAAGTAGAAGAACTCAGACCCAAAAAGGTAAATACTGAATGAATCCATTTACATGCCAGTGTGGAAAATGAAAGACTAAAGAGACATAAAACAGATCAGTGGTTGCCAGCAGCTGGTCCTCAGGGGAGGGGCTGACTCAGAAAGGGTGAGAGAAAACGTTTTGAGGTGATGGAACTGCTCAATGTCTTGACTATAACATGATTGTATGAGTTGTCAAAATTTGCAGAACTGTACGCTATAAAGGGTGAATTTTACTGCAAGTAAATCATACCTTAATAAAATAAATGAAAAAAAGATGTTAGGGATCACCATCTGTGTGGCTTTATATTAAAGCCTTCTACTCAAAACTTCAACCAGCATACTCTTCTTTGATGTTGATGTATTGGAGTTCTTGTAGGTTTTCAGTGCGGGGGGCGGGGGGAAGAAAAAAAGAAATTACAGGGTACTAAAATAAAGGAAAAGGAATCCCTCTAAAATAACTGATATAGCCCACCCTCCTCATTTTACAGATGAAAAATGGAGGCTTGAGAAAGTTTTCCCAAGGTCTCAGAACTAGTCATAGGCAGAGACATATGCGTGTTTTCAAGAGATAGTAAACAACGATCAACCTACAGAAATTCAACTAACTACTCTTGTGTAACACAGGCTGTTAAAATTATACTGTCTAATGAAAAAAATCCATGGAACAAAAAAAACAATGTAAAATATTCCAAGTAGCTGCCTTCCAAATGTGTTGAGAAATTGGCCAAAAAATGCTGGCTTCTGACAAATATGCAATTACAAGGGAATATCAGCTGATGTTAGTAGTCAGTAAACGTTATTGTATGTCCTGTATCTGCCAAAACTGACAGTCACTGCTGCCGCCACCACTACCACTACCACCTATACCCAGTATGGAGGGGAATCACAAAAATAAAAGATGACCCAGACCATGTTTGGTAAGGACACAAGTGTATTCATTTGTTTACTTATTTATGTAACAAACAATGCCAAGCACCTTCTTGGGTCCTATAGTCAAACGTTGATCTCAGAATTATAGTAGCATCTAGATAAGAAGCAATACCCAACCACTAGATCAGAGTAAGGGCTGTCTGAATGGAAAACATCATTACCAAACAAAACACCATTTAGAACTAAACCTATAAATAGATGTGTTCATTATCACCATACATAATGCCTAAGAGTGGAGATTTTCCCAGATGTCATCACGGTCCTCATTCCAGCTCTGTGTGATCTTCAAGTTACTTAACGTCTCAAGGCCTTAAGTTTCCTTAATCATAAAATGGAGATACTAACTGTACTTGCCTTGTTGGGTGCACTAAATGAGAAATATAAAGTGTTGAATACAGTTAGTGTCACATAGTAAGTGTTCATAATAGGAGCTATCATCATTATTATTAACACAGAAAACGCACACCATAGTGTTATGCACTATGTTAGTGTTCTAACAAAATTTAGTCTTGAAAATGTGGTATGCCAGGTCCTACTGAGAAATGAATAAATGCTACAAGGACCCAGAAAACACACAGACATGAAACTTTGGATCCCCCGGACCAAATTAAGAAGTCTTCTAGACCAAATCTAGAAACCCAGGGAACTAGCATTTAAATAATGTGTTTTCTTCAGGACCCTAAGAATCACTGCTCTAGACACTACACATGCACAGACTGTATGAATTTAAAATACCAAATTTTGTGCTGTTAGCATTTAAAAAATAAACCCAGAAAGCTGATTATTAAAAGCAAACCATAAATTTCCCTGATCTACATTAAAAAAAAAACTAGAAATATCCTTTTCCTTTCCCTGAGATTCCCTAGCCATTAGCAAGTAACTCTTTTTTTTTTTTTTTCGATTCTCTTGCTCTTTCCTCCCATAGAATTTAAATCATGTATGGAAGTTCCATACTCAAAATGTGATAATTTATGGGCCTATAGCCCAGAAGATACTGAGGAGACAATGAAATTCCTAAATGCGCGCAAATTATTCCAGAATGGGAAATGACTCTTCCTGTGTAGCAGTAATTATTTATGTAACACTACCATGGGAGAATGTTAACAGTACAGTATTAAATTACTCCTTTTAAAATGAGGCACTTCTACAGGGTTTTATTTGTTTTTTCCTAATTTGGAAAGAGCGTTTGTACACACAAAACAAGTTTTACTATCCTATTGTTAAGCAGCTAGGTCAAATTTCAGAAAGACTGTACTGATGCATTAAATAACCGTCAAATGGAAGTGGAAGGAAGGCTCCAGTTCAACCATTACACAGTTGTGGATCCATCACCCTTAAAATAAGCAAAGTGACTAGGAAATTCCACTACCAACAAAGTGCCAAGAGGCAATAATGCCTACTGAAGGCAGAAAAACTTTAGTTTACCTCAAATTCACATGCACTTAGTAATTTTCCCAGATGGTATTATAAAACTGCAATCATGACCTAAATAATCTAGTTATTTTGGCACATAATTTTATTATTATGTTCCTTTCCACATCTGGATAGTTCATTTGTACAAGGAAGGCAATTTCGGTTGAAAAGAGAACTCAAAAGGTCCAGCTAGGTCTAGTGGAACTAATCTGTATATAAACAAGGATTTATTTATTTATTTTTTTGTAACAGTATGGAAGAACATAAGGATTTTCACCTGTACTTGAAGCACTAAAACAGTAGTTCAGTTTCAGCTGGTAGCTACAAATTTACATCTCTTGCCTCTTTCACAAAATTGACAAGGATCTTATGCTTTTAGAGTTAGATCAGATACATGTTAGTGGCAAAATGCCAGTTGCCATTTTAATTGGGCTTCTGCATTTCTACCCTTTGCCCTAGTGACCAGAAAACATTTTTCTTAGAGTTTCCTTTAGCACATTTCTGCTACCTTATTAATTTTCAGTAGTTTTTATTCTTTTTAAGCAGCAAAATAACCTCTGGTATTTAAAATTTTCCAAACATATGAAAACATACTATAGGAATCAGAGTATTGGCTGGGATGAGTGGAACAATCAGACACTACTTGAGTGAATTCAATGGGGTTTAACTTATCTGAAGGATTCCAAAAGAAGCTTTCAGGAAGGAAGGTGAGGAAGGTGAGCAACAGGCAAGGGTGCAAGCTTCTGGATCCTAAAACGCTCACCGGGGAAACACTGTTACAGAAGATGATGCCCACGCATGAAGGCAGATCTCCTTTTTTCAACTAAGAATCATTCTCCAGCTCTCAACAACTCTTTGGGTAAAGAACCAGAGTGGGGTTCATTGGTACAATCTTTCACCACATGGCTCTAGATTCTCCGCCACCATTTTGCTCTATTTCTACCAGAGTCCTTCTTGCTTCAGAAGGCATACACTATCTTGCATAATCCTGAGATTGATAAATCTGGCCAGACGGGAGGGTTGTTGGAACAGATACAGATTAGCCAACATGCAAAATGGGTGCAGGCTGGCCTATAGGAAGACTGAGCTTCCACAAAGTCTGACATCATCATCTGCTAGTATACGTCCCTGGGGGTGTTCTACAGTCTGGAAGCCTGGACTTCTGCTTGTAATAGTATCCTGATTGTACAACTTGTTTCTGTGTCCTTTAGATGAGTCCACCTCTTTTGATTTGCTGAAGTGGTATCTAGGTCTGACTGTTCCATCAATCCCAGCCTTCCCCTGATAGTAATTTCATATTTTCTGCATATCATATGTATAGCACACATGGATATTTATCTAATCAAAACCCATAGGAGGTATATTCTAACTGCCTTGGTTTTTCATATTCTAGACTCCCAAGCACAACTCTATCTAAACCAGTAAAATGCATTTGATGGCAAGAAGCTATGTAAAATAAATGACTTCCAAGATGGTTTTAAGAAACAGTGAGAAGAGGAAGCTCATTGATAAACAGGGTTTTGTTTGGTGGAAGGAGAGATTACAAGGCATTTTCAGAAGCTTAATTACATCCCAGAAGGTTGAAAACCTGAGTCTGAGGTATGCCATGTGGACAAGGGAGAGTGAGAACAGTAGTAAGTATGGGCTTACTGAAAAGGGAACTAATCTTTTGAAACATCTCCTGGGATTCCATCACCTCGACCTTGCACTTGTTTTTCATTTCTGCTTTCCAAACTGACTTTGTGTAAGGATTAATGACCTTCCCTCAGCCCATTAACTGAGACTGTCATTAATCTCCAGGAAATACTTGTCAGTACTGCTTCAAGGGTATATGAGAAATGCTGTGTTTTAGGTTAAAAATGGTTAATCTTACAGCCCTTTAACTACTCTTTTCAATGATTACAGTCTTCCTGGAATTCCCTTTGCCCCAGAATTAGTTAACATTTTAGTCACAGTATTACATGTAAGCTATGAAGTTCTCTGATTGAAATTGCAATTGATCCAAAAGAAATGCCTTCCTTGAGTGTAAACTGAGTTTTAAAAAAGCATGTGTCAAAGGATATTACTAGGCTAAATTCCTATAATACGTACGTGTTTCATGTACTTGGAAGCTGAATGTTGCTTCCCAAAAATCAGTATTATTGGTCAGTTTCAATTATAGGCTATTTCAATTTTGATCTTTGGTAGGCGAATACATTATTTGCTAACTCAGCTTTGTAAAAAGGCTAGAAAAACTGGTGTAGGCATAAATAGTTGTATACTTTTCGAGGAGTGTTTATGAGACTTAAACACTTCTTGTTAGGTGTTCATGTGAACACTGCTGAGACAAGGCTAAAAGAGCAATAGCTAGAGCCCACTAAGAGTAGAAGAAATAACTTGTAAATGAAGTTTATTATAAATGTAAATTGTATCATGAGAAGAAAGATAAAGGCAGATATTTTAATAAAAAAATTAGAATGAAAGCACTCTCAAATAAATAAACAAAATCTTTAGAAGAAAAAGTACAGGTAAGGTTCTGACTGTTACAGAGAGAAGTGACTATAAAGTCACTTTATAGGGAAGGGAAGAAACAAGGATGGCAACCCCTGGGCAATGAACGAGCTGTGCTAAAAATGGTGGTACTCAGCTGGCCAGTCTCTGAGGTAAGGGAAAATAACAGAGGGGACTGTTTTCATCCCCACTTTTCCTGAATTTCTCTTCTATTTGAAGAGAGCTAACAAGCTGAGGGCATTGGCATAAATCACCAAAGCAACAGGGCCAAATTCACTGCTACTACTGCAAAATGGTAAGAGAACCTCAACCCTAATATTTGGATTCCTGGGCTTTGCAAAAGCAAGCCTTAGTCAGCCAGCTCTGCCCTGGATTCTTCTCTGCCTTGGTCACTGTCCTCTGGGTCTTGCTAAGACAGGCCTGTGCTCCAAACCATTGTTCTTTAAACAAAGTTATAAACTGCTAACAGTTTTGTTTAAATGTTTGTAAAATGGTAACCACATTGCTACATCTCTCTGGAGTATCTCAAACAAAATGTGGTTCAAATTTTTTGTTTCAAAAAAAAAAAAAAAGAATCTAAGAATTCTTTAATAAACAAAGACAACCAATGTAGTTAATAGGCTTTGTGTGACCACAGCTATGTCATCTTGGTCTTCTGTTTCTTGCTT
Organism: Ursus americanus; assembly: GCF_024610735.1. Classification (NCBI taxonomy): domain Eukaryota; kingdom Metazoa; phylum Chordata; class Mammalia; order Carnivora; family Ursidae; genus Ursus; species Ursus americanus. The sequence goes on from NC_142130.1 coordinate 54,360,456, forward strand.
CAGGCAGAGGTTAGAGTGAGCCATTCAGTGGAGGGGCATCCAACCAGTCCATCTGAATGCTCTGCCTGAACAAGTTTCTATGCAGTCCCCACCCTGCAACTTGGCGTGACTGATGGTGGCGCAGGTAGAGAGAGCTACCTTCACTCCAGGCTGCTCTCTCCAGCCCGAACACACATAGACAGCACTTATCTTCATTTCAGGGAAACGAGAAGCCACCTCTCCTCAGAGGATGTTTAGGAGCTCAAATTTGGTGACCTGGTCTCTGGATCTACAAGCAAATAAGGGGTGAAAATGGACAATTCTACTAACTGAAAACCTCTGCATTAATGCAGCTGATTAAACAACCTACTGGGAATCTTGGCAGATCTGTCTGTGCTCCACAGGGGTTGATGTTTATATAAAGATAAGCTCTTCTACTGATAATATCTCCAACACTCAGGATATAAAAACTCTTTTCTTTAGGGTAGAAGAAACAGATTCATCTTAATATAATAATTTATTTGAACAAACATGCTTATTATAAAGCTAGTCAGGCCAAACCCTAATGTTTTCCTGTTTATATTTCCCAGGGGGAAGTCTGTAATAGCCCCTGGAAGAGACCACTCTAGGGCTTCTAACAGAGTCCATGCCAGCAGCCAACATGCACCTTCCTATCCTTCACTATACAGGCTTCCTTTTTGCTCTATACTCACAATGATTGCTGTTACCTGCCCAATCAGTGCTTCCAATTTTCAAAGGAAGATTTGAGTAACAAACCCTTAAAGACTCACAGTCAGGGACGCATGCTTAAGCAGATTTTGCAAAAATTAAAATGGCTATCATGTCATTGGTTTTGTTCCAAGCTAATACCTGCGTAGCAGTCCCCAAAGGAGCAGGAGCAGCCTGCAGAATGGAGCTGTTCTGCTCAGGACTGAGAGTACCACATGTGTTTTCTGGCCAGCTCTTGCCATTCCTACTGCTCTTGCTGCCATTCTGAGCTGTTGCCTTCTTCACTATCTGAGGGGGCCACTCTTAAAGGGCCACTCACTCTGCTTATGTTGTGAGATTCTCATCACCAGTTTCCTCTTAGAGGCTCCTGGCCTGGGTGCCTGGGTGGCTCAGTTGGTTAAGCACCTGACTCTTGATTTTGGTTCAAGTCATGATCTCAGGGTCATGAGATCAAGCCCTGCATCAGATTCCGTGCTCAAGGAAGATTTTGCTTGGGATTCTCTTTTTCCCTCTCCCTCTGCCCCTCCCCCCACCCAAATAAATAAAATCTTAAAAAAAAAAAAAAAAGACTGCTGGCCCAGGATCACAGAGTACACGGGACTGTATAAAAACTGGGGAAGGTATTTCATAAAGTCTAAATCTATGCACCCCTGTTCAGTTGGTTGGCTCCATTTTTATAGCATGTAGCATCCCACCCATCAACCACCATACATTTTCCTCCTCCACGGGCACCTGCACAGCCATGAGCAGAAGGCATTACATTGCTTTTTCCTCTGAACTACCTTTGCCAATCTGTTCTGCTCTGGCAGAACTGGGAGGTAGATGGAAAGGCTATTTTTCATGAGAGGGCTTAGCAATATTCCCCAAAGAAAGTATTTCTCCTACATACTCAAAGCATTATAAAACATTTTAAAGATTTATTTGAGAGAGAGAGAGAGAGAGAGAGAATGGGGGGGAAGGAAGGTGCAGAGGGATAAGCAGACTCCCCACTTAGCACAGAGCCTGAGGACCCTGAGATCACGACCTGAGCAGAAGTTATACCCGTAACTGAGCCACCCAGGCATCCCTAAAACACTTTTAAAATACTTTAGTCCCTGATCCCAGAAAAAGGATAAGGCTGGCTTTGCAAAGTGATGTCTTTGGCAGCCAAGTAAAGAGGTAACAAATTCAGAGGAATCATAGTGTCCTTGGACTACCCAGAACACTGAGTAGCTACTAAAGGCAAAGCATTGTGGGGGGATACAGAATGTAATCGGCACTATCCTTGCCCTTGAGGAATTATCAGTTTAGTAGCAGTAGGAAAAACATAAAAACTTTTAAGCAGTGTAAAATACGAAAAGTGTCATAAGAGAGGTACAGATAAAGTGCTGACATGGTTCAAAGTGAAAATAGAATTTCTACCTGCAGAGTCGCAGAAATCACATTTACAGTAAGGATCCAATTTCTACAAGCATCTTATACAAACTGAAGGCTTTTAAAGCTACTTCCCCTTCTTTTTTCTTTATCATCCTCTTTCCGAGGACATTTATTTATTCTCTCACTGCCCCAATCACTCCTGCGATAGACTGGATCAGATGCACATGTGTTACTTTGAAGGGCATATTTATTTTTAATAAATCCAGAATTCCAGTGGAAGCACTTTAGTGAAAGCAAGGTTGTGAAAGTCATAGCTTTTGAGTTGCTTACCCTCTGCCTTTTCTTTGCTCCTCCTAACCTGATCCCCCTTGAGGCTACTCTTACCAGCTGCAGAGTTGGACTACTTCTCTCCCAAAGGATGAAAGCTTGCTTCCAAAAAAGTCTCTAGTCCTGGCCTGTGCCCACAGTCAATGCATTACCTCTCTGTATGCGCTACTGGGAGTTGCCATTTCATTTGTAACATTGTGTCCCTTTGTAAAGGGAAGTGGGACATTAGCCGTGCCTGGATGGCAAAAATATTTCCTTTCCCAGTCTCTGTTATAAAGCTGTCTTGGACAGTAACTGGTAAACTGCCACCTATTTTTTTCACCACAGTCCAATAAAAATTCCAATTTGTACCACATAGCTCCAGATGTCCCCAAGTACAAAGTGGCCAAGGTTCCCTAAAATCTGATCGGCTCCCACCCTGCATGCAAATGAGAGGCCAGTGTCAGCCCACATTTCCTTCTCTGCTCTCCATTACCTGTGCTAAAAGACTGACACCTCAGGAATCTAAGCCTCTTCAGAACAACACTCTCCCCACCCCCATCCCTTCACTAACTGCCTGAGAGAATTCTCCTCAAAAGACACCAGGACACCTTCACAGCAGTGTTCTACCTAAACCTGGAGCAAGAAAATGGTTAAGTTCACCGGGTCTAAGACTCCGCTAGAGGTCTAAGCGACTCCAGTTCTCATAGCCCTGGCATTCTCATCCACCAGTAAAACCACAAGCATCTCTGGTTAACAGCGTTCTCTTCTATTGTATTTCCACTCCCATTTAGTGCGGCTTCCTCCCTCGGGTTCTTGCCATCCCCTCTGACTGCCCTTCAAATCCCTCCCATGGTGCTCTCTCTGAAGGCACGTGGAACAGTGCAAAAGCACAGCTTTACACTCAGGTAGATCTGGGTTCAGTGATCCTAAAGTAGATTTGCTGCGTGCCCCTAACTAATGTATATGCCCTCTCTTACGCCTTACGCCCTCATCTGTAAAATCCAGATGATAGCAATTAGTTTGTAGTGTCCTGTGAGGATTAAATGCATAAAACAGCCAAGTACAGTACCTGCCACATCCTAGGTGCACAGTGAATGATACATATTACTGTTATTGGACCCCTGCATCCTTACCCTTCTCACAGTTCCTTCTCCCCCCTCCTGTTCTGCCTTCCTCCAGGACAGACAACCCTGCCTCCAGGACATTTAACCTCTCAGCCTCTTCTGAGAAGACAGTTCATGCTCTCACAGCCCAAGCACTAGGCCTGGGATGGTACCATTTTCCAGGCCCCGCAGTGCTACTTCCAGGCCATTTCTTTCAATTATCATATCAAAACCCTTTCTCCCTAGAGCTCATGTTATTGCTCTATACCACATCTGTCCAGTTCCTAGTTCTGCCGCTTGCTTGCTTTCTTCCTTTCTTTCTTTTTCTTTTTTTTAAAGATTTTATTTATTTGACAGAGAGACACACAGTGAGAGAGGGAACACAATCAGGGGGAGTGGGAGAGGGAGAAGCAGGCTTCCCTCTGAGCAGGGAGCCTGATGTGGGGTTCAATCCCAGAACCCTTGGATCATGACCCTAGCCGAAGGCAGACGCTAACAACTGAGCCACCCAGGCACCCCCCTAGTTCTGCCACTTTCTGACCTCTCCCCATCATTCCACCTATTTAATAAGGGCTTTGGCAACTGGGTCAAACTTTTTTGACCCAGTTTCCCTCCTGATGTTCCCTCAACTTGAACATGGATGGTCTTTACAACAATGTGGCTTTAGAGTTTCTCGACTCCAAAACCCTGTGCATAGTTCCCCTTAGCAATCCAATTCCACAGCTATACCTGGAATATTCTCCCTCTGCACACCTATGATACTTCACTGTACTTAAGTGGTTCATGAGTCTGTCTTTCCTTGGTAAGCTATTGGTTCCTCACTGCTAGAGACCTATCTTTTTTTTCCTTTTTAAAAAAGATTTTATTTATTTGACAGAGAGAGAGAGAGCACACAAGCAGGGAGAGAGGCAGGCAGAGGGAGAAGCACACTTCCTGCTGAGCAGGGAGCCCGATGTGGGACTCAATCCCAGGACTCTGGGATCATGACCTGAGCCAAAGGCAGACACTTAACTGACTGAGCCACCCAGGTGCCCCTGCTAGAGACCTATCTTATTTGACTTTTTATCTTTATCCCTAGGACAGACTCTGGTATACAGTGGGTGTTTAATAATTATTTATGGAATGGTTAACATGGTACATTTGTACAGTTTTTTAGGGCTTACAACATGCTTCTTTATTATTTTATTTAATGATCACTTTAGGAAGGTAGAAACATTGCAATCAAGGTTATGTGGTTAGACCACAGCAAACACTTGCAAGTTATATCATCTACAGGCCAGCTGGGGCTTTTCTTATCATCCCAGCTATAATAACAGCCCTCTTCTTTCCCTACCTCCCTTGCCCTTGTATACTTGTTTTTTGTGAAAACTGGAAAGAAAATTTGGAAAGATGATAGCTTACTCATCTTATGCACATATGCATAGTTCTGAGAGGATTATGCTTCTCTGGGTTCCCAAAGGTCTTCTGCCATTAGACTATCTATTAAACTCTCAGGATCTTCTGAAAAGAATTATGTAATGTTATATTTCATTGCCCCCAGTGTGAACACTAAGATGATAAATATTTGTTCTATTAGTCACATTAAATAGATTTCAAATCTGGAAAATGCAGAAACCCAATCTTGCGTTCTCTGATTAATTAAATCCTGGATTTAAGCTTCCTGATAAAGCCCACAAAATGACAATTCAAAACTCCTCTGGGTTACCAATGAAAAATGATAATTGGCAGAAATTTGAAAACTTCCTTTTAATATATAAAGAAGAGTCCTGCAATTGGCAGAACAAAAATTGCTTCCTGAACCACTCCATGCCACATCCTATAAATGGCTAAATCTGTAAGTTCTTAACTGGAATCTGATTCACAGTCCCAAACTGTGAAGTGTCTAGTTTTCACGGAGTGAGTAAAAAATCTTTCTTATCTGGGTCGTCATTTGTGGTCTTTAAAATGTTTTCCTAGTTTAAGGAAGTCATTTTTAAAAAGAGATTATAGTTAATGGCTTCTTTTCATGGTAAGTTTCCACTCCTGTATATGGCAAGGATTTTTGTGAAATTCAACATTCTTTAGAAAAGTTCTGCTGTGCTAGATGCCAAGGGATACAAAGTTTTCAGGGTTCTAGGCACTTATACTCTAGTAAGAAGAGAGATATGCACAAAATATCCATAGTACAGGAAAGCTTCCTTGGCATGTATCAACATTTATGGGCAGCAAGAGCTAAAGTTCACACTGGGTGTTATATGCAACTGCAAATAATGAATCATTGAACACTACATCAAAACTAATGATGTACTATATGCTGGCTAACTGAACATAATAATACAAAATAATAAAAAAATAAAAGAAGAAAACAAACAAAAAATAAATGACAATGACAGCTAACATTTACGAATAGTTTGATGCAGTAACTTATTTAATTCTAAGAATGTTGTAAGGTAGGTGTTATGATTACCTTACAGATATTAAAAATGAGGACTCTTAGTCTGAGAGAATCAGTAACTTGCCTTAGTCTGAGAGAATCAGTAAGGTCAAAAAGCTGGTAAATGATAGAACTGGGATTCAAACACAGATTTTTTTGGCTCTAAAACAAAGTGCTTATTCCATCTCATTATGTCCTTCTCCTGAAGCATCTCACCACCAAAATAAAAATCACTTTACTTTTCTTACCTCTTGTCAGTGTGAGGGACATATAGGTGGGCTTTCAGTGGGTTGTGCTGCAGCTAGCACAGAAAAGGCCAATGACTTGGCAATAACAAATTATAGCACAGTTAAGGGTCAAAGTAGTCACTGACCCATTGTCTTCTTGCTAAACTGATTTTACTAGATCTTTCAAATAGCAATGTAGCAAATATCATCATTATGCCTAGCTAAATATTAAAAATTATTATCTGATAGGCTACACCATTGTTGATAAAATTTTAAGAATCAACAAATCAACTGATAAAGGTTTCTACTAGGTAAAAATATTACACAAAGTTGGACAGAAAAAAAAATGCGGGATGCCTGGGTGGCTCAGTTGGTTAAGTGTCTGCCTTCGGCCCAGGTCAAGATCCCACGGTCCTGGGATGGAGCCCCACATTGGGCTCTCTGCTCAGTGGGGAGCCTGCTTCTCCCCCTCCCTCTGCCTGTGCTCTCTCTTTCCTCTGTCAAATAAGTAAATGAAATCCTAAAAAAAAAAAAAAAGGAAAAAATGCAAAAAAGCCATTGCAACTTAGAATGTAGCAAGAATAAGAGCTGAATGTTTTGTTGAAATGGAGGCCCTAGTCGCAAGTTGGGAAAAATTTAAAAACCAAGTAATAAATCTTCTGACATTAGCTAAATAACCAAGAATATTAAAATCCAGAACTAATTATATGAGTCAATTAAAAATTATGTTGAAATAACTTGTGATTTGGAAAATGTTTATAATATACATTTTTATGAAAAAAGTTGGTTCGGAACAGTGTGATTCCACTTTTACATGTAAATTTAACAAAACATGTATGGTACTTGTATGCTGATAACTATAAAATGCTGATGAAAGACATCAAAGATCTAAATAAATGGAGAGACATACTATGATCATGGATTGAAATACTGAACATAGGAAATATGCTGATTTGCCCCTAATTGATATACAGGTTTAATGCATTCTAATCAAAATTCCAGCAAAATTTTCTTGTAGATATAGACAATTCTAAAATTTATATGGAAAGGTAAAGGAGCTAGAATAGCTAAAACAATGTTGAAAAAGAAGAAAGAAATGCTGGAATCAGTGTACCTTATTTCAAGATTTACATGGATGTAGTAATCAAAACTGTGTGTATTGATAGAGGGATAAGACACAAGGATCAATGGAACAGAACAGAGAACCCAGATTTAGACTTGCGCAAATATGCCTTGACAAAGGCTCAAAATCAACTCAATCAATCAAAAAAAAAAAAAAAAAAAAAAGACAGGCCTTTTCAACAAATGGTGTTAGAGCAGTTGGGACATCCAGAGGGCCAAAAACAAACAAACAAACAAACAAACAAACAAACAAACCCAACAAAACAAAACAAAAAAAACAAAACTGCAGCCTAAGTCTACTACTTTGAGCAAAAAATTAACTCTAAATAGATCATGGACTTATATGTAAAATACAAAACTATAAGACTCTTAGAAAAAAAAATCTTTGGAACTTAGGTCTAGGCAGAGTTCCTATATTTGACATCAAAACCAAAATCCATAAAAGGCAAAAAGGATAAATTAGATTTAATTAAAATAAAAAACTTAAGCTCCATGAAAGATCCCTTGGAGAGGGTGAAAGGACAATCTTGAAATTGGGAACAAATATTTGCAAACCACATATCTGACAAAGGACAACTATCTAGAATATATAAAGAACCCCCAAAATTTAACAGTAAAAAACCCCCCGCAAAAACAAAAAAACAATCAATTAGAAAATGGGCAAAAGATATGAACAGACATTTCACTAAAGTAGATATACAGATGGCAAACAGGCACATGAAAAAATATTCCATATCATTAACCATTAGGGAAATGCAAGTTAAAACCAAAATGAAATATTACTAAATGCCTATCAGAATACTTAAAATTAAAAAATGGTGACAATAACAAATGCTGGTAAGGATTCAGAGAACCTAGATCACTCATACATTGTTGACAGGAATGTAAATTGATACTGTCACTCTGGAAAAGTTTGGCAGTTTCTTAAAAACTAAAATATGATCATGTAATTGTACTTCTGGACATCTATCCTAGAGAAATGAAAACTCTTCTTCAAATGACAGCCTTACACAAATGTTTATGGCAGGTTTATTTATAATAGCCCCAAACTGGAAACAACCCAATGCTATTTAACGGTGAATGGTATGGTTATACCTATATGTAGAATATTACTCAGTAAATAAAAGGAACAAACTATAAATACAGACAACAACCCAGATGAATCTCCAGAGAATTATGCTGAGTGGAAAAACTCAATCCCGAAAGACTATATACTATATGATTCCATTCACAAAACACTCTTGAAATGAAAAAATTATAGAAATGGAGAACAGAATAGTGTTTGCGAGGGTTTAAGGAGGTGGTGGAGGTGGGAGGGAAATGGTTGTAGCTATAAAAAGTCACCATCCTTGTGGTGATGGGAATGTTTTGTATTGACTGCATCAACATTAATATCAATGGTTGTGATATTGTACTATAGTTTTGCAAGATAATGCCATTGGGGGAAACTGGGCAAAGGATATGTGGGATCTCCTCATATTAGTTCTTACACTTTCATATGAATCTATAATTATCTCAAAGTGAAAAGTTTAAAAAAACGGAATTATAAATTTTGGTTTTTACATAAGAAAAAGAATGAGAAAACATGTATCAGAATCTTTACCTATAGGTCGTAGTGAATCGATGACTTCTATTTTCTTTTTTTGGGTTATCTGACTTTTTCTGCAATATTGTTCTGGTAATTAAAAAGTTAAGGAAGACATCAGCTATAAGCACAGAAGTAAGCTCTAATGACATGAACTGTCTAACTTAGCATACCTGGTGACATGTTAGGTCAGGGGTCTCTGTCCTGACTTTGATGTTTTAAAGGATCCAGTGGCTAGTGCATAAAGTGTTTAAAATGAACTATTACTGCCTTTTTAAACCTTACATTTTAATTCTTTCCATTCTGTATTCCATTTCTTTAGTTATCCAGTAACTCTAATCTCTCAAGGTACTTATGAAATCACAGATTCCCAAAATATGGGACATTCAGCATGAGGCTTGATCCATACATGAAGTTCTGTGTTTCCAAGAGAATATTTATGGACAGCCAAACTAAATGGAATTTGACCAGAAAGTTCCAGCAGTTATACCTGAAGTGAGTCTGTCTCATGAGAAGAATAGAACTATGATTTTAATACTAATGTAACAATTTTTTCTGATACTTAGTCACTGAATTCTAAAGGATGCTGTATTTTTTTTAATCATGTCACTATGTCAGCCATACCAAATCTCACCTTATTTCATGTTATACAGTATTTATTCCTTTCTGTCCTTTATCAAAGTAACCTCTGAAACCAATGGTGAAATGTTTTAGATTTTCAACCTAAAAATGTGTGAGGAAGTATATAGTTTTTTTTTAAAGATTTTATTTAGTTATTTGAAAGAGTGAATGAGAGCACTATTAGGGGGTGAAGCAGAGGGAGAGGGAGAAGCAGACTCCCCGCCGAGCAGGGATCCTGATGAGGGGCTTGATCCCAGGAACCTGGGATCATGACCTGAGCTGAAGGTAGATGCTTAACCAACTAAGCCACCCAGGCACCCCAGGAAGTATATAGTTTTTTTCTAATTATTTTGGGAGTACATTTTTGAAGACCCTGCTCATAACAACCCTATGGGGTAGATAATGATAGCTTATCCCCAATTTACAGATGTGGCACAAACGAAGCCCAGAGGAGTTAAGCAACTTGCCCTAGAACATACAGCTATTAAAGGTCAGAGTTAAGATTCTACTGAGGATTCTGGCCCCAGAACCTGAATGCTTAACTACCACACTATATTGCCTTTAGAATTTCAATTAATATTACTCAGGTCTGACATGGAATCACAACATATGATTCATGAAAGGAGATACCAAAGTATTTTGTTTTAAGGAAATGTTGGAAAATGTCTACAAAAAGTTTAGCTTGTGCCTAATGATATTGGTAGACAACTGTCAGTTTTCCAATATCGTTTTTATTCTCTTCCAGAGATGGAAGATACAGGGATTTGTGATGTTCAAGTGGATTCAAATACAAAGATCATCTGGAAAATTGAGGAGCCAGTATGTTTCCTTAAACATAAGTCAGGCACTTAAATGTTTATACTTCTAGTGACAGAATAACTTATGATGCTTACTACTTAGGAATATGTTAGATACTGCTAAGTATCTTTAAAACTGGATGCTTTTTCCTTGTTACATAATTTCCCACACTGTGCTTCTTCCCTTACAAAACATGAGCTCTTTCTAATCAAGTTGTTCATTTATTAAAGTTCATTTATTAAAGCACTTTGTTTTGGGTAAGAGGACACTCACATACACACATATACACCCCCCTCCCCTTTAAAGATAGGGTTCCAGGAATGGCATTTTCCAAATGACCTTGGGTTAAAATTACTTGTAAGCCCAAGTTGCCTTGCAAGTGTTTAAACTTCTATGTTAAGTTCAAGTTTTCTTAAAATATGCTTTAGACCACATGGGATGGAATGAAGCAGGCCAGCTCTGGGGAGGATTGGAGATACTGTATTTTGGGGGTGAGCCTGGCCTGGAACACTAGCACACCAACACAGAGCTCCCCAGAGAGTAGAGGCGAGACAAACTGTACAGTTCCTTTGGAGAAATTCTCCTTAGCATTTGAGTGGGCTAAATTATGTAGCCCTCATTCTTCCCTTTGACAAAACTCATGCTGGGAGTGAGGCACGGGAGGCAACAGGAAATGCTAGAGAGAGCATGACTGCAACCCCAGGATGGTCTACTTGGCTTTGGAAAGACTGAGGCTGGTAAGGAGGGGAAAGAGCCCAGGCAGAGATCCTGGAACAGCTTGCCAATCTACCATCCTGGAGGCCCTGGGCAAGTCACCCATCTCTATGATCTGTCTTGCTCTGAAAGTCTATGACTCAGAAAATCTGAGGTGAAACTGGTGTGTTTTTGGAATATAGGTGAGGTTTGGTGGGGTGAGGTCTGGAGCCACCAACCAAGAAACAATTCTTCAGACACCTTTGGGGCAAAATGGTGGTTTATTAAAGCATGGGACAGGACTCGTGGGCAGAAACAGCTGTTGCAGTAGAGTCTTGAGGAGTGGCTGATTATATATACACTCGGGAGCTGGGGGAAGTACGGAAAAGGGAGGTTTCAAAAGAACTTCCCTATGCTGAAGAGGACCAACCTACGAGATACCTCCAAGATACTAGGGGCCTTGCCACTGTCAAGTTAAGGTTGTTTTCCCCTCTAGCAAGTATTAACATTAAGATAGTCGGGAGTTTCCTGGAAGAATGTCACATATGTCCCACCTACGAATGGGGGGTGATGGGAGGTTGCAGGGTGTCAGCTTATGCTTTGTCTTCAGCTAGCCTTCTGCTCCCTCATCAAAACTGCTTCTCAAAATTTATTAGAAAATGTTAAAAAGTAGAGAAATAACCTCTTCCCTGAAAAACTGCGATGAGCATGACTGAATCTCTCTCTTGCATTCCCAGCTGCACTTTTCCAAAAGGTGTTTTCAATTATTTTCAGTGAGCTAATGTTCCCTTGACTATCTTAAAGCCTTAAAGAGCAGGACAATTAAACTTGAATCTTGAAGAAAACAATAGAAACAGCTGCACACAGGACCCAAGCTGACAAAGATGCCTGGGGCTTTACTAGAAGTGGCTCTCACAGAGCGCTTCACCATCCAGGGAGCAACTGCCCTGGAGCAAGTCTTCCATGAAAGGAGCTCAGTGGGGCCACCGCAAAGACGGAACCGTGGAGCAAAGAGCTTTGAGAAAATGTGAATGAGGTTTTCTGTGGTTATATATCCACTTCTATTGTGAGTAAAACTGGCTGGCTTTGGGGTGGGGTGGGAAAGATTCCACCCTCCTCAAATTTTGTTTAGAACTATGAGACTTTAGAGATCATCTAATTCAATCCCTACATTTTTCGGTTGAGAAAATGTAAAATGAAAAACTAGCTGACTTGCTCCAGGTCAGCTGGCCCGCTAGTGAGTAGGTGGCAAAATGGAAACTAGAACTCAGCTGTTTCTACTTGAAAAGTTTGTCCAAACCCTCCTCAGTGATGCACTGGGTGTCTTCCCTTCCAGATTATGAAGGAACAATGAACTCTTACTTTATACAAATGCCTAATTGGTATTTATATTATAATTCTTCTGTAGCAAGGTATTTTTCCCCTTAAAGGTAAGATATCAATAAAATGATTTAGTCATTGACTACCACATAAAGAACCATAATTAAGAAAGCTTAATTCCATTCTGTTAAACTAAAGCATGATTATTTTAGAAATGTTTCCTGCTTCAGGGGTTCCTGAATGGCTTAGTCGGTTGAGCCTCCGCCTCTTAGTTTTGGCTTGGGTCATGATCTCAGGGACCTGGCATCGAGGTGCTCAGCACAGAGTCTGCTTGAGATTCTCTCCCTCTCCCTCTGTCCCTCCCCTAGTTCGTGAACACTCTCTCCAGAATTCTCTCTCTCAAATAAAATAAATAGAATCTTTTAAAAAAGAGAGAAATGTTTTCTGCTTCATTGCTTTTTGCTTGACATAAGACTTTGACCTATGGGTGAATGCAGAAAAATCTTCACAGCTCCATCTTCATCTCTTCTTTAAGGCTTTTAATTAAATAAATCCATTATTTGCATAAGGTTAGTAAAACTAAAGAAGAAATTTAACTTTTAAGAAATTAGCCATTATTATATAGGAAAGAATTATACAGCCATGTAAATTTCCTGGGTAGTTCAGCTTGTGGATATGTATGTAGTAGTATTACGAAAATGCAACTGAAGCCTAATAAATAAAATAATTCCTGTAGGGCAAATATAGCCAAAAAACTGGAAAGCAAGTCAATAAAATTACTAAATTTCTTTAGGCCGCTGAAAACAAGGGATAGATACTGAAATGCATTAACAAAGTAGCCATGTCTAGACACCCAATGTTAACTATATTGGATCAATTTTTAATCTGGGATACTTTGCTAGCAGGAAACAGATGAAATGATCCTTGATGGTGCTTTGTAATACTGAAGCTTTACAGAGCAGAGATAGGAAACCTCATTTCATCAAAGGTTACTTTCTCTCAGGAGAGTGTCAACCATGACTGATTCACACACATGTGAACTGTAACTTAATTGGTGCTTTTAAAAAACTGAGTTTGAGGCCAAAAAAATTCTTTTAAGTATTTTTTAAAGTTTAAATGACAAAAGGGAAGAAAATACCTCATTTAATAACTATTACCTAGAGAAAACTGAAACTGACTCCACATTGTAATGAATTAAGGGGTTTAAAAGACAGAGAAAGAAAAATAGGAAGAAAAAAATTTCAGGGCAAAAAGGACATGAAGTTAGGATTAGAAAGAGAAACAGGAGAATAGTGGAAGCATTGAAGAGGGAAAAAGAAAAGTCTACAGAGGAGAGAAAAGGAAGAATAAGAACTTAGTGCTCCTGTAAGACTTTGGGAAACTGGTATGTTCCAACAGTTTTGAAAATGTAACCATTTTCTCAGGAATTTATTATAAATTATCAATGTATACAATATTTATTTTTCACAAGTGTTGATATTTTGGATATGTGAAAGGGAATAACTTAGGTTTTAGAAATTTATCTTGAAACCAAAAACATATCCACCCGTGTATGAGTTATGCCTTGATATATTTCCATTGATAATTAAGAACTTACTCCATTGCATTATTTTAAATTTTGGGGGCTCTCATTTCATAATTGATGATTTTCATTCCATACTGCCTTAAGACTAGAGTGGAAACCTAGATTAATTTCAGATATGAAACTATTTTTTCCATATCAAATCCAGCTTTTGACTTAACAGTTAGGAGATGTACAGGGAACATACATATTGAGGGCCTCTCCTCTTTATTGCCTCCTCTATCCCAACGAGCTCTCAGATTTAACTGCAAAAACCTAGAGGAATAATTCTTCAAAATTTCCCGTTGAAAAGAGGAAAAAAATCTTTGTGACCTTGGGTTCAGTAAACATTTCTTAGGTATGACATCAAAAGCACAATCCATAAAAGAAAACATTGATAAACTGGGCTTTATCAAAATTAAAAACTTCTCCTTTGTGAAAGATACTGTTCAGAAAAGGAAAAGGCAAACCACAGACAGGGAAATAAATCTTTGCAAATCATAGATCTGAAAAAGATTTCTATTCAGAGTATATAAATAAGTTTCATTTTTTTTTTTGTTTCAAGTTCTTATTTAAATTCTAGCTAGTTAACATATAGCGTAATATCAGTTTTAGGAGTAGGACTTAGTGATTCATCACACCACTTACATATAACATTCAAGGCACATTAATAAGTTTCAAAACCCAGTAATAAGAAAACAAACAATGCAGTTTAAAAACGGGCCAAAGATTGAAACACGTTTTGCTAAAGAATATACATGGATAACAAATAAGTACATGAAAAGATGCTCCACATCACTGTCATTAGAAAAATACAAATTAAAACCATAAGAAGATAAGAATGGCTAAAAAGCAAAAGAAAACAAACAAAACCAACCAGACAAAAAACCCAGACAGTACTAGCTGCTGGTGAGGATTTAGAGCAATTGGCATTCTCATACACTGCCTGGGGGAACTGAAAATAGTACAACCACCTTGAAAAACAGTTTGGCAGTCCCTTATAATGTCAAACATATACTTTACAATAAAGTACGGTAATCTCACTCCTAGAGAAACACCCCAGAGAAACAAAAAGTTCCGTTCACTTAAAAATCTGTCCATGAATGCTCTCAGCTCAGCAGGGAGTCTGCTTCCCCCTCTCCCTTTGTCCCTCCTCCAGCTAGTGCGCGCTCTCTCTCTCTCAAATAAATAAATAAAATCTTAAAACAAAAACCTGTCCATGAATATTTATGTTGATTTTACTCATAATTCCCCCAAATAGAAAAGAACCCAATGTCCTTCATCTGGTGAGTATATTAGCAAACTGTGGCACATCTATATGATGGACTATTACACAGTGAAAAAAAATATTAAAAGTGCTATGATTTTACTGATACCACATTCAAGAAAATTAGAGGAGGAGAAAACAAAGTAATTGCTAGGGGCTGAGAGTGGGAAGAAGGGTTAATTTAAAAAGCCACCAAGAGCAAACTTTTGGGGGTAAAGTATTCTGTATTTTGATTGTGATGATGATTATACCACTATAAATCACAAAACTCTATACAAAAAAGTGAATTTCACTTTTAAAAAGTGAAAAAATGGGTCAACCATTGCTCTAACTCTTCAGTGATGTTTATCAAAAATTCAAAGAGGTTTTACCACTAAATGGTTGTAATCATCCATAGGAATAGACATGATATTTTAAACTAGCTTGGTGAATAATTTTTAAATATTTACGATTTAAATTTTAAACAAGTATTGAGCGTTAACTGGGACCAGGTACTGGGAGAATGATAACAATACAGATGTGAGTAGGGCTTGTTTTGGGCCCTATACAGTGTTAGAACTAAGAGAGGCTGTGTAAACGTGGAAGCTGAATCAAAGGTCTTTCTCGGTAGCAGGACTTGAAATGATGTGATCAGTGATGTTGATGTACAAACAAGCATAACTTTGTGACCATTTCTGTGGTGCTGACAATGGATTTCAAATTGTTCTGTGTAATCAGCTCAACAGGTTAACTATTTGAGATTGCATAAAATGAAGCAGTCTGTGGCAGATCAAAGATTTCCTACCACTGCCAGTAAGGAAATGCAACTATGCTATGTCCTTTATGCAGGTTTGCTGCTGAAAGGTACATGTTTATTTCATTAAAAGTTATTTTATTACCTGGGAGAAACCAAATGTCAAGTTTAGCTCTCTAACACAAATCATATTTTATCCAAATGCAGATGTACTTTTGAACTGCAGCAGCCATTTGATTAACTTAGCCAGTGACTAAACTCATGACCTTTTATATTAAATGTAGTGACCTTTATGCCAAAGAATCTAATCTGGAGCTAAGTTATCCATTAAAATCCAACCTGGGAGTATGTTACTCTTCATGAAAAAGTAACCACCTCCATTCCTGCTAATGCAGGTCTCCAGAGAAACACTGAATGAATAAAAGACATATGTAATTTATTTGGCCACTTAGGAAGGAGGTCATCAACATGCATAGCTCTGATTCTCAGATGACAGACAAAAATGACAGAACACTGAGGTGGCTGAAGAATAATTCAGAAACATTTCAGTTGGAGGAGAGGTACTTAGTTTCCTCATGAGAGTTGGAGAGCTTATGTTTGAGGATGTTATCTGCCCACATCTTAGGGCTGTGCCGATATGTAGGATGGAAGAGGACCATAGAGGGGTCTTGGTGATAAGAAAGGAAGGAATAAGAACATTTTTGCTTTTTAGACAAAAGGAAATAGAAACTTTTGGATTGACATGCAGTTTCGAGAAATTACAAGTACTTAGAAAAAGCATAGCCCCAAATGGACAACATATGTATAAAAAGACGCTACTATACAGTAAAAATCAGTCATTTTCCCCTAAATTAGGAAACATAGTAAGAAAGGAATTCTTAAAGGAGAGGGAGTTAAGCCTTATTATTCTAGTACTTTTTAAAAAATGTGACAGTAAATGTACACCTTATATTTCAAAGGAGATAAAGAAGTATGCTTCTAAGCAAATAGTATTTTCTTCTTAGCAAAAATCATCTGCCTTTTATGGCATCAGAGACAACCATCAAATCAGGCAGGAAAAAAAGTCACAATGATTCTGATAGTTTAAAACAATGGTTTTCAAATTTTGGTGTGCATCAGAAGTACCTGGAGAGCTTGTTACAATACAGGTTTATGGGCCTCACTCCTAGAGTTTCTGGGGCTGGGCCCCAAATTTTTCATTTCGAATAAGTTCCCAGGTGACATTAATGCCACTTTTCCAGGCAACATACTTTGAGAAAACAAACTTTGAGAACTGCCCATCTAAAATAATCCTTTGGCAATTAACTAGTTGGTAAAGGCTTAAAAAAAAAGTACCTACAGGTTCAAGCACTCTTTTTAAAAAAGATTTTATTTATTTATTTTTAGAGAGAGAGAGCATGAGTGGGGAGAAGGGTAGACGGGGAGAGAAAGGGAAAGGGAGAGAATCCCAAGCAGACTCTGCGCTGAACGTGGAGCCCAACTTGGGGCTTGATCCCCCGACCCTGAGATCACGACCTGAGCCAAAACCAAGAGTCCAACACTCAACCAACTGAGCCACCCAGACACCCCAAGCATTCTTGAGATTCTGTAAAAATTCTTTCTTTGAATCATTTTCTAGACAACTTTGACCCTCTCAGGTATTGACTGCCAACATGTCTGACCCTGAACAATAAAATCCACACATAACTTTTAGAGTTTTAAATTGCTGCTAAAGAATTGTAATTTCATAAATATAGCTAGTCAAACATATACATTCTAAATTACTAGATTAAGCTTGAACTTTTCTAAACATTAAAACCACAAGGGCAAGACTTCTCCATTTATTCTTATTTCAAAACCACAGGCAAGCTAATTCTATAGAATTTGGAATGTACAATAGGTTATTCTCATAAAATAAACCACAAGGGGTGAATTATATCTCTTCAAACTAGGTGGTGTCTTAAGTCAACAAGGTTAAGTCTTTGACTATCATGCTGACAAGCAGATTTTGTGACATTTGTGGACCTCACAGAAGCAGAAACATGTAGCAATAAATTTAAGCAAAAGTATAAAAAATGGGTATGTTTGTGCGGTGTCTATAAAGAGTCTCTAAAGAAAATCTGTTGGAGCTTAACTATGTAACAACAAAGTAGTTATCCTGGGGGACTCTTTCCCAGAGCTGCATTCTTCTGACCAAAAATATGGATGCCATGGTTCTGTTAAGAGCCTTTATAGCTGGCTCAGGCCTCACCCAGATATTATGAGCCATCTTCTCCAAGACATTTCTGGAAATGAATAATATCTTAATGATAGACGAGAATAAAAGCCATTAACTAACTGCCAGCCTTAAGCTATAAGTTTAATGAATGAGTTTTCTCATTGCAATGATAAAAAAAGTTCTCCCTAACAGCATAGAGAGCTCCTTTTAGTTTTTGCTATACTCTATTTGCAAATTCTTGCCTATGAGTTATTAAAGTAGTAAGTAGTATTTATTTTTACATGTAATTTCAGAACATTAAACAACACAGATTCCATTCTGTGAATTCTACACAGCACATTTTATGGTATATGACTCCTTATTTTAACAATAACATTCTTGGCTTGTTATAAACAACATAATGAAGAATCAAGAGGCTCTTGTATTTTGCAAATTCATTCTAAAGATTCAGTATAACTAAAAATATGTATCTAGAAGCTTGCTGGTCCTGTGTAATTATACTTTCAGAATGTTATTCAGTACTTTTTTCAAAGATGGAGAGGAAATATCATAAGATATTGGGACAGTTCTTTTTCAAAAAGTCTTAAGTATAAATATGCCATTCCTCATACTCTAAAATGGTTCCCAATCAGAGGCGATTTTGTCCCTAAGGGGCATTTGGCAATGTATGGAGACATTTTTAGTTGTCACAGTGGGAATATGTTACTGGCATTTAGTGGGTAGAGGCCAGAGACGCTGCTAAACATCCTACATTGTACAGGACAACTCGCCCTAAGATTTATCCAGCACAAAATGTAATCAGTGCTGCTGCTGCGAAATCCTATTCTAAAACAACAAAGAGAAGATACTAATAATAAAAATAATAAAAAGACATGATATGATATAGTAACATAGTCAGTTTGACTATCTTGGTAAAAATTCTATGATTTTCTTGTGTTAATGTATATAAAAATTCACCTTCTAGAGAACTTTCTGTGATGGTCAGTCACACTAATAAAATTACACTGGCATGTAGGCTTCAAGGAGGCAACAATTAGGGTGCAGAAGCCAAGACAGAAGAATATCTCAGCCCCAACTGGGATCTTCATGAGCTGCTAATCCCTAAACTACCTAAAGAGAGATCATTCTACACAAATATAACTGGAAGCTATGAGGTGCCAAGTATAATCAGACTCAAATTTTAAGTGGCTGACATTGAAAGATAAGATAAAGTCTATCCAAGAGCATGACATAGGGTTTTAAATGAATACTGTTAGGTTTCCAAGGACATAAATTAACCGTCAGTATATTGTCTGGTTAATAATGAACGGCAGTATACAGCCTGTTTTATATGAAAGGTGATCCACTGTTCTCACCTTTATTGCTAACAACAAAAAAGAAGGTCTTCTTAAATTGAATCGGTGTTGATTAAGATTAGGTAGGAGATAGGCAGGGATTATGAAAAACGTTGCATTGTAAATTGTACTAAAGAATCTTCATCTCTTGTGTTAAGATAGTTAGATTCTTGGTAACCCCAATCCTGAGAGAGTGAAGCCCTATCCTAAGAAAGGATTATGGACCATAAAAGTGTTCTAGAATCCTGCAACTCCTTTCTAAAATTAGGAAGCCTCAAATGGGGAGCTAGAATATCAGTAAGACTAATGGATATAACATTGACTATTGACAGCGTCTAGAAGAACGCCTTCCTCATCCAAACTGCTCAACAGATATTTCTTAAATAAGTGAATGACAGAAATACGTAACTATCTTTTGCAAACACAGACCTAAAACAAATTTATATTCTAAACTCATACTGTAGGGGGCACCTGGGTAGCTCAGTCGGTTAAGCATATGTCTTCAGTTCAGGTTGTGATCCTGGGATCCTGGGATCGAGTCCTGCATTGGGCTCCCCACTTCCCCCTCTTGTGCTCTCTCCCTCGGACAAATAACTAAATAAATAAATATCTTAAAAAAAAAAAAGCCCAATTCTAAATTCTAAATAGAATAATTTAATACTGTTAGTACAATTAACAATCTTTAACCGGTCATTATACTACTGACATTCCATTTTAGAGTCTGGTTTCCCCAATCTCTCTTTTAACCATTCCTTACGATTCTTTTAAAAACACTTCTCATTATTCATAAATCAATCAACATGATATAGCACATTAACAAGATAAAGGATAAAAATCATATGATCATCTCAATACATGCAGAAAGAGCATCTGACAAAGTACAACATCCATTCGTGATAAAAACTCTCAACAAAGTAGATTTATTATTCTTAATGAACTTATTTTGTTCTGTATTATAGACATTCCAAGTTAACTGTCAGGGATAAAGGTTATCTTCTTTTAAAAATTTTGTTAAAAATTTATTTATTTATTTTAGGGAGACAGAGAGAGAAATTGAGAGAGTGAGTGGGAGAAGGGGCAGAGGGAGAGAATCTTCAAGTAGAACCCTGCTGAGTGTGGAGTCCGATGCAGGACTTGATCCCATGACCCACGAGATCATGACCTGAGCCAAAATCAGTAGTTGGACACTTAACCGACTGAGACACCTAGGTGCCCTGAAGGTTATCTTATATATAATTCTTTTACCTAGAATGTTATTCTTCTCCCCTCTCCATTTACCTAAATCCTCTTTATCTTGCATTTACACTGCCTTGCATTAACTTTTTATTCTATAAACTCCTAGAAGGCTTAATCCAACCTACTTGTTTAACTGCTTTTATTTTTTGAATCTGGTTGCTGCCCCAAAACACTCTAAGAGAGGTGCAAACATTTCTGCTTTTCGGATTGTTAGGAGACAGTAGACTTTAATCCTTTCTTCAGGGTCTACTTAAAAATATCATGCATCACTGGGAACTCACAGGGATAATGGCAGAGTCTCTGCACAATGGTGTGTTGCCATTTGCTCAAAACCTATGAACAATGTGTGAATGTCTGTTTTTCCCAAGGTCTTTGCATGTCAAGTAAGAACTATTCCAGCATCCACTCTTCTTTCAAAGGACGCAAATTTCAAAACACAGCTGTCTGTGACCCTGGAAGACCTAACCAGAATTTGCAAACAAGCTTATGTAAGCGTCCCCTGGCCAGCCTTGTAAAGGCCTCTCTAAGTAAATGAGAGTTCTTCTTTTCCCTTTGTGTGTGTGTGTGTGTGTGTGTGTGTGTGTGCAAATGAGACTTTTGATTTCTACATGGAACAGCAAGAGGTTTTCTGGGAAGAGGGATCTCCTGCCCAAACTGTAATTTGAAAAGTACCCTTTGTACTGTATCCTTAATTGTATAGGATGCAATGCCATGTAAGAAGCAATAGCAGAGCTGTAAAACACTAAGTCTGCATGATGCCTAGTGAGAAAAAACTCGGAAACTTGAGTAGACATTACATTAATAAGTTCCCCAGATGGCACTTTATAAATGTGGAGATGTGAGGAGAGACAGAAGTGGGGCCAAACAATATTAATAGATCTGTGGAGATTAGAAGTATGGATAGTAGAGTATACATCGAGTTCAGTCCGGCAAAATACAATGATGTCCAAGCATCCAGGAAAAAAATTACTCAGAAGATTGACATTCACTGGATGGAACCTCAAAAGCATGTCAAAAGCAACTGGATAGATATTGTAACCCACTGAATAGACAGATTTTGCAATGTAACAGAAAGAGCAAAACATAAAGTCTATGTCAAGCTGCCTGTCAGAGGGCTTCAGCAAATGCACATAAGTGGTTAAAAAAAAAAAAAAAAAAGGTGAGTAAAACCAACTCAGTTCTTGGGTCCAAGAGGGTGAGCACCTGGACTTCTGCTTTGGATTTCAACAGTCTTTCGGGAAGATGAAAAGCACTTGAGAGACCTTTGAAAGGGAAATAAAAAACTAACAGAAATAGGCATATGATGAGCGATTCAAGGGATGAAATAGAATTAACTCTGCTGGGCAGTGACAAAAAGAGGTATTTAACTCTGATCAAAATTTTTGTTGGGGCACCTGGCTGGCTCGGTTGGAAGAGCATGTGATTCTTGCTCTCGGGGTTATGAGTTTGAGCGCAATGTTGGGTGTAGAGGTTACTAAAAAATATATAATTAAAAAAATCATTGTTTACATTTGTTTTCTTTTGTTTTGAAGTTTATTTACTTTTTTGGGTAATCTCTACATCCAACATGGGGCTTGAACTCACGACCCTGAAATCAAGAGTCACATGCTCTTCCACCTGAGCCAGCCAGGCGCCCCGTTTACATTTTAAGGGTGTTCCAGGCAAGATTATTAACAAATATATTTTAGTTATACATATGGCAGATGAAAAAGTGAATTTACCAGAAGCATCAGCCTTTTGCAAAGCCATGTAGTTGAAAGAAGACTTACAATCATCTAATTTTAGAGAAGGAGTGATCTTTGAGATGATCTAGTTTGGTGTCTTCAAAGTGAGTTCCAAGGGCCAGGTAACTCAGAACTGCCTGGAGAGCTTGTTAAAAAAGATTTCTCAGCTCCTACTAGTACAGCCCTCTTGAATCCTAATACCCGAGGGCTACTGGCCTGAGAAGCTTGCTGAGTTTAAGGGCCTCTCTCTATAGATAAGGAAACTGAGGCCCAGAGAGATAGGATACCCAAGGTCAGGCACCAGTAAGTCCCAGTTCCTGGTCCAAGACTGTTACCACTAGTCTGGAATGAAACTCTTCCCAAATCTTCCCAAATTGCCTTTATTATCATATTGTATTTTTTTTCCTGAGAATTTAATTCATAATCTAACCACTGCTTCACTTAATTCTTGGGTAATAAGGAATGGAAGATGAAAGAAAATAGAGAACAAAGATTAGGTAGGAAGTAGAAAGGAAAAACACGGGCAGAAGCAGGAGTCAAAAATGACTAGCGTCTGATTAAGATGACATAATATTTACATGTGTGAAGTTAAATCACAGTCTGAACAGAAAGGCCTTCAGTGCATTGCACTGTCTCCCCCACACCCTCCCAAAAAACACTCAGACACTTAGAAGGAAAAAGACAGAGAAACTGGCCCTAACAGGAACCTGAGGCTAATCGGTGGGTTTGGCTTAATCCCATTGGCCTTGTCCAAGTTATCTTAAAAGAGTGACCAGGTGATTTTAGGAATGGTTGAGACCTTCTTGGTCCTACTTATGAATCTGCCATCTTAGAAGAGATGGGCATGAGATGGTAAATGGAAATGTTCCCTCTGGGCCACCAGAGTGATGGCACCATGAAGATCAACTTTCCAAATTCTAAATTATTTTTAAATATAAGTGCCATGTAAAGTAGACAAAGAGAACCACAGGATGTCCTGTATTCAGAGGTTTTTCTTATAGTTTTTCAACTCTCACAGACTTACTGTTTCAACAACTCAAGAACTGCTACTCAGGGTTTTAAATAAATTAAACTGAACCCCTCATCTTCCTATCTCCATAATCATGTGACAGTTTTAGAATTCCACTACTTTTTTTTATAATAATATTTTTTTATTATATTATGTTAGTCACCATACAGTACATCCCTGGTTTTTGACGTAAAGTTTGATGATTCATTAGTTGCGTATAACACCCAGTGCACCATGCAATACGTGCCCTCCTTACTACCCATCACCAGCCTTTCCCATTCCCCCACCCCCTTTCCATCTGAAGCCCTCAGTTTGCTTCTCAGAGTCCATAGTTTCTCATGAAAGACAATTATCGTATGGTTTCTCTCATCTATGGAACATAAGAACTAGGAAGATCGGTAGGAGAAGAAAAGGATAAAGAAGGGGGGGTAATTAGAAGGGGTAATGAAGCATGAAGAATTCCACTACTTTTTTGATTCTCTGATTTATAATAGATTTAACTTCTATCTTCTTTTACTTTGACTATCAGGAAAAAAAAAGATTTAAAAAATATAATAAAGTTTCCATGGAAAGAGAATTTAGAAAAGGAAGAGAGGTTCAAAGAGTAAGTTTTGGTCCTTCCTACATCTAAGCTTGCTTAAAAATGTGAAATATCTGCCTCATTATCATAAACCTTTTATTCCTAGAAAGTGAAAGACAGGGATGAGAACCAGACTATAGGTAGTATCAGTAACTTTTTCTGTGAGAGCAATTGGCATGTTATGGATAATTCTCTCATCTCATGACGAATTTGTTATTTGAAAAGCAATCATGTTGCATTGATATGGCATCTTTTAGAAAGAGCTGGCCAGAGTGTTTTTCAGGTTGGCCAGTTCTGGTTTGACGGTTTCTAATCCTATAATGGGAATATGGATTTGACCTCAAGGGAAACCAAAACAAAACAGAACTAACATGGATCAGTAAAATAATTCATGAAAAATAAAACAGGTTAAAATATCCTTGTAAAGACAGCTTTATTTAAAAAAATCATTATTATAAAAGAGAATCTAAGTTTGACGTGCAGAGAAAACGAGATTAAAAAAAGATTGAGAATGTAACTTCAAAAGAAAGATGTATTCCCAAAGCACAGTTTTTACTAGTTTTCAGAAAAAAGAAAGCTCATTTTATTACAATTTGCCAAACTTACTGGCCATAGAATGGACTTCAAAAGGATTTCTGGAACATGATAAAAGATCCATAGAGAAGAGAATGGAAGGAAGATTATGCATTCAAGTTACGTTTTAGAGTGCAAAAGGCCTCTGGAAAACAGATTTCAAAGAAAAAGTTAATACAAAGGAAGAAGGTCCCGGATTTCTTACACAGTCACAACGCGGACACTGTGTCTGTTTACAGAGTGCAGGGAGAAGATTCAGTAGCAGAAATCTTTGCCTTGCATTTTGGAACAGCTTTGAGAGAGAGGCAAAGAGCTCCCCCCAGTCTGCCTGGAGGGCCCAGAGTGGGGCTTTCCGATTTAAGAGTTCTGGTACTCCTCTGCAGGATAAACAGCTCTGGATTCTTCTTTAATGACAACAGCATATCAGCTCCTTTTGAGGTTGCAGCATACATAAACAGGATCTGCCTCATATTTTCCAGTTGTGGAGGAGGGAAGGCAAAAATAAAAGAAAAAAGAGCCCCCACAAATCTTTTCCTGCAGTTTATTGTGAAGACAACTTGCTTTTACTCACATGCAGGACTGAAAAAAGGAAAGGAGAACCACAGTACTCAGAATGCCCCCAGAAAGAAAACAGGAAAACCACTACTTCCTCTATGTGTGAGAACATCAGTGGGCAATCAACGGGAAGAAAGGGAATGCTGAACTCTAAAGCTTTAAAAGAAAAAGGATACAAGTTTAAGAAGAGTAAGTGAGCTGAAAGGATTCTTAATAAAGTCTTCCTGGTGCCAAAACCCACAGAGGTACCAAAAGGGAGGTCTTACCCAGCATGCACCCTGCTCTCTACTTTAAATGTTAAAGTGGACACTGGTTGTCAAGTTAGTAGGGAGACCAGCAGTTTATTTCCCAGGATGCTTTGAGGTCAGTGCTTGGCACTGAAAATTTCCCTGCCTTTGCAATGCCCTAACAAAATGCACCAAATGAAGATATTTACTCACAGAATCCACATTCTTGTACCCTTGGCCCAACATGGACTAAAGGTCTAAAGGAAAACCTCAAGATTCCTGTTTTCTTAGTGTAGGTCTACAAGCCCCCCCCTTCCCCATTTCTCTCCCACCAACAGTTCCTAGGAAACTGCAAATAAAAATACCTCACTTGTATTTAAATGTGCACATTAGTGATTTGAAAGCTTGCTTCAGTATGCTATCAGTAGGGGTCAGCAAACTTTTTTCTGCATCATTCAAAACACTGAATTGATAGAATCAGAGTCAAAAGAAAATCAGAAACCAGGACCACAGGTAGAAGAGAAGCCTAGAAGCCAGCCAGAGGAAACTCTGGTTATTTGAGTCCCAACCTTGAGTCCAGGGGAGCTCTCAGGACCATGCTCCAGTTAGTCTGGATTTGGAAATGCAGGGAACCAAATGGGGCAGGTGGCCACTGAGAAAATGGTCTTCATCATTTCTAGGCACATTCCATTCCTCGCCGAATAATTCACGGGCTGGAGAAATAAGAGCTGAAGGATCTTGGCACATGAGATCTGAAGTGAAGATCAGTGGACCTTCAGTTCAGAGCTTAATGCCTAGTGCTTAGTCCTAAAATATAGTGTGTGCAATACTCGAGAGCGCTAAATCCAACTTGTTCATCTGGAACAATGACAGTACCTAAGGCCATCAGAGGTGAATTTTATCCTGGCATGTGCTAATTAGCTTGCCATAGGGAAAAACAGTCCCATGAACCTCTGCAGCTAAGAGTTCTCTGTATTTCAGTTTCAGTCTGTGGATCAAGATATCAAATTATAAAATGTAATTAATTAGTTGATATGGTAAAGCCCCCTTGAAGACACCTGATTGACAGATCATTGGTTCAAACTTAAGAAATAATGCAGTTGGGCACCCAATGAGTGTGAACCTTGAGAATTTTAATCACCTCTCCAGGTTGAAAGTTGTCACAGCAAATCTCTTTACGAGGAAACCAAGAGACAGAGGCAGCTAACAGGAAAAGAGACAGGGCAGGAAAAAGAGGATGATGAGAAGTGAAGTCAGAAGGGAAAGCTAGACACAGACCATTTGGGAAGGAAGAGCCTTGGCCAGGAAAGGGCAATTTTGAAGCAGGGTGAGAAAAAGGCCTATGCAGAAAGATCTGTCTAGAGTTGGCCTCCAAATCTGGCCTTAGGACATCAAAGATGGGACTGGCTCTGACTGGAATCAGTAGTAGGGAAGACTCAAACCCTTGGGCTTTTCTGAACTTCTTCTATTCCTTCTTCTAGGTAAGTTTTAGCGAATGCTCTGAAATAGGGTGGGGTTAGGAAGAGAACAATAGCTACTTAGACTGCTTTTCTCAGGTTGGGACCAGGAATGGCAAGATGGGAGAGGCTGACAGTCTTAGCAGGGACTGAACTGAGAGTTCCCTCCAGGTAACAGAAGATGGCGATCCCTGTTCCGACTTTCTTTTTGACCTGCAAGTTTCTCCATCATATCCAAATAGTTGCGTAGCAAATGCAGGTTTTTAATTAAAAGATGGAGTCAGTGAGACAAAATAAATTTCTTTTCCTACTTCCCCAACATAAATCAATAGTGATATGTCTGAAATAGGGGCGATTATAAGGACGTGACACAAAAAGGAAATTTGGAAGTGCTAGTTCAACCAAGAAAAATAGTAGCTTCTCTCTAAAAACAAATGAAAGTTTTTTTTTAAATTAAAAAAAGGGTATTGCATAGGAGAGGGTTTAATAAAAATAACCAGAGAGAGAGAAAACCACAATATTGCTGATATGAAATCTTTACTCACAGACAACTTTTGATAGGTTTGGGGCAGCACCTTATTACTACAAGGTGCTTACACCTTACTACTTTGGATTCTCCAAAACTGGCACAAGGTTAATCTATAAGTTATGTACCTTGCAATGTACTTAGGTTGAAGCTTAGACTGATTAGAAAAGTAAGCAATATTTAAAACTCTAGGCCTAAGAAAAAGTGAAGTATTCAAAATCAGCACTAGTGTGAAAATGTATTTTGAATTCACTGGTTAGAAGAGAGCAATCAGGGGTGCCTGGTTCAGTTGGTTAAGCATCTGCCTTCAGCTCAGGTCATGATCCCAGGTTCCTGGGATCGAGCCTCACACTGAGCCCCACATCGGGCTCCCTGCTCAGCAGGAGTCTCTCTCTCTTCCTTTGCCCCTCCCTCCTGCTTGTGTGCGTGTGCACACTTACTCTATCAAATAGATAAAATCTTAAAAAAAAAAAAAAGAAGAGAGCAATCATTTATGAAGTATCTTATCAGTTTTACTTTCATTACATTCTTTTAGTATTATGGTGATCAACTTCTCTCAAAAACTTGCGAGAAACATCTGACATCCCGACAACCCCCAAAACTAATTCAATTTTTCTCACCTTAGCGGGATGCAGATCTGTGCTCTGGCCATATTAGAGATAAGCAAAGAGCATCTAATGTTAACCACTTGGTAATAATTATCCAAACCCATGGCATCTTGGAGTGCCTGGCTGGGTCACTCTTGATCTCCGGGTTGTGGGTTCGAGCCCCACGTTTGGTGTAGAGATTAAAAAAACAAATCTTAAAAAAAACCCCAAAAACCAAAGCCATGGCCTCTTTTCTGCATACATTATGGCAATGCTATGTGTACATCCATAATCAAATGTTAATTTTTAATGCGTGAGTTTTCTATTTGAGGATCAAAAGAGCTAAGTACTGTTTGAAATGAGGAGAAAAAGGAAAAATCTCTCAACGTACTAAAGACTTGAACTGCTCTGTCAAACCAGATTTTTTTTTTAAAGCTTGCCTAAGTGAGCTGGAATTCCTTTATAGCTTCAGCTCTCTGTATTTCATGTTCAGGACAGGTATCACCTCCCTCTCTTACGGCAAATCGACGATTTTTCCTTACGCCTTCACAAATGAAGTGGTTCGTCATCCACCCTCCCCTTCAATTCTGAAATTTCTGGCAGAAAAGAGATCTGTCAAAACAGGTTACTTGTATTTTTATTGGTTCCTCCAGACCATGACGACATTTCCTGAAAGGCAGTGCCAGGAAACTATTAATGTCTGTGAAAAAGAAGTGAAAGTTCTTATAAGCAAAAACTGTCTGGTGCCCCATGAGACTGCAGCCTAAAGGAATCCATAGTCTTCAGACTGTAACACTGGTTCAACTGCCTGCTGTGTCAGAACTCTGAAACACCGCTATCAGAGAAGAGGAAAGTGTCCTTCCAAAAAGAAAGGTCTGGGGGACAAAACTGCTTATTTCTTCTCTTTCTCTAAATCTTTTGCTTGCCCAGAGTTAGGGTAGCTGAACAGGCAGCTAATGGCTGGTTCTCTTAAGGCTGTCCCACAAACTGGTTAACTCACTAAAGTAGTTAATGGATTCTTACCCAAGCAGAAGGCGTAATAAGGCCAACACCTGGAAGACGAGAGTGTAACCTTCTCCACAAATGGGAAGAAAGAATCCATTCTAACATCCAAGTGCAGAAAAAGAAGTTAAGTTCACTTTAAAAAGGACTACAGTAATTCTGCTAATGCTAGAGTCACAGTGTGTGAGCACTTGACACTGCTGATCATAAAGGAAGCTGGAGCTTTACAGAAGACTGGAAACTAAATTAAACAAAACTTGTTTGAGGCACTGAACCTTTAGGAGACTTTCAAATATTTCAACTGATATATATTAAATGCCAAAATCATGTGGGTACTTGCTAAAGTTATAACTGGGTTTGTGGAGCAGAAAGGCAGCTCACTGCACTGTCATATCCCTCTATTTCACAGTGCCACCTGCTGGGTGAGGGTGGAGAGAGCTGAACTTTGTTTCTCGGACCCACAGATAATCCATGAATTCACAAAAAGAAGAAATGTCTTCACTCTCTCCAGTATACACAGAACACTGAGAAACAGTGCTCTCTGTGATGGCAAGTTCATGAAGAAAGGGACAGCCCTGCTCATCTTTGCTGCTGTCCTAGCCATCCACAGTCCAGTCGTGTTTCCTTTGAAATGTCCAAACAGGAAATAAAAGCATTCAAATAAAGAACATAAAATATGGCCCTTGCATGCTGACTACATGTCCATCTTAATAGTCAGGTCATCTGAATCAGGACCTCTAAAAGCTGGGTGGTTTCTATAAGAGAACACTGTAAGTGGCCCTTCTAGATGAAGTTGAATCTATTCTCATAACTAACCCTCTTCGGGAGAACATTTAATATCTGGTCCCAACATAGTAAATACCTAAACTAGGAGCAACTAAGAAAAAAGTATGGCTAAAGAAACATCCACTGTCACATAAAGCACTGGGTTCTGTCCCTGGAATGTTAAAAAGAAATTAATCTATATCCTAAGCACTGTTCATTTCACATTGAACAGGTATGTTGATTTCTCCTCACTGGAGAAGAAACTAGAGGCCCAAAATGCCTCATCAGAAATTCCTGGGCCACATGTGCTTGAGAAGTTTTCAGATTTTAGAAAGGTGAAAGGGTACATACATTATGCATTGCTGTCCACTAATTGAACATTAATATTCTTCCAATAAGATATGTGCATTTTCACACTAAACGGTTAGACTCTAAATAAACTTGTGTCGGTTCAGATCAAGTTTTGTTGTCAAATGAGTTTGTATAAAACTACTTCACAAATTTATGCTTTTGGATTTCAGTACTAAAGATAAAGGATTATGAGCCTGCACAAGTCATTCTTGATTTTAATGAAATAGAGACAAAGCAGTAACTGGCACAGAACTCTTTAAAAGTCTGAAATTCTGGTGTTCATCTTGGTTGGTTGATTTTTGGAGAAGTTACTTAACATTTTTAGCCATGGTTTTCTTAGCGGTTGCATTGGAAGGGATGGTGGTGGGAGTAACAGTGGATGGGGGTTCCAGGTTAGGTAGTATTGATCCAATGCCTATAGAGTTTCAGCCCTATGCTAACCGCTTCTAGTTTTTTAGTATTATAAACAATAGTGTGATAAACAGCCTTGTACCTAAATCTTTATACATGTCCCTTATGACTTTTTTTGGGATAAATACCTTAAAAGGTAATTGCTGGGTCAAAGATATTCTATCTATAACTGTGTTTTTCCATCCACCCATTCATCTATTTAGCTTTATGATAACACTGCAAAATTGTTTTAAAGGAAATTTACACTCCCAACAGCAATGTACAAAAGCACTTATTTCCCTGTACCTTTGTCAACACCAGGTATGATCATCAACAAAATTTGCCAATTTGATATAGGAAAAATGGTATTTCTTTGATTAAATGTGCATTTCTCTAGTTGCCTTGTATTTTTACACCAGCTCCATTTAATTGTCCCCAATTTTATGAAGCAGTTACTCTGAAATTCCCATCATTAGTTGTAGAGCCATGTCTCTTTGACTTTAGAGTTTGTCTTCCTTCTAGGACCCCCTGTGAGTTTTGAATTGTGTTGAACAGGCCCTTGAAGGATCCTTGGTGAGGCCTCTGGGTCACTGGGATAGAGAGTGACATAAGGGCACAAATGAGTTGGAGGATATAGGGACGGCTCTGGTTTTGTTTACTATATCATGCTTCCACACAGTGCCTCTCTACTGCACTAAATCTAGAAGCTTCCTGGATGGTCAACAAAGCCTCTTTGAAATATCAGCTCATGTGGTTTAAGGCTTGGGCAGAGGCCACAAGGACTGTATTTTAAATTACTATTCATCCCCTATTCAGTGCATAGTACACAGCTTTTAAACTAGTTAATCATTGATTGGTTTATTATACAAACTGGTATACTTCTGACTTGGATAGCCTAGATAATCTTGTGAATTCTAGGTGTTCTTCCCTCACTGTAAGGGCTTATATTAGCACTGAAAAAAAACAAAAAACAAAAAACCTGTATTTGAATAACATATCTGCAAAATTCAGATGATCTAACAGCATTTTAGGTCAAACTTCATTTGCAAATCACTATTCTCAGTTATGTATACCAATGGAGGAATGGGATGAATCAGATCCCAGAATTCGACAGATATTACAAAAACCTTGACCTTTCTTACACATTAAAACTCTCACCAGGCTGCTTAGTTACAAGCTATCCAAGGTATAAGCATCACATTCTCCCTATACTCTTACCTGGCCCACAGGAGAGACCCAAATAACTTGAAATGGGACAATGCTGAAAAATGGCAAGAAGTGAAAGGGTTAGTATAATTCACTCTGAATAGGGATCCCCTAATTAGGTCACCCCTGAGCACTGGAAATTTACCCGTTTCACAAATAAGATTTGAAAATGTAGGCAGGGCCACTGAGAGGCAAATCTCCTGTATTCTGTCTGACTGGTGCTTCTAGAGTGTGCATTTTAGAGATCCTGCAACTGATAACTGAATCATAGTCTAGGCCTGCTCTTCTATATACAGAGCACACTTGAGCAGGCAATCTATGTGGTATACACATTTTCGGTCATCTCCCTGAAGAAGACAGACTTCTCCTAAAGCAGAATATCCTGAGAGAAAATAAGGAGTAACTCGCTATAAATATAATTACACAAAAACCTTTAAACTGACCCAGAATTTCGGGCATTGGTCTGGGCCTGGGCTGTTTAAGCAGCACAGCTTTTTGTATTATCCTTGATTTAATCACCACTATCCATGACATCACTATCAAAACCATTTATTTAGTCTGTTTTCAAGCTCCCCACATGGCAAATGACTGCCTACATAAACAAAACAATTCTGTTCTATAAGAATTCTTTGCAGCTGAGACCCCTAGAGAGAGAAAAAAATGTAATTGCCATCTGAAACATACTGAAGTTTCTGTAAGTGGTTTTATAAATGAATGATTGACTTTCATTAAAAGAGGAAGAAAAAAACCCACAAAGAGCTGCAGGAGGCATTTCTGAATCTTGCAGACACAGTAAAGCAAAATCATGACACCCCTATCAGCTCTTAGCTATTGGAAACTCTAGTCTGAATTTAGTCTCTGATAAGTGGGCAAGATACAACTGATGATAATCTCTTTAAGTGTAAAGACCATGTCCCTAATTTCTCATGTCTCTTACAGCAGTGCATTAGAATCATCTGGATGACTTTTAAAAATAGATTACTAGGCCCTATCCTCAGAATTTCTGACTCAGAAGGTCCAGGGTGGGGCCTGATATGCATATCCTGCTGGTCCAGGAAACACTTTCTCAGCATCAAGGCTTTATAGTGCAGGGCACAGTATTAGGCAAATAGTTGGACAATAAATACTTATTGGTTAAATTGAATTCAACTTCAAAATTGATGTTTTCTTCCCCATGCCAAATCTGAATACATACTGACATGCTGGTGGACTGATTAGGAATAAGAGCATGGTCATTGGTGATATTAACAGACCATACGATGATGACATGGCAAGGAAAACAAACCAAAAGTGTCATCTGCACCTCAGCATCACAATGACAGCTATGGGCACTACAGCAGTGGTAAAATTAGGGAGAAAGAATAATACGAAAAGTTAAAAACCAAGATGGAAATCTTTAGAAAAATGGCTTTAGTGGTTGGCAATAATTTCTAGGATGAGATAGCAGGAGTAGAAGAAGGAGTATAGATTTATGAAATGGTACAACAGAACCGGGACTGACTCCAGACTGCTATAATGTTAGCAGTATGACTTTTAGCAAAGTTACTTATCTCTCTGACTTTCCACTTCCTCACTTGTCACTTGGATGATAATGCCCACCATGAGGACTGGAGGGGCTTGGGAACTGCGGTTTAGAACAATGGTTCTCGGGGCGCCTGGGTGGCACAGCGGTTAAGCGTCTGCTTTCGGCTCAGGGCATGATCCCGGCGTTATGGGATCGAGCCCCACATCAGCCTCCTCTGCTATGAGCCTGCTTCTTCCTCTCCCACTCCCCCTGCTTGTGTTCCCTCTCTCGCTGGCTGTCTCTACCTCTGTCAAATAAATAAATAAAATCTTAAAAAAAAAAAAAAAAAGAACAATGGTTCTCAAAGTTGAATAGCATAAGATTAGTTGGGAGACTCTTAAAACATAAAAACCTCTCGAAACAGTGATTGCTGGGTCACACTCCCAGGAGATTTGAATTCAGGAGGTCTGGGGTTGGGGGCTTGCTGAGAATCCTCATATCTGATGTTGATGAGCTAGTTCTCAGACTACACTTTGAGTAGCAGTGGGCCAGCGATCCACATTTACTTGCCATTAACACATCATACCAAGTAGATTCCTCAATATATAGATCAGGTATATCAATTTCAATATTCTATCTCATGTCATTTGGGTTCATGGTTCTCAAGCCTATCAGACTTACCGGAAAACAAGAACTGTGTCTTCTTTCTCTTATATCACACATAATGCTTACCATAGCATTTTGCTATGCATATGTTGGTAGACTGATATCCCATGCATACATGAACAGCGATAGGAATACATGTTTGTTTGTTTATTAAGGTTTTTTTTTTTGTTCAAATTTGCCCTCTACCAACTATTTAATGTGTGAAAATCAAACTGCTGAATTTCTTTAAAAAAAATTGCTGTTTGGTAAAATAAATCTTATGTAGATAGCAACACGGAACTTATTAAAAGTTCCTATGTATGAGTACGATTTCCCAACATGCCCTCAATGAATATGCGGCTAAAGAAAATCAGCAAGTGGAAATCACAAGTTTCTTTAGAACTGTAAACATTTTCCAAGCCCTCTGCTAGTCTCCCTTCCTCCACTCCAGGGACTTCTATCCTCTAGAGAGCCAAGGGGTTCTTAAATTCTCCATATTTAATATTGGGCTACCTTTGTTACAACATAAAAGAAAGAAAAACGGATTATATGCCATAAATTAAGCCAATAAGTTACAGCATACTTAATCCAGCATGGTGCTTGCAAACACACACACCAGTCCCACATCTGAGGAGCAGCTTTAATGTTAAAAAAAAAAAAAAGTATGTGTGTGGGGGGCGGTGGGTAGTTGGAAAAAGAGGGGCAGTGCGGCTGGAGAACTGGTGACAAATTTGTCCCTTAAGATATACAGGAAATACTCAGAGGTTTTGTCTACTTTGTAAATTAAACTGCGAAGCAGAAGCTCATACAATGTTTACTTTGATATATCCTCTGTCTTTCCACTCCAACATATCCCAGTAAGATTCTCAGAAGAAAATCCTGTAACTCTAGAAAGAAAAGAGGGCTCCTTAAGGCTTATAGCAGGCTCAAACTCACTTCTGAAATGTCCATTCCTCTAAGATCTCTGAAATCAGAAGCAACAAACCAAAAGCAAAACAAAATAAAACAAGGGCTCTTCTACCTGCTTCAAGAAGGTTCAGAAAGTTGAGTTTTGAGAGGAGGATTAGAAGCACATTTTCCAATCTAAGGTGTGAGCACTCAGTATGGGCAATGGTTATTGTCAACGCTATTTATCTGTGACAGTCTAGGGAAACAAGTGGAGAGATTTTAACATTTGATTAGATTTCTTATCCATACTTCAAATAACAGAGAAAAATCAGTTTATCTTTTTAACTGGAGCCCTCTTTACAGAGAGAAGAAATGAGATGCTTTTAAAAATTAGTTTTCCTCTGTTTCCTGAAGCCCAGAGTTTCGATGAGGTTTTAAGTAGGCTGACTTCTTTTCTTGGGACCTTATAAATTGGAAAAAAAAAAAAAAAAAAAAACCAAGGACAACCCCAAAAAACAAAATCAAAACCAAAAAACTGGTGAGTCAACTTTTTTTTTTTTTTTTTTTTTAATAACAGAGGGAAAGAGAGAGAGTGCGTAGAGGGACAGAGAGGGAGAGTGAGAATCCCAGGCAGGCTCCATGTCTAGTGTGGAACCTGATGGGCGTGGTGCTCAATCTCACAACTCTGAGATCACAACCTGAGCCGAAATCAAGAATTGGACACTTAACTGACTGAACAACACAGTCACCCTCACTTTTTTTTTTTTAATGAAAAGTCAAGCCCCCAAATTAAAATAATCCTTAAAATAGCTTCTAAAAGACTGTCAAACTATGGATAAGAAAGTATTCATCCCTGCACCTAAGGTGCTAATTGTTCAGGGTGGGATAGAAATTCAGGAGTCATTAAATTTTGTTTATAAGCTTCCTTTTAGTACATACATGTAAGAAAATTAAGAGAATATTAAGGTCACAATTCCTTGAATTAAGTAGTAAGTATTCAAATAATATATTAATAATTACACTTATAGTAATAATATTGCTATTCAGATATGAAGTAATAAGCCATTCACATCTTTAATCATTTGGTGAAATCATTATTAAGGATGGGGCCAATTTTTAAATTTTCTGTTACATTTTTTTAAAACTGGGGAGACAGGGAAAAGGAGAAGAAATACTGGGGATTATTTGGGAACAAGCAGAAAAGGGGTGGAGTCTTGGGGTAAAAAGGTTTTAGGTGGCCAACAAACAGCAGGTAAGGACACTGGTACCTCGGCAGTAAAGAAAAGATGCCAGGTGGTAAAATAATGACAAAGAAATGTTTAATCTAGCTTAAGTTCTTTTGATTTTAGCAGCAATGACCTCCATTCCATCTTCATCCTGAAGATGTCTAAGAACTCTTAGAATCTTAGTCTTATGAATCAAAAGGAAACTTATCTATTCTATGCTCCTCTCCTACTGAACAAAAGGTCTACTGGCTCAGAGAGACTAGCCAAGCTGCTCAAGATTATAGGTTTCATGGTGTCCAGCTTGTCCAGGAAATTCAGAACTGGGAGAACAGATATGACAGTAATCTAGGCTGGAAGGGATGAACCTTGGACCACAGTCGTGGTAGGCTGAATGTTGAGGAGCCAGGACAAGCTACTTCACAGCAACGAATGAGCCTGGAAGACTGGAAGCCTAAGTAAGATACATGGCTATTAAACTTTTATAGTTTTAAGTTTTTTGATATTAGGATGCATCTTTTTTTTTTTTTTAAGATTTATTTATTTATTTGAGAGAAAGAAAGAAAGATGGGGGGAGGGACTGGGGGAGGGAGAGAACCTCAAGCAAACTCCCTGCTGACTGTGGAGCCCAACTTGGGGCTTGATCACATGACCTCAAGATCATGACCTGAGCTGAAACCAAGAGTTGGATGCTTAACTGACTGAGCCACCCGGATGCCCCTGATATTAGGATGCATCTTAGAATCAATGTCAAAGGAGAGCCAGAAGAAGTGATGTAACTGTCATTGCCCATGCAGGTGCCAATACACAAATATCTCGGAAGAAATAGCAGCAGTCTGAAGCTTGGATAGGCTGGTGCAACCGACTGTATCAGGGACAGGCTGTGTGATACATGCAGTGGCACACAGGACAAGTGGAAAGTAATGGATGCTAAGACTGAAAAAATATTAAATCTTCTGTGTTAAAAGAAGACAA
The DNA here is from genome assembly GCF_024610735.1 of Ursus americanus. Taxonomy (NCBI): domain Eukaryota; kingdom Metazoa; phylum Chordata; class Mammalia; order Carnivora; family Ursidae; genus Ursus; species Ursus americanus. The sequence goes on from NC_142130.1 coordinate 54,397,226, forward strand.
AACCACCACAAATAGTGAACATTTACAGATCTTCAAGTACTATTGGGGAGGTTTATAGAGTGGTGTTTAAAAGTGAAGGCTCTCAATTTGGGGAGATGAAAAAGTTCTGGAGATGGTATAGTGGTGTTGTTGGTTGTATGACAATGCAGTGGACTTAATGCCACTGAATTGTGGAGTTTAAAATGGTTAAAATGATAATTTTATGTCTTCTATATATTTTACCAAAAAAAAAAAAAAAAAAAAAGCGAAGGCTCCAGAGTCAGTCTTCTTGACCTCAAATACTGCTTCTGATCCTTCTAAATTGTGAGACATTAGGTAAATTTAATAACCTCTCTGTGGTTTAGTTTTAACACCTCAAAATTGGGATGGTAATGGCATGTACCTCATACAGTTGGTGAGGATTAAATGAGTTAATATGTGTAAAGCATTTAGGCAGTGCCTGGAATGTAATAAATGTTTAAGAAGTGCTAGCTGTTGTTACTGGTATTGTTATTATTATTATTGCTCTTATTATATGGTAAAATGACTTTTTAAGAAACTGTTCTAGGGCGCCTGGATGGCTCAGTCTGTTAAGAGTTCAACTCTTGGTTTCGACTCAGGTCATGATCTCTCGGTCTTGAGATCAAGCCCTGCTGTGTCAGACTCCCTGCTCAGCAGGGAGTCTGCCTCTCTCCCTCTCCCTCTTCCCCCTACTCCCTCTAGTACTCTCCCTTTCTCTCAAATAAATAAATAAATAACTCTTAAAAAAAAACAACAACAAAAAACAAGGCACCTGGGTGGCTCAGTCGGTTAAGCATCCCAAGGTCCTGGGATCAAGCCCCGCATCAGGCTCCCTGCTCGTGGGAAGCCTGCTTCTCCCTCTCCTTCTGCCCTTCCTCCCAGCTCATGCTCTCTCTCTCTCAAATAAATAGAAACCTTTAAACAAACAAACAAACAAACAAACAAACAAACGGAAACCCAGTTCTGGCTTTTTTCCCTTTCTCTTCTCATTCTCTGGTACAGTACTAATAAGAAATAAAATTATGAAAATATGAGTAGAAAGAGGAAGAGTAAGTAAAACAAGGGCCCTAGAAAATTAACACCCTGCATAATCAGGTCTGGAATAACTAAGAATTGCCTACTTTGGCCAATCATTGAAATTCTAGTCTCTAAGCAAAGTCATGTAGGGTCCTGAACCCCCTGTGAAGATTTTCAAAAGTCTGTATGTTTGGCCCACCTTAGACTAACCAACTCCCACTGTCCAGAGGTGGGGCCCAGGTAACTATCCAATGATGCACAAGAGGAGCCCATCATCTCACAAATGCACTCAACTGGGTACTTAGGGATGACTCATTTTAGGTACTTTAGGTATATTTGGAAGATCACTATATATTCTAATATCTAAAATTTTGTGCCCTTTCTTCCTTTTTTTCTAATAGTGCCTTTCCACTTTGATTGAAAAGAAAGGCCATTTTCTCTATGCACATCCATGGGCTCCTTAAGAAAATTAAGCTAATAAATGTTACGGCCAAGTGTTTATGTGGTCTGACTGTGACTACTGCTGAGCTACTCCTAAGTAACTCGTATACCTAATGAGAATGTAGTTATGCACCTTCCCATCCCCATTTTAGAGCCACATAGATATGTACCCTGTATTAGATAGAGCTTGGTATTAGATAGATCTGTATATCTCAAAGACATGCCTTATTTCTTTTTTAAACAGTGGTTTTTACTCAATGAGAGGTGACAGCTAAGGGTTTTCTTCCCCCTTGCTACTCTAATGTGGTCCGATTTCTTTATATTGGTCTGGTTTAGGGCACTGGCATACTTCAAAGCTACCCTGCCAGAGGGAGGCTTCTTTTTTAGAAGTGCATTAGGTGGGAAGTTTTGGGATGTGCTGTAGAGGGGTGTAAGAGGAAGAGGAGTGGAAAACGGGGGAAAGCACTGTAGCAAGAGTCTCCTGATGGTTTCTCTTTGCATGCTACTTTGCCCCTTTACCCATCAAGAGATTTTATTTTATTTTCTAAAATTGCCCATCAGCAAATCCTCAGTGGCTCCCCATGACATAGAAGGTAAAGCCCAACCTCTCCAGTCTGGCATTGGAGGCTGTCTACCACCAGACCTCAAGGGGTCAACCAAATTCCCAACACATATCCTCCAGTTTCCTCACAGCCTTTCAACATGCCCAGCACAGCTGGGGCCACAGCACCTGGAGCCCATCATCGTCCCATCTCCCCAGTCCTCCTTTCTCTGAACTCTAGCAGGAACAGTCTGTGTCATTCATTACGATTCTTAGTCATATGGGCTGCATTTTAAATTAATGATTTCATACATGTGTGATTTACCTCACTAACCAGACCAAAACTCCCCAAATTAGAGGACCATGGGTTGAATTCAGCCCACATACATGTTTTGTTTGGCTTACACAACGTTTTTGAAGAATGTGAATTAGTTGCCAGCATTTAAAAAAAACCTGGAGATGGCACATAATAAGAAGTCAGACTTCTGACTTCTCTAGACAAACTGGAAGCTCTGACAATGTGGGGCCAGCATTCCAGGATGGTTCCAATAAGCTGGAGCTGCATAATGACTGATCCCTTCAGAGGTGCTGTGTCCTTTCCACTTTGGCATAGTCCCAATCACCCCTCTGTCCTGTACCTGGCCTCTTTCCACTCCCCTGTACACCTTCCTGTCTCCCCCTGCCATTTAAACATACAACCTCTGAACCACACTTTAAGTCCTTGGAGGACATGGCCTTTGTCTTCATCTTCATCCTTCACTTTCTCAGTGACTAGCACAGTGCTATTTACATACTAGGTGCTGAAAAACTATTTCCTGAAGGGAAGGAAGAAAGGCCACAAGTGAAGAAGCAGATGATAGCGATGGATCAGTGAGATGAAGATAAAAAGAGGCCAGGGTAAGGACACATGAGTGAAGGGTTTTATAGCATCTCAAGAATGTGAAATGGAAGACCTTGTTCTTTAATAGCATCAAAAGGCAGTGATTTATGAAGCTCTTTTAGAAAATTGTAAGAGGTATTTTGTTTTTAAAATGATAGCTTCCCAGAAGGTGGACAATGGAAACAACTTAGATTTATCTAGAGGCCCTTCAACTCTGAGTATACTTTACTGTGTCAATAGTGAATTGAGTCACTATGACCTTTTTAAAAGGAAAACCATGAACTTTGGAGTCTTACTTTGTACTGCTGATGAGGGAAGAGAAATTATCCTAAAGGCAACCTTCATTTCATGTCCATTTACAAAGTCTCCAAAGAAATACACCTGCATATTACCAAGGACCTTTTCCTGAACTTGCACCAAATGCCTTCTGCATGCATCCAAGCTGCCCCTTTTCACTCAAGTGTGAGTGAAGATCAGAAAGTCAGGAAGAACAGAGTTCCAGAATACTAAACACATTGTTCAATGATTAAATTTTAAGTTAAACTTCACAGATGAAACTGTAGCTCCAGGGGACAAATCATGGCTTAACTCAATGTTCCAACGGGAGACATTTTATACCTTGCCCCTTCTACTGAAAAGCCTCTACAGTTCTACTGCTGAGCAGATCAGGAAAAATTGGTCTGACTGATCTGTTGATGCCTCTGGGTTTGAGGGTATAAAGTGCACTGAGTTGATAGTAAGATGCTGGGGGATTCAGAGAAGAAAAGTGGAGAGATTTTCAACTTGTTCACTATGGGAGTTTGTGTTTGAATTAGAAGTTTGAGGAACTAAAGCTGAACAAAGCTTTATATTTGGGATGTGAGTACCTCAAGCTGCTGGGGCAGAGAGGAGGTCACTAATGGGAAACTTACAGAAGGATCCAAGAACAGACATCTGCCTCACTTGACTGTTTGTCAGATTTTCTCTGTCTGAGAAAAGAGGTGACCTCATTTTTCATTTGAAGAAATTACAACTTAAAACCCATACCCACTTACAAGCATCTGATTGTGGAAAGTTTCATGCCATAATTAGGAGCTTATCATTTAAAATCCCAAACTGTGTAGTATCACGAGAGAGTCAGTAGAGTGGGTCAGAGCATGAGTTCTGGGGTCAGACACACTTAGATTGAAGTCCTGGCTTTGCCAGTCAGTGGATCTGGGACAGGTAACTTCTTCCGGCCATAGTTTTCTCAACCGCAAAAGAATAAAAATAGTACATATTCCATGGGATTACTTTGAGGTGTGAGTGAGAGATTGCATGCAGAATACTTAGCACAGCACCTGTCAGGGAGCCTCCAATAACAAGCTATTTTCATCAGAATCTCTTAAAATGTAGAAAGATTTATATGGTTAGTTGGGTGAAAGGTCATCATGCCACATAAATTGGCATGGCATTGTGCTCACAGTTGGTAAATTTAAACAAGGTTGAGGTCAATGACCTCTGTCAGAAGAACATGGGCTCTGAGTGATTTTCCAGTAGGAGGAATAGGTTATGCTGAGCCAGTCACACTCACACTTCTTCCCTCTGTGATCAAATGCATGCATTTCTGAACCAGCTGGGCAAGCTGGGACTGCTCTGCATGAAGCCAACTGTCCCATATGGAGCCTGATCCCACAGTCTTGGATTTTAATCAACTGAGCTAACTGGTAACAGATAACCAAAGACATATTCCCTGCTTGCAGGAGGCCAGCAGACTTGTACAGGGACACATCACGAAAACTTTAACAAGATGCAGCACATAAAATGCATTTTAGTAATACCCAAGAACATGAGTTTGGAAAAACCGCAGCTACTCTGTCCATTCCAATTTATAAGCAGATTCTACAGCCTGAGAGGTCTAGGCTTTTATTGGCCTTTTTCCCTGATGATGTAATGAGTATCTGAAACTGACATGCCTAAAGCTGGACAAGAAGTTCAGTACTAGAGATCACATCATCTTTCCTTAAAGTAATATCTCACTGCATTCTTGATTTCCTGTAGAATGATCAGACACACGTGGAGAATGCAAAGCTGCAGAATATTAGAAAAGTTTATCTAGTTCATGGGAGAAGTAAAGAAAACATATGTTATGCAAAGAGTATAACAGCTAAACGTTGGCTCTGCCAGCACCAGTTTTCCTGAATCCAGGTCCAGAGCTTCCCATTATAATCTGCCACCCTGAGAAATCCAATCATCATTTACTCTTATAGAGCTACTCCAAAGTTGTAGACAAACCACCTGTTTTTTTTTTTAAATGGTCTGGAGCTGTCACCTGATTGTATGGATGTCCAAAGCAATGAGACATTTGTTTATAACTGCCTATATACTCAACATTAGCTGTGTTAATTGTACTACTAATCACTAGCACATAAGCCAGCAAGTGCTAGAAGCTTTTCTCACCTAGATGCTATTTAGTTCAACTACAGTATGTTATGAACTTTCCTTATCTTTGTAACACCAGCTAGTAAGTTCAGCAACTGTTTTTAATTTAATACTAAATTACAGTTGTTTAAAATAGATGTTTCTAGATTATTAAATAAGTTTCTAAAGCCTCTCATAAAATTTTAAAAGGTGAATGTGAGGTCTAGAATATTTAACAATATTTATGGAACGATGTATTGGAGATTCATCAGTTTATCAGCTGAAAATGTGAGAAAATCTCAGAGCTGAGTCAGACTTGGTTTCCACCTAGGGGCTTGCTACACTCTTAGCCAATAATAATTCTTGGTACCCTAACACTTTTCTATTATAAAATACACCTAAATAGTTTTCTTCTCTATTGCCTACATTTTCCCCCTTTCAAGCCCTGGCTTAAGATCTTGGTCCATCAGGCACTCATGACCTTGGGTAAATATGAACCTTCTTTTATCTGTGTCTTTACAGCCAGATCCGTCAGGATCTTCTTCCTTGAATGCTGTCTTGGTTTGGGCTGCTATAACAGAATACCACAGACTGAGTGGCTTACAAAGAACAGACATTAGTCACAGTTCTGGAGGCTGGAAGTCCAAGATCAGGGTGTCAGCATGGTCAAGTTCTGGTGAGGGCCCTCTTCCAACTGCAGACTGCTGACTTCTCTATCCTCATATGGTGAAGAGCCAAGAAAGGAAGCAATCTGTATTATGATTTTTATAAGGGCACTAATCCCATTCATGAGGACTCTACCCTATGACCTCATTTAATCCTAATTACCACCTAAAGGCCCCACTTCCTAATGCCATCACACTGTGAGGAAAGGGAAGGTTTCAACTATATGAATTTGGGGTGGCAAGGTACATAATACAGTCCATGACAAATGCCTAAGACTAAGCCAGGGCTCTAGCACATGGGTTGCCCATGATACAATCTATCCTATCAGAAAAATGAGAGGACTGTAGAGATAATCTTTGCACTCCTTGGGGGGTAGTGATAAAAAACCCAATATTCATCATATTGTAGAAGGCTAAATATTTTAACATAAAACAAGCAGGAATGTGTACAATATTGAGAACATTGTGAAATATTAAGGCTAGACTTTTCTTGGGTTATATAACTCTTTTCTCTAAATTTAGTCACAAAAATTACCCTTCTCTCAAGAGTGTTTGAAAACTAAAGAACTGGGACAGGAAGAGATTAAAATGTAAATGTGAAAATAAACATAACAAGATGTTAACAATGGTTTTATGTGGTACGGTTATGGGTAATTTTTATTTTTATCTTTGTATTTTTGTGTATTTTCTACATGCTCCATAATGAACATGTTATTTTTATAATCAGAAATTCCAAGAAGCTTTAAAATAAAGGTAAAGATGGGTTTTTTAGGATTTACTAATATGAGGAAACACAAATTAGAGTTTTCCTACCATCAGGTGGTGACTGTCATAACACGATAGTATGTCCTGTGAATTCTGGAGAGGACCATGTAACCACATGAATCATATAGTGAATATAATCATTGGCTGAATGAATCAAGTGTGCCAATGACATTGGAGATAATGAAAAACTAAGAGGGTGTTTTAGTGATACTGATGATTCCAAGAAAGCTAGAGAGGCATTATTCAGGATTCCAAGGTCAGTGGTTGAGGTGACAGCCTTCTACAGAAACACTATGAGTGTAAGAAGAAATTGATGTGATGAGAATAAGACAGGGAGAACTGGGAGATCCTAAACCCAGGATAGCGGTTACCCAGAGATGTTCTTTAGGGCAAGACCAATGACTATAGGGAAGACACTGGTAAGAATCTAGATAGGAGACTTCCAGAAAGACAATTCTAATCTGAAGTCAGAATAATGTGGACAAAGGGGTAAATGGCCAAACATGGAAGCAGAAAGGATAAGTAAAAAGGGCCATAAGAGGCTCCACAGGCTAGGAAAGCACATTTAAAAGTTTCAGGAAGGGCCTGCGCTGTGATTAATGAAAACCAGCCTCAACAGAATAACATATTGAAATTACCTTCTACTTTTGAAATTTTCAGTTCTTAAGTTTGAATTCAACTGTAACATCTGAGACAGTGAGAAAAACGTGGGGAAAGCCTATGGAATCCTAATGCACTGTGACTTAAGGTGTGCACTTTACCACTGAATTTGGGGGTATTGGTGGAAATCTGCCAAAAGATAGTGTAAACCAGAAGGAAGGAAAACCAATGATATGCTCTCCTTTGCCCCAGTGTGTTCAATACAGTTATTTGAACCACATTAGGAAGAAAATGGAGGTTGAATTCTTAAGTCTTGGGTCAGGGGTGGACAGTTCAAATGCCAACAACAGCCAGATAGGTAACATAAATGAATGAAATGGTTTAGTCCAAACTGGCCCACTGTGCAGGTGAGAGCCCACACTACGTCTGAAGGGACAGCTGCAGAAATGTGAACCCCAAGTTGCCAGATCTTCTGAGTTTTCAAGAAAAGCCAGATACCTGGATTTCTTTGTGATATCTGCTCTCGTTAGCAACTAATCCAATTTCTTTAAAAAAAAAAACCGTCAGGTCAAAGAAAACATAACTGGGAAGGAATATTGTGTCTGGGATAGTTTGTGACCTTTGCCCTGGATCCTCTCTTCAGTATAACTGCATCTTTGGTTAAGGAGGGGATTTAAACACTATATACTATCTTGAAAGCATGCAAATATTTGACCTTTGGCCAGCCTTTAGAATACTAGGGAAGCTCAAGTGGTAAAAGAATCTGGGATAATGTAGCTCTTCACAGCTAATGCCTTGGGGAAAATACTACACAAGTTTAAGTAAGCTTAATGTCCAGATGTATAAAGAACAAAGTATAGAATTTGGGAAGAAGTTAAGAGTGGGCCAGAATCCATGCTTGAAAACACTGGCATGTAATTTACTTTGATTTTAGTAGGAAGTTGCATATGAATACTGGAGAACAAAACGGGGCCCTGAGGGGCAATTTTATAAAATGATACAGACTCAGCATATGCTATGGCAGTGACCAAAGAATTGATTAGTTAGGGTTTCTGTGGCTTTGGACAGATTTCCAGGTAAGAGACAATACGGCAAAAACAAATAACTACATCCCAAGAGGAAAGAAAGCTCATGAATGCTTTGTTTGAGACTAGATAAGTAAAAATGTTCAAGTGCAGACCCCTAAATGCTCAAGGAGGTGAGAGAATTTAAAAAGATTCTTACTACCTATATCAGGTGTGTGTCTTCCCACCTTCTCCCATTCATGTTTACTGGGAAACTGTGAATGTGACTTTATTTGGAAATATGGTCTTTGTAGATGTAAATACAATGAGCTCATAGTGGATAAGGGTGGGCCCGAAACCAATGATTTCTGTCCTTATTAGAAGAGGGAATTTGGACACAGACTACACACTGAAGGAAGACAATCATGTGAAGACAGAGGCAGATTTTGGAGTTACTACTACCATCACTACCACCCATGGACTGTTGACAACCACCAGACACTACAAGAGGTAGGGAAGGATTCTTCCAGAGCCTTTGGAGAAAGCAAAGCCCTGCTGACACCTTGACTTCAGCCTTCTAGCCTCCAGAACTCTGAGAGAATAAATTTCTCTTGTTATAAGCCATTCGATTTGTGGTAATTTGTTATGGCAGCCCTAGGAAACTATATCTTTTCAAGCCACTTCTGGGATTGAAGTCTTGCTATGGTGAATTATACAATGACTTACAATTATGGCCCAAATTGGAGCAATATGTAGAGTATAAGAGATAAAGGCACAGGAAGCATACGGTCAACAGAGCATGAAAACTCTCGTTTCTGGAGAGAACAGAAATGAGGAATAAAGACTGGTAACCAAATGGAGAGCCGGAGAACTCCAACTCCAGTGGTGTCATACTTAGCATTTATCTCAGAGTTGAACTAAATTTAATTTCACTTAGGGGAAATTACACATTGCAGATTTAAAAAATTCCAGTCATCTTATCCTTGCCCAACCTAGTTTCCTTTCTGTGAAAAAAACAAGCCATAGAAAATAACTACAAAGCATTTTAGATTTTATAAATGTAAAGAATAAGATTAATATTAATTTATTTATAACTTTGCCCCATTCCAAATACAAAAAACTGAAAGAACTGAAACAAGTTTATACGATTACTGCAGGGGGGTGCCTTCATTTTTGTTTTTGTAAAATTTTTAAATACAATTATTTTTGAATTTGGTTATAGGAAGAAATATAGCATTAATTTATCCATGGGTCCTCAATGTTAATACTTTCTCTTTGGTTTTGTATCTTCATGCCTAAGATTCCCTTTTTCCATACTAGTCTGGAATTTCTAATTTAAGCCCAGAGAAAGGGAGGAGAGGCTTTCTTAGTCTCACTTAGAGATTCAGTTAACAAAGTGACAATAACAGCACAAATGATGTCATAAGGCCCATCCTTCAACTGGATGCACTGAATTTTAGTAGGATACATATACACATCTACACATCACCACTAATGATCATTACCACAGCCACTATCCACCATCTACCTAGACCTTGGACCAAAAGCTCCTCTTGCAATTTGGGACACATAAATGAATCTCTTTTAAATGTGGTGTTCATTAGGAAGGTATTGCTCTGTATCAATATTTAGTTGATTTCTGGAATGTGGATGTCTGCTCAGGTAAAACTGCAATGAAGTACATTACCATAGCACATATGTGCCATAGTCAATTACATGTCAAGAAACGATTTAAAAAAATGTGGTGCCTGGGTGGCTCAGTCGGTGAAGCAGCTGATTCTTGATTTCAGCTCAGGTCATAATCTCAGGGTCTCGAGTTTGAGCCCTATGGTAGGCTCCACGCTCAGCAGGTAGTCTGCTTGAGGATTCTCTCTCCCTCTGCACCCCCCCAACTCGTGTTCTCTCTCTCTCTCAAATAAATTAATAAATAAATCTTTAAAAAAAAAAGAAAAAAAAGAAAAGATTCAACAACATCTGCTCATTACAAGTGTATATCATTGGATCCTGGTCAGCTCTGTACAAGCTGGACTCTCAGACAACAAGTTCTGATTAATGGTAGCCTAACAGATAACACGTGTCATGAAAATATTATAGATAATTTAAAGGTGTATTGGTAAGTTGTCTGCACCTCCTCTGTGATATTTTGTTATTTATTATACATTTATAATATATATTTATGTATAAATATGTAAAATATTTTATAATGTATTTCATGTTATGAATACATGATTTAACATAAAATATATATTTATAAATATATGATATAGGAAATAGATTATATATTTGTAATATAGAAAATATAATAAAATGTATGTTTTCAGGAATGTGAGCAGTAAGTTTTTAGTATTTATTCAATTTTGAAATAAAATTATTTATGACTTTTTTTAAGATTCTGGATTAGTCTAATTGCATAGCATATATTGAGGTATCAAAATGGATTTTAAAAAACTGCAATAAAACAGATTGTGGGGGCACCTGGGTGGCTCAGTCGTTAAGCGTCTGCCTTTGGCTCAGGGCATGATCCCAGAGTCCTTTTGGGATTGAGTCCTGCACCAGGCTCCCTGCTCAGCGGGGAGTCTGCTTCTCCCTCTCCCTCAGCTCCTCTCCCCACTTGTGCTTGCTCTCTCTCTCTTTCAAATACAGAAACCCTGTTTTTAAAAAAAAAGAAGAAGAAGAAGAAGAAGAAGAAGAAGAAGAAGAAGAAGAAGAAGAAGAAACTTTCTTAAAAACATAACCCTCTAGTACTTTATTAGCCTCCCTCACAACACTGAGTGATTTAAAAAGCTCTCTCCAAACTGACTCTTTCATCTTTGGTAAGTTCTGAAAAACCCTAAGGTTTCATGGGAAAGTTAGAAAAGCAATGGCCTAACTTCTGATCTTTATTGGGTCTGTTTGTCCCTAAAAGAGATGATATTCCTCTGAAGGAGTACTAAATGCAACAAGAGATTGGTCTGTTTGCTGCCACGGCTTATACTTGCCCCTTTTCTATAATGTACAGAAGCCAAATGTTCCCAAAGGCTTAACTTCAAATACTAGGGCGGGAAGGTAAAAGAAATAAAAGAAGAAAAAGAAAAGAGAGCTGTCTGTCAGTGTCAGGCAAATTTCTATAGTTCTTTTCAGTTGAATTTAGACATCAACTCTGTTTTGGCCTAAAACATTTATGCCTGATTCCTTTTTTTTTTTTTTTTTTTTTGCTATGCTCTTTTATTCCCTGTAAGACATAACTCATTTAGGTTTGAAAACAGGCTATTGTGTATGTGGTAACTTTCATTCCATGACACAAACAAAAGTGCTTTTCAACAATTGTCCAAGTCCATATTTAAGCAATTAGTTTAGACCATCATGTCAAGCTTTATACAATTCTGTGCAACAGATTTTCTTTAAAGAGTAAAATACAATTTAAGAAGCTGAAAGTAAATTTAACTAGGAGAAACCCTGGGGCTAGACAGGAATACTGGAATCCTAGTCTTTGTCCACACACAGGAGCTGAGTAACATAAAACTCACCTGGATCTGACTGTTTTCTTTAGCTGAGGTGTCAACAGAGTAGAAAAGATTCCTGAATTGGGTTATGTTTTTCCTCTTTAAATGGGAGTCCAAAAAGTAGTTTAAGAATCATCTGGCACCTCCATTGCCATGAGCAGTTTCTCCCTTCACACCCCATGGTGGGATGTGTCATAGTAACTTTGTACCCACAGATATGGCTTCAGGGTGGCCCCTAAAATGGAGTGAGCAGTCTGTGTGGGCAGCTTGCTTTGCTTAGCTACAGCTGCAGGGAAGAGCTGGCTCCACTCTCCCTTCCTCCTCTTCCCCCACCCACCCCAAACAAATGCTTCAGGCAGCTGCCACACTTGAGTGGCAGTGCCCAAGGCTCTGAGGGTAAGGGAAGCGGAGAAATAAGGGGGGCTCTGTAACTAAAACATAACCAAATTCAGGGATGAATAAGTGAGCTAACTTTAACTCTGCTGCTAGTTTTCCTGGTAAAATAGAGACCACGGAAGGTATGTGGTCCAGACTTGTCTGTCTCCTTCCATAATGGCTGTTCAGCAAAGCTTGGGATCTTGTCATTTGAGAAGAGGACTGACAAGAATGTGGGAAGATAATGTAAGCTAAAGTTGACTTGGATTGCAGCTCGATGGTCCATATATCCCAGTTTGCCTGAAACAGTCCTATATTATTAACTGTGTCTCCTTTTACTCTCAAAAGCTCTGGTCCAGTGTTTCTTAGGAGGGCATATTTATGATGTAGGGGGACAATTCTTCCTTTCATGAGTCTGCTTTGCTCACTGTAGAAAATTTAGCAGACCCACCTCTGCCCACTAAATGCCAGCAGTATACCTCCACCCTATCATTTTTTGCCCACCCTGTCATTTTGACAACCAAGAATGCCTTCACTCTTTTCAAATGCCTTCTAGGGAGAGCAGTAAAACCCTGATGGAGAGCCATGGAATGCTCTTTCAGTTAAGAAATGAGAAAGCTAAGGAGGCTAGGGAGGTGAAATGGTTTGATTAAGACCTAGTAGAAAGGCTGAGGCATTGTTTCTTGACTTCAAATTCAGTGCTCTTTCAAGGACAATTCTATTGTCCCATGACAGACAACTGTAGTCGAATCACTGTTTGTAGAGGCACCAGCTTCAGGGAAAGAATTCACATGTGGTAATAGCAGTGTTTTATTTGTGACCACTTAATCACACGCAGTCAGTAGCTTCATAACCCTTACTGTTTTCAGAGGCTATTAATAATAATGGTTTTTTCAAAGAAGATGTCAGACTTTAGATTTTTAAACTCATAAAATTTGAAGACAAGTCATCAAAACTTTCCAGAAAGGGAGTAGAGGGCTGTCATTATTTTTTGAATAAGTGTACGTTCAAGAGGGGTTAATAACAATTAACAACAATAGCACCACTAAATATGCTTTTAAAGGACCTTTTCTTCAAGGAATTAAACATCTTTTCTTTCTTCTAAAAACATTTAAGGAGGGTGCCTGGGTGGCTCAGTCAGTTAAGCCTCTGCTTTCAGCTCATGGCATGATCCCTGGGTCCTGGGATTGAGCCCTACGTCTGTGTCTGTCGGGATCCCTGCTCAGTGGGGAGTCTGCTACTCCTTCTCTTCTCCCTGCCCCCCCCCCCCAGCTTGTGCTCTCTCTCAAATAAATAAATAAAATCTTAAAAAAAAGTTTAAGGATATAGCTTTCTCAAAAGAAACCAATAACAACACCTCCATGGTTCTTATTAGTTTCTCTTCCATAATAGGGTTTAGTGCTGAAAATAACCCTAGGAGGTGGGGCAGAGAAAGTGTTATTATCCATTTTACTGATGAGGAAATTGAAGTTAAGAACTTTTAGTGGCCTGTTGAAAGGCCAGGTTTCAGTCCAGTCCTCATTATATCATATCTTGAAAACTCACGTCAGGAGCACTGTTGAGAGTCAGCTAATAGATTTACTAGATTTCTGCCTGTTTCTCCAGCATTTAGGAGAAAATATTATTTTTCCCTCCACATAATTACTCATGGTCATTCATACTTGCTAACAGCAGAAGTCCTCAACCATGGGTAATGGGCACCCTGGTTCATTCACACATTCACCATTCACTGAGCACCTCGTGTCAGGCCTCCTTGAGGCACTAGGGATGCAATAGCTAATCAGACATGGCTTTGCCTCTGAAGGGTTCAAAAACATCTTGAGAGCCTCTTTAGTATTTCTTCAATTTGATCAGAATTGACTCACTTCTATTACCTTGTGCAACCATGGCCAAATGGTTGATTGTGACTGTCTGGTTGTGCCTAAGTCAGGATCTTACCCTGGGATGCCAAAGTGACTTATCTTTCACTAAGCCCTCCCCTCAAAAAAACCCCCAACAACAACCAACTATAATAACCCCAAATCCTACAGTCTTTATGAATACAAGTTCTAGAAATAAACCTATGGTGTACCAGTTGACTACTACTGGTAAATTGAAATAGGCTGTTTATTTGTTTTCAGTGACAACATTGAGAATTAGATGACGAATGATCTGATGCCTTTAACTACATTGCCAAAGGAACAATAATTCTGAATTTCTCTTTTTAAAACACACTTGCTGCAGAAAGAGGAGCAGACTGTCTAGAATTGGGCTTTTATACAACTCTGAAGTAGTTACTGGGATCTAAATTGCTGGAATATCCTGCTCTGAGTAGTTTCAAATATTCTAGAGATTAGATTCATAGGGTTATCAGTGCCGTGGAGATTTGATTAGCTGGTTACTGTGAATACAGATAATTCTGCAGCTTGGGGGAAAACCAAGCTGTCACCATGTTACAGTTTCTCACCATCCCCTTGCCTCTCCATTCCCTCTTCTTAAAAAAATAAATAAGCAAGCATGTGGCAAATATGTTTCTATTTTCCCACCAAGAATGCAGACATGACAGTTTCTTCCCCTTCTCTTTCTCTCATCCTTCCCAGCTCCATTTCCCCCCTCCCCACCAAATGACCTCATCCCTGCGCAGAAAGGACACCAGCTGCAGGGAGGGTCTGCCTCTACCAAGCGGGATTATTATCATCATTAGTAATGCCAAGAAGACCAGACAGCCTTGTCGACATGTGCAATGTGTTACAGTTCTGTGGTCTCCCCACATTCACAACGAAGCTGCTGTCTGGAAATGTAAAGGCTTTGCCTTCCTAAAAATATTACCAAAAGAATATTTAGATATTTCTTAACAAATCCATCAGTGACTATAGCAACAATGATGAAAAACTGCCAAGCTGATGAACCTGGTGGTAGCTTCACAAGTCATTCTGGCACAAAAGTCTCACTTCAGAAAAATGAAGACCCCTGATTTTTCATGGGAAGAATTATAGGAGCTTGTTTGCAAGAGAAGGGCTGTCTAGAAAATAAAAATTAGAAAAAAAAATTCTAAAACACTGGCACAATGAAAGCTAATGTTTTGATATCAGATATATCCCTATAGACTCATGTTCATTTCTTCTTCTCCGTTCTCCTGTCAATTAGTCCAAACTCATTCCAGAGAATGAGGCTGTGGGATTTTACCAGCCGTAGTAAATATAGTGAGTGCTGACTGTGGGCCGGACACAGAGCTAATATGCAATATGCATGTGTCTCAACTCCTTGAACAGACAGATCATTACTTCCATGTTTTAGATGAGACAACTGAGGATCAGAGAGGCATCCTGGGCCCTCCTCTGAAAACACGCTCTCTTCCTAGGTGATCTTATCCATACTCATGGCTTCAAATATCATCTGGAAGGTGTTACCCAATTTATATTTCCAACCTAGATCTCTCTTCTGAGCTCGAAATCTGTTTCTACAGTTACATGTATGACATCTCCACTTGGATGAATCACAAGCATCTCAGATCAAACATGTCCACAACTAACCTTGGGGTCTATTCCTGCCCCTATTCAACCCCACCTATAGGTGAGGTAGGCACTCCTTCAAAAGTTCTCACATCAGGAAACAGCGCCTCATGTTAGAAAACTGAAAGTCATCAGTGACACTCTTGTCTTCTGTAATGCTACCAATCCAAGCAGCCACCAAGTCTTGTAAACTCTACCTTCCAAATCCGTCTTGAAACCATCCATTTCTCTATTGACTGCTACCATTATTTCTCACTTAGAAAATGGCATTAGTCTCACTGATTTTCTTCTTTCACTCCTCTCATCAATTCTGTGATGAAATACAACAGAGTGATTCAAACAGGAATATCATGTTTGAATCATGTCCCCCCTGCACCCCCACCCAACAAAAAAACCAAAAAACATGTCAGTGGCTACTCACTGCTCTTTGAGAAGGCCAAAATTCTTGTCTGTGCCAACAGGCCCTGCTTAATCTTGGTTCCTCTACTTCTGTATCTTTCCATTTTCCTCTTGGTCATTGGGCTTCAGTCTAGCTCAGTTTTTCTCATTTCCACTTTGTACCAAGTTCCTTCCTGACTTTGGGTCTTAAAACAAGCTGCCCTTCAACCTGTGATGCTCTTACATTCTTCCCTTTTTTTGCCTATTCTTTGAGCCTCAATTTAAATATTATTTCACAAAACAGTCTTCCCTGCTCCATTGACTCAGTTAGAGTCCCCCAGGGTTTCTCCTTATGTTTACTGTGAAGGAAATATTTATTTAAATGTTTACTTTTCTTTGACTTCCCTAACCAGGGTATAAACTCAATACAGTGAAAGACCTTGTCTGTCTTGTAAACAAGAGTACTCATTCTCTTAAAATCTTGCAAAGCAGAAGAGTTCTTTATAAATTCAACATACCATAATCAGTTTCAGGGATGTAAATTTCCCAAGTCTCAAAGCCCTTAGTGACTCAAATGGCTTGATGGATGAACAGATGGTTGAAAGGAATGGGGTTTGGGAGTATGGTGGGATTGGGAGGAACCTGTCTCCCACAGCACATGTGACATAAGAAACATCAACTGGCTTGCATGAGCCGTCATAATGAAGAACTGATGTGGCTGAGAGAAAGAAGACTTTAGAGATTGTGGAGCTGCTGTAAGTCTGAATGAAATGAGATTTAAAAACCAAGGGAACAAATCTTTAATATAGCTGTAAAGAACAAAGGCAGAGAGATTTTGAAATGACCAAATATATTCATCTAAGGGGAAAGAAAACTTACTGGATGTGGTTTTCTGCATATATCTTCTCTCTTCTCCCTCCTTCTAAGTGTGTATATTGTGTGTGTGTTGAGAGTGTAGTGCAGATAACACAGAATGGGGTAAAGAATGGACTACTAGAAATACCTGAAAGAAAGCCTCTCTGGGATTTGAGGACTGGGGGTTAACTGTTTTCCATCTGACACCTAGGATGTTTGCCTCCAGAAATACCTGAAAGAAAGCCTCTCTGGGATTTGAGGACTGGGGGTTAACTGTTTTCCATCTGACACCTAGGATGTTTGCCTCCATCACAAATCTACATCTACTACTCTAAAAACATCCGCTGCTGGGTGGTCTGTCAATGACCCTTGGATGGATGTGAGGAGATGAGCACAGAAGGTGTGGACTATAAATTTGAAGCACAGACTACATTGGACCCTCATCTCTGTGATTCTGTTCATGCAGTCAAGTTTTCTTCTGAAAAAGTGCAGACTTCCCTTTTTTCCCCACAACGAAATGTGGACTTGTTACATTTGCCCTAGTTGTCAAGGTCTGGGAACTTTGGCTTTTTTCCTCTCCTTAAATCCATTTCTTTTCCTGAAATGTCCCAGCTTCTCACAAGAAACACTCAAGTATTAGGAACTTTAAAAAGTTTATTTCTTATGTTGCTGTCCCTTTGTGTGGTAATCACAACTGGGTTATCAGCTTTTTGGCAAAAGAAAAAACAACCTGCTCTTAATTTCCCCTTCATGCTCTCCATAAAAGGCAACAAAAATCTTCAGTAAATTCATTGTCATCCAACATGGTTGCAGTTGCTCTGATTAATTACATACTCTGGATAATAGTGTCTGAACCACACAAGGAGTACCATCTTTCAAAGAATTAAAATAAAATACACTTAGTAGTAAAATGATACAGGACCATAACAACACCTTTCTTTGATTAGTAAGAAGGAGCACACAAGGGTTGGCTAAGAAAACATGAGATAACAGAGTTTATGGTGTCTATTATTGGTTGGTCACAGAGGCCACTGTATTTGTTACGGACTGATTTCTCATACAAAAACATAAAGCTTCACTTTGAATTTTACGTTTATGGTACAAAGTTCTGTGATTAGATAATTCTCTTTGTATGGAGCTGGGGGTCTCTTTTTAATTTCAGTGACTAATTTTTTCCTCCAGTGTCATAATTTTTGCCCTTTTCAGCTCCTTCAATATTTAATAATAACTTTAAAGACAAAAGTCTGCATTTTTATTAATCTGACAATGTTTTAAGGAGGGACAATGATCCTGAATTTATGACAAAGAAAGACAAGGGCTGCAGAAGGGGATTCTGTTAGAGGAAAGGAAGTGACAAAGACTGTGTGACAGAGAGGAAGGAATGGGTAATGTCTAAGACATTTCATGAACTGTAGGCTGTGCCTTTCTATTGTCTCTTTCTGCTGCCATTATTTTTTAAATCACATTGTAGCTGGGGTTAGCATATGATACACTTTCATTTTGAGAGAAGAAAAAGCTGAGGGAAATCAAGGCACAAAGTGAGTTTTTCTTACAGTTTAAAAGATCCCTAGTAGATCTAAAATCATGTCATATGGTCATAAAATACCCGATTTCAACCCCATAGCTGGGCTGTCTGCATTCAGTCCCTGCTCCCAAAGCAAAACACATACAACTAATTCTATTTTTTTGGTAGGGCAATTGTTGATTAATGAATCATCTTTCCTGTAATTTTTATTTTTTGTAGACTTAGTTTGGCTAGGTTCCCCGGCATTCCTGTTGAGGTATGTAATGGAAAATTTGACCTCACACTCTTTGCTTTTTTGTAACATCACAAAACACTGATAAAACAGGGCTACAAAAAGCTTGGAGATGAAGGGATGCACAGAAAGAAAAAGCTCAGTGTGGAAAGGAACAAAGATATACTAAATCATCTGAAAAGTAAATATTTAGCCTCATAGACATGAAGTTACATTTATCTTCAAGAACAGCTCATTTGTTGCAGCTTAGGATGTCACAGTGTTTCCGTCATAATTTTGCTTTTCTAAAGAGACTATAAACCAGACATAAAAAGCCATTCTCAAAATTAACTTGGAACACAGGCAGACCATTCTGTAGATCCTATAATTTTTTCCCAAAATACTGATTTAGGGTGGGATAGGCAAAATAAAGGTGTCAGTAAGTGATTTCTTATATTTAGTTATATCTGAGTTGAAGTAAAACTTTGGCAATCATCCTTCTGTGATCACATCCAATTGTCTATGGAAAATGTAAAAGCTCACAAAGTCAACTTGGTAACTGTGAAACTTGGGATTTGGCGCAGAGACATGCTTTAGGATAGGTCTTTCAGCAAAATTCATAGTAGAATGAATGAAATGGTTATTAAAACCGTCTTCTGACTTTTGATAATGAGACTTTTCTTTTTAAGATAATGAGACTGTACACTCTTCCCTAAAGCAAATAAATTACTTCTTTAAAGACATAATCCAGACTTGAGGGGACACTACCCAGCCACGGACTATATGGCCTGAGAAAATATCAACTTGACTATGACAGGACAAGGGACCCATAAAACTCCCAGCACCAACCTCTCAAAATGACACAGCCCCCTGGTATAGGACATCCAAGGTGTTTCATGATAACATTGGGTGATGTTGTATACTATCAACCTTTATAGTCCCCATGGCTGTCAGAATGCATACAAAGAATGTTCAGTTTATTAATCATCTAGAAGTGCTGCAAAAAAAAAAATGAAGGGGGTAAGGAGCAGATGTGGAGAAGGTAGTACAAATCATTACTTCGTTACTAAGATTGCTGGAAAAATGTACAGTTGTTTCTTGATGCTAACTAAGGCCTTTCTAAAACCACCAATGTCATATCTGTGTACTCTTCCCTATAAAAATGCACTGTTATTAACTGGAACTATAGAAATAATTCTCAGTGGAGAGAGCTTTAATATACTACCTATGGGCTGGATGAATAGTCTTTATTTGAATAATAATGATTTTCTTCTTTCATAAAGACAGAGTTAAGCAGGAGAACCATAAAATATGCAAATAAGCCACAAGAGAAGAGTTTCTCTTTGTTGAATTTTATGTTGTAAGTGGTAACAGATGGTTACCTGTTCCAGAGACTGTCGTAGGTTCCTACTTCTCACTGACTTTGGCAGATGCAGGAGGAAAAAGGAGCATTCAGACTGCTTGGAGTGATTCTATTTATCCACTTATAAAATGCGGTGGATGGAGAAAGAAAGTGTTAACTACAAAGGGAACGATTAGGGGAAAAATTACCATGTGCCATTTAATATCCTGTTTAAGGGAAGTATGAGATCTTGGTGATATATTAAAGTATCAACTCCAGGGAGGACAGTCTTTTAGATTCTATTGGATTTCTAAAAAATTTCCTAGGTCTTATTTGGTTTTTGGCTTTCCTCAGATACTCCTGGTATTCCACATATTAGAGGAATGTTAAATTTCACACTATCTAATTTGAAGTAAGTTTTATCCTTCTACTCCCCATGGGGTATTAAATGAAATTGATATTTGATAGAACTCCAATGAAATCAGCTTTATACTTTTCAGCTGTTGATATTCCTGTAGCAGGTGATATACTTTTCATAGGCTATTACTCCTATGATCAACAACACTTAAGAAAAAATGTTGATAAGTTTTTTTGAGATCTAGTTAATGAGTGAACCAGACTAACTTAATCAGATGAAATGCGTAATGGTTTTCATCATTACAGTGAAACATCTGGGAACATCTTTGTGTTTGATGAACTATCAATTATAATTAAGTATACAGTAATTTCTATAGCAATAAAATAGGGGTGAAAAGTATAAATTTCTATTTTCTTCTATAAGGATTAAATTTAGGAGTTTTTCAACTCTATGAATGCTGAAATTAATGAACATGTTCCTCAACACCAAATTATCATCTCTTTGGGCAAACAATTTTGTGTGCATATATATCTTTTCAGAGACATTTTATACATATGCAGACAAATATGTGTATATTTTTTATTCCTTCTAGTATATGTAAATGGTAGCATTCAATATACACTGTTTTGTACTGTGCTTTTGGATTTAACAGTATACTTTGGGGGTCTTCCCATATCAATACATTAGTACCATCCAGTCTTTGTTTTTGAAGGCATTGTATTTCATCAGTATTAAACAGTCCTGTGGAAGTATATTTAGGTTATTTCCAATCTTTTGTCATTACAGATAATATCTGTTCACTTTAAAATTAAACCAAACTGTTTTTAAGAAACTAGATTTGACTGACAAGTTTTTCTTATTTCTACTTTCTATTCCAATTCTCTGTGAGTAGCAAAATGGTAGAAAAAGGGGAAAAAAGGAAAGATGGGGTCTTAGCTAATCAGCTTTTGGATAACTAAATATCTTACTTATTATTTTTTTGTGATTAGTAAAGCAGTATTTTCTGGATAGGCTAAAAAAATAGACTCATTACTTCATTACTATTCTTATTATTTCTATAATTTTTATATTTTAATGAGAGGAAAAGAGGAAAAGGAAAAACCCAAGAAGTTCAGAGCTAGTTAGTGAAAGGAGCAGATCTAAAATGTGGTTTTGTGTGGCCAGAAAAGCTACTCAGGTAATTAGAAGAAAGAAATCTGAAGTAGAGCCCCAGATCTGCACAGGCCTTATCTGTATTTTGGGGGCAGGTTATTATCACCATTTTCTTCAAAAACATTTAAGCATGCACTCATATGCAGCTCTACATGAGAAGCTTTCCAAAGCAAGCCAGATGGATACAGCGACTCTTACCAGGACAGAGGTAAACCTAAATGCAGGTATACCTCAATTTACAGATGGGGGTTTGGTAAACTGTGTTTTAATGTTTATTACTTTTTTTTAAATTTTATAATTTTATTTTTCATTTTTATTTTATTTTGTTTTTTAGAGAGAGTGAGTGCAAGCAGGGGTGGGGGAGAGACAGAGGGAGAGGGAGAGAGAGCATCTTAAGCAGGCTTCTTGCTCGGCACAGAGCCTGATGTATGGCTCGATTTCACGCCCCTGACATCAGGACCTGAGCTGAAATCAAGAGTCGGATGCCTAACTGACTGAGCTACGCAGGTGTCCCAAATTTTATAATTTTAGCATGAAGACTGCCATTAAAAAAAATTTCTATAGCAAATTTGTTGGGAGAAAGCAATTTTATATTCCTTAGTTTATTTTTGGGTATGACTTTAAGATTTCTATATTTTGAGTTGGCTTTATTTAAAGTGAAGATAACTGTTGTGTGTGCGCACGTGTATATTTGCTTTGTTTTAGCATTTTAAATTTAATTTTGAAATAACTTCAAACTTGAGAAAAGTTGCAAGAACAGCACAAAAACTTTTTGATGCACCAGTGATTTACCAGTTGTTAAAATTTTGTTACTTATGTATTTTATTCTCTTTCCATATATACACATTACTTGTTTTTCTAAACTATCTGATTAAGTTGTAGATATCATATCCTTTGTCCCTAAATACTACCAATGAGTATAGTTCCTAAGAACAAAGGTAATCACTTACTTAATGGCAGTGCAATAATCAAAATCAGGAAACTTACATAGTAACAATATTATTTAGTCCAGAATCTAATTCAAATATTTTCAATCATCCCACTAATGTTCTTTTTGCGTGTTTTTTTTTTTTTTTTTTCCTAGTTCAGGATACAATCCAGGATCACAGATCCACTTAGTTTTCACATGTCTTTGGTTTTCTTTAATCTGAAACAGGTCCTCAGCTCTTTTTTATGTTTTGGGACACTGACATTTTCTTAAGAGTATCTTTTAGTTTGGTTTTGTCTGATATTTCCTTAATATTAAATTAATTATGCATTTTGAGGGGCAAGAATATCACAGATGTCTTTTATCCAATACATAACATCCAGAAACACATGCTGTCAGTTTATTTGATCACTTGTAATGGTAATTTTGATCACTTGGTTAATGTGTTATTACCAGGTCTCTCCTCTCTAAAGCTACTATTTCCTATGGCCATTAATAAGTAATTGGTGGAGAGTCTCTGGGATATGTAAATACCCTGTTCCTCACTAACTTTCACTTCTAGTTTTGGCAACCACTGATACTTCTAGCTTGAATCAATGTAACCATGATGGATGCACAATGATGATTTTCTAACCTATCATTCATTCCACATTTCTTAATTGCCATTTTACTGTAAAAAGAGCTTTTCCTTCTTATTCATGGAGTATCTATTTATTTATCCTCATTATGAACTCACAGATTCTTATTTTATGAGTTGTATTTCATTATTATTATTAGTTACTTTGTTGCTCGAATTGTCCCAGATTTGTGGGAATTCTTTCAAGCTGGTTCCTGGGTCCTTTTGACATATCCCTATCATTTTTCGAGCACTTCCTAATATGGGGGCATGAAAAGATGTTTCAAGGCTCATCTTGGTTTTCCTCCCCCATCCCTGAAAGTCAGCCACTTCTCCAAGGAGCACTGTTTCCCTGTGGTGGGAAAAGAGATTTAGAAACCAAAATCTTGGTGCCATGTGTACTCACTGCTACTGGGTGTCACTGTTTCAAGGCCCTTGTAGTGAATGGGACCAGAAAATTTTTCATGCTTTAGAAAGGTCTTCATAAAAATAGTTCCAGGGACTCATACCATAGTTATTTCTTTTATGTTAGGTTTTGCTATGTTCAGAACTGGTTCAGGTATTTTAGTGTTTGGGTCTATGTTATCAACTTACATTATAATTATATTGACTACTAAACATTATTACCCCAGATAGAGTTGATGATATCTCTGAAAACAAGGGCCATGTCTTATTTATTCATTTTATCCTCAAAGTCTAACAAAGCTCAAATCACCTAATAGACAATCCATGGAAATTACATGATGCCTAGGGTTTCCAGTGAGGGGAAAGGAATATAGATGTAATAAAGATGGCCATGAGTTGATGACTCCTGCAGCTGTCATGGGGGTTCCTTTTTTTCCTCTATATTTGAAATTCTGTATAATAATGAGATAATTTAAATGGCTACCAGGAAAACATTGATGGATCTCTAGGGCATTATGCTAAGTGAAATAAGGCAGACAGAAAAAGACAAATACCATATAATCTCTCATACGCAGAATCTTAAACAAAACAAAACAAGCTCATATATACAGAGAACAGACTGGTGATTGCCAGAGACTGGGGTGGGAGAAATGAGAGGAATGGATGTAAAGATACATCCATACCATATATACATATGCAAATAAATAAATAAATAAATAAATAAATAAATAAATAAATAAAGTTCAAATCTATTCCTTAAACACAATAAGCACATAGAAAATTTAGCTGATGTTATATTTTAATTTATTCTCACATATAAGTGGCTTGAGAATATTGCTCTAGTTCTGTGTCAGATTTTCCTAGATACCCTTGGCCTCAGAGAGAATGGAAAATTAATGAACATAATGCTATGCTGTTCTAAAATTTCTGTTTATAGAAACTCAAAGTCTCCCAGTTATTTTTTCTGGAATCCTGACAGATGACCCCATATATAATTTGAAATTCCAATCTCTGGCTAGATTGTTCTAAATACATGTGACAGGAATAGGGCAGGTTGTCATTCCCAGAAACACGTACAATAATTCCTTTCCATTCTGTATTAGCTAACAGAGTGGGGAAAATGTCCAACCAATTCACATTTATTCAGCAAGATCCTTTGACTAAGAGATTAGTAGATGTTTAACTCCTGAGTAAAAAGGATCCGTGCTTTTTGTAGGAAAGTTTTAATATATCCCTAGAATATGGGGGCAGGGACTAAAAATTATTCTGAAGAATATGGCCATGATTTTCCCTTCGCATTTTATTTATTTTTGGTTGCCCCAAATTTAAGAAATTCACTTTAATCCCATAAACATAATCGAGCTTTACAAATGTTGTGATCATATCAAAATACTTTTAGATATATCCTCTGATTTTATGGGTGTTAGAACAAATAATTTTCTAGTTTATTTAAATCTCCCTAGTTTTATAACATTTTTCTGAAGGAAATTAGTAACACTGAAGGTTCATGATCCTACCATATTGCTTAGAATATCATGGTCTAGAGCTGCACCATTCAATTGGATAGCTGTTGGTCACATGTGGTACTGAGCACTTGAAGTAGCACTTGCTAGTTCACAGTAAGATATTCTCCAAGTATAAAATATATAGCAGAGAACAGAAAAAGAATAAAATATGTATGTCATTAATAGTTGTCTTGAACTGACTACATGTTGAAATTATAATATTTTGATATAATGGATTAAGTAAATATAATATTAAAATGGATAAAAAAGAAGGGATGATAAAAAAAGTTTCCTTGGAAAGCTGTTACACAACAGTGATATGAAAACAAATGAAACATTTAAAGGCAATCAAGAAATACTCCCTTAACTGAATAGAACAAGTTTCTGCTTCCCCTATGGCAAAATTTATTAGTTTGGTGGGGTGAAAAAAAGTCAAGGCACTTGGATTACCAGGAACCAGAGCGCAGTATCAGGTTCATGTGAATGCCTCTTCATTTAAAATTTAAGAAAAAAAATGCTTATAGAATGCTCATTTATTTATGAATTTAATTTTTAATACATTCGGTCTAAGGGACTTGAAAATGTCCATGGTTTTAACTGCCACACCACTAATGTAATCTTAGAAGCACTAACTTGAGACACAAAAAAATTTGGATAATCATTTTAAATAGATATTTATGATATCAGAACAACCCCTAAAAAATAAATAGGCCTTAGAGCTACTTGGAGAAAGACAAAAACCTAGCATTTTGCTTCAGAAATATATGAAGATGGCTTTTCTTGACAGCCCAAGTTGTTTTCTTTCTTTCTTTTTTCAGATTTATTTATTTGTGTGTGTGTGTGTGTGTGAGGGAAAGAGAGGGAGAGAGAGAGAAAATGGGGGGAAGGGCAGAGAGAGAAAATCTCAAGCAGACTCCCTATAGATTGTGGATCCTAGGACCCTAAGATCATAACCTGAGCTGAAACTAAGAGTCGGACGCTTAACCGACTGTGCCACTCAGGCACCCAGCCCAAGTTGTTTTCTGATACTTAAATAACAAAATATTAATATGGGAAAGTAAAAAATTACAGTCGCTGAGATATCTTATTCTTTGGGGAAAAACCCCACCTCAAACAGATATATTTACATGCATACACTGCTCACAGATGAGAGTGGACATTCTCCTGAGGCTGTTTATTTAACAGAAAGTCTTGGCTTATAAAGCATATCCTTCCTTTCCATTAGGAAAACTGACATTGGTATTCTTTATCAACAATATTTCAAGAAAGTCTCTTTTGAATTATGAGCATTTACCCACCACAGATCTGAATTCACTATCTCACCTAAATAGTAGATATTTTGTCATATTTCAAAAAATGTCTGCTGAGTTCTACTGATAAGGAAACATGCTGAAGTGACCCAGAGCAGTCAATTCAGGTGGGATTTAAGGCACCAAATAATTTTCTCCATAATTTAGGCAACAGAAAGAACCTTTGGGGTTACTGGAACTAAATGACAACCTTTTAACCAATGTTGATTCAAAGGTGCATTCCTTACTAAAGCTAGCGTGAAAGTGCTGGTGAATTCTTTTCTATTATGTCTGGGCACAATCAGAATGCTAATATTCTGCAGCCTGTATGTTATAAGTAAATACAGACCAAATAACTTCTTACTGCTGCCATGAGCATATATTTTCTCCAGACAATAAGTGGTACATTAGCACATATTTGTCTCCTGGCTGCAGCTTTTTTTCTCCCTGAATTCCTGGAAATACTCATGGGACAGTCTAGAAAAATCAATGTTGTGATCATTAGGAAATTACTTCTTGATGGAGTCTGGTGTCTATAATCACCAGCATCCAGTCCTGTCAATTTCAATAGATGGTGATGCAATTTTACTTTTTTTCTTAAGTATATTAATGGGTCATTAATGTAAGCAAAATAAAGCATAGCAGGGTGAATAATAGCAACCATATTTCTTCAATCAAACATCCATACTGTGTGTCTGCTTGTGGTTTCAAAGATCTGGATTAAATAACATGATTCACATCTGAAAAGGCTCCTAAAAACTGGATTTTGGTTATCACTCAGTCATACATAAAATAGCCACCTTTATACTACATTTCCACATTTAGAAAAAAATGAAATTGTTTCCTCGGAGACAGGTATACTGCATATTTGACCTAAAAGCAATTCATGGAAAGAATAAAATTTAGACAGGAGTGCCTGGGTGGCTCAGTTGGTTGGGTGTCTGCCTTTGGCTCAGGTCATGATCCTGGGGTCCTGGGATAGAGCCCTGTAGCAGGCTCCCTGCTCAGCAGGGAGTCTGATTTTCCCCTTCCCCTGTTCATGGTTTCTCTCTCTCTCAAATAAATAAAATCTTAAAAATAAAAGAATAAAATTTAGATGGATTAGAACAGGGCTAAGTCACTTCATATTCTCAATATAACAGGGATTTTCATTCATTTCTGATGTGTCAAGGAGGTACTTTCTGAAATTCATTAAGCTTTCCAGTTTTCCTACTGACTATTTAGAATGCTTCTATCCTAATATTTGCATTCTAGGTTATGGGATAAGAATTTAGGGTAGGACAGTTGAGGGGCAGTAAATGTTTTGGTGTAGGTAAGTTACCATAGAGTTCAAGTTAAGGAATTCGGGTCTTGTAGACAGTGTTTGCTAGGGAAGTTTTATAAGCATTAGTCATGACCTTCAAGAAGATAACAGCAAGCTCTGTGATTTTCAAAGGGGATGTGGGAATGAGGGTTTTGATGGAAGCTTTCCAGAGCTGCAGCTGCCGAGCTTGTGGGTTTTTCATTGGTTGTCACTTGATAGAGGTAGGGCAGGAAGAAGAATTCTTTGAGGGCAAGTTCAGACAGTGAATAGTTCAAGGTTGCAGGCTGCCTAGAAACTGTAAGCAATGAATGGATACACAAACCACAAATGTTAGAAGACACAATTGGTGTGATTTTTCAAGGTTTTAAGGTGCTGAAATTATTCTGTTACTATAGAATAACCACAAAGAGTAAAATTAACATAGTCAGCAATATAGTTGAGGATGATATTTCCAAACTATCCCCCCCCCCCCAACATTTCTTATCATGGCAATGGTACAGTGGAAACAGCATTAACTTTCATGTCAGGGACACATAGATTCGGCCCTGCTACTTTGTGTGTATATGACTGGGCCTCAATTTCATCTTTAACAGAATAATAGCTACCTTGCAGGGCTGTTGTGGGAATAAATGGGATAATGTAAGTTAGATGGCAGCAGACAGTAGCTGCTCAAAAAATGTTAATTATATTATCATTATCATAATAATGAATACTCGTTTGTTGCAAACAACCACACTACCACTTACGCAATTGTTATAGGTGAGCTGACCTACAGAACAACAAAAGCTGTATTCAACTGCATGTAAATCATTCATACTGTTTTAATAAATGGTCCTTTACGGTTTTGAGTTTATGGGACTTTTTAATTTAAAGTTTACCAATATAGCTTTTATGTCATAAAAACAAAGATTTGTATGGGTTCTTTCAGCATGGCAGAGAGCTTTACAATGACATGCAGTAGTTTGTGCTAAGGAGGAATATGGCTAACTGCCTCCTCCCTGCCTCAGACAAGCCTCCCTATGATTCACTGATAACGAAAACCACCAGCTGCCATTCCTAATAAAATGTCCTATTGGCTCTGCATACCACATGGTAAACTCCAGGTCACATGTCCTTTTCTTATTTCTGCTTTTCTCTAAGGCCAGCTAAAACCTGCCTTTCATAAATTTTAAGACAGTAAATCAAAATAAAGAATGTGGAATTTGACCTAGTACCAACTGAGATTACCTAAAATAGAATCAAGGGTCAGGGCATCCATCTACTGTCGCTGCATAGGCATACCCATCAGTCATTTCCCCTACCACACTTAAATCATCCGTCCTTCAGGTATCATATTCTATCTCTTCATGTTTTAACACCTATAGTCTTCTCATATTTATTCCCCTAGGGCAGGGGTTAGCAAACTATGGCTAGTGGGCCAAAATCTGGCCCATAGTCTATTTTTGTATAGCACACAAGAATGATTTTTACATTTTTAAAGGGCTGGAAAAAAAATCAAAATTAGGATAATTTTCATGACACATGAGAAATACATAAAACTTAAATTTCAGTGCCCATAAATACAGTTTTATGGAACAAAGCCTGCTTATTTGTTCATGTATTGCCTGTGGCTGCTTTTGTGTTACAACGATAGAACTGAGTAGTTGCTACAGAGACCATATGGTTGACAAAGCCTAAAATATTTACTATCGGACCTTTTATAGGAAAAGCTTATCAACGCTGCCTTAGGGGGTCTTTCTCTTGGGATAAAATAAGGCAAATTCACATAAGATACACTGCCTAATCTTCCTGTCCAGTCAGCTTTGGAAAGGAAATAGAGCATAGCTTGAGTTTTCAGTAGGGGTGTAATGACACCATGAAAAAAAAAAAAAAAAAAAAAAAGAACTCACACAGGATACAGGAGATGTGGGTCTCAGGTTTTGTTGGTTCTAGACAATTATGTAACTTCTCTGTAACATGGCTTCTCCCTTGTTGGGCTCTCAGTTTCCTTCATGTTTTAAAAAAAGAGTTCTTCACTGCTTTACCAAGTCACTATTACAGTACGTGAAACCCTACCACCATCTCCTCCCTCACTCCACCTCCCAAATCAATCCAGGGTCAGTGGAAATGAGGGGAATGAGGATACTGGAAACCTTCCCATAGGACTTTAGAATGGAAGTGTAGAACCCAGTTTTAACCCATTGGAGATGGACCCTTGATGTGACCACATATCTACTACAATGAATAATTCATCCAAGTCTCCACTGGAGAAAGGGGCTACCTTAAGACACAGGAGATGAAATCACTTGTTTTCTGGAAGTTCCCTATTATAAATATGACTGTTAAGCACATGGTCTAAAAATATTTCTGTCTGGTAAATTACCTTCTAGATTATAGCAGAAAAAATAGGCTCTAACACTGGATAAAGGGATAGAGACGGGATGGGTAGAGATAATTTTACATTCAAAATACAGCAAAAAAAAAAAAAACAAAACACAGCAGTATGCAGAGATTTTCTATTGACACAGACATTATCAGTTGGCAAATAAATTTCTAATCAGAGTTACTTCTCATGCGTTTAATAATATAATGCAAATCAATAAATTCTCATTTCTAAGCTAAGAATAGGCTATATATAATTGCACAGTAAAGACATTTTATCACAATTTACTTTAAAAAGTATTGGGTTACAGATTGACCAAGTGCTTTTACCATTCCAAGTCCCTGAAGCACAAAAGGAAAGCTGATTGATTTCAATGCTATGGATCTCCCTTTCACTAACTATGTAGCTAGTTTGTATTTGTGTCATAGAGGAGATCAGTTATTGGGTTTTTGTCTAATGTAGAAGCTTAAATTAATTATAGGTACAGTGATTACTCATTATTTCAAGTGATGAACAGAGCTTAGAGTCTTGGCCTGCTCTCTGGTCACACTGAATTACTAAGCAACTTTGAAACAGGTGTTGTCAAAGGGAAGACAGGTTCCGAGAAAAGACTAGAGTGGACACCACAAGCATTAAAGAAAGTGAACAATCATTTTTATAAGTAGAGAGGACAAATAATTACCTATTACAAATACGATGAAAAGTATCTAAACTCCATTAAAATTAGAGTTGGAAAAGCTCCTAGAGAACTGGGAGTACAAGTTCCCTTCATGGAAACCCTGCATGCATGCCAGGTAGTCACTGTCCGGTTTTTGCCCGATCACTCACTGCTGATGGCAGAGTTCCCTTCTTCACCCAAGCCAGCTCATTCTATTGTGGTACAACTTCAATGACTATACGGTCAAAAAATGCCGAAGAAAGTATGGAAAAGAATACTGAGCTAGAAAATAGGAGCTCCAAATCCCAACTTCAGCCCTACCTTAACTCCAGTTGTGTGACACTGAACAAGTCTTTTGTACCTTCTGGGCCTCAGTTTCCTCATCTGTAAAACAGGGTCTCTATGGTCCTTTCTAGTTTTTTATTTTTCTACTTGTATAATTTCCACTTAATGCTACTGAAAATCAGTTGTGAGAAAGCTACAAAGAGCTGTTAAGTTTTTCTTCTTATAGTTCTCACTTATGTCACAGTGGGCTGCCTCTGAATGTTCCAAGACTTTCTAAACTTAGTCCTAACACTTGGTCTTTACCTCAGTTTTCCAGATTACCTATAGCTTGATTCCACTTGGACTATTCATATCTCAAATGTTATCACATGCTAGAATCTGCCTCTTTAGTCATCAGATGGCCAAGGTCAAGCTACAAAATCCCTCTAAGTGGCTCAGTTTAGCTTGCACAATTCTGAAGTTAAAGAAAAAAAAGAAAAACCAAAACAACTTCAGTAATGTTTTACTGTTCTCATATGCTGCACTAAAAGAGTAAAAGAGCCTTGTTCTATCTTCTATGGAATCTTAGTAAACTGCTCAATATTTGATCCCTTTTTATTATTAGAATACATAGGCCAAATAAACCATGAGCTCAAGGACAAGTTATACCTCTTATAAAAACTGCAATTAATGTACATTTGGTATAGTCTAAGTATACATAATTATTTTTTAGAAGCAAAATGCTATTTATTTCAATGTGATAGTAACTTGGCAAAGTTGCGAACGCAACAGTAAAATTAATGACCATTTAGCACTTAATGTACGAAACTAAAGTAGATACCATTAAAAAGACTGTGCCTGGGGAGCATTACTTTATTGAACAATCATAACCAAAATCTACAGTGTTACATAAATAAAACAAAACTTATTTTCTATACAAATAATTCAGTTATTTTAGTAAGATATTTTATTTTTATTTTTTTTTAAAGATTTTATTTTTTTATTTGAGAGAGAGAGAGAGCACGAGCAGGGGGAGGGGCAGAGGGAGAGATACAAGCAGATTCCCTGGTGAGCGGGGAGACTGATGCGGGGCTCAAACCCAGGTACCCCTTTAGTAAGATATTTTAAAATAAGCTTTCACATTTTTGTTATAAATGTGAAAATTAACTAGTTTTTTCAGCTATTTAAGTCCAAAAAAATTTTTTTAAACAAAAGGAAGGCAGTCTGGGTGCTGACATAACTGCTAACAATTGACTAACTTACTTGAAAACATCCCCAGGATGTATATGTGTCATACTTCAGTAAAAAGTTATATTTAAAAAATTACCACTACAAATAGTTCATAGTAATGATTTCTGAGTCTTCCATTGGACTTTAACAATAACACCCAAACTGCTTACCTTGGCCTACAATATTTGGTCCTGCCTAACTCTCCAATGTCTTTTCCTACCCCTTGCTCCCATTTCTCCCTACTCTAGTTTCACCTGTTCTCTTCCAAAGCACAAAGGCTTTTTCCACCTGACTGTCTTTACACATATGCTTTACCCTCTGTTTGTAGTGCTTCCTCTTATTGTTTGTCTCACTCTAAACACTGTTTTGTGGAGAAAGCAAGTCATATTGTTCAAATGTTTCCTACCTTCAGAGGTTTGGAAATTCACTCAGGAGGCTGAACTAATTTGAATAACATTTTCCATATTCTAAACATCAATATATTGGGAAAAACTGTGTTCTAGCATAAAAACAATAAGCATGTACTAAAGTTCAGCAGAGTGGAAGCAGGAGAACCCAATGTGTAGAGTGGAGTGGAAGAGCTCTTCCATGGTTTGCTGAGCAGGGCAGGGGTCATGATGTAGTTATGTGCTTGTCTACAAGCTACTAGGTGCAGCTGGGGAAGTGCTTACTCTTCTTTTTGACCCTAGGTGAAAGAGGGTATAGGATGGTTATGGCCCACTGAAGAGTTCTATTTGGCCCAAAGTTGAAGAAATTGGTTATTTAGATTCCTTTATTCATCAAGCATTTACTGAGCACCTACTATGTGTAAGACACATTTCTAGATTCTAAGTATACAGCAATGAACAAATATACAAAAACAGACAAAAGTCCTTACCCTTTTGGAACTTATATTTTAAAGTGGAAAGCAGGTAACAAAGAAGAAATATACGTAGTATATGAGATCATAATATGTACTAAAGACAAAACAAAGTCGAGAAGGAGACAGGGAGGGTGTGTGTGTGTGGCTACAAGTTTAGATGGTGTGGCAAAGGAAGGCCTACGGAGATGACATTCGAGCAAGAGATTGGAGGAGGTGATTGGGCCATGGAGATACCTGGGGAAAAGCATTCCCGGCAAGGGAAGAGCAAAGGCAAAGGTCATGATGAAGAAATGAGCAGATGTATCTGAGGGAAAGACAGGAGGCCACTGTGGCTGCAGAGGTGAGGTCAGAGAGCCTCATGGAGCATTGGGAGGACTTTGGACTTTGCTAAGTGAGATGGGAAACCTTTGGATGGTTGTGAAAAGAGGAGCAACATGATCTGAGTTATGCTTCAACAATACCCCTCTGCCTATGGGAAGGAAAGCACTGAAGGGGGACCAATTGGGAGGCTATTGCAGTGATCCTGAGAAGAGATAGTGGTGGTCTGGGCTATAGAAGTGCAACAGAGATCTGTAAGAAGTCATCAGATTCTAAATATACATTGAGGATAGACCCAACAGGATTTGCAGGTAGATTAGATGTAGGTTTTGAAAGGAAGAGAGGAGTCAAGGACAACTCCAAGGTTTCTGGCTTGAGCATGTGTAAGAAGGAAGTTGCCAGCATTTAAAATCAGAAGACTTAATAATCAGACTTTCAGCTTCTCTCAAAACACTAGAAGATAATGGTCAAATGATACCTGTATTTTTCACAAGACAAAAATCAGCTGGAGCTGGGAAGCAGCTGCCCCCTTTGGGGCACTCTCCCTGTTGTCTTATACCTACCTGGCCTTTTGGGAAATAAACAGCTGGCTTATAGCTTGAGTTTGAGACCCCTGCCCAAAGTTCTCTCATAAATTCACTGTCTTACAATACAACAGTCTTTGCCATAAATTCTGATGTAAGAAAGAAAGTTTTGACAAAGTATTTATTTTAAAACAGGTATAAAAAGAGCAGCCATTATTCTAGTTTTTCTCCTCCATAGTGATTTGACAACAACCTATGACAGAGGTCCACCCTCTGTCTTCCTTCTCAGTGAAAAGAGAAGCCCCTGAAAAGAAAACCCTCTTCTGCATATTCTGACTTCATCAAGTCTAAATCCTACTCACTTGACAGTCCATGTGCCCACTGCCCAATAATGAGGTATGGTACTGAACCATATCTGGACTGGACCTGATCTCACTATACCCATGATTTCTAAACAACAGAGCTCTGAGACCCTGGTCAGTAGAAGGGACATTGGCTCCAGGCTGATAATATCGCCAAGAAGCCTGCTGACTGGCAAATTACTGACCTGCTTTGGGCTTCTGTTCCCCATCAACCAAGAATGGAGTTGGACTATAGTATGGTTTCTCCAGATCTAATGTGTGAACAAATACCCTGCTCTAGGAGGTTATTCAGCTTCATTTACATAAGGGTCATTGGCTTAGAATGAAGTGCTTGGTAATAATGTCCCTGTGGAAGACCTGATATGTTTCCCTTCAGCAAATAAAAATACGTATACCCAAATGTCTTGTTTTGTTTTGTCTATGAGGAAGCTCAGTTAAATACAATGCTCAATAATAACAAAACCATTTTACCTCAGGATTTGAGTATAGCATTTTCCTCCTTCCTTCAAATTCATCCTAATGGTTTTGATTTTAACGGCCCAGTTGTAGGTACATTTTGACACTAGGCAGTATCAAATCTTTTCTGAAACAGGGTGGGGCATGAGGTAAGCACTGAAAGAAAGGGTCAGGAAAAGGAAAATGATTTTTAAAAAAGTCTTTCCAATTTGATATTAGGAAAGTGAGCACATACGGTTTGTGAAAGAGATCATATAAACCTTACAGTGCTGCCACAAGCAGCTTTGTCTGAGGCCTACACCCTTTAAATTTTTTTTTTAAAGATTTTATTTATTTATTTAACAGAGAGAGAGAGAGAGAGAGAGAGCACAAGCAGGGGGAGCGGCTGAGGGAGAGGGAGAAGTAGGCTCCCCGCTGAGCAGGGAGCCTGATGCAGGACTCAATCCCAGGGATCATGACCTGAGCTGAAGGCAGATGCTTAACCCAACTGAGCCACCAGGCGCCCCTGAGGCCTACACCCTTTAAAAATTTGCTTTTAGATGGACAAGAGCAGCTATGAACAGTATGGGGCTATAGATTGGTAAGGGAGACGAGCCCTACCGAAAAATTCTTCCATGCAGTCTCTCTCTCTTATTAATTATGGTCATTTAAAGAAAAAAGTGATTAAATTTCATGACCTGGATTAAACTCCCTATAATAAAGAAGGATAAGTTTTGATATCAAGAAGAATTTAAAGAAAAATGTTTGTTAATTAGTAACATAAAAACTATGGGTAAAGTAAGCATTAAGACAGACACTTTGTGGTAATAAATCAAAGTACACTCTATAAACCTGCATTCATAAAGGGTCAGGGTATCAGTCCTCCTCTGGTACCATGGGAAAACTCTGGTTTGAGAGTCAGAACACCCAGGTTGGCTACCAACTAGTTTGATAACCCTGGAAAGTCATGTAACCACCTTGGGTCTCACCTGTAAAATGAAGAAAATGTGGAGAGTACAGATTCAGAAGTTCGCATAACTGAACTCCACTTACCCAATTCTGTCCCTTTGTTTAACTCAGGACTGAGTTAAACACTGAAGCCTGAAGGCCAGAAGGCTATTCTTTAGTATGCCCCATGCACTTCTTCCAGCTGTTTCAACAATTACATTTGTTCCCAAACCTGTTTATGCTTGTTGGACTTGTTATTGTAATTACATAATTTAATCAAATATTATGTAAAGTGATGAAGTATGACAGAGAAGGCAGGAGTTGTTTTTATGCAGTAACATTGAACACTTTGAGAAGACCTGACAAAGGCTTATCATTTAAAATAGCTATCAAGGCAGATATGAGTTAGACAAATCTAAAAGAATAGAAAATAAATTGTTAAAATCTAGAAGGATTCCTTCTTAAATCTTATTCTACTTGAACAAAATTGAAATGGGGAACCATAGAAAATGCAATCATTAAGGTATAATTAATGCAAGAAAAATGTTAGGAAATTATAATCAGCAGACCTATAATCAAAGAAAAGGCCTTGGCCCTACATCAAGGCTTCTACTGCAATGGGAGGGAAGTAAGAACCACAGTGAAATGTTGTAGAGGCCCCCTGCTCTTCTTTAAAACCAGATGAAACAGGCATTGATGACACTGAAAGAACGTCCCAGGAAGAGGCTAGGGAAGGAGAGGGAAAGTGGAGGATGGGGTTAGGTTTGTGGGAGGGACAGGCAGACAGACACACAGATACCACCTCTGGCAGTCTCACATGTCCCTGCCAGTCTGTCAGCTGAAGGGAGAATGAATCCATTTCTGGATCACAACTTGGTCTCTAAGCTCTCAAGAAGTAAACATTTCTTTAACTACTAGAGTTAGTAGTTAAAGTCTGCCTCTGCCTCCTCAGTTTTTTCACATATATATTTGACAAATTACTTAATGAGTAATAGTATATGTTGAATCTACCTGGGCAAAGGACACTGCGAATGAGAACACAGGATGCTCTGGTTTCGTGAGAGTAAGACATGCAAAGCGTGAGTAGTCCTAGGTAGAAATAATAGTTTTCAATGTCAAGACCAGGCCTGTAATTTTCTGCAGCACACCATGACCTCATGGTTTATATGAGGCCAACTCCATAAATCAAGTTTTACCTAATTAAAGATTCTTCTGCAGATCTACATTATTAGAGCGAATAATTAAAACTGCCTAGGCAATAATACAAGCCAGATCTGTTTACAAAAATGCTCTTTTTTCCCCCCAAACTCTTTTAGTCTCATTACCACTTACAGATCTTTCACATTTAGTAAATTATAGACTTAGAGCATTTCTTTTAGTCTGACTTCACTTTCAAGGAATTCTTCAATTAAGTTTACGTTGCTTTAAGCTGTTCATCCAACGAGAAAACAATCTGTGGTTTCTGACTCCTTCGCGTGCCAATGGCTGCCATCCATGTTTGACTTTCAGACACACTGTCTCTTGAGAGCCAGGCTCTGTTTTCATAAAACCAGCCAGTTGTCATAGCATTTTGACAAGCACTATAGAAAAACAAGGAACAATACTCCGTGGTGGCTAAACTGAGAGAATTACCACTGTAGGGTGACTCCTCTGGGACATACATGACATCCACACCCAACCACCTGGCCTGAGCCAGAAGGTAACACATACTCCACTTTCATCTACGACCTTTCCATTTTCAGGCACCATTCTCTCTACCACCAATTCCTTTCTTTCCCCCTGCTCTCTTTTTCCCAAATGGCTAAAACACCCAAAACTCATGGAAAGCTGTGGCTACTCTAACAACAGGCAAAAATACCAGTGAAAATCTAGGAAGAGATTACACTGTCTTTGCAATGGTTACAGTGCATCTAGTATCAGATCTTCAGCCAAATACAGTGTAATGAAAAAGCATGAGCTCAGAAGTGGGACCTCAGTCAAAAACTTTTAATTTTCTCAGACTCTGGTGTAGCACCCTCAATTCTCTGCCTCTCCGGGCTCACACGCTAATATTTCTGAAGAAATGCAAGTAATAACCGGGCAGGGAAATAACAATGGGAACAAATGATGGATATACATGATGAACACCGAAGAAAAATATCTTCAGGTTTTCTACCTATTATCCTTGAGTCAGACAGAATGGAATTTCTTTCACTTTCCTTTCACCTTTGCTTAGTCAGTTTCTGGATGTCCCTCACCTGAGTCCATCCTACAGAAGCACCTGTGAGTTCAACAGAATAATAAACTGACAACGGTATTTTGAAGGCCGCCTGGATTCTCAAGCCCCAATATAAAATGCATAGGCGGGGTTTCAAAAATCATGCTCAATGCTACTCCTCAAATGGGATGTGCAACTGTCGAATACACAGGCCTTTCCAAAGCAGTGGAATAACACTGGCAGAGCCATGCCATAAGCATGCAGCAAAGCCAAGGGAGCTAGAATGAATGCACAGGCCACGTGAAACCTAAGGGCTGACAGTAGACTTGCTGCACTGGTTCAATATGGGCTGG
Organism: Ursus americanus; assembly: GCF_024610735.1. Classification (NCBI taxonomy): domain Eukaryota; kingdom Metazoa; phylum Chordata; class Mammalia; order Carnivora; family Ursidae; genus Ursus; species Ursus americanus. Next base: position 54,435,246 of record NC_142130.1, read on the forward strand.
CAATGGATGGAAGGACCAATGGAAGATCTACTCTTTTCTTAGAACAGAACTGTGCCTTGACTCCACTCTTAATGCTACTGCTACGGCACCTGAATCAAAAGATCTGTAGGATTCCTGAGACAGCCAAACTTTTTCTAATACCATTCTTTCCCCTCTCTTCCTTTCTATTTTTATTTAAAATCCCTATGTGAATTTTGTTGGATGTTTTGTTTCCAAGCTATTACCAATTCTTTGTGGAAAAAGATTAATATAACTATGTTTGTCTTATGTCTCCTCTCTTCTTTCCTTTCTCCCTCTTTCATTCCCTCAGACAGACAGACAGACAGACACACACAAGGATGTGTTGGATCTAGCAACCAAGCTATTCTTCCTTCTCCATTAAACAGATCAGAGTTTCATAAAGTATCATTGTTTCTATTGAATTATCCTCATGTCTCTTCTAAGATTTTAAAAATACTAGCGACCAAGATACTCGATAAAAAATTTACTAATTTGTTCAAAGCATTGCTTTATGGAGCGCCAGTACTTTTCTAAATGGGATCATAATATAGATCTTGCTTCAAACTCAAGAGCTCAATAGCTCCTCTCCTGCCTTTTTCTTCTTTCTGACACTTAGATTCTCTGAATAAAATGAAATGTTATAGAAATTTTCTCTCCAATGAGGCAATTCTGAAATTTGGGGAAGAGTTTCTTCTCTCCTGGAGCTTTTTGCATAATCCTGTATACCATTAGCTTATTTCTTGGAGTAAAGGTGGTAAAGATGCCTAAGTTGGAAGGAAACAATGGACCAAGAAAAACACAGCTGAGGACACAAAAACCTAAGTTTCATTTCTTAGCAACTCCAGAGAATGAGCTTATTATGTATAATGAGAGTTCTAGAGTGTGTCACCAAAAACTCAAGTGCTTTTAACAATTTTATTCGATGCCTAGAACAGCAGTGACACTGGAATGACTACGTTCTCCAATTTTCTAGGTGAGAACAGTAAACTGGGGAAACCTGTTTTGGGATTTGAGGTCTAGGCAATGAAGAAAGATTAAAATTATTCATTATTTTCTAATAAAATAGCTCCTTAAAAAAAAAGAAACATGTTATTTTCTCTTAAGTAATCTTTACACCCAACATGGGACTCAAACTCATGACCTCGAGATAAAGTGTTGCATGCTCTGCCAACTGAGCCAGCCAAGTTTCCCTAAAATAGCTCTTAGTAATAAGTATATAGCAATATGTTTACTGGCTAGGTAAACTTCAAGTTAAATCATTAAAGATAAATGAATAAAGTTTAAGACGTTGAAAAAACGTTATCAGTCATTTTTAATTTTTAACCCGCTGTTCCTTCTGGTGACAGTAACGTCAGAAAGGCGACCTTCCTGGGGTTCCTGGTAGCTCAGCTGGTTAAGTGGCCAACTCTTAGTTTCAGCTCAGGTCATGATCTCAGGGTCCTGGGATCTAAGGCTGCCTCAGTCTCAGAGCTCAGCTGGGACACTGCTTGTGGATTCTCTCTCTCCTTCTCCCTCCCCCCCACCCCCAGCTCACTCTCTCTCCCTCTCTAAAATAAATAAATAAATGAATCTTAAAAAAAAAATAAATAAAGGTTACCTTCCTCTCAATTTATATTTTTATGTCTTTTAGGTCTTGGCAAAAGATACCACCCTATCTGTAGCCCTCAAATAAGAATGGCCAAAATAATGCTGGGTCTCATATGATGTATTTCAGAACTTCAAAATACCCGGAGCCTAACAGATTGATTATGTTTCTATGCCGGGGCATCTATCTTCTTTTGGAAGGTCAGTGATTACAGAGGGAATATTTTGGTTTTCTAGTGTAAACTTGTACAGATTTTGAACTTGGGGAACTTACAGCTTCCGGCTGTAAAGTTGTCTTCTACTAAGAAACCACAACACTAGACCATAAGAGAGAATCCAGCTTTTAGGAAATCTGCAAATGATTTATTTGCAGAATAGCAAAGTGAATTGCAAAGAATGATATGAAATAGAGAGTGTGGGAGTAATGAAATAAATGAAGATACAAGGGTTTTAAAAGGTTGCAGGGAAATGAAGACATTAAATGCCACATAATTTTAGAAAATAAAATTACAAGGTATATGATATGCTGGCAAAATTCTTGATTATAGTAAGGCTTTCCAGGGAATAAGAAAACTTGCATGGCTAAGACCCAAGGTGATTACTAAATCAGAGATATTATTCAGAAAATAAAAGTGAAATATAATATATAGAGGTTTCAAGCCAAATTCCTTACTCCACACTCCTGCCCTCAATCTCATGCTAGCCACTTCCTCTAAAAAACAAAGAACCACTGCAGCTTTCCAGAATTCTCTTCCATAAATTCCAAGTGAATTAAAAAAAAAAAAGTAAGCCATGAAGTTAGATGACAATATAAGGAAAATTCCTACTCCTTAATGTGATAACGGCTTAAAAGAAAGATTATAAAGGGATTCACACTCTTATGAAAACACATATCAGCTTACATTTATATATAGTTTTAAAATAAAAGACTTTTAAATAGAATAGGGATGGAAAGATAGTCAATAGCTATACTCTAGAATTCTAGAAATAATTTTAGAGAAAAAAAGAACTGCTACTGCCTTTAATAAGGAGACCAAAATACCACAATTAAACTTTACATGGCAGATAACCCAAGGATTCTCAAGTTTCTTCATTAACAGACTCTTCAAAAAAGATCTCAATATGCTGGGAATACAAAGTGCATGCAGAGGAATTTCATTCTTTGATTACCATGGTGCTTCCTCTTGTTCTTATTTGGTAAGGTGGTGCCAGGTATATTTAGAACACATAAATAGGACACAGGGTTGAAAGGATGTGATGAGCTAACTAACAGTTACTAATAATGGGAGAGGTAATTGTAGTACAGGTATGATTAGCATGGTCATTGGGAAGTGCTAAAAACATCATCCAGCTTTATTGTTCCAACACATTAATTCTTGCAGGTCTATATAATGTACACACGGGGTCACACTTCTCTCCAGCACTCAATTCATTTTTGGCTAAACTGAAAGTTAGATAGAGCCATATAATTTAAAAAATGTTTTGTAAATACTGATTTTTAATAAGACATTTTTAGGACACATCATTTTGACAAAGGAGAAAATAAAAATGAGCCTGCTATGGAAGTCTTTATTAAGAATTTTATGGTATGGAACAAATTTTACCATATATATTAACAAGAATTTAAATAAAAAGTTGAAAAAAAGAATTTTATGTATACACACACACACACACACACACAAACTGTGAATTTGAAAAACTAAAAAACTAATAAAAAACCATTATAGGTCAAAATTAAACGACATCTCAGGCAAATATAAAATGGTTCATAAGGAAGCTGTGGACTATAATTAGATGGAAATTTCTGATTAATATTTTAGACACTAATTCTCACTTGGTCAGTGGATAACATAGACTGTGGTGTTATAAAATCGGAATCTGCTTCTAGAAGAACTATTAAGAAAAGGGATAAAGGAAATGTCTGCTAGATAAGTTTATAGCAACTCTCTACATATCTAAAATGTTAGAACAAGTCAAGAGATTTCAAAAACAAGCAAAAGGACAAAAAGGACTCTTGAGCAGCCAAAATGTAAAATTTCATGTACTTCACATTTTGAGAGCTTCCTAGTGTGCTCTTCTTATTTGAATGTGTATCCATAGGGCTGGTTATCTTAGCTTCCTGCTCACAGAAGATCAGAAGCATAACATCTGGGAGGGAGGTTGAGCAGGGCCCTCTCACAGGAGTCTGCCAGTCTTCACAGGTAGGAAATCAGAAAAATGACAACAAAAAGTTGACCTAAGAGCCCCAAACACAGCATTCAGCAGCTGTTTAGTACAGAGGTAAATAGACTGAGGTATTCAAAAGGGCCTGGGAGGGTCATCATACACAGGAGGTGCTAAACAAATACCTGCTGAAATGAAGTGAACTGAATGATGACCTTGGGTCATTGAAAAAAGTTTAAATTATGGTCAACATATGTCCATTTAAAGAGAAGAAATGGAAATATTTCAGAAAAATTTTCACCTAGTATATATTTTTAAAGTTTTGCGCTTATGATGGTATTGGGGGAACAGCCTCCAAGTGTTGAGAAAATTTTATTATTTAAAATCACCATTCAAAGATTCTAAAGAGTGGAGGTTTTCCTATAGTACAAATATTTTCATAACTTATTTTTCTGAGTATAATCTTTAAACTTTAAAACTTAATAACTAATTTGGAAATATGACAAAAAATAGCAATTTACATATATAATTTAAAGTAAAATAAAAAAGTTCTTCCAATACAAATTTTTTTTTTAAAGATATTATTTATTTCTTTGACAGAGAGAGAGAGAGCACAAGCAGGGGGGAGCAGCAGAGGGAGAAGCAGGCTCCCCACTGAGCAGGGAGCCCGATGTGGGGGTCAATCCCAGGGCCCTGGGACCATGACCTGAACCGAAGGCAGACACTTAATGGGCTGAGCCACCCAGGCGCCCATCCAATACAGATTTTAACTCCATTACCCATAGGCCATACTTAACTTCTCAAGTAATCATTTTCACTTGTTATAGAATCAAAAATATTGTGTAATTACATAAAGTAACATAATAATAAACTTGCTATAAATATTAACACATTTTATCATATTGGCATAAAGCTTTAAAATATGTAAGGACTACACAACAGTTCTGTATAGACAAATAACGAAGACAGATAACACACACACACACACACACACACACACAGAGAGTTCTCTCCTTCCTTCCTATTTCCCCTTCTTTCTTCCATATATTTTTCCTACCAGGGGTTGGGAATAGCACAGAGGAAGAACAGAACAGAATAATTAAGAATTCTTAATTTCACAGAGTCTAGAAAGAGAAATGGATATACAAATAAAAACAATAAAATGAGTGAATTATCACCTTCTAAAGATGTTATTACTGTTCTTAGTTTTCTCTAAAGTGTATTCTGAATTAAGTTAGTTCAGCAAAGCTAAACTTGTTTCTTTGTGTAGGACATTTTAGAGCGTCTACCACATTAATCTTATTTGCACTGTGGTTTGTCAAGAGTACAACTGCTATCGGGACGCCTGGGTGGCGCAGTTGGTTGAATGACTGATTCTTGATCTTGGCTCAGGTCATGATCTCAGGGTTGTAAGACCGAGCCCTGTGCTCAGTGTGGAGTCTGCCTGAGATTCTCTCTCCCTCTCCCTCTGTCCCTCCTGCTCATGCTCTCTCTCTCTCTAAAATCAATCTCTAAAATCAATAACATAAAAATGTTATCCACTGACCAAAAAAGAATATTGATTGCTATTTTTCTTAAATTTGATTTTGCTAGCATATCCGTCAGAATTGGTGTTCCACAGAATACACGCTGGGAAACACTGATGGGCACCATAACAGGGTTTTCAAAGGCTATGTCTCATGCTCATCCTTTTAGTTCTGAGGATTGAATTCTAGAACACAGGGAGAACCTCTGATTTTGATTTTACAACTCACAAATGGTTATGACTCATGCTGTCTGTTGTTGAATCACAACCCAGGATGCCCACACACTAGGCATTTAATACATATTTATGGAAACCGATGGTACTGAATAAGTATCACATCAGCCCTCATATTAGTGATTCTTGATCACCAGTGGTACTGTTTTCCATAAAACAAGACATTGGTAGAAAGAGCAAAGCAGACTTCAAGATCAAAACAGGAAACAAGATCAGAAAACAAATATAAACTGAAGCTGGTTGGGAGACTGTCAATGTATCAAAAAGATGAGTATATTGAAGTGCCTGGGTAGCGCAGTTGTTGGGCATGTGACTCTTGGTTTCGGCTTGTGGCTTCTGGGTCATGGGATCAAGCCCTGCATCCAGCTCTGCACTCAGTGCTTGAGACTCTCTTTCTCTCTCTCCCTTTGCCCCTCCCCACTGCTCTCTGTCTCTCTCTCTCTCTCTTAGATGAATAAATAAATCTTTTTAAAAAAGATGAGTATAAGTGGCACTTCCTTTTTTAAAAAAAGATTTTATTTATTTATTTATTTGGGCGAGAGAGAGCATGCATGCATTGTGGGTGGGCACAGTGAGAGAGAATCTCAAGCAGACTCCCCCCTGAGTGCTGAGCCTGACCCTAGGGTGGGGCGGGGGAGAGGTGCCCTCAATCTCATGACTCTGAGATCATGACCTGAGCTGAATCAAGAGTGGGATGCTTAACTGACTGAGTCACCCAGGCACCCCTGGGTGGCACTTCTTAATCAAAATGATTAGTGTGATACATTTGGAGTAAATTAACTATGTTAAAAAAAAATCAGATAATGATTGGCCTGAGGTATTAGGGCTCCCACAGATTAAGAGAAAACAAACTGGGTTATAAAACCTTCTTAGTGTATCTGGAAATATCAAAGGGAGGTATTATTTGGAAGAAACCTTAGAATGAAGAAAGGGAAGTATCAGCCTGTTTTAATTTATTCCCTTTATTCTCATGTCATGTTCAAACAATTTCTGAGTTGTAATTAGGTGCCTTATATACATCCCTGTATATACATATATATACCCTGATCAATAATAGGGAGAGACTAAAGGATAGAAACAACTCTAGCTCGCAAATCAGGTATAAGATGTTATCCACTACAAATTAACAGGGGTATCCTAGTTTGAAAGATAGTCTTTTTTGGTAAATTTGGTTAGCATGAATCAGATTAAAAAACAATATTTTTGAGGACTTATGTTTGGGATACACACACACACACACACACACACACACACACACACACAGACATTCACACATCATCTCATTATTCCTTACAACTCTCACATGTGATTGAGACTTTACATTTGATGGTACTTCCCCTAAGTAATCAGATATTAAGTGAGTACCTACTAGGTACCAGACAGTATGGCAACAGTGACAGGTATAAAAATGAGCAAAAGCAGTCAGTCTCTAAATTCATGGGGCTTTCAGTCCACTGGGGGCAAACAGAAGGGGACACTGAGGCACAGAGAATTTAAGAGCCAGTTTCTTTTCTGTAATGTCAGTTACAGCTATAGAACTTTTACCTCAATAATCACAGTATTTAGTTTCAAGGACCATGAGAATTCTAGAAGCAATGAACTGGAGACTGAGAATATTTTAAAAATATTATTCAACTACTTAGAAGGAACTTAGAAAAGAAACAAAAAATATGGTCATTCCATTTTCTATTAAATTTAATTTCAAACAATCTCTGCATACTTTATCTAACACAACTTATTGGGCCTGAAATGAGACCACTACTAGAATATGCTTAGGGGATCCAGAAATCAATCCATCACTGGTGTCTTGGTCTTGATATCAACTCATTTTATAATTGAGGAAAACACATGTGTCTGCCTTTTCTGATGACAGTTTAGCTGAACTGAAACTAAATTAAGTGTATGAAATACTTAATTTGGCATGGGGCTGGGGAGTCTAAATTCTTCCATAAGCATCAGAACTTCTCCCAGTCTTTATAATATCAGGGAGGATTCTTATTTCCAGATGCTCCTACCCTTTACTAAGTGACATGTTATTTTTCAAAAAGCTCCTGATTTTTGGGGTGCCTGGGTGGCAGAGTCAGTTAAGTGTCTAACTCTTGGTTTTGGCTCAGGTTGTGAGATCAAGCCCAACTTCAGGCTCCGTGGAGTCTGCTTAAGACTTTCTCTCCCTCTGCCCCTCCCCCACCCCCACTTGCTCTCTCTCTCAAATAAATAAATAAATCTTAAAAAAAAACTCCTGATTTTCTCCAAAGTTATAAAATACGAGAATGCTGGACTTTTCTTTGGATAACTGATTTCTTGGGAAATACAAAAATATTTTGTTTGGTTTTGGGCTTTTAATGACATTAATGAGAAAACCAGAGAAATTCTCAGGAAAGAAAAAGAGAAAACAGCACACAAATTAATATATTTTTATATAATTCATATCTAGCAGAACTTATGAATGGCTGACAACATATTAAGTCTATCAGTTTCCTTCTTAGTGTAAAGATATAAAAGGCAGAAAGCATTTTTAGATATTTTGGTCCTTTTGGAATATAAAAGACAGATGAGAGTGTTAGAAATCCTAACACCTTTATTTATTTTTAATTTTTTTGAATACTTCGAGTTAAAGGATACTAGTCATCCCTTGCTTCCCACTTACCATTCCCTTCACAAAGGTTTTTAAAAGAAATAAAATTTACCCACATGATTACTAATATGGGAATTATCAGAATCTTAGTATGAGAAAGCATCCTTACAATATCATATGTTGCCAAACACAAGGTAATTGTTACTAAAATGGGAAGTTCTTCATTTAAAAATATCTCTAATATTAAACTGTTAAAACTCTCATTTAAAAAGTCATCCATCTGGGTCGCCTGGGTGGCACAGCGGTTAAGCGTCTGCCTTCGGCTCAGGGCGTGATCCCGGCGTTATGGGATCTAGACCCACATCAGGATCCTCTGCTATGAGCCTGCCTCTTCCTCTCCCACTCCCCCTGCTTGTGTTCCCTCTCTCGCTGGCTGTTTCTATCTCTGTCAAATAAATAAATAAAATCTTTAAAAAAAAAAAAAAGTCATCCATCCGCTCATTCACTCAACCAGAAGCAGAATGTTTTGCAGAATAGAAATTGTCCCCACCCTATATGCTCTTGGACCTATTGGGTGGGGCCTATCTCTAGGTAGAGATGGAATAGCCTTCTGATCTAGAAGAAACTTTGTTTTAGCCACTAAACTTTTTGAACAGAATGCCAATGTCATCCTATCACTACTTCAATCCAATATCCAAGGACTGTCAAGGCCTCTCAATTAGTAACAATAAATACCAATGTTCCATGGTCTCAACAAGATTTGTAACTACGAAAACCAGGTATTTAGTTTAAAAATTTAAAACTATGGAGAGGGAAGAGATAACACAGTAGCAGAATCCAAGGAATACGGCATCTTACTGGTTCTCTGGGTATTTTAAGCTATATATTTTTATCAAGTTAATCTCTAGAAGAAAACAAGACTTTCAGAAGAAACACTGGGAAAGGCAGGATGCTGGCAGTACAGTTTTCAGTCTCTGCTCAATAGATCTATCAATAGATCAATATGTGCATGGTTCTGTGGAAAGACAAACATTCCCCCAAGGGAAAACAAATTGTTAGGATTCCTGATTCATCTACTTTTGCAGGAAGTGTACCAAATACAGATATCATTCTTATTAGTGAAAAGATCTAGAACATCAGGGAAAAGCCATGTGATGTTATGATGTGTCCTTTTGTCCCTCTCATTATACTCACTCTTGGAGGCTTCAGTCTTCTATTATTATGGACTATAAGCCCTGGTACCATCTCTGTGACACAGAATCCTGGTTTTGTACTTCTAAAATTGTGTATTTTGCTTCTACTTAATAACTGCATTTTAAAATGAACAAATACCTGAGGACTTAAAACAATGATTCAAAAGAAAAGCTCTCTCAGATGATATGGAATGCTTTTCCCAAGATGTAGAGCAACCTTTTGAGGAATGTCAGATTTTCACCAAATACAGCAGGAAAGCCACTACCCTAAACTTGGTTGGATTCTCTGAAGTAAGCCCAATCCTTTCTAAACACAATTAAATATACAGTAGTCCCATCTTATCCACAGGGGATATGTTCCAAGAGCCCCATTGTGGATAGTACTGAACCTGTATATACTTTCCCCTTATACATACACACCAATGATAAATTTTAATTTATAAATTAGGCACAGTAAGAGATCAACAATAATAACTAACAATAAAATAGAATATAACAATATACTGTAATACAAGTTATGTGATATGGTTTCTCATAAAATATCTTACTGTATAATAATCGATCTTCCTGTGATGACATGAGATGATGAAATGCCTACTGATGAGACAAGGTGAGGTGAATGATGTACACATTGTCATGGGTGTCAAAGGCACCCTTCATCTAATTGTTACCATGTGTTGCTGCAGTCATTGGTACCCTGCAATTCTCATTCTCCAGCACTTCTAGATTAGAAATTACAGGAAGTGCTAGTCGTTTCAAGATGGAAATTTACTCTAGCTGCAGAGACTTTGGTCTTTGTGAAAAAGAAGTACGATAGCAAAGACAGGGAACAACTGTGAGACTGATATTGTGATCTTTCCAAATAATTAGTGAGTAATTATTAGTCAGTTAGCAGCATTGAGTGTCCTACATCATTGTTTCATTAATATCTAACATGTGTTTGCTAGCTCTACTTCCCCTATTGTTATAAATTCTACATAGGAAAAGGATTATTGTCTTGCTTGGGCACAGAAAGGAAATGCCAGCACTAAATAGTTGTTGGGTTGACTTTCCGATTATATGTCAGAAGGAAGATCATCTGCTTCTGGACTTGTGGCTAACCACAGGTAACTGAAACCACAGAAAGCGAAACTGCAGGTAAGGGGGGACTACTTAATAACTCTTCTACTTCCTGAAATTCTAACAGGCAAAATTCATGAAAATAGCTACGAAAAGGTAGGTTTCTTTCAATAGTGGTTTTTTGTTTTTGTTTTTTTTACATATAAATATATTTAGTTGTATGTCCTTTCCCTTGTGTCCCAGGCCACCTTCTCTCTTTCTCTCTCTCTCTCATTCTGTGACTCTCACTCCTTGCCTTCTAGACAGAATATACTATGGAGGTCAGTGTTGTGGGAAAATATAGAATGAGAAATCACAAAAATGAAAGTTTACATCCTCTGATAAAAAAAGTAATACTTTACCAGGTGAAATGGAAAATTTCATCAAATGAAATGACACTCCAATCAGATGACTTACCTAAAAATGAGAGACAGAAGAAAATGAGAACCTTGTGTCATATTCAATTCTTGATATGCTAGATTCCAAAAAGACATGGCAACTATCTTAACAAGTGATGGATGATCCAAAACAAACAGAAACTATACCAAGGCAGGAAATACCAATTCCTTCAGAAACACAGTAATTAATGTTAGAAAGGAAATAGCAAACTGGGAGCAAAAGCAATGGGGAACGGAAGCGGTACTTACTTTCAAATCACTTGATTCTCATATATATTTTTAACAGGCCAGTTTTGAAAATGTGGACACATGTGTGTATAAAGGCCATAGCTAATCGGTGGCAGTGTATGCATATCACTTTCTCTCCCAAGACCTCTGGCTACTGCCTTAAGAGACTGTCAAAGCCGCAAACTCAAATATCTTCACCTCATATGACTCAAGAAAAAGGTGCCACTGTATCAACTGCTACTGTAATTTCCTCTGTTGATTTTCTTTCCCCCTTAACACTTAGATGTTTTGGCTGTTTGCTTTTTTTATTTTCCAAAGCGAACACTGATATTCATGAAAGGTGCCAGATTAACACCGGGGGAAACTAAGAGCTTGCTCTATCAAGAGAAATGGCTCAGTGTAGTGGAGGCGATGAAAATTTCTCCTATACTGTGCTTGCCTATATACCTTAGCTCTGACCCACAGTCACCCCAGCTTTCCAGTTTTCATGGTCCATTAATGCCTTTGACTGCTCAGGTTGCTAACATGGGCAAGTAGTCCTGTTCTTGCTTTTAATGCCCTCAATATTATTACTACTCCTGTGAGCTCTAACTTCCTCACAGAAATTATTTGGAAATTTTTATTAGCCTTTAGTTCGTTTCAGGACAACAGGAGAATAAACTGAACTGAAGATGAATCTTATATTCTTAAGTAATATAGTAGGCTTCATTAAAATCCATTAATTTCTTTAAACAGGAGGCAAAGTGTTGAGTGGTCAAGTTGAAAACAGGCCTTGCTTAATACAGTCCCTGCACTCAACCTGAATTCTCATTTTAGAGACTTTCAATATTTAACAGCCATAGATCTTTCATTTTTCCTTTTGAGTCTTCCTTAAGTCAGTCAATGTTATTATTCATTAGCAACTGTGGTAAAAGTTTGGTGGATGCAGAAGCTAAAACTACATAAATGAGATCTAAAATCACTGTCAATCAAATAGAGAAAAATATATCTTTCCTGTATTTATATAGGTATTCCAGGTTTCTGAAAGGTCTGAGTACTTTGTAATTCTTAATCATTAATTAATCTCTCTTTGCTCAGGGATCTATGAAATCATTTTGCTTCAACTAGGCAGATACCCAACAACTATTTAGTGCTGGCATTTCCTTTCTGTGCCCAAGCAAGACAATAATCCTTTTCCTATGTAGAATTTATAACAATAGGGGAAGTAGAGCTAGCAAACACTTGTTAAATATTAATGAAACAATGATGTGGGACACTCAATGCTGCTAACTGACTAATAATTACTCACTAATTATTTGGAAAGATCACAATATCAGTCTCACAGTTGTTCCCTGTCTTTGCTATTGTACTTCTTTTTCACAAAGACCAAAGTCTCTGCAGCTAGAGTAAATTTCCATCTTGAAATGGCTAGCACTTCCTGTAATTTCTAATCTCTAGAAGTGCTGGAGAATGAGAATTGCAGGGTACCAATGACTGCAGCAACACATGGTAACAATTAGATGAAGGGTGCCCTGGCTGCATCCCACATGGAAATCTTGGAAAATTTGAGTTTGGGAACTTCGGCTGTTTTTTTTCTTTGCCATGCACAGCCTTTATCAAGTGAGTCCTTATGGTATTAAAACATTTGGCACTGGCTCAAGTCTATGCTATTGCTGGCAGGGGATCTAATTGGGAAGCAGGGGTGGAGTAGTTACCTTTATCAGGAAAGACCTTAACTTTATGGAAAGGCTCTTTCCTCCCCACTGCTTAAGCAGCTTTACTGAAAGACTTAAACCCAGATGTGAGAACAGAGATTATCTTCAAGAGCAGCAGCAATTTATTGTAATTATGTTAGTACAAAGATTGAGAAGGTGGAAAATATTATGCTAACTTAGTAGATGAGAAGGGCAACATCCTTTCTATAGGTCCCATGGCCAGGTTGTGCTGGGGAAACCAACTCCAACCCCTAATCGCCAGGGAGGACCCAGTTTCCCCAATTGCAAGAAAATTAGAGCCTCACTACCTAGAAAACTAATAATCCCATGCTATACAATACCCAGGGAGTGACAGGTCATGAGAATCTGCTCACCAAGAGATACGAACAGACTTTTGACTCTATTCCCTCAGTGGCCAACTCTTGCCAATTCCCTGTTAAGAGCAGATGTTAATATATCTATCTTTTTAAGATAATATATCTTTTCCAATGATTCCTGTCAGTCTTATATTATATAATTCATAACAATGACTATCAAAGCAACAGGCCCATTTTGCCTACACGACACTCTAGCTTCCATCAGTGAAGCACTTGTCTGATTTAAAGCACTTTGAAGGTTGGCCTTGAATTGCAAATACAGCAATACCTGTATACATTCTGGGCCAGTTCTAGGCTTCTCTGTGCCTTAGCCACCCAACTGAAAGTATATTTTGTCATTAATTAATTCCCTTCTTCATTGTATAATGGATTTTTTATTGATTTCTCCTAACCGGACGATTGTATCCTTTGTCATCTGGTTTCTCCCACTGCACTATCTTTTTGAGGTAGGGGATGTAGAAGCATGGATCTCCAGAATTTGATATTTCATACAAAATGGATCAGTGAACATGGTTAAAATCATTTTTGTGGACACGCCACTAAGGCTGTGTTCTACGTGGTTTTCTAGTCAAATGAAAAATTTAAGCAATAGGATATTCTGATCTCAGTAAATAAAAGATAAAGAGGCTAAGTCTGAGAGACTCAAATCATTGACTCAAATGGTCATGAAGAGAAAAGAGGAAAAGTAATAAAGGTCTTTGGAGCAGAAAATGACAGGTGATTTTTCCTTTTCTTCCCATTTCAAACATCTGACAATAGGCTAATGAATACCAAGGACACAAGAAACATAGCAAGTCAGGGAGAATTATAGGCCACAAGATGGTGTAAATCTCATATAGAAAACAATAGCTAAGGCACTAAGAAAGCCAGTAAATAAATACTGAAAGAATTATGAAGATGAATATGCTCAAATTTTGGATAAAGAGTACGCAAAACAAGACCAAAGAAAAATACTGTAAAAACCAGTTTTCTTTTTTGGGGGAGGGGAGGAGGGACAGAGGGAAAGGGAGAGAGAGAATCTTAAGCAGGCTCCACACCCAGCATGGAGCCCTATGCAGGGCTTGATCTCACATGATCTCACCCTGAGATCATGACCTGAGCTGAAATCAAGAGTTAGATGCCTAATGGACTGAGCCACTCAGGTGCCCCCCAAAATCAGTTTTTTAAAAATCCTTCATAATACACATTAGAGACAGCTCAATTTTAAGAGCTTGTAGGGGCTTTAGTAATCCACCAGTTCAAGACAATGCATCATGGTCTACCTATCAAGAATGATTGCTTACTTTGATTGCCATGGTATAACGATTAATTTGGTTATTTGATTGAATACAGAGTCAGGAACATTAATCTTAGCTTTAATTTCTTAACTGAAGTAGCAAATTCTAGGAGTTACTATGCTGAGGGCTGAGTGCATCCCAAGTTGGAATTTTCTTGGAAAGAGAAGATATAAGATAAACAAGCTGGATTCTCATCATTCCAAAGCTGAGTTTTAAAAATAGAAAAAGGATAAAGCTAAAACGTCTGGGATTTGAACGATGGATTCCATGACTATATAGAGAAAATATATATACATTTTAAGGAGACTTTAGGGCACAAAATTACAGATGAGCACCTCATCAAAAGGGGTGAAAGGTGGGACTCAAATTTATCCCTCTGTGGGTAGTAGTGATGATTATGGGGAAGGTGGAAAGCAGTGTGTTGGTGAAGTACATAACAGTTCCAATAACAAAGAAATTTAGGGATTATTTAAGAAATGACTTATACAAAGAAAACAATTCAAAGACAACAAAAACAAAATTTAAATAAGAGCCAAAGAACAGATGAGGGCTGGGGGAGAGATTAGTTTGAAGTTACTTCAACAGGGACAGTGGAACTGGAGCCAGTCTCTCTTACTGCCCTTACCCCTCAATTTCCCAAATACACCTATGTTCCACACAGTTGATAACTATGACAAATGATTTCACCCAGAGAGCTATGGCTAAGGGTTTTCTGATCTAAGGTGTTAGGTCTTTTTAGAACCCAGTAACTTCGCCTCCCTCTTTTCTGTAAAACTTCAACTCTATTTCATATTAATTTGCTTTTCTCTTTTCTACTATTCTTTATTCTCGTTCTGGGTTGAAAAAGCAGTAGTGGAGGTGGCAATGAATGAGACACAGCTGGCCTGTGGCAAAGGGACTGTAAGTAGGAAGCAGCTGTATTTTGGAGGCAAGTAGAACAAAGGATTAGGATCTTCAAAGCCAAGGAAAGCTTCTTTGTGTTTTTCCCTCCTTTTACCTCTTCCCCTTCTTGGGAAATGATAGAAATGTCACAAAACACACAGCCTTTCTGAAGTCATAGCAGTCTCTTTTTTCTCACATCCAAGGGTGTTTAATTTATTACTACTGCTAACATTTTACATGTACCTTGTTTTTATATTTTTCTCCTAAGAGCTTCAAAGAGGTTTATAAATTTTCATTAAGACAAATATGCATAGCCATAGTTATAATAATAACATCTAACTTTAGAATTACAAGAATTTGATTTAGTAAATGGTTGCTTTTCTAGGATTTGGTTTATTACACCATACACACATTTCCTAATCCAGTGGCTCTTAAATTTTAGGTTTCATAAGAATCCTCAGGGTTGTTTATTAATATGCGTATCCTTGAGCCACATTTGATCATGGATTAATATTTATTTGGTCTAAGGTGGGGCCTTGGAACCTACATTTTTAATAAGCCTCCAAGGGAATTCTTATATACATAGAGTGGGGACAGAGAGGCCCCACTGTGAGATTCTGTCCTAATTGAGCACCCTAGCCTCCCAGGTTCACTTCTCCAAGACAGCTTGTTTCTTAGTGACAGTAGTCAAGCAGTCTCCTGGAGTTCACACTAAATAGTAAATCAAAAATACAAAGTGAGCAATCTGAGAGAAAGAAAATTATCACCAACAGGATTTCACTTTTAACAATGCAAGGTGCTATTAGCTACACAAATACAGGAAAGAAAGGGAGGTGCCTTGGTTTTAACTCCACTTCCTTGAATATGATGAGGGTTTGGTATTATGAATGAGTTGATTTTCTATTCATGAGAGTTGAACTTTTACTGGCTTTTAATTTACAAATGCTGACTTCTGGCACTCTCTTCTGCAATCCAGCGACAGCCTTGCAGATTTCCCAAGGCTTGATTTCCCAAATTTCAAGAAAATTAGAACCTAACTACTTAGAAAAGTAACAACTGCATAAAATCCAATATGGAATGGGTGGGGGGATATGAGAAGCTGTTTGCCACAAGACATCAATAATTCTCCTTGCCTCTATTTCCTCAGAGGCTGGCTCTCCACCAGCACCAGTGGGGGAATCTCAGACAAGCTCAAAAGCCAGAATTCTTGATGACAACACGTGCCTCTGCTTTTAACCTCCAAATCCTACTTTTTATGTATTATTGTCACCAACCCCGTGTCCTCAGATCTCAATTCCCAGGCCTCTCTTTCTGCTGCCCCTTTCTTGGATGCATGATATCCTGCTGACTACTCTGATCTGATATTAGATGATGCTTAACTCCTTGTGTCTTGCTTCTGACCTTACGATTGATCACAACTATTCTCTCAAAAATCACCTGTGACTATATTCAATGGGGTTTTCTTAATCCCCTGTCTCTCCCTATTACTCTTTCGGGTGATCTCATCACACTCTTCCTCCTGTTGGTTCTCCTCCCTTGGTTTCAGTAACAACATTATTCTCTTATGGGCATAGTGAGTATTTGATCTGCTTGATATTAGTCCTTCCAACCTGGCACAACAAACAGAAAATGGAAGATATGTTTAGCCACCAATATACACAATGTTGTTGAGCCCAAGACAGTTTCAGTTCAACCTAAACAAAAGTTTTCATGCCTGGTTTATGCAAGCCATTGTTAATCTACAGGAGCTGGACTTTACTTGGGGTTTAGGCTTTTCAAAGAATATGGGAAAAAATCAAGGAAAAAAATCAAGTTGTGTCAAAATTACCTTGAAAATCCCCTAGGAAGGCCCCATGCTAGAAGCCAACATACTATCTCTTAGTAAGCATAACCCAGGTGGCCTTTTCCTCCAGCACTGGTACAGCTTACCATCCTTGGTTGAATTATAAGAAAGAACAGGGTACATGTTGTACATAAGAAACAACAGGATACATGTTGTACAAAACAGCACACTGAGCAAGGCAAGATGCTTACTCTGAGAGAAAACATGGAACAGACACAGGCTGAGGAAAATCAATACACATCCCCTAAACTCAGGTTCACTCCTAGTCATGGATTCATTGAATATAACCAGAATAGAACTGTCTGCACAATGTAAATTATGATTCCTTCTCTTTTTATATTCATTTTCTGAGCAGGTGTAGTTGAATTCATGCAAATTTAGTGTTTATATGATACAACTCTACCATACAACTTGAGTGGCTGTTGTTCAATAAACATATATATGCCCATACTCTTGACTTCTAGTGCCCCAAGGATAAACAAAGGACTGAGGCAGATACAATATCAAGTATGAAGATCAACCTGAGATAAATGAACATTTTTCTTGCAGAAATTCCCTGAGTACATAAATCAAAGACACTAGTGATGTAGTGGAAAAAGTACTATATTTGGTGTCAAGAGACCAGGATTCCAGTCCCAATTCTGACACATATTGGCTAAGCGAACTGGGCGAGTGTCTTTACCTCTCTAATGGGTACAAGTAGTAACTGCTTTGAGATTTACAAATAAAAGAACATGTGAAAGCATGTGCCATAGTCACTGATACAGGTAGGCACTTGCTATAGGTTTGTTTGCTGTCAGCTGTTAAACTGAAGCTGAGAGACAACTTAGCCATATAAGGAAGAAAATTATCAGCAGTGACAGTAGAGGGCACATAATAGGTGCTAGGAAGTAAGTTAAGAGAGACATCAAGTTGATTTGATCAAGCCAGTATGTAATTTTCTTGTTCTAATATTCTTTTATTTTCTCCACATGGTCATTGGTACAAAGTCCACTTATGGCTTCATAAACATTGGCTTAAAACAAAAGTGCTTCTAATCAGATTTGGCAAGAAAAGGAGAGAAACATAGGGTGAGGTAAGTGTGAGGCTACAGTGCTGAATAACAGGGATGGCAGTGCCTCCGTACATGAGTCACACAGACACTGAGCTGTACACAGCTAGAGATAATTTGCAGGTAAATGCTGCACTAGCCATTACGTCATCTCTCCTCTGCCCTTTCTTCATCAATCATGTCGCCTGGAATCTGATGCAACCCAGCAAGAATGTCTGATTTACAGACAGCAGAGAGAGCCTCAGAACACACACATACTCATCAGAGAAAGCAATATGAATCCAAACTGAAGTTTCTGGAATTTCTCTTTGTTTAAATTGCTCTTTAGAGGGGAAGTCTTATGGGTCGGATGTGTAACTATAGATTAAGCCATCTATCTAAGGTCTAACGGACTAGGCTTTATCATTTTGGACAAGTCACTCTAGCTGTACAGGCCCCTTCTATATCTACCCAATTAGATGATCTTCGAGGTCCCTCTCAGTTCTGCAATTTCACCATTAAAAATTCAGGCTAATCACACAGATACTATGGACAGATAAACATTCAGTTGTACAAGGCAGACACAAAATCTTATTTGTTCTCAGTTACAGATCATTCAAATTTTTGGCTACCTCCATCCCCACTCTGAATGATGAGGAAACTATGTAGCTGTGTGTGAATCTTGTGAAAGCAAGGATAAAGTGGCAGGTAGGAACTGGTGGTTCTAGAAAATGTGAATGTTCACACCCGAGATTATAGGGACATTCTACCATACAAGCTTAAAAGCCAATGCTCATTGGGATATAATACATTAACACTTATTTTCAGTAGTGGCAATGGTTCAAACAATAAGGAATTGCAAGGGATGCAAAAAAAAAAAGAAGGGGTAGAAGAAGGGCACCCAATCTCCAAATAATTCATAATCTGAGAGGGATGCTGTAAACCAAATTCAGGGCCAGTCAGTACATGATTTACCCAAGAGATAGCAACTTGTGAATTCACTAACACCAGTACCACAGGAAGGAGGCATTCATTAGAGACCAAGACAGAGCAATGAGGGAGGAGGTGGTCAGTCCCCAGCAAGCCTGACCTGTCATAATGTATTCCACCTATTATGGCAACACACTTTTCCAAAGCTGACTAAGGCAAATTCAGAGACCTATCACTGGAAGATTTGCAATGCAATCTCCAGAGAGGGGCGTTTCCAGCAAAATTTGGGATTGGGGGAGAATAGATAAGCCCAGTGGAGATGAAAACCAAATGGCTTGTGGTGCTTCTCTCACAGCCATCACCCTGTGGGGTCCCCACCTTGCATTCTGAGTGGCGGGGGGCGGTCTCACCCCTCAGCACCTGGAGCAGCATTCAACAAGGGGCCCAGCCCTTTAATTGTTCAGCCAAATGAT